>NC_082672.1:37210000-37835000 GCF_025265405.1 Mesoplodon densirostris | reverse complement strand
TATATTTTGTAATATGACTGCCATTGTAGGGATAATTAGCATCTCTCTCACGTTACATAATTATCTTTTCTTTCCAGTAGTTGGACTAATTAAGTTCTGGTATCTAAGCAGGTTTGATGATTATAATACAGTAGCGTTGTCTATATTCACTGTACTGTCCATTATATCTTTAGGGTTTACTTACTACTACTAAGTTTATACCCTGACACAACATCTGTCCTGTCTCCTCAACCCCCATTCCCTGGTAACCACCATTTTATTCTTTGTTTTTACAAGTTTGGCTTTTATAAATTCCACATGTAAGTGATATCATACAGTGTTTGTCTTTCTCTGTTAGATTTATCTCACTTAGTATTATGTGCTCAAAGTCTATACATGTTGTCACAAATGGCAGGATGTCCTCCTTTCTCGTGACTGAATAATATTTCATTGTATATATGTACCATATTGTCTTTATCCATTCATTTACAGATGGACACATGTTGTTTTCATATGTTGGCTATGTAAATAATGCTGTAATGAACATGGGGTATCATATATCTTTTCAAGTTAGTGTTTTCATTTTCTTTGGATAAATACCCAGCAGTGGAATTGCTGGATCTTATGGTAGCTTTATTTTTAATATTTTGAGGAACCTCCATACTGTTTTCCACAGTGGCTGTACTGATTTATATTCCCACCAACCAGGGCACAAGGGTTCCCTTTTCTCTACATCTTCACAAGCAGTTGTTAACTCTTGTCTTCTTGACACTAGCCACTTGACATTTGACATTTGACATTCTAACAGGTTTGAGGTGATATCTCTTTGTAGTTTTAATTTGCATTTTCCTAATGATTGTGATGTTGAGCATCTTTTCTTGTACCTGTTGGCCATTTGGATGTCTTTGAGAAAATGTCCATTTAGTTTTCCTGCCCATTTTTAAATTGGATTGTTTACTTTTTGTTATTGACTTGTATGAGTTCTTTATATATTTTGGATATTAATCCCTTATATTATATATGCTTTGCAAATATTTTCCCATTATGTAGGTTGCCTTTTCATTTTTTTTAGTTGTTTCTGTTGCTGTGCAAAGTCTTTAAGTTTGCTATAGTCCCATTTCTTAATTTTTACTTTTGTTGTTTGTGCTTTTGGTGTCATATCCAAAAATTACTGCCAAAACCAATGTCAAGGAGCTTCCTCCCTACACTTTTTTTTTAGGAGTTTTATAGTATCAGGTCTTATGTTTTAAGTCTTTGATCCATTTCTAGTTAATTTTTGTGGGTGGTGTAAGATAGGTGTTCAATTTAATTGCTCTGAATGTGTCAATAAATTGTCTTTTAAAGACGAAAGAAAAAAGAAAAATAACATTTTATATTTATCTACATTTTTAACATTTCCAGTGCTTTCTTTAACATGTGTATATCTTACTATAATTTATCTTCAACTAGAAGAACTCCCATTAATATTTTTAATAGTGTAGGTCCGTTGCAACAATTTTACTCAGAATTTATTGCCTTCTTTATTGGAAAAAAATTTTTTCCCTGGATATAGAATTCTAGGTTGACAAATTGTGGGTTTTTTTTTTTTTTATTCTTTCAGTACTTTAAAAATGACATTCTATTGTCTTCTAGCCTCCATTGTTTCTGATGAAAAGCCATGAATTTTTCTTATCATTTTCCCCCGACTGCTTTTAAGATTTCCTCTTTATCTTTAGTTTTCAGCAGTTTGACTATGATGTGTCTAGATTTCATTTTCATTGCATTTTTAGTATTTGATATTCATTGAGATTATTTGATTTGTGCAATTTTTTAAAATCAAATTTATAAATACTTTAGTCAATGTTTCTTTAAATTTTCTCTGCTTCATTCCTCATATCTTCTCTTTCTCAGACTCCAATAATATCCAATAATGATAGCTTTATACTCTCCCAAGCATTGTTGAATCTCTCTTTGTTTCCCATTTTATTCTCTCTGTGCTTCAACTTGGATGGCATATATAATGTACTATCTACTACAAGTTTAATGATCCTTTCTTCTGTTGTTATACAGAGTGTGTTTGATCCCATCCAATAAATATTTGATTTCAGATACTGTATTTTGTGGTTCTAAGGTTTCTATTTTGTTCTTTTTAGAAATCTCTCCTGAAGTTCTCCCATCTCTTCATCTATTATAATAGTCTTTCTCTATAGATCTTTAACATATTACTAATAGTTTTAAGTTTTTAATTTTTTTTTTTACTAATAGTTTTGTTTTCATTTTTATTTCAAAATCTGGGTCATATGCTATTCTGCTTCTATTTTCTTCTTTCTCACATTTCCTTGTTTCTTCATGTGCCTAATAATTCCTGATATATGCTAGACGTTGTAAATAATATGTTGTAGATTCTTAGGATTTTGTTAATTTCCCCTGAAGACTGTTGAGTTCTTTTCTACCAGAGAGTTAAATGATTGGCAGATTATTTTAAATTTGTAGAGGTTTGATTTTGAGTGGGACTATGTTGATTTGTCTCTTAATCCAAGGAAATCACTTAGTCCTAGACATAATCTTTATTTTATAATCTTAATTTTATGTGGAAAGTAAGTATTTACCGAGCTCTTTTAGTTTGGCTGGACTTGAACTCCAAATTTTCTTACTTTTGCATTTGAAATTTCATCTCAGTTCATTTAGCCTTCCAACTATTGTTTTCTCCCTGAGTAGCTTGGAACATCATATGCAGCACATATGAAGAAAAAGGGTGAGTCATGGACTTGAAAGAATTTTATAGGTAGATTTCCACATCTTTCACTGTTGTTCTCTCCTTTCCAACACTCTGGAGATCCTGAACCCATCTTCTGATCCCTGAGGCAAATAAGGCTGTGGTTTTCTGCTTCAGTTTTAGCTGACCCATATTGTTCTTCCCCATTAACTTATTGGACCATTTATATTTTACTTTTATTTTTGTCCACCTTCTCCCACTAAAGTCTAATCTCTGGAAGAACATATTCCCTATCTGGAACCATTGTATTTCAGCACATGATGCTATGCATAGCACCTAGTAGATGTCAAGTAATAATTACCTAACTATTAATATTTTACATTATACAATATGACAAAGGCTTTATATTAGTTAAAATCATAATCGTATTAATCTTTGCAATACCATTAAAAGTAAAATAAACAGAACGTTTGTGTCCCCATTCCACAGAAAACAAAAAGTCCAAAACATTTAAAATAAAATGCTAATCATTTAGGTTCAAGAGGATGTCCTAAAAAACTAAGTATGTAAATTTATACTATTTTTAGATGGTGTATCACTATAATGTGTGAAAGTATTGAATATAAGAGACCAGGACAGAATTAATTAACTCTTTATTAAGGTTCTGTATCCAATCTTATTGCAAAGGAAAGCATGTACAAACTCTACACTTTTGTCAGAGTGGAGAAATAATAAATTTTCCCTCCAAGAATGCTGAGCAGCCATCTCAGCTAAGTTCTTTCCTCTCCATCAAGACATCAATCTAACCTGTCATCTTAGCAGCACTCACTGGCCATTCTGTGAAACATCCTTCCATTTTAGCTATTTGGGAGCCCAGACTCTTAACCTTCACTATCAGAAAAATAACAAATCAGATTATCCTGAACATACAGGGCTTCTTAAGTTAAAAAAGCAATATCAAAACCTTCATATACAACTGTTCTGAGGTAACTACAAACAGATTTCAATCACATGCATCTTCTCAGTCCTTTCCCAGATCTAGGAATTGTCTAATTACTCATACTTCAAATTTTTCCTACCTAGGGCTAAAAAAACCTTTCTGTTTGATTTTCTCTGCCTTATTTGCAGTATTTTAATAATTGGCATGGTATATGAATTACAAATGTATACCTTGTCCTTTACTGGTTTGTGCTTCTTTCAGAGATAGAAATATTGACGCAAATGCCATTTAAATAACCATTTTATAGCGTCACATTTACAAAGATGTTTTGGGTCACCAAAATCATTGGAATTCACTCACCCCTCAGGAAATATTTCATTCTGCTCATATCATCACATTTTTCTTCTTGTGCAAAATGAACAATCCATAGTCGTATGTTGTTTCTTTAAGCCACAGTTTCTAAATTGAGTGTCTAGCATTTATAATCAACTGCTTCATTTAATTCAGGTCGATTTTAAATGCTAGGCATTCATTTGGTGGGCAGTGAGCAGCCTGTGGTTTTGTTAGTTCTACAGCATAAAGAAACAATTTTTCTTATCCTGATCCTATAGCTGTCTGGGAAAGGTGACACATGGTGAAACATAATGATAAGAAAGGCTACAGCTACCCTAGGCAGTCAGATACGAAAGCCAGATGATTAAACCATTCTGTAGCATCCCCCAAAGACAAAGCAAAAAAAAAGAGAAATCTTTAGAATGCTTAGTGCTAAAAAAAACTCTGCAGAACAGAACTCACACATGCTGTACATGTTTCTGCCCCTCCAACAGCCACCCTCTGCCTCTACAGTTCCTATTACATTAATAAAGAATTCCGAAAGGGAGGGATGAACATTTTTTAAATGTCTGTTTCCTGGGAATTCTTTTCTTCATCTGTTGTGTAGAAATATCAACTAGATTAACTTTGAAATATTACAAAAGGGCTTAGAATTTTCCACGTCTCCCCATGAGGAAGATTGTTTTCCCTCTTTCAAGCCACATGCCTAAAAGACACACTCATTCATTTTATTGATTCTTCTTATTTATTTTTCTAATTCAGGCACATTAAATAGGAAAGGAACTGAAATTATATTCAAGACTGCTGATATTGCTAGATTTATTACAAGTGATTGATGGGTTTACCTGGCAACTTCAGGACCCACTTGCTTATTTGAAAAGCAAACCCTTAATCCTAAACCTAACATGAAGATTCATAACTTGGGGAGACCATTTTAGGTCCCTGGAGCACAATATAAATGACACTCGTGTTTTACACTGAGAAGTGGGGAAGAGGGAGGAATGGTGTATATATGCACCTTCTTCTGGAAATTCAGGAGTTAACCCCTTTCCTTTATTATCTTCAACCTGGTTGAAGGCAGGTTGCAGTACTCTCTAGAGATGGATTCTGTCAGCACTTCAATAGCTCTCTCAAATGAGAGCAGTCACATTCAATAGAGGTTAGAGAAAACAAAGTACACATTTGCTTTAACAGGAGAAGAGGAAAACATTAACAAACTAAACATGCTCCTTTAAACATATGAAAGCATCAAGTTTTAAAGTTTAAAATGCCTACCTCTATCCTGCAATATGATGTTGGTATTGCCTGTGCCTAGGGCAACCTCAGCCCTCCTCCCCCTGGGCTCTCTCAGCTTCTCTCATGCCAGACATTCTTCCCCTGGGGAATTTCCTGCTTCCTGCTTGTGGGTCTCCATTCACACTCTCAAACTCATTTTAGTCTTTCTGAGAAAAGAGGTGATAAAACTTCACTAATCTCTTAGCAAAATTCTAGCTGTATATCTATGAATGGTGTGCTGATAAACACCTTAAAATCTCATCCCATTTCCCTACAGAATTGGACCTCCTGGAATGAGGTATTAGGTGTTTGGCTTCCATTTTTCAAGATGACAATATCTTGCAATACCTCTGCATGTCATCCATTTCAAGATTTCACTGGGTAATTTACACATTTTAATTTCCTTTCTTCTCTTCCTTTTATTTTATTTTCCCCTTTTCTTTTTACTGCCTAAAATCTGCCTTCACTTGTTAACCGCTCTCTGATTCATTATTTCATCTCTTCTCACCTTGATCTCAGGTGGCCTCACCCTGCAGCGGCTTGAAGCAGGGTTTCCATTCAAGGCCAGTGATTGAGGTCGGGTCTCGGCAGTGAGAGAACCGAATCCTAGCCACTAGACCAGGGGTCAGTGACAAGACCCTAGCCCTATGGCTTTGCAGAGAAAGAATTCCCACAAAGATGGAAAGTAGTAAAACAAGTAAAGTATTTATTAGGAGAAAAGAATAGAGTACATGTGGATAGACACATGGGCAGGCTGAGAGAGAGAGTCACACCCTCATGGCAGTTTGAATCACTTATATGGGGCATTTCTTCCAGGTTTCCTTTGGCCAGTCATTTTGGTTTGCCTGTTTCAAAGTCCATATTTGGTGTATCTCAGGATTTTCCCATATATGCATTCACACCTCTTAGCCAAGATGGATTCTACTGAAGAGGCCTGTGGGTAGTGAGCATCAGTTAGCATCAGTTAGCATCACTCCCCTTTTAACCTCCAAGAAGCCTTTCTGCGCATGTGTAGTCGGGGAGGTCTCCTGACTTCAAGAATGAGAAATATGTGGTCTCTTATGTTCTATATGGGCAGGGCCCGGCCTCCTCTCTCAATTGTCCTGTTATTCCCATCTTGGAGTATCAGTCCACAGGGAACAAACTCTGTTTGCCCTGGAGGCACATCTATCTCCTGCCTCAACTTGACTGTTTTAAGTCCACCAGAGGCTAATGAAAAGACTATTAAACCTCCAGAGGACTGATACTAATTGATACTCTCTCATTAGCCCAATGATTCTCACTTGTTTTCTATCTGATGCCCTCAGTGGGGCTTAGTTTCCACCACCCATACACTGTGTCATCCCTATGAATAAAATAATGCAAAAAAAAAAAAAAAAAAAAAACTTATCCAGAGTTCTTCCTTTGGCCACATCAGGAGAATCACTAAGTTTTGAAGAAAACAGAACAAAAGGAAAGCTAGGAATGGCTCTCCTCACCATGAGTTAGTTAGCAGCTGCTGGTTATTCCATGTTTCAGGTTGTATAACTTTTTGAAAACCACCCATGGCTTCCCTGAAGATCCTGGATCCATGAGCATGTCCAACAGCCCTTGCTTCTAATTTCATCCCGAAATACCAGAAAAATAGCATTGTGCAAGGAAGCTTCCTCACTATAAGGCATTTTAAAGAACCTGTACCTTTAAAGTAGCTCAAAAAGTGGTAAGATATGCTTTATCTAGTTTAGGCTATGTTTAAAATACAATTAGAAGCTACAAGGGGCCCTGAACCAACATGGCGGAGTAGAAGGACGTGCTCTCACTCCCTCTTGCAAGAACATCAGAATCATAACTAGCTGCTGGACAATAATCAACAGGAGGACACTGGAACTCACCAAAAAAGATACCCCACATCAAAAGACAAAGGAGAAGCCACAATGAGATGATAGGAGGGACACAATCACAGTAAAATCAAATCCCATAACTGCTGTGTGAGTGACTCACAGACTGGAGAATACTTATACCACAGAAGTCCACCCACTGGAGTAAAGGTTCTGAGCCCCATGTCATGCTTCCCAACCTGGGGGTCTGGCAACTAGAGGAGGAATTCTTAGAGAATCAGATTTTGAAGACTAGTGGGATTTGATTGCAGGACTTTGACAGGACTGGGGGAAACAGAGACACCACTCTTGGAGGGCACACACAAAGTAGTGTGCACATCGGGACCCAGGGGAAGGAGCAGTGATCCCAGTGGAGACTTATCCAGACCTACCTGCTAGTGTTAGAGGGTCTCCTGCAGAGTCAGGCAGTGGCTGTGGCTCACTTTGGGGACAAGGACACTGGCAGCAGAAGTTCTGGGAAGTACTCCTTGGCGTGAGTCCTCCCAGAGTCCACCATTAGCCCCACCAAACAGCCCAGGTAGGCTCCAGTGTTGGGTCGCCTCAGGCCAAACAACCAACAGGGAGGGAACCCAGCCCAACCCATCAACAGTCAAGCACATTAAACTTTTACTGAGCTGCCCACCAGAGCAACAGTCAGCTCTACCAACCACCAGTCCCTTCCACCAGGAAACTTCCACAAGCCTCTTAGATAGCCTCATCCACCAGAGGGCAGATAGCAGAAGCAAGAAGAACTACAATCCTGCAGCCTGTGGAACAAAAACCACATTCACAGAAAGATAGACAAGATGAAAAGGCAGAAGGCTATGTACCAGATGAAGGAAAAAGATAGAACCCAGGAAAAACAACTAAATGAAGTGGACATAGGCAACCTTCCAGAAAAAGAATTCAGAATAATTATAGTGAAGATGATCCAGGACCTCAGAAAAAGAATGGAGGCAAAGATCGAGAAAATGTAAGAAATGTTTAACAAAGACCTAGAAGAATTAAAGAACAAACAAACAGAGAAGAACAATACAATAACTGAAATGAAAACAACACTAAAAGGATTTAATAGCAGAATAACTGAGGCAGAAGAAAGGATAAGTGACCTGGAAGACAGAATGGTGGAATTCACTGCTGAGGAACAGAATAAAGAAAAAAGAATGAAAAGAAATGAAGACAGCCTAAGAGACCTCTGGGACAACATTAAACGCAACAACATTCACATTATAGGGGTCTCAGAAGGAGAAGAGACACAGAAAGGACCCAGGAAAATATTTGAAGAGATTATAGTCGAAAACTTCCTTAACATGCAAAAGGAAATAGCCACCCAAGTCCAGGAACTTCAGAGAGTCCCATACAGGATAAACCAAAGGAGAAACACACCAGGCCATAAATTGGCAAAAACTAAAGACAAAGAAAAATTATTGAAAGCGGCAAGGTAAAAATGACAAATAACATACAAATAACAAGTAACATACCATAAGGTTAACAGCTGATTTTTCAGCAGAAACTCTACAAGCCAGAAGGGAGTGGCATGATATATTTAAAGTGATGGAAGGGAAGAACCTACAACCAAGATTACTCTACCCTGCAAGGATCTCATTCAGATTCGATGGAGAAATCAAAAGCTTTACAGACAAGCAAAAGCTAAGAGAATTCAGCACCACCAAACCAGCTCTACAACAAATGCTAAAGGAACTTCTCTAAGTGGGAAACACAAGAGAAGAAAAGGACCTACCAAAACAAACCCAAAACTATTAAGAAAATGGTCATAGGAACATATATATCGATAATTACCTTAAACGTGAATGGATTAAGTGCTCCAACCAAAAGACACAGCCTTGCTGAATGGATACAAAAACAAGACCCATATATATGCTGTCTACAAGAGACCCACTTCAGACCTAGGGACACATAGATACTGAAAGTGAAGGGATGGAAAAACATATTCCATGCAAATGGAAAGCAAAAGGAAGTTGGAGTAGCAATACTCATATCAGATAAAATAGACTTTAAACAATGTTACAAGAGAAAAGGAAGCACACTACATATGATCAAGAGATCAATCCAAGAAGAAAATATAACAATTACAAATATATATGCACCCAACACAGGAGCACCTCAATACATAAGGCAACTGCTAACAGCTATAAAAGAGGAAATCGACAGTAACACAGTAATAGTGGGGGACTTTAACACCTCACTTACACCAATGGACAGATCATCCAAAATGAAAATAAATAATGAAACAGAAGCTTTAAATGACACAATATACCAGATAGATTTAACTGATAGTTATAGGACATTCCATCCAAAAGCAGCAGATTACACTTTCTTCTCAAGTGTGCATGGAACATTCTCCAGGATAGATCACACCTTGGGTCACAAATCAAGCCTCAGTAAATTTAAGAAAACTGAAATCATATGAAGCATCTTTTCTGACCACAATGCTATGAGATTAGAAATGAATTACAGGGAAAAAAATGTAAAAAATACAAACATGTTGAGGCTAAACAATACGTTACTAAATAACCAAGAGATCACTGAAGAAATCAAAGAGGAAATCAAAAAATACCTAGAGACAAATGACAATGAAAACATGATGATGCAAAACCTATGGGATGCAGCAAAGCAGTTCTAAGAGGGAAGTTTATAGCTATACAGGCCTACCTTAAGAAACAAGAAAAACCTCAAATAAACAATCTAACCTTACACCTGAAGGAACTAGAGAAAGAAGAACAAACAAAACCCAAAGTTAGCAGAAGGAAAGAAATCATAAAGATCAGATCAGAAATAAATGAAATAGAAACAAAGAAAACAATAGCAAAGATCAATAAAACTAAAAGCTGGTTCTTTGAGAAGATAAACAAAATTGATAAACCATTAGCCAGACTCATCAAGAGGGAGAGGAATCAAATCAATAAAACTAGAAATGAAAAAGGAGAAGTTACAACAGACACCACAGAAATACAAAGCATCCTAAGAGACTACTACAAGCAACTTTATGCCAATAAATTGGACAACCTGGAAGAAATGGACAAATTCTTAGAAACGTATAACCTTCCAAGATTGAACCAGGAAGAAATAGAAAATAGGAACAGACCAATCACAAGCAATGAAATTGAAACTGTGATTAAAAATCTTCCAACAAACAGAAGTCCAGGACCACATGGCTTCACAGGTAAATGCTATCAAACATTTAGAGAAGAGCTAACACCCATCCTTCTCAAACTCTTCCAAAAAATTGCAGATGAAGGAACACTCCCAAACTCATTCTATGAGGCCACCATCACCCTGATATCAAAACCAGACAAAGATACTACAAAAAAAGAAAATTTCAGACCAATATCACTGATGAATATAGATGCAAAAATCCTCAACAACATACTAGCAAACAGAATCCAACAACACATTAAAAGGATCATACAGCATGATCAAGTGGGATTTCTCCCAGGTATGCAAGAATTCTTCAATATATGCAAATCAATCAATGTGATACACTATATTAACAAATTGAAGGAGAAAAACCATATGATCATCTCAATAGATGCAGAAAAAGCTTTTGACAAATTCAACATCCATATATGATAAAAACTCTCAGAAGGTGGGCGTAGAGGGAAACTACGTCAACATAATAAAGACCATATACGACAAACCCACAGCAAACATCATTCTCAATGGTGAGAAACTGAAAGCATTTCCTCTAAGAACAGGAACAAGACAAGGATGTCCACTCTCACCACTATTATTCAATATAGTTTTGTAAGTCCTAGACAAGGCAATCAGAGAACAAAAATAAAAGGAATACAAATTGGAAAAGAAGTAAAACTGTCACTGCTTGCAGATGCAATGATACTATACATAGAGAATCCTAAAGATGCCACCAGAAAACTACTAGAGCTAATCAATGAATTTGGTAACGTTGCAGGAAACACAATTAATGCACAGAACTCTCTTGCATTCCTATACACTAATGATGAAAAATCTGAAAGAGGAATTAAGGAAACACTCCCATTTACCACTGCAACAAAAAGAATAAAATACCTAGGAATAAACCTACCTAGGGAGACGAAAGACCTGTATGAAGAAAACTATAAGACACTGATGAAAGAAATTAAAGGTGATACCAACAGATGGAGATATACCATGTTCTTGGATTGGAAGAATCTGTATTGTGAAAATGACTATACTACCCAAAGCAATCTACAGATTCAATGCAATCCCTATCAAATTAACAATGGCATTTTTTACAGAACTAGAACAAAAAAATCTTAAAATTTGTATGGAGACACAAAAGATCCCGAATAGCCAAAGCAGTCTTGAGGGAAAAAAACGGAGCTGGAGGAATCAGACTCCCTGACTTCAGACTATACTACAAAGCTACAGTAATCAAGACAGTATGGTACTGGCACAAAAACAAAAACAGATCAATGGAACAAGACAGAAAGCCCAGAGATAAACCCACGCACCTATGCTCAACTAATCTGTGACAAAGGAGGCAAGGATATACAATGGAGAAAAGACAGTCCCTTCAATAAGTGGTGCTGGGAAAACTGGACAGCTACATGTAAAAGAATGAACTTAGAACACTCCCTAACATCATACACAAAAATAAACTCAAAATGGATTAGAGAACTAAATATAAGACCGGACACTTCAAAACTCTTAGAAGAAAACATAGGAGGAACACTCTTTGACATAAATCACAGCAAGATCTTTTTTGATCCACCTCCTAGAGTAATGGAAATAAAAACAAAAATAGGGCTTCCCTGGTGGCGCAGTGGTTGAGAGTCCGCCTGCCGATGCAGGGGACACGGGTTTGTGTCCCGATCCCGGAAGATCCCACATGCCGCGGAGCGGCTGGGCCCGCGAGCCATGGCCGCGGAGCCTGTGTGTCCGGAGCCTGTGCTCCGCAACGGGAGAGGCCACAGCAGTGAGAGGCCCGCGTACAGCAAAAAAAAAAAAAAAAAACAAATGAGACCTAATGAAACTTCAAAGCTTTTGCACAGCAAAGGAAACCATAAACAAGACCAAAAGATAACCCTCAGAATGGGAGAAAATATTTGCAAACAAATCAACAGACAAAGAATTAATCTCCAAAATATATAAACAGCTCATGCAGCTCAATATTAAAAAAAACAAACAGCCCAATCCAAAAATGGGCAGAAGACCTAAATAGACATTTCTCCACAGAAGACATACAGATGGCCAAGAAGCACATGAAAAGCTGCTCCACATCACTAATTATTAGAGAAATGTAACTCAAAACTACAATGAGGTACCACCTCACATCAGTTAGAATGGGCGTCATCAGAAAATCTACAAACAACAAATGCTGGAGAGGGTGTGGAGAAAAGGGAACCCCCTTGCATTGTTGGTTGGAAGGTAAATTGATACAGCCACTATAGGGAACAGTATGGAGGTTCCTTTAAAAACTAAAAATAATATTACCATGTGATCCAGCAATCCCACTACTGGGCATATACCCAGAGAAAACCATCATTCAAAAAGACACATGCACCCCAATGTTCATTGCAGCACTATTTACAATAGCCAGGTCATGGAAGCAACCTAGATGCCCATCAACAGACGAATGGATAAAGAAGATGTGGTACATGTATACAATGGAATATTACTCAGCCATAAAATGGAATGAAATTGGGTCATTTGTAGAGACATGGATGGATCTAGAGACTGTCATACAGAGTGAAGTAAGTCAGAAAAACAAATATCATATATTAACACATATATGTGGAACATATGATCATACAGATGAACCGGTTTGCAGGACAGAAATTGAGACACAGGTGTAGAGAACAAACGTATGGACTCCAAGGGGGGAAAGCGGAGGAGGTGGGGGAGTGGGAGGGTGGTGTGATGAATTGGGTGATTGGGATTGATATGTATACACTGATGTGTACATAATGGATGACTAATAAGAATCTGCTGTACAAAAACATTAAAAAAATAAAATTTAAAAATTAAAAAAAAAGATTTAAAAAGCTACAAGGATATGTTGCACAGCACAGGGAATATAAGCTATATTTCTATAAGAACTATAAATGGAGCATAACCTTTAAAAATTGTGAATCAGGGCTTCCCTGGTGGCACAGTGGTTGAGAGTCCACCTGCCAATGCAGGGGACACGGATTCGTGCACCGGTCCGGGAAGATCCCACATGCCACGGAGCAGCTGGGCCCATGAGCCATAGCTGCTGAGTCTGTGCGTCCGGAGCCTGTGCTCCACAGTAGGAGTGGCCACAACAGTGAGAGGCCTGCGTACCGCCAAAAAAAAAAAAAATTTTTTTTGAATCATTATATTGCACACCGGTAACTTATATGATATTGTACACCAAAAATAAATAAATAAATTAAGTTAAATATAATACAGTTCGAAATTGTTTATAGAAGGATTAAGTGAAGATTTGCAAAAGGTGTGAAATTTATCAAAGAATCCATGCCAGCAATTCCATCCTGAATATGTCCTAAAGAAATAATTCGGTAACTTAACCAACCTGTATGTTTTAATAGATGTCTCTAATAGAAGAAAATGAAAACTACCTGAAAATGATAGGGGATTGAGTGAATTATACTGATCTATGTAATGGAATAAATATAACCATTATCTAAAAATGGTCCAGAGTTCTTTTTATTGTCATTGAAAGACTTTCATGACATTTTTGTTAGAGGCAAGAATGAGCCTCAAGCAGCATGTATAATATTTAACATTTTTCAAAACTGTGGGTTTATATGTATATTATAGATACATTTTATTAGATGGATAGATAGAAGGTGGGTAGATAGATAGGATAGGATAGACAAGAGTCTGTTGAAATTACAAGTAAGTTCTATTTTTCTTTCTCTAGTTTTATTTAGTGAGCATAGCTTAATTTTGAACTTAATGAAATTTAAATCCAAATTTTGAAAAGAAGGGATCGTCTCATAAAGTAAAGACCCCCAAACAAAGACTGAGGGGATGACTTCTAAGCTGACTTTTGAAGAAACACCAATAGGATGAGTTCTCAAGTTGAATACAACAGTTCCGTGTCAGGTAGAAGGAAAAGCAAGGCCAGGAGCTGTTACATGTTGGGGGAGCTGTGAGAGAGAGTGGCATTTATGAACAACTGCAAGGAGTTCGGTGTGGCTACAACATACAGTGCAAAGGAAATCAAGCTGGTGTTGACAGGCAGAAGGCAAATCTTGAAATACCATATACGCCAGGTGAAAGAGTTTGAATTTTGTCCTGAAGGAACGTGAAAGGCTTTTTAAAAGAAGACTAACACGTTAGGATTGCATTTGTAGAAAGATCACTCTGGCAGCAGTGTGGAAAATGAATTGGCAACCAATTACAGTAAACTCTGCAAGAAATGGCAAGGACCCAGGCTAAAGCAGTGGCAATGTGCTTGGGAAAAAAGAGAACCGAGTTTACAGACCCTTAGCAAGCTGAAACTTGGGACTTAGTAGGGTGGAGGTAAGGGTGCAGGTGCCAGTGATAAAGTCTGAAATTCAGGCTAAGGCAATGGAATAGATAACAGTGCTATTTGCTGAGACAGGCAGCAAGAGAAGAGGGCCAGAGTAAAAGGCAAAGAGGACTCAGCGCTGAATGAGATGCATTTGAGTTGCTCCTAGCTTATCCCAGTGTTGATGCCCATGGGCTGCTGCACATTAGAGTCTGAAGTACTGGAGGGAGGCTGAGCAGCAGATGTGAATTTGGAATCTTCTTCCTATTTGCAGCCACTTATCTGAAGGATTATTCTATACTTGTTTCTTCACATGACTTTCATCCACAACCCAGAGCAATCAGGCTTTCACCTTCTCTATGTATAATACTGTTCTCATTAAAATTATATCCAAAGTCCACAGACAGTACATATTGTGAAAGTGAATACAGAAGTGTGTGAAGTGAGAAGCAAAGAAGGCCCAGAAGACGACTTTGGAATCATATTTACCTAATGTTCTGTTGAAAGAAAAAGAACCCAGAAAGGAGACAGAAGTTTATCAATAGATGGGAGAAAAACGGGAAGAGACTATTGTCACTAAGGTGAAAGGATGTGAGATTTTCAAGACACTGGCATTTTTCAGTGGTATTGGAACTGAAACCAAGTTGAGTAATCATAATTTGTCCATGACAAATATTAAATATTGTCCATGGACTTAGGATCCTGAAAAGTCATTGGATCTCATTTTAGTGAGAAGAGTTTTACTCTTCTTTACTCAAGTAGAGGAGAAGATGGAAGCCTGATTTCTCTGGGTTGTGGGACGAAAGACATGAAGAGCAAGTATAGAATAATCCTTCAAAACCTGGCTGCATATGGGAAGGAGAGATAGACAGAAAGACATAAGTCAATGGAAGGCTTTTTATAATTTCAGTGGCTTTTTCCTTGAGAGGAAAAAAGACAGTAGAGTGGGAACATTTAAGGATAGAGGTGGAGGTAAAGTAGGTGATGAAGGAAGGAAGCAGGAGGGTGCAGTATCTAAACCATAGTGAAGGGATCAACTATGGCCCAGAGGATGAAGACTCGACCCTTAGAAATGGGATTGTAGGCTTTCAGGATGGATAGGGATGGAGGTAAACTTGAATATGGAAGAAATTTTGTGGAATTTTCTCAAAGTAGGATACCAGGACCAAATTACAGCTTACATTCAGTTTCACCAAGAGGAACCAGACCCAGCAATTTCTACCTAGATCATTAGTGACAAAATAACCCAGGTCAACCACACAACTAACTTTAGAAATGGAATAAAAAGGACTTGTCCATGTATCAGATGAAATTACTTTGGAAAAAATAGAGCAGGGTTAGAGGTATTGAGAGTGCCAAGGAAGGTGCAATTTAAAATAGACAGTCAAGATCAAAAGGCAACATTGAGAAGGTGATATTTGAACAAAACTTGCAAGAGGTACAGAGAGAATCTCCAATGCCTAAAGGCTACAACTGGCCTGTTTACTCAAGTAATAGCAAGAAAGTTCATGGTGGCAAGAAAACAGTGAGCAAGGGGAGGAAGAGGAAAGGATCAGATCAGAGAGGTAATGCAGAAAGGATTATGTCACATTTGGGCCCTACTGTAATGACTTTGGCCTTTATTCTGAGTAAACTGGAGAGCCAGGGAGGGTTTTGGTCAAAGAAGGGACATGATCTGACTTACATTCTTTTTTTTTTTTTTTTTTTTTTTTGCGGTACACAGGCCTCTCACTGTTGTGGCCTCTCCCGTTGCGGAGCACAGGCTCCGGACGCGCAGGCTCAGCGGCCATGGCTCACGGGCCCAGCCGCTCCATGGCATGTGGGATCTTCCCAGACCGGGGCACGAACCCGTGTCCCATGCATCGGCAGGCGGACTCTCAACCACTGCGCCACCAGGGAAGCCCCTGACTTACATTCTTAAGTGGTCACACTGGCTGCTATGTTGCAAGTAAATTATGAGAAGTGGGGAGATGAATTAGGAGACTATTACAGCAATCCAGGTGAGAGAAATGGCAACTTAGAGCTGGGAGACAACAGAGGTTAAAGGTGATCAGATTCTAGATATTCTTTAGAGGCAAATCCTACAGTATTTCCTAACAGATTTGTTCCATTGTGTGACAGAAGAGTCCAGGAGGTCTCCACTGGCTTTGGGATTTAACGTGTAAAAGGATGGCATTGTCATCTCCCGAAACAGAAAGGCTGTGGGTAAACTTAGGTATTAGAGAGAAGAGCAGAAATTTAGTTTGGGGCATGGAAAGTTTGCAGGGTCTACTAGGACACCCAAGGGGAGATGCCTGGGGTGCAGTTGGAAAGAAAAGTACAGAGCTCCAGAAATTCTGTCAAGGAATTTGATGATTATTTTAAAAAGTAAATTTCCCAACTCTTGATGGAACAGAAAATTTTCATTTCCTAATCTCTCATTCTTAATACTCCCACTACACCTGGGCATAGCAAGTGGCAAGGACTCAGTCTATATTTTATAAGCAAGTGATTTGAGCACTTTTCACTTCCATGAAGAGAAAATGCTTCATCTCTTTTAACTGCAGGATTTGGGAATATTAAGTATTCAATGGATTGAGCCGTAAAGGCGAGAGCAAGTATTTGACAGTTTTTGAGACAGGCAAAAATGGAACTCAGAAGTGAGTTCTGCATCTGCCAATTTTCCAGGAGACTAATTGGGCCAAGTCATCCTGAACCTTTTTTTGCAGCTTTCTTGGTATGAAGCCAGCCTTTCATCTCCTCAAAGGAACTTCTATTTTTCATCCATTGGATTAATGGCTTAAATAAGAAATTGATACCGATTTTTTTAAACCTACATTATAAATTGAGGTCATCTCCAAACAATATATTCAAGTTCTAAAGTACTTAGGAAACTTTGACCGCCCAGGAAACAATACATTAATTTTGTTTGTTTAATCCCATTTTGTTCCCGGCCCCCCCCAAAACTCTTTGAATAGGATATAGGTGTTTACAGGTAGAACTTCGTAATTTATCATGAAAAATGTATTACCATTCCATGTGAATATAAACAGACATTATCTCTGAACTGGGAAAGTGCTCATAGCTTCAATCATTCATTCATCTTGAGCAGTGACTACCACCTTAGCTAAGGTAACACTGTGAAGAACCAAGCTGTATCAGTCAAGGTTATTGCAATGGGCAGCTTCAGAACACTCTTGACACTGGTTTAATTGAAATAAAGATTTTTTTTTCCTTTTACTATCCTGAACATTTCTGTTCTCTTAGAAAGGTCAAGCTGCTGAAATACTGAGAGTATCCAAAGAGTCAAGACCAAGAGGACCAAAAAAGAAATCTGAAGTGGTCCAGCCTGGGAGGATTCAGTAACCAACGTGAAAGTGCCCCACTTGCTGTGCCAGCTTCAATACTCTGCTCCTTTTGACTAAAGCTGGCATCTCTGGCAGGAAAGAAAATCAAATCTCATCCTCCTGAGTCCATTTGCAGTTTGGTTTGGGGGAATTTTTGTTCTGAGACAATGTACAGAGATCTCTGTTCACAATCAGACCACCCTGTGAGAAATGATTAAACCTAACTTTTCCTTCATTGTTCATTAAGCCTCCACAGATATATTTGCAAAACTATGGACTTTATATTTCTACCTAGTAGTATAGCATTGGATTTTTTCTGAGAATGCCAGTGTCCTGGGGTTTACTGCACACTATACTCGATTTTTACCGGACACACCATACTTGAGACATTATCGAGTTTGAAACAGAGCTGCAATTCTAGGCTAGAGGAACTGAGAACAGGAAGTAGACTGTTTTACCTCTCTTCTTCATCCACCCTCCAATCACTCAATACACCCCCTTAGAGTAGGAAAAGAAATCATAGCCACAGAAAGGCAGTGGAAAAGTACACCATCCCTCTAGTCCTGTTTTCTACCTTTCAAGTAGTGTGTGATGTGTGTGTGTGTCTGTATGTGTGTGTCTGTTTCCCTTGCCTTCCAAATAGCATAAGCTCCTGTGGGTGTGGCTGTGCATTTTATTCCTATGATAGCCTCCTATTCCTTTGCACTTCTGCTTTAATAAAGCCTGAACTGTGTTATTATACAATGTAATTTCTTAAACATCTATTGTAACATATTTTCTAATAGATAAAACTGTGTTTTTAAAAAGAATTTCTCCAATAACAGAGTACCAAACTTCAAACCATAGGAACTCTATATTGACAATTATTCATGTATGTTTGTGCCCAGTATTTTTTTCTCAGTTACTTTACCTTTAGGAAATTTAAGTTTCCTTTTTTCTACTGCTGGGTGTCTATATTTCATCTTCATCATAGTTTATTTCATCTTACATGTAGATATGAAACTTAGAGGCTTAGGAGTTCGGCCTATTAATTGTGACTAAGAAACTGAAACAGTTGATTTGAGCCTGAAATTTTTACCTCTGCAAAATAAGATGTAATCAAGGAAATATATTACCGTGTGGTCAGATTTTTTAAATTGCCTAAGGATTTAAATAAGAAAATGTATTCCCTGTAATTCAAGTTTTTAATAAATAAATAATGTTAAAGGCCAGAAAGAAAGTTATGTTTTTTGATACTTACTTTCCTAACCAGCTGCATTTCAAGGGACAAATTTTAGCATGAAATGGCTATTCTAAAAAGGCATAGTGGGCTTCCCTGGTGGCACAGTGGTTGAGAGTCCACCTGCCAATGCAGGGGACACGGGTTCGTGCCCCAGTCCGGGAAGATCCCACATGCTGCGGAGCAGCTGGGCCCATGAGCCATGGCCACTGAGCCTGTGCGTCCGGAGCTTGTGCTCCGCAACGGGAGAGGCCACAACAGTGAGAGGCCCGTGTACCACAAAAAAATAAACAAATAAAAATAAAAAGACATAGTGCCAAGGAGAATGCAGTCTTTAGTGTCCAAGGTTGGAATGGCAGCATAGAATAGCAGTTAAAAGCATGTATTCTGGAGCTAGCCAGATTGGATTAGAATCCCAGCCCTATGGCTTGATAGCAGGTGACTTCAAAGAAGTCATTTAACTTCTCTATAACCCAAATTATTCACCTACAAAGGGAGTTTAATAATTATACCTACCTCATAAGAAGACTGTGAGGAGTAAAAGAGCTTGTATATGAATAAAATGCTATTTTTAGCATTTACTAATATTCTCAGATTGAATAATATGTTCATCAGAGACGAGGAACAGCAAAGTCTACCTGCTTTGCAGGAAGCTGTAAAGACTGAGTATGGTATACCACTGGGATAGTAAAGGTGCGAATAGTTGAAATCAGCTATCTGAACAAAGGTATTTAGAAGGAATTACATTTAGTCACAAACAAATTCTAGGTGGGGATGTAAGAACTGGAGGGGGGAAATTAGGTGTAGAAAAACATCTCTATTAAACTGCCTGAATTTTAGAACATTGATCTGCAGAAGCCGATGGAGACTAATTTTAGAACTCAGCCAACCTTCGTAAAAGACCATGAAAATCAACAGAAGGCCATCGCTTACCATTTCGTGCTCTCCTCAGACCCTCCTCAGAATGTCTCCTCAGACATTGATATACACACGTGCAGGGGCACTCATACACGCGTGCACAGCAGTAACATTCAGTAATGAGGTTTCAACAATTTTGAAGTCATTAAGGTAAAATGGGAAGGTAGTCATCAAGCCTCACTTTTCTGGGAGAACACTGATAATGATAGCATCTTTAAAGGTAAGAAGAAAGCAGGCTGCTCTTTCTCTCTCTGAGCTGACACTGTGGCTATGAAGAGCATGCTCCTTTGTGTATGTTCAAATATAATAAATAATATAATGGAATGAAAAACATATTTTCCCAGATTAGAGGCAAAAAACTACAAGTCAGTTTAAATATGAATATGCTGAATTAAAGAAACAAAAACATGGTTCTTACAGCATCTGAATCATAATTTCTAAATAATGAATTTTTTAAAAATCCCTGCATGGGGGCCATTCTCAGCAGTTTTTTTTTTTCCCCTCGTATCTTTACAAACTTATCAAATCCTCTTTTTTCCACCTTTTGTTTTCTCTTCCCTTTTGTTTCTTTAGTGGAGTTTTCAATGTTGTACTCTCTCTGATAATTTTTGACAAGTGTATAATGAGAAAGCTTTAATGATATAATAAATAGAGGGAGAAAATAAGAACTCATAATCCAGATAGAATTAGTTTAATATAAATATAGGAAGATTTAGAGCTCAGAAATATGAATGATATTTACTAATAAAGAATAAGTAAATACCTTTTAAAGGACTTTTAAAATTTGGGGAGATGAGAGAAACAATTCTAATCCGTATGTCTAAACTTCAGTTTTAAAAGATGTTTCCATAAAAGTCTCTAAATTAGATGACAGTTCTCAACTTCTACATCCTTACAGTTAGAAAAGGTGGGGAGCAGAAACAGAAACCACTTGAGACAATCAATACATCTGGGAAGAAAAAAGAAATAAAAAGACCTCCTTCCTTCTCGAGGAGGATGGTTGAATAGAATCTGAGTCTGATGAACAATTAGAGATGATGTGAATGATTAAATCATAGGATATTTCTCCTAAGAGTTCAAAGTACATTCATAGTTGTGACTTCATTTATCTTCACATTGACCTGTAAACTATATGAAACATAACTTCCTGTCACTATTTAATCAGGAAATCCTAAAGTATAATTATTCAAATTAGTCCAAGATACAAGATTGGAACTAGGTGGAAATAGAAACCAGTTAATCTTTGAGAGCTTACTAAGTGCTAGGCATTATGCTTATTCATTTGCCAGTGAAAGCCTTCCATCTACTGGGTGTTCTTTGGGATTAAAAAATAGTCCAAATTCCCAACCCACACACAATGTATTCTGCAGTATCACTGGGAGAATCTTAGGGCCTTTCTTGACACCCTTAACTCCACTCTTTTAACTGGATTCTCAATTGTCTCCTTACATCTCATCTTTGTACATTGTTATCTTGATTCCTTTAGTTCCCCAAAGGACTGCTAATGTAAGAACGCATAGTGAAACTTTACTGAAGTTTAGGGTATAATGAGATACTGGGAAGATGATCACATTGTACAAACATACCAAAAAAAATAATAATAAAGATAAAAGTTGGATACTAGCAATCTATATTCTTGAAGGGACCACTGTTTATTCTCCCTGCTAATTGTTTCCAGAGGCCCAGACCACTTCCATTCAGCCAGGTTCCTACCCTGCAATGATCCAGCAATTCCACTAGTAGGTATTTCTTTAAGATAAAGGAAAATGTATGTTCACAAAAAGATCTGTAGAAAATGTTTAGGGCAGCTTTAATCATAGTGCCCCAAACATGGAGGCAACCCTAATTTCCTTCAACAGGTTAATTGATAAGTAAATTATGGTATCATGGGAGATTTTTGCGGTAATGGTAACCCATTCATTTTGACACTGGGATGATAGCAAAAATAATACAGAGACTTGAAAAGTTCAGCCTACTATTACTGCTCTGGGAATCTGCCACATCAGTTTGAACAAGCCAGATTTCCCTGATAGATGACTAAATATGTGAGACTACAAATACGTGGTACATTTATCCTTATCACCTCAACTAACAATCAGCCAACCCCAAGGAAAAGAGCTGCCCAGATGATTAACAATCAACCAAGTCTAGCAAAAGAACTGCCCATCTGAACTCAACCCAAATTGCCAAACCACAGGACAATGAGCAAAAAATGAATGGTTTTTTCAAACCCTAAATTTTGGGGTGATTTGTTATGTAGCAAAAGTTAACCAATATATGAATATTCATACAATGGAATGCCGGTTGAAAATAAAACAGATTAAATTACTGATACATGCAATACCTTGGATTAATCCCCAAAATAGTATGCTCAATAGAAGAAGCCACACACAAAGCATTATGATTCTATTTGTATGAAGTCAAGACCCAGCAAAATTATTATATGGTTACTGAATTCCAAACACTGATTGCCTGGTGGGTGGGGTGGGAATGGGAGGAATGGTGATAAGACAGGGGCAAGAGGGATCTTTCTGGGATCATAGAAATATTCATGGGGAGTCTTGAGAATCCTCATAGCTGAGTTTGAGTTAATAGGCAAAAAAAGAATTCCGATAATATTAATTAAGTTGTATAATATAGGTATTTAACAGGGTGCTGAATGAGTACAGAGCGGAGAGTACCTATCTGTGCCTTTTGACATTTGGGAAATACTTCCCTGAAAAGTAGTCTTGAAGTAGCCCATGCTGCATGTAGGCACCCACTATATGGTGTTAAATTTTATTTGTTGGATAGGAAAATGCCATATTCAAAAGCATGAAGATATCAAACAGTATGTCATATATATAGGGGTAACTACCTGGAGATTTAATATGGAAGAGTAAAGGGGAGTCACAAGAGTTGGGGCTGGAAGGATAACCTTGGGCCAAATCACACATGTTCTTGAATGCTTTGGTATCAATTCTTTATCATATGAGCAAGGAGAGCCACTGATTAGATTTTCAGGCTCTTAGAACCATACCGCCCCTATGACCATCCACCTAATGTGAGGCTTGCCTTGCTCACCAACAGTAAACTGATGGTAATTGGTGGCTCACTAATATATCCTAATATAAGAAGCCCACTCTGGTGTGTAGAGGCATATATAAAGAATTCAGAGGGGGACTATAAAATCATGATGAGTTGGAATCACTGAAAGAGAACTGAAATGGTAATTAAATGGGTGGGAGGAACATTCCAGTTCTTCTACACACCCCAGGCTCCCCACAAGTGGCATTAAACTCCTCCATGGTTTGTCTGATAGCTGAACCAGTTGTTTTATTGCTGATTTCCAACCTCTGCTAATCCAAAGCTCAATACTATCCTCTATATTCAAATTTCAACTTGGAAAAGTTGGTCAACTTAATTTTAGGATTTTTCTTTCTGAATATGAATTCACTCAGAGTTTTACAACCTTATGTTCCCTCATGCGACAGTAGTCACTTTTGCCAGTTGGATAAGTTAACAATACCATGTAACAGTGAAAAACATAGTATTTCAGGTTTGTAGACCCGGATTCAAGTTCTTACTATCTCTTAATCTTGGAGCATCACTTAATTCCCTCAAGCCTCAGCTTTCTCATTTGTAAATCATGGGTAATATGGAAAATCTCTCCTTGGCTCTGGAAAGAATAGATAGAACAATAGCTGTAAAGATGTGAACATATGCCCAGAATATAGTGAACACTTCAACAATGCTAGATATTACCTTGGACAGTAATCACTAGTCTCTCCTTTTCTACCTCCCAGGACGTGAGGGGTTCGTTAGATGATTGGTTGTTTGAAGTTTAAACATTGAAAAATGAAAAAGTAAAACACACAAATACAGTTGCAGTTTTTCCTAGTTTATATATTCCCAAGTGGTAACAATTGTGTTACTATTCATTAATGAAATCATTTTATTCTGAAGCCCTTGACCTGTATCTTTCACCCTCATATTGGCTGTGTGTTATGTAGAAAGAAGATAATCTAGGATTTAGGTTGAAAAGAAGGTAACTCAGATAGAAAGGAAGAGAGAAACAGTGAAGAACACCAATCATGGCCAAGTTCTGACTCCAAAGTTATTCAATCCAACTAGATTACCCTGCTGCACACGGATAGAGCTGATGGGTCTTTTAAATGACACTTTAATTCAGTTTTGTGCTTTTTAAAATTGCTTTGGGAAGAAACTGGTCTTCAAATTTGTGTCTTCCACAATCCACATCTTATTCCCCTTGGGGGTTCTTTTTCTGTTAGTACCTTCATTCCCATTCATCTTCCTCTGCCACATGTTACAGAAAGTACTTTGCTTCAGAAGCAAGCTTCATTGAATGCTACATAAAATACCTTTTCATAGAGTGTAAACCTTATTCCCACAGATGTCATGGTAAAGGGACTGATTACTCTAAGCTTCCTATTTAACTATATTTTCAAAACCTTAATAGTAAGGTTTACTGTAACATTTTGAAGCAACTCTTCTCTCTAGCTGGTATACCAATGTTTCCTTTTTAGTTTCGGGGTTTTTTTTTTAATCTTTTTTACTACAGTGAGAGCACTATTCTTGCTGACATCATTTTTATGTAAAGTTAATCAATAATTTTTTTATAATGATGAGCTTATCATTTAACACTTTTTCTGATACTCATTATCTGCCAAAAGAAGAAACACCTCATGAAGGTTCATCAAAGTTGAATAACATTAACTCTCTTACACCTCCCCCCACGTAACTAGTCAGCCTGGACTAAAATTCCAGGCTGTGAGAGGACAGCATATGCCTCCAAGCCATGGGGACTTTCTAGCTGGCATCGATAGAGCCAGCAAGGAGTTTGATGTCAGACTTGTAGTTTGCCCAGTGAGATTTATGAGTCCCAGCTGTATTTCTTGACTCAGCTCCTGTTTCTGTAAAGAAACACTTAAATGGAAATCAACTTCTAGTCTGGAAGATGATAAATGGTCAATTCCAGAAAGGTCTCTAGTGGAGTCTAATCTACTTAGTATCCTACTGAAAGGAATGACTTCTGCCTAAACAGAGGCCTTGTGCCCACACATGTGCAGCAGTATTATTCTAAGGATCCTAGATTCCCCTAGAAATGTGGACCAGACAGAATCTTAGAGACCAAAGACAATGACTTTTTCACCATTGCCCAAATATTAAATGGCCTGCTATATTTCATCAGTTACTTTAACATGGAAAAACAGAATATTTACTAAACTAACATGGGTAGATGTGTTCATTTTGCTCTTTGCTAAATGTTAACTATACAGAAATGTTATTTATACAGAAAACATATGAATGGACTTACTATTTCCAACTTTTATTTCTAAACAATGATAATTTACTCATTACGTATTTTTTAAATCTCTGAAGGGAAGTGATCACAGAGGTCATGGGGTTTTCAGTGATGTTCCCAGGAAGCAGTCAACCATCAATCTGCATGGGAAATTCTCTATCATCATCATCACCATCCTCACCATGTTTGTAAAGAACTTTCTATGAGCTGGGAAGTTCACTCATCCTATCTCATTCCTCTATCTCCCTTCACAGTGTGGTTACAATTCTGCTGAGTATCTCTCTTCATCTGTGGTACCAGCATTGCACACTGTCAGTATTTTGACTGATGAGACCAGAAAGAAGTGGGACTATTCACCTCCCTTGTTCTACACACAGTAATTCTCTTCAGCTAGCCAAGGACCACACTGCTAGTTTAGGCATCCTCCATATAGTTACAGAATTTGATCATCACATCATTGTTGTTCTTTCTCAAGAATTTTAAAATGACATGCAGAACAGGACTTAGGGTGAGACACCTGAAGCATGCTTATGGAAACTGCCCTCCAGTTCTAAACTGATCTCTTCACTGCGGCTCTTTTCACAGTCTAAGTCTTTAACCAGACACAGATCCAGTGCATAGTCTCCACGCACATACTACTCATTTACATATACATACTCTTACAATGTCATCTTATTCATGATTTCTTGAAATATCATGGTGTGATATGTGCTGGAGCACCAAGTATGTTATATATTCCAAATTTTCCTTATATTCTGATCTAGCACCTCTGAAAAAGAGAGAAATGCTAATATAGTTTTAGCACCTTTTTTAAAAACACAGGTCATTTTTGCAACTAGTATTGCAGTACAATTCTTCTAGTCTCTTCAGAAGAATCTAGCCTTGTACTCCCACTGTCATCTCTAGAACAGCACACTCCCTCCAATGAAACACACTGAACTCTTTTAACCCTGTCTGTTGATGTCGACATACCTAAGAAGGGCTAATTTATTTTTGCATGTCTTACTTGTACAACTACTTTTGCTTTAGGGTCCCTATTATCTCTGAGCAAAAATTATGCTATTTGTACCATTTGCTCACAAAAGAATCATGTACTTAACTTTGTTCAAAGTTGCTACTGGACAGTATTGATTGTTTACATTTTACAGAACATTGTAACATTTCTCTTTCTCAAGTGCTTCACTATAAATAAATCAGGGTCCCTATTACCTGTGACATGTATACAATCTTAGTTTTATTATCAAACTTAGTTTTATTACCAAAATAGTAGCGTGTTGTTGACAGGTTGCTTTTTGCATTTCCCAATCATTTTCTTTTTTTAATTGAGATATAACTGACATATAACATTGTATTCGTTTTAGGTGTATAACATAATGCCAGTTATTTTCAATGAACAATTTTGGTTACAAACTCCCATTATGGGTTCTGTCTCAAAAACTAAAGGTATCTTGTGGCAGTTCTATTGCACTAGATTAGCCATTTATTTGATCACCTCCCAAATGGCAGATGTATAGAATGGTTGAACTACTGCTCTCAGTACAGTTTTTAAAACTAATGGGATATTTAAACTCTGAATGAGGCATTAACCATGATGACATTTGAATATTATTAGTCGTCTTTTACCCTGCCTGAGCATCTCCTGCTCTTCCAGCTTTACTAATACATTAGACTCATTTGAACCCGGGTAACTCTTTGGTAAGGTTGGCCTGAAGAAATCTACCAGTCTCCAGAGGCCAATTTAGAACGGGAATTATTGGTTAAGCCAGGGTTGGCATGCAGTGCAGTCCGTTTCCCAGCCTTAAGAAGATAAGGCAAGTTTGCATGTACGTCTACCTTTATTTAATCTTTTAAAAAGTGTTTAATACGGTCATGCTTGGTGATGCGACACAATACCTAAAGGCTGGTATTAAGATATGTTTCTGATCCTCTGAAAAGCTTTTCTGACTCAGTAGGCTGTGAAAGTTCACAACAGCCCTAAAGGCAATCCTCCATGAGTTATTGTAGATTGATAACTGCACCTGGATTATTCATAACAAAGAAAATTTGCAACATGCTCCTTAATAGCCCAGCCATTGGAATAGTTTAGGATAAGAATCATCTGGTGGACAACTGAAATGAGACACCAGTCTAAATAAAAAATATTTCATATAAAAGACCTTCATTAATAACACTGATATAATAATATTAGAATATTTTGCTAAAGCAATCTTGAAATACGTAAATGGAATAAGATGCAAAAGAGCAAGTAAAATCATTTGCAACTTAAAAGTATATTTTGTGAGCACATAATATCCTTCTGTTCAAATTCATATTACAAAAAGCATGGGCTTATAACATCTGAATTATGAACTCAGAACAAAAATAGATGATTTAAATGAAACACAGAACAAATCTATTTGAGAATGAGACATTTGCAGATAAAAAAAAAATAGTGTTTGCTACCCCCATCTCCACCCCAGTCAAAAAAGGAGCACTGAATAATAATTCTATATTGTATCAGCATAAAAAACTATTGTGAACTTCTATGTCGATCTAAGGGCTCAGAATTAAAATGTGTCTTTGTACTTAAGAAAACAAGTACATCCACCTTGTTTAAATATATTTGCAAATTTAGAAATTATAATAACAATACAAAAGGTCTTTTAACATACATGACAGTTGCCTAGAATGTATTTTTAAATTCATCTTTTTATTGTGAAATAATTGTAGAAATACATAGAAAATAATTGTGAAATACATAATGCAGTAGTATGAAATAATACAGAGAGATCTTGTGTACCCTTTATCCAGTTTTGCCCAATGGTAACATCTTGCAAAACTAGTACAATATCACTATTAGGATGCTGACAGTGGTGCAGTCAAGAATCCCTTGTGGGAACTTCCGGGTAAGATGGCGGAAGAGTAAGACGCGGAGATCACCTTCCTCCCCACGGATACACCAGAAATACAGCTACACGTGGAACAACTCCTACAGAACACCTACTGAACGCTGGCAGAAGACCCCAGACCTCCCAAAAGGCAAGAAACCCCCCACATACCTGGGTAGGGCAAAGCGGAGAGATCCCCACACAGAGGATCAGTGCCGAGCAGCACTCACCAGCCCGAGAGGCTTGTCTGCTCGCCCGCCGGGGCGCGCAGCGCTGGAAGCTGAGGCTCGGGCTTCGGTCAGAGCGCAGGGAGAGGACTGGGGCTGGCGGCGAGAACTCAGCCTGAAGGGGGCTAATGTGCCACAGCTAGCCGGGAGGGAGTCCGGGAAAACTCTGGAGCTGCCGAAGAGGCAAGAGACTTTTTCTTCCGTCTTGGTTTCCTGGTGCGCGAGGAGAGGGGATTAAGGGCGCTGCTTAAAGGGGCTCCACAGATGGGCGCGAGTCGCGACTGAAAAAGAAAGCGCGGAGCCCAGTGACGGGCGTGGGACGCTGGGGCTGCTGCTGCCGCCGCCAAGAAGCCTGTGTGCGAGCGCAGGTCACTGCCCACACCGCCCTTCCGGGAGCCTGTGCAGCCCGCCACTGCCGGGGTCCCGGGATCCAGGGGCGGCTTCCCTGGGAGAACGCACGGCGCACCTCGGGCTGGTGCAACGTCACGCCGACCTTTGCCGCTGCAGGCTCGCCCCGCACTCCGTGCCCCTCCCTCCCGCCCGGCCTGAGTGAGCCAGAGTCCCCAAAGAGGCTGCTCCTTTAACCCTGTCCTGTCTGAGCGAAGAACAGACGCCCTCCGGCGACCTACACGCAGAGGCGGGGCCAAATCCAAAGCTGAGACCCAGGAGCTGTGAGAACAAAGAAGAGAAAGGGAAACCTCTCCCAGCAGCCTCAGAAGCAGCGGATTAAAGCTCCACAATCAACTTGATGTCCCCTGCATCTGTGGAATATATGAATAGACAACACATCATCCCAAATTGAGGAGCCAGGAGTCAGTGCTGTGCCTCTGAGGTGGGAGAGCCAACTTCAGGACACTGGTCCACAAGAGACCTCCCAGCTCCACATAATATCAAACGGCGAAAATCTTCCAGAGATCTCCATCTCAACACCAGCACCCAGCCTCACTCAACGACCAGCAAGCTACAGTGCTGGACACCCTAAGCCAAACAACTAGCAAGACAGGAACACAACGCCACCCATTAGCAGAGAGGTGGCCTAAAATCATAAAAAGTCCGCAGACACCCCAAAACACACCACCAGACGTGGACCTGCCCACCAGAAAGACAAGATCCAGCCTCATCCACCAGAACACAGGCAGTAGTCCCCTCCACCAAGAAGCCTACACAACCCACTAAACCAACCTTAGCCACTGGGGACAGACACCAAAAACAACGGGAACTACGAACCTGCAGCCTGCAAAAAGGAGACCCCAAACACAGTAACATAAGCAAAATGAGAAGACAGAAAAACACACAGCAGGAGAAGGAGCAAGATAAAAACCCACCAGACCTAACAAATGAAGAGGTAATAGGCAGTCTACCTGAAAAAGAATTCAGAATAATGATGGTAAAGATGATCCAAAATCTTGGAAATAGAATAGACAAAATGCAAGAAACAGTTAACAAGGACCTAGAAGAACTAAAGATGAATCAAGCATCGATTAAAAACACAATAAATGAAATAAAAAATACTCTAGATGGGATCAATAGCAGAATAACTGAGGCAGAAGAACGGATAAGTGAGGTGGAAGATAAAATAGTGGAAATAACTGCTGCAGAGCAAAATAAAGAAAAAAGAATGAAAAGAACAGAGGACAGCCTCAGAGACCTCTGGGACAACATTAAACGCACCAACATTCGAATTATAGGGGTTCCAGAAGAAGAAGAGAAAAAGAAAGGGACTGAGAAAATATTTGAAGAGATTATAGTTGAAAACTTACCTAATATGGGAAAGGAAATAGTTAAGTCCAGGAGGCACAGAGAGTCCCATACAGAATAAATCCAAGGAGAAATACGCCAAGACACATATTAATCAAACTGTCAAAAATGAAACACAAAGAAATCATATTAAAAGCAGCAAGGCAAAAACAACAAATAACACACAAGGGAATCCCCATCAGGATAACAGCTGATCTCTCAGCAGAAACTCTACAAGCCAGAAGGGGGTGGCAGGACATACTTAAAGTGATGAAGGAGAAAAACCTGCAACCAAGATTACTCTACCCAGCAAGGATCTCATTCAGATTTGATGGAGAAATTAAAACCTTCACAGACAAGCAAAAACTGAGAGAGTTCAGCACCACCAAACCAGCTTTACAACAAATGCTAAAGGAACTTCTCTAGGCAAGAAACACAACAGAAGGAAAAGACCTACAATAACGAACCCAAAACAATTAAGAAAATGGGAATAGGAACATACATATCGATAATTACCTTAAATGTAAATGGACTAAATGCTCCCACCAAAAGACACAGATTGGCTGAATGGATACAAAAACAAGACCCATATATATGCTGTCTACAAGAGACCCACTTCAGACCTAGAGACACATACAGACTGAAAGTAAGGGGATGGAAAAAGATATTCCATGCAAATGGAAACCAAAAGAAAGCTGGAGTAGCAATTCTCATATCAGACAAAATAGACTTTAAAATAAAGACTACTAGAAGAGACAAAGAAGGACACTACATAATGATCAAGGGATCGATCCAAGAAGAAGATATAACAATTGTAAATATTTATGCACCCAACATAGGAGCACCTCAGTACATAAGGCAAATACTAACAGCCATAAAAGGAGAAATCGATAGTAACACACTCATAGTAGGGGACTTTAACACCCCACTTTCACCAATGGACAGATCACCCAAAATGAAAATAAATAAGGAAACACAAGCTTTAAATGATACATTAAACAAGATGGACTTAATTGATATTTATAGGACATTCCATCCAAAAACAACAGAATACACATTTTTCTCAAGTGCTCATGGAACATTCTCCAGGATAGATCATATCTTGGGTCACAAATCAAGCCTTGCTAAATTTAAGAAAATTGAAATTGTATCAAGTATCTTTTCCGACCACAATGCTATGAGACTAGATATCAATTACAGGAAAAGAGCTGTAAAAAATACAAACACATGGAGGCTAAACAATACACTACTTAATAATGAAGTGATCACTGAAGAAATCAAAGAGTAAATTAAAAAATACCTAGAAACAAATGACAATGGAGACACGACGACCCAAAACCTATGGGATGCAGCAAAAGCAGTTCTAAGAGGGAAGTTTATAGCAATACAATCCCACCTTAAGAAGCAGGAAACATCTCGAATAAACAACCTAACCTTGTACCTAAAGCAATTAGAGAAGAACAAAAACATCCCAAAGTTAGCAGAAGGAAAGAAATCATAAAAATCAGATCAGAAATAAATGAAAAAGAAATGAAGGAAACGATAGCAAAGATCAATAAAACTAAAAGCTGGTTTTTGAGAAGATAAACAAACTTGAAAAACCATTAGCCAGACTCATCAAGAAAAAAAGGGAGAAGATTCAAATCAATAGAATTAGAAATGAAAAAGGAGAAGTAACAACTGACACTGCAGAAATACAAAAGATCATGAGAGATTACTATAAGCAACTCTATGCCAATAAAATGGACAACCTGGAAGAAATGGACAAATTCTTAGAAATGCACAACCTGCCAAGACTGAATCAGGAAGAAATAGAAAATATGAACAGAGCAATCACAAGCACTGAAATTGAAACTGTGATAAAAAATCTTCCAACAAACAAAAGCCCAGGATCAGATGGCTTCACAGGCGAATTCTATCAAACACTTAGAGAAGAGCTAACACCTATCCTTCTGAAACTCTTCCAAAATATAGCAGAGGGAGGAACACTCCCAAACTCATTCTACGATGCCACCATCACCTTGATACCAAAACCAGACAAGGATGTCACAAAGAAAGAAAACTACAGGCCAATATCACTGATGAACATAGATGCAAAAATCCTCAACAAAATACTAGCAAACAGAATCCAACAGCACATTAAAAGGATCATACACCATGATCAAGTGGGGTTTATTTCAGGAATGCAAGGATTCTTCAATATACGCAAATCAATCAACGTGATACACCATATTAACAAGTTGAAGGGGAAAAACCATATGATCATCTCAATAGATGCAGAGAAAGCTTTCGACAAAATTCATCACCCATTTATGATAAAAACCCTGCAGAAAGTAGGCATAGAGGGAACTTTCCTCAACATAATAAAGGCCATATATGACAAACCCACAGCTAGCATCGTCCTCAATGGTGAAAAACTGAAACCATTTCCACTAAGATCAGGAACAAGACAAGGTTGCCCACTCTCACCACTCTTATTCAACCTAGTTTTGGAAGTTTTAGCCACAGCAATCAGAGAAGAAAAGGAAATAAAAGGAATCCAAATTGGAAAAGAAGAAGTAAAGCTGTCACTATTTGCAGATGACATGATACTAGACATAGAGAATCCTAAAGATGCTACCAGAAAACTACTAGAGCTAATCAATGAATTTGGTAAAGTTGCAGGATACAAAATTAATGCACAGAAATCTCTGGCATTCCTATATACTAATGATGAAAAATCTGAAAGTGAAATCAAGGAAACACTCCCATTTACCATTGCAACAAAAAGAATAAAATATCTAGGAATAAACCTACCTAAGGAGACAAAAGACCTGTATGCAGAAAATTATAAGACACTGATGAAAGAAATTAAAGATGATACAAATAGATGGAGAGATGTACCATGTTCTTGGATTGGAAGAATCAACATTGTGAAAATGACTCTACTACCCAAAGCAATCTACAGATTCAATGCAATCCCTATCAAACTACCACTGACATTTTTCACAGAACTAGAACAAAAAATTTCACAATTTGTATGGAAACACAAAAGACCCCGAATAGCCAAAGCAATCTTGAGAACGAAAAATGGAGCTGGAGGAATCAGGCTCCCTGATTTCGGACTATACTACAAAGCTACAGTCATCAAGACAGTATGGTACTGGCACAAAAACAGAAAGATAGATCAATGGAACAGGATAGAAAGCCCAGAGTTAAACCCGCAGACATATGGTCACCTTATCTTTGATAAAGGAGGCAGGAATGTACAGTGGAGAAAGGACAGTCTCTTCAATAAGTGGTGCTGGGACAACTGGATAGGGACATGTAAAAGTATGAGATTAGATCACTCCCTAACACCATACACAAAAATAAGCTCAAAATGGATTAAAGACCTAAATGTAAGGCCAGACACTATCAAACTCTTAGAGGAAAACATAGGCCAAACACTCTATGACATAAATCACAGCAAGATCCTTTTTGACCCACCTCCTAGAGAAATGGAAATAAAGACAAAAATAAACAAATGGGACCTAATGAAACTTAAAAGCTTTTGCACAGCAAAGGAAACCATAAACAAGACCAAAAGACAACCCTCAGAATGGGAGAAAACATTTGCAAATGAAGCAACTGACAAAGGATTAATCTCCAAAATTTATAAGCAGCTCATGCAGCTCAATAACAAAAAAACAAAGAACCCAATCCAAAAATGGGCAGAAGACCTAAATAGACATTTCTCCACAGAAGATATACAGACTACCAACAAACACATGAAAGGATGCTCAACATCTTTACTCATTAGAGAAATGCAAATCAAAACTACAATGAGATATCATCTCACACCAGTCAGAATGGCCATCATCAAAAAATCTAGAAACAATAAATGCTGGAGAGGGTGTGGAAAAAAGGGAACACTCTTGCACTGCTGGTGGGAATGTGAATTGGTACAGCCGCTATAGAGAACGGTATGGAGGTTCCTTAAAAAACTACAAATAGAACTACCATATGACCCAGCAATCCCACTACTGGGCATATACCCTGAGAAAACCATAATTCAAAAAGAGACATGTACCAAAATGTTCATAGCAGCCCTATTTACAATAGCCCGGAGATGGAAACAACCTAAGTGTCCATCATCGGATGAATGGATAAAGAAGATGTGGCACATATATACAATGGAATATTACTAAGCCATAAAAAGAAATGAAATTGAGCTATTTGTATTGAGGTGGATAGACCTAGAGTCTGTCATACAGAGTGAAGTAAGTCAGAAAGAGAAAGACAAATACTGTATGCTAACACATATATATGGAATTTAAGAAAAAAAATGTCATGAAGAACATGGGGATAAGACAGGAATAAAGACACAGACCTACTAGAGAATGGACTTGAGGATATGGGGAGGGGGAAGGGTAAGCTGTGACAAAGTGAAAGAGCGGCATGGACATATATACACTACCAAACGTAAGGTAGATAGCTAGTGGGAAGCAGCTGCATAGCACAGGGAGATCAGCTCGGTGCTTTGTGACCGCCTGGAGGGGTGGGATAGGGAGGGTGGGAGGGAGACGCAAAAGGGAGGGGATATGGAAACATATGTATATGTATAACTGATTAAATTTGAAAAAAAAAGAAAGAAAATGATTCTAGTAGAAGGTAGAGAAGCCTACCAGTGATTTTCAAAACAGAAGGGAGGATGAGGAAAGGCTTCACGGTGGTGATGGCATTTGAGTTGCATCTTGGGGAGAGGATGGCTTTGATATCAGCCCAGGGTCAATGTGGAAGTAAGAGTGTGAGAAGTTTGAGGGCACATGTGAGGGCTGCAGAGTAAATTAACTGGGGAGTGTGATGCTTACGGATACTGAGAGAGAAATGATTTCATTTACTCACTATGTCCTTTTCACTTTTTAAATTTTTTCCTAGTGTTATTAAGGTATAATTGACAAATAAAAATTGTATGTATTTAAGGAGAAAAAAAAAAAGAATCCTTTGTGTTGCCACATCCACTTCCCTGTGACACCCCACCTTCCCTAGTCCTGGCAACCAATAATCTGTTCTCCATTTTTCTAGTTTTGTCATGTCAAGAAAGTAATTTAAATGGAATCATACAGTATACAACCTTCGGGAATTGGGTTTTTTCACTCAGCATAATTCTATGGAAATTTATACAAGCCGTTGCATGTATCACTAGTCCCTTTCTTGTACTGCTGAGTAGTATTCCATAATACGGACATGCCAGTTTGTTGAACAGTTCACTCAATGAAGGACATCTGGATTGCATCCCATTTGGGGCTATTATGGATAAAGCTGCTATATGCTTTAGTGTACAGGTTTTTGTGCGAACACATCTTCCTTTCTCTGGCATAAATGGCCAAGAGTGTGTTGCTGGGTTATATTGCAGTTGTGTGTTTAGTTTTTCTAAGAAAACTTCAAACTGTTTTCCAGAGTGGCTATACATAAATATTTCTGTCTTTTTTCTTCCAAGATTTTTGTAGTTGGTCTTCTAAATTTTGACCATCGTGAATCTTGGTATGAATTTCTTTGGGTTTTTCCTGTTTGGGCTTCAATCAGCCTCTTGAATACATAAGTCAAATTTGGAAAATTTGCAGTCACTATTTCTTCGAGTACTTTTTCAGTACTGCTCTTTTTATCCTTTCCTTTCAGGACTCCAATGACACAAATGTTAGACGTTTTATTATAGTCCTATGGCTGTATGAGGCTCTGTTCATTTTTTTTTTTTTTTTTTAGTCTACGTTTTTCCTCGTGTATATTGGGTAATTTCCATTGTTCTATCTTCAAGTTCACTGATTCAGTCCTATCTCCTCCATTCTGCAATTGAGTTTTTTTAATTTTGGTTACTGAATTTTTTTTTCAGTTCTAAATTTTCAGTCTGGTTCTTCTTTATATCTTCTATTTCTTTGCTGACACTTTTTTTTTCATTCATTTCAAGTGTGTTCATAACTTCTTGCTGAAGCATTTTTTTTTACTCTAAAATGTTTGCCAGATAATTCTAACATCTGTCATCCAGCTCTGTGTTAGCTTCCATTGGTTGTCTGTTTTCATTCATGTTGAAAACTTTATCCTTATTGATACAGTAAGGAATTTTAAATTGAAACATGGACACTTTGGGTATTATATTATGAGACTCTATATCTTTCTTAAATCTACTGTTTAGCTGGCTTTCTCTGGTGCTCCTTTGGCAGGGGAAGGAGAGACACTGACTCATTACTTCCGAGCAGGGGTTAGAAGTCCAGATTCCCCACTCAGACTCTATTGATACTCAAGAGAGGAAGGGCTTCTCATTAAGGCTTGGAGACAGTGGAAGTTCCTGCTCTCTACTCAGACTTCACTGGTACCTCCAGGGTACCAGGGTACCAGGGAAGGCTAGGAGGGGTAGGAGTGCCTTGTTACTGCTCCCAGCTGGCTTCATCTAACACCACAGGGGCAGGGCATTGACCTCATTACTCATGGTCATTGGTGAAAGTCCTGATTCTCCACTAAGCCTCCTCTGACACCACCCCAGTTGGGAAGGGAGGGGTACCTTCTTACTACAGAGTGAGGCCAGAAGTCTAGATTCCCTTTGGGGGGTCTCTACAGACACTACGGAGGGGGACTTCCTCCTTCCTGGCAGGAATGAAAGTCCAGGCTCCCTGCCTCACTTCTCAGACACCACAGCCTGGCCAGGAGGGAAGACCTGGCTCCCTCTTCTTTGTTGCTGTGGCTGGGGAGTGGGGTTACAGTTTTTTCTGTGGCATTGGCTAAAGAGGGCTATTATTGTCTTAAATTGTTTTTCTGTCTTGTTAGGCTGTCCCTTTCTTGGTCCTTTGGTTAGAGAGAGCAAGCTTTTGTTGGGGCTCTTTTATCTGTGCCTATTGGCATTTCTGTGTCGTGGGCTTCTTCAGCCCCAAGTATGGTATATATGAGACAAAAGAAAAATAGGAAACTCACTCCCATGTCCTTCTTTGGGTCCTAAGATTCCTAGCCAGTCTACCTTCTTTCCATCTTTCAGAGTCTTTCTATGTGTGTTTTATAGATATAATGTCCAGGGTTTTCAGCAGTATTTATTGGGAGGGTTAGGGAAAAGTATGTCTACTCCAACTTCCTGAAAAAAAGTCCAGAAGATAGTATTTTAAACACTAAGGCTATTACATTTTCAATTATTACAATTAAATCTTTTTAAATACATACCAAAAGGCTTCAGTTTCCTCTTATCTATTAGCTTCTATGTGAATTTCTGGGATATACAGTCATACTTTGGTTTGTAGATACAAAAAAAGAATTTTAATCTGATTTAGTTATAGAGAGAAAATATCATTTCCTTTCAGCCAGTAATGATATCAAGATGATATATAATTCCCTATCAGGTGAATTAGAAGTGAACAAATCATATTAGATGTATCAAGGTGAAAAGATGAATAAAAATAAAAAGATTTAGGCTTAGCTCTGCTTTGAATGCCAAAGACTAAGAAAACTGTAATATTTTGTTTTTTTACAAGTGGATAATTATATGTTTGCCTAATATAATACCACTGGTATCTTTCATTGTTACTCTAAGCCATCTTTAAATAAGGAACAGAATAAAATAACTTTATTTTAATTCCAGGTATTCATATCCACTCTGACAAGGTGGGTCACTGTTTCCTACTTTGGGAACCATTCCACCCCTTCACATTGCCCAAACTCCTCTGAAACGGAGCCTCTTGCTCCTCTCTAAACATAATCCACATCTTCCCATAGGTTGTCTGAGCTCTGCTTGGAAGATGTTCTCACCTTTCCCCCGTTATTCCCTCTCAAAGCCTTCCACCCCCATCTCTCGAGGTCTATCTCCAAAATGCCAACCTACAACCTACCCTGGGAATGGATTGCCAGTTCTTTGGGAAGGCAGCACTTTAACTCAGTCTTAAAGGATGAGTTAGAACTCCTCAAAGGTGGAGAGCTGAGCAAGGAAGGAAGGGAGGAGAGGTAGGGTATTCACACGCTCTGTTGGCAGAAGGGGTTAAAGAGTTAAAGAACAGGGACTTCCCTGGTTGCACAGTGGTTGGGAATCCGCCTGCCAGTGCAGGGGAAATGGGTTTAAGCCCTGGTCCGGGAAGATCCCACATGCCACGGAGCAGCTAAGCCTGTGCGCCACAACTACTGAGCCTGTGCTCTGGGGCCCATGAGCCACAACTACTGTAGCCCATGTGCCACAACTACTGAAGCCCCAGCACCTAGAGCCCGTGCTCCACAACAAGAAAAGCCACAGCAATGAGGAACCCGCACACCACAACGAAGAGTAGCCCCCGCTCGCCCCAACTAGAGAAAGTCCATGTGCAGCAACAAAGACCCAACATAGCCAAAAATAAATAATAAATAAATTTATTTTAAAAAAAAAGTTAAAGAACAGAGGGCAACCACCTGATATATGTCTGCAAACTATCAACAGCTTAATACTGGCATCAATTCTGAGACAAGGAGTGGTGGGAAATGAGGCTAGACAGGGACTATATATCACATGAGGAAGGATCTGTATTTTGTGAAAACTTTTATACTTCTTCAGTAGAAGATGGGGTGCTCCTTTAAGTGTACTGTATAGAAAACTACATAGTTAGAACTGCAATTTGATACATACTCAAAGCCCTCTGATTATAGCCCTAATCTCTCTCCACAGCTTTTATTTCCATTGCTCTAATATGAGGTCCACAAACTCTCATCAGATGGAAGGACTGGCTCTTCCTTGAACACAGTCTATAACTTCCCCGCTTGATGAACTCACACAGGAGAAGCAAGGCCCATTTTACCTGTCCTCTGCAAAAATACATATAATGTTCTTCCAAAGGTAGTTGTGAGGATTAATGAGCTAACGTGTGAAAGCACCCAGTTTACCATTTGTCAGTTAGGAGACAATCAATTTTCTTCCTTCCTCCTGGCACTTATCTTAATCTACTTTGAAGTACAATTATACGCGTACCCTGCTACAAGACTGCAAAATCCTTTAGACTGTGTCTAAAACAGCGGCTCTAAACGAGGGGCAGTTTTGCCTTTGAAAGGATGTATGCCAATGTCTGGAGACATTCTGGATTCTCTCAGTTATCAACTGTCTTGATCATAGGATGTTAGTAGTTATACATCCTATAATGCATAACAGAGCCCACAAAAAAGAGTTACTGGGCCTCCCTGGTGGCGCAGTGGTTAAGAGTCCGCCTGCCGATGCAGGGGATACGGGTTCGTGCCCCGGTCTGGGAGGATCCCATATGCCGCGGAGCGGCTGGGCCCGTGAGCCATGGCCGCTGGGCCTGCGCATCCGGAGCCTGTGCTCCGCAACGGGAGAGGCCACAACAGTGAGAGGCCCGCATACCGCAAAAAAGAAAAAAAAAAAAAAGAGTTACTCAACCCAAAATGTCAGTGGTGCCAAGGTTGGTTCATCTTTGTGGCCCGGGCAGCAGTTAGCAGAGTTGCATGTTATAGGAAGTATTAAGAGCTGTAAGAAATTCTTTGAAACTGCTTTTCTGTAGGTAAATTTATAAATTGCTGTGAGGGAGTAAAAATTAAATTAGAAATTTATTTGGTGTAGGAAAATTGAAAGGTAACAGAGGTTTATGAATCTTTATTAATTTGGGAGAAACCAATTTCCATTTGTATTTAGAGGTGACCAATTTAAAAGCTGAAGTTCTCTTAATCAGCAAGCTTTTGTAAAGAAATGCAGCAGGATTTACTTTTATATCAAAGTCACTCCCCTGATAGTTAAAGAATGCAACTGAATACAATTAAAAGATCACTGGTAAGCAAAATACAGTGCCTTGGCTGCATTCTGGGAGAGGAGTACAGTTAATAATCTAGATTCTAGTGACACTTTAATGAGAAGTTTAAACTCACTGGCCCTGAATCTCAGAATTTATCAATGCTCTTTACCTAGATTTTCATTTAAAAGTAATTAAGTGATGAGTGAAAATCAAGAGAAAAGTTTGTGATTAGGAAAAAAGTTGCTTTGTAGATAATTCAAGTAGTAAGTATTTTAAACTGAAAAGAAGAGATAAATTACTGATAAATCTATGGCATTTAGCCATAATGGTAAGGCCTTCCTGTGGAGGAAGAAGGGGAGATATAGGCAGTACCCAGGGGATTTAACCAAACCCATAGCCTCTTTACCTCGCCACAGTCAGATCCAGCACCCATGACAGAGTATGCATGGGACTAGGTCACTCAGTGATACAGGCATTTTCATGGGCCCTGGTGGATAAAAGATTAAGAAGTGTTCATCTGTTTCTCCATTATCTGTGAAAATGCTCAAATCACTGTGTGATTTTGTTTGGTCAAATCAATATCTTTGCTAAAGCCAAACAGGATACACTGGTTTTTAACAGTACCCTGTATTCTAAAAATAAGTCCCATAAAAACAGTAACCTGATGATTCCATTATATAAGGAGACTGTTCTTACTATCACAATTTTATTGCCAATAGCAACACATACTTCAAAGAGAAAAATGCTTATTTGGTGACTTTTCTAACATATTTTTAAAAACCTAAGTGCTAATGCAGCATCAGTGGTATGTTATCTAGCTCTCTGTTACTATGTGTAGTGGTTCAGATACTACACTTGGGGGTGGGAAGGCAGCGGGTCCATTGTCCCTCTCATCCAGGATCTGAAAACAAAAGCTTGTGAAGAATATTTTGCATAAGTCTGCTTTCTCATTCATTGCTCTCTCTTAAGCAGGGTCACTGTTTCTGTGCCAGGAAAACTACTGTTTTATCTCATGCCAGATCTCTTTGGAAAAGAACTAGAATCTGCCAGAACGTGCTTTCTTTCTCAAACTAAAATTAAAGGTTTTCTAAAGTTCCTTTTAACCGGACCTCTGTCTCCAAATAGTTCTTCTCATTAAATACCTATCAGTGTACCCTCTGACTTAAAATGTTCCACTCACATCTTCCAGAAATACTGCAATCTGTCAGCTAATGGAAAACAAGTTCATTAGGTTTATCACAGCAGCAATTTTTTGCCCTGTACCTTAGCTTCCTGATTGAAGACTGTAGCCTTTGTCCCAAGGTTCCCTTCCCCAATGCCAAATACTCAGTAGGATCAATGCCTGTCTGAGATGTCATCGTGAAAAATTTTCATCACTGTCCTGAGGACATGGCTTTAAGGATTCCTCCAAACTGGATTATTTTGGAAAAAAAATTTTCCACATGTCAGGAAATTAGTTTGCTTCCTTATACCAGTGCTCATTATTTGACTAAATAATTATACTTATATGAAGGAATACAAAACTACACCATCTGAGGGGACATATATCAAAGGGCTTTACTGTGCTCTGTCACAGATACTATTTCAGTGAGCAAAGACTTCCTTGACCACAGGGACCTCTGTTGTATGCTTCAGAAAGGATGCTCTGATGTGTGCAATCCCAGTCAAATGCATTGTGATATTCCTTACAGTTATCCACCCCATTGCTCCTCTGTATCATGTCATCTTAGCTACACTCGGTATGTCCTGGTTCCTGTTACTGGTCTAAATAAGAGTTTTTCTTACTTACAAAGTGTTGAGGCAACGTTTCATGGAATCTCCTTAATATTTTTCTCTCAAAACATTTTTCTGATAGTCAGCAGGAGTTCAATTTTAGAATTTTAGGCTCTGGGCTAATGAAAAGCGAATTAGAAGTTGATTGGCACAAATGCAAATGCTAATCCATTGATGAATGGCCATAATTCTTTATTTTTCCTCTGGACCTAAAATAACTTGTTGTAGATTGCCTGGCAATTAACAAATCTTAAACATAAATGCAGAACAAAGGAAAACCGAGTAATATATTCATTTATAAGGCACATTATATGAGTCAAGAATCCACACTGGAGTCCAGATCCAGTCTGATGAACTATTTTGGAACACTGAATCTAGTCAAAACCACATGCCTTTGAAAAGTCGCTCCCCCAGTGGGATCCAGTACTGTTGCCTTTGCCACATGTCTAAAGCATCTTTGTTTTGTTTCAGCTGGCAGGGTTCATCTACGCCTGTTATGTTGTGAAATGTATAACTGAAGAAGAGGACAGCTGTAAGTATTAAAGCTCTATTCTGTTTCTTTCACATTCAGAGCATCTTCTTTATGGCCTCTTACCTGCTTTCCTACTTCTCAGACAATTATCCCTTAACACATCATTAGAATAGGGACTAAGCCCTTTGTACCCATTAGGCTAAAATGTTTTTCATAAAAGTATCCAGCATATAGATAACTAATCAGTTTCACCCAGGACTACAAATCCCAACAATTTGCAATAGTTCCAAAAATTCTCACAAGAACTGACTCCAGATTGATTCAAGAAATTTTTCTTCATGAAACCAAATGTTCATATTTCCTATTTTTTCCTATTTTTTCCTACAATTTGATACAAATAGCTAGAACTTTATGTCAGAGTCTCAGCATTCAGCATTACTGCTTGATCCAGAGTTTAAATGGAGGTACCCTCTCACAAGCCTCTAAGTGGCTCCATTGTCCTCTGCTCTTCTAAAAATTGGCAGGTAGGTTTCACTCCTTCCTTGCCCCCTAAGGATCTGAAATAGGAGGATTGGAAAAAGTACTTCAATGCTCTCTGGGTACTTGCCCATACAGCTATATTTATTCTGAGGAAAAATCAGAGCTGGGAATCATTCTTCTTGGTTTCCAAAGATATTCATAATGATTGGGGTGTTGAGACAGTGGAGGAAAAGATGAGGATCCACTGCTCTGTTAATAGGATGATTTGAGGAAAACACTCAAAGAGAAATATGTGTTTCTTCTTCACTTTCCAGTCATACTAGAAAGAAGGAGGCTGTATCATGTGATTCATTTAGAGGAGGCACATTCTCAATCATATTCACACACGATGTAAAATTAGGAATATACAGTGCATAGTTTATATTGTTGTTTGCAAAAGGAAATGATAGTCCTTTACAAATAAGCATTTGTAAAACACTCCTCAATGTATCAAGTGCTATGTCAGTTTTGGGATATTTTAAGATGAGTAGGGACTTCCCTGGTGGCGGAGTGGTTAAGAATCTGCCTGCCAAGGCAGGGGACACGGGTTCGATCCCTGGTCCGGGAAGATCCCACATGCCACGTAGCAACTAAGCCCGTGTGCCACAACTACTGAGCCTGCGCTCTAGAGCCCGCAAGCCACAACTACTGAGCCCACATGCCAAGAGCCCGTGCTCCGCAACAAGTCACTGCAATGAGAAACCCATGCACCACAACAAAGAGTAGCCGCCGCTCGCCACAACTAGAGAAAGCCCACACGCGGCAACGAAGACCCAACACAGCAAAAATAAATAAATAAATAACTTTATTAAAAAAAAATAAAATAAAAAGATGAGTAATATACAGTCTTCTACTTCTAGGAATTAAGCATTTTGTAGGGGAAAGAAACGTGAACAAATAAGTATAATAAAACTCTGTAGAGTGTATAGTGTGGGGAGATAGGAAAGGAATCAGGAAAGGTTTCATAAAGAAGGACACTCTTGAGCTTGGTCTTGGAAAATAAATAGATATTTGGATAGCTGATACGGGAGTGAGGTGACCCCAGGCAAAAGGTGAAAAATAACCAAGACATATCACAGCCTGCCATGTTGGGGGCAGAGCAGTCAGGTTAATATGACTGAATTATATCCTGTGCTAGAGGTGCGTACCCAGAGATGACTGGTAAAGATGAGATAGTAGAAAAATAGTTACGACAAAGTAAGGAGTCTGGACTTTATTTTGTATAGCATGATGGCCAATGAATTGGCAGTTAATAGAAAGAGAATAACAATCAGAAATGCACTTCAGAAAAAACATAGTGGTATCAGTATGAAGGAGAGACTTGAACGGGAGGGTCGAGATTAAGGAAAGAGACAGATTAGGACACCGTGAAAATGACTGAGATATGAGATGATGAGGGTCTGGACTAAGACCAGTGTTGGAGAGGGAGAGGATAGATATGTTATTAAACATAAAAATAATACTGATTAATGGGCTATGGATGTGTACTATGTAAGGGGTAAGGAAGAGACTGATAGATTTCTGAATTTCTGATATGAGTGAATGGGTAGACAGAAATGTCACTTGAGGAACGTAGAATGGGGATGCAGCAACTGGTTCAGTTTGGAAAGGTTGAGTTTGAGGTACTTAACGAAGATGCAGGAGAAGATATCTAGTAAGCACTTGTCCTATGCTCAAAAGATTTATTCTGTTGGAAGGGTAAATATTAGGAAAGGTAAAAGATATATGGATTTTAAAATGTATGGACTCCACAAACTATGTAAGTTCATTCAGCTATTACCATTCAGTGTCTTTGTGTCAAATCCTTGATGAGTCTACAGGTTAAATTCCATATGGGAATTGAGCTTTCTCTAAACTATAATGTTTTATTTTATTTCACAATGATGTCTGCATTTTTATCTTCAGAAAAATACTGACACACCAAGTCTCCTAGACAGATAATCGGTATCTCTCCAGAATAGTACCTCCCAAGCGGGATCCCAGAAATGCTAGTCCATAAGTTATACTGCTCAAAAAAGATTCCAAAGCCAAGTAAGTTTGACACTAAAAATTTAGAATGCACATTTATGCATGAACATCTCTGAGAGTACTGCAATAAAGAAGTATGTCCAATTTGTCCTAATCCACAGTTTTGTTTTAACCATATTATGTTGGATGAGATACAGTGAGGCCAGAAGCAGATCAAAGAGAGAAACCAAAAAGGGTTTTACTACATTCATGGTTCCCTAGCGAGAACACAGCATGCCACTCAGGGAAAGCACCATCGTGTGTCATGAGGCAGAGAGAGAGAGAGAGAGAGGGAAGGAGGAGAGAGAGAGAGAGACACACACACACGCAGAACTGTAAGCAAGTGCTTTTACTGTGGTTTCCAGGGAAAGGACCCAGCAAGGCAGGGTAAAAGGGTTTAGGATTGGCTAAGTTTGAAAGAGGTCCCCATGAAATTCATGTTCACTGTGACTGTCAGAGAATAAGGTTTGGGGCTATCTAAGGTCTCCAGATGTTTTGGGTGGGCCAGGTTTAACTTGGGAACAGCCTGTGGTCATTCTGTAGATGTTAAGGCATTTTACAGAAACTAAAAGTATAGTTAATATCCCAAACCTTTGAACACGGAATGTTTTTTCATGAGAAATCTTAATATTCCAGGGAATTATAATTCCAGGGAACTCATTTTAGGGAATTCTGCCCTAGGTCAAGTTTTGGTCAAAGCCATGTAGATCCAAGGGGATGTGAAGTTACAAATATCTTTTGGAAAATAAGGCTTATCTTTCAAGCATCTAATAAACTGTTTCCCATAATGTTTATGTCTTTTTATGTATTCTGACCACAACTCCTTAAATGACTTTATTAATCTAAAAGACAAGCAGACTTATCATAGATAATTTTTCTAATTTTAGTCTTTTTGTTCAGTGAGTAAGATATGAACTACTTTCCTTTTTTTTATATCCAAGTAGACTCATGCTTATCATGAACATTCATGGGACTACTAAACAACATGGAGGAGATGCTCATTTGGGCCAGTTCTCTGTCCAGTTAGGTCTGTTTACTTGTGGTCACACACACAATTATGAATATTTGTTGAGTAAAATGCTTTAGATTGATATTTCCCACACATTATCATTATCTTGATCACCTGTCTATATGTTTACCTCCAGGCACTGCCTAGAACACATGACTTCCAATGCTCAAGTGTAAAAAAGGTTGCAATTTCTATCTAGTTTTCAGTAATTATATTATAAAGAAAATTATTTTGATCCTTTAAAAATGTTTTGGCTTGATGAATGTACAATAAACACACACACACACACACACATGCACACACACACAAATGCTCTCAGAAAGTAAGTCCTGAAAGATGGAGAAAGTTTAATGTATATATAAACAGGGAAAGGATCTCTGTGTAACTATTCTTACCTGCTGTGGATTTGCAATGAAGCAACCTGATGGGAGTGTAGTACAGGAGGAGATGCCAGCTGCCTATTTGCCAAATTAGTTAAGTTTCCATTCCTAAGAGCCTCACAAGGAACACAGGACAGTTTGGGTTCTGTAGCTGTGCTGAGAATGGACTGTGGAGATAAGGGCCTAATTATGGCACCTGGAAGACTTAAGTATTCTTGACGTCAATAGGAAGCGGACTGGCTCTGTACTCAGTTTTGATATCTGAGGCCCAGCAGCAAGTGTAGCCAGAGAGCCTCAGAGGCACCACCCTCTAGGGAGCTAAGGCGAGGGTTCAGGCTCCATGAGAGAAGAGTCAAACTTAGACTCTACAAATAGCAATAAATCATCATTGAACTAGAGGGAGTTCCTGCAGGCACATCAAATGTCTAAGATTTTTTTCTTTATTTCTCCTTTTAAACAGTATCTCATTTGCTTTTCTAGAGGCCAGTTTTATAAATACTTATATAGACACTTCAATGCAAAGTTGTTGTTAATTTCCCCCATGAAAACCCTGGGACTTGAAGTTTACATCTCTGCCCCTCTGTTAATCTAAGCCAGAGCCCCAGCCTGACAGGCCAACTGGCTGTGCAAACTCACAGGACAACACTGCCATCTGCTGTGCCGATTAGGAGATGACAACCACCCTTGGAGCAAAGATTTCAAATAGGAAGATGTGGGCAATTCCGCCCCCATGTATCAGCCACCTAGGGGTGCAATAACAAAATATAACAGACTGGGTGGCTTAAACAATGCATATTTATTTTCTCACAGTTCTGGAGGCTAGAAGTCCAAGATCAAGGTGTTGGCAGGTTTGGTTTCTCCTAAAGCCTCTCTCTTTGGCTTATAGAAGGCTGAATTCTCACTTTGCCCCCTTTTCTCTTTCTGTGCATGCCCCCATGTCTCTTCCTCTTCTTATAAGGACACCAGTTTTATTGAATTAGGGCCACATACTTATGGCCTCTTTAGCCTTAATTACCTCTTTAAGGGCCCCATCTCCAAATACAATCACATAGCAGGTTAGGCTTTTAACAGATAAATTTGGAAGGGGATACCATTCAGACCATAACATCCCATATCTAAATACACACACACACACACACACACACGCATGCACGCACGCACGCACGCACACACCATGTGGCTGTTGGCTACTTGAAAATACCTATGGGGAACAGAGCGGGGCTAGCTTCTGCTCACTGGTACATCAAACACCTGTGGGTAAGAGGCTCCAGGCGGTAATGGTAGCCTCCCTGCTCCTGGTTCACTGCCAGTAGGCAGTTCCTGCCCACATCTCCTGCTGTGAGGTGGGGTGATCTGCCTTCAGATGAGAAGCTCCTCACAAGAAAAAAGCTGAGACCTGCTCCAGAGGGTGTGCCTTGACACTTGAACCTTATTTGAGCAGGGCAACCATCACAACATACTTTCATATATTTGTAAAAGGCAGCGATATGTCTTAGGAGAAAAGACTTTCTCCAGGAGAGCGGGCATCCCTCGCTGAGCTGTCTTTGTGGCTGGGCTCTTCACTGTATCATCTGTTGCCAACCATGCTGAGTTTTCCTTATGACCTCCAGTGTTTTTTATTCCCCTCTACTTGTTCTCTTTGACAGTATTCTGTGAAGGAAATAAAATGTTCTGAGATTTCTGGTCTGGTGCCTTTTATTATACTTGTAGCTCTTCTCTCCCTTAATCCTCAGCTCTTCTGCATCAGAGTCTGATGTCCACTTACAGTGATAGAACTAAGAACTTATTAGCTTCATTAGTGTTGTTAGATGTGACAATTAAAAGGAAAACATGCAGCTGTGGAAAAATAATAACTTATCCATAACAGAAAAAATAGGCAACATGATTTCTCAATTTTTGTTATGTTTTCTTATAAACCTTTGCCTTAATAGTTAAACTAAAAATAAAAATAAACATCAGTCCTCTGGAAAATGGATCCATTTTTCTAAGTAGTCACTATCTTTTCTAAAAGAGATTCAGTGTGTTTGCAAATGTTCTTAAATATTCAAATCATCCGAGAAAATATGCAGAATGTCATTTTAAAAATATCCTAAGAGGGCTTATTTTGAAAAAAATATTGGAAAATTAATTCTAGATGTTTAAACACACATGTTCAGATACACACATGCACAAACCTACCAACCAAGCACAGATTCATAAAAGTCTGTCCTGAATTCTCCAAAATAAACTGGCCTTGGGATAAAAGTCATAATCGATTTATAGACTCTTTCATTTGAAAAGCAAACCACAGGAAATTATTCACTTCTCTGAGGCTAATAATTTTCTGTTATTTTTGTTTGATTTTTCTTCTAAAGCCTCCTGGCCTACACTTCTGTGTACTGAACTCTGTTCTGTATATTTTGATCGCTTTTCCAGTATGACATGATCATTGAGTTTGGATGCAATTCTCTGAGCACAAGGACACACTCTCCCACCTGTGGGGGAGGGTAGAGGTGGCAAGGGAGGAGTACTCGTCCATTAAAGAATATTTGGTTCTTTCTGTTTATAAAGGAATGTAAGTTTACTGCAGAATGTAGAGAAAATACAGATAAACAAAACAAAATTAGAATGATTTCACAATTTTGAATTCTGGTTCTCAGGTAACATTTGGGTATATGTCTGCTTTCTTCCTTTCTTCCTTTCTTTTTCTTTCTCTCTGTCTGGTTGTTAGGGCCATATTATACAGTCTGTTTGGTAACCTGAGCTTTCTTTCTTATTATTTATAAACCACTCTCCAAACATAACCTAAGGGGTAGGCAATTAGCAGTTCAAAAAAGGTGCCAAGTTCCTGGGTGCCAGGTTGACAGGTAGAGTTCTAAGAATGGTGTGTCTGTTTTTACTGTTCAAATATCATACTCAAGAAATCAAATGAAAGCGTAGTATATTATTGTTTTTTTATAACATTTGTTTTGTAATTCTGAAGGTGACTGAGTGAAATAACCTTGTCCATACCTGCCAGGCTCCCACAAAATCAAAATGTGCCGTTCCTTTCCCCATCTCTGAAGAGAATCACATGTGATTAGAGTCTGGAGCCCCAGACTTCAGAGGCTACTAACCTCGAGCTAGTGCCCTGCAGAATCACAGTGCGGCCAAGATAGAACGTGTCACCTTGCTCCTCTTCCAACTTCCCAGAGCACAGGAGCTCTGAATTTATTTAACTTTACAACTCTTGATCCCGCTTAAGATTTCTTGTGAACTAAGAACACTGTAGAGTTTGAAATGATAGGAAACTACTGCCTACTGCTCTATTTCAGCACTTTAATTTTACAGGCCCACATAGATTAAATGACTTGCACCAGGTCACAGAGCTTATCGGTGAACTTCTGACATAATATAGCACCTATTAACTCCCTCAGGGTAAGAGTATTAGGGGATGCTAGTGGGGACCACAGCTATCTTGACCACCACTACATCCTCAGCATCCCCAACCTGAAGCAGGACTCAGTGAGTATATGGGAAATAAACAACTCAATCAGCTCTCCACTAACATTTCCTGGACTATATGGAAACTCCTAAGGAAATGTGACATTTTTTTAGACCCCAATTGATTCTAAGTAAATGAATAATGAATTAGAACAAAGTAGCTTTCATCATTTTCTAGACAAATGGAAGAAAGCAGAAAAAAAAGATAAGCTGCCATATGTAAAAATAAAAGACAGACTAGATGACCAGCACCTGAAACGAATGCTTACATATACATGTGCCTCCTGTCAATCACATGCGAGCTCCTATCAGTGACAACAGCCTTCCCTAACAGGGATACAATCGTTACATTGTCTCCCAAAATCAGTGCTGGTCTTTTTTTCAGCCTGCTGTTAAATTGCTCCCTCTGGTGGTCAGGGAAGAGAAAACATATGCACTTTATTTTTAAATTTGGATATTCAGGTCCACATTGAGTCTTCTTTAACAATCACTTCTCATTTTCTCCCTTTTCTCTTAACGTCTCCTCCATTATACTCTACTGCTTATTATACAAACATGTACACACACATACATGCACACTATGATCATCTTTAAATAAATCTAATGTTCCCAAATCAAAAATAGCAGGGAAAGAAATTGATTCATTCCCTATCCTTTGTTGATTCGAAACAATCAGGACCTTGTTTCTAAAGAGTCAATGCTGAGGTACCTATATTCATACTAGCAAAGGAGGACCTTTAACTGGGGTGTAATAAAGGAGGTATGTGGTGCAGAAAACTGACGTGATCCAGTAGATGAATAATATCCAAGTTGCTTTAATCCCCCTCAATGGAAAAGAAAGCAACAGCATGTGAAAGGAAGGAGAAGTGGCAACATTTACGGAAATGATTAAAAGAAACATCTCCCATTTTGATTATTCTGCCTCTTCCAATTCTCTAATACCTAGTTCACCTGTACTGGGTGTCCTGTACTCGTTTTCTCACCATCTCTCTCTATACCCACATGGATAATGACATGAGAAGGAAAGCAGCTAAGTGGCAGAAAAATAGGATGCTTTTAGCACCAATATACATGCTCACAAAATAAAATTGCTGGGATCCCTCAGTCCTACCTTGAAAGGACAAATGAGAACAAGACAAAGAGCTGGCCCAGGAAACAGAAGTCTAAAAGCTCTCCAAAGCTGAGACGTGCTAAGAAAGAAGACTGTACATTCAAAGTTAGTCTTTTGATAAATGATGCTGGCTGTTGCCAATTTCATTACGACCAGTTTTACTTTAGTGGTGGAAATGGCATCTAATAGGAACAGAAGGCCAGGCTTAGCTATCTCCTTCTTAACAGCAGGAGGACTAAAAACACTGCATCTCTAAGGATGGTCACCAGGTATGCACAATGAAAACATCTGAGTGGAGCAGCCTTACACAGAGCGCAGCAAGAGTGCCTTGTAAATAAGCAGCATAGGGCAAACCCTCAATCCTGTGACATTTAAATGAGGCGGCCCCAGCAGCAGAGTCAGGAAAGCCTCCACGAGGATGGGCTGGCGTTGTGTGGCAGGGAGTGAAGGAGAAACAAACTTAAAGCTCACAGGAGGCGAGGTTTATTTAAATAATAGAAAGTAATTAGGCTGAGGACAAAAATCAGTGATGGCATTTTAAAATTACAATTAATTTAAAGGTTAATTTCCTTTGGTGTTAAAATCTTATTTAAAACATTTACCAGGAAAGGAAATGAGGATGTTACTATCAAGAGGTGTAGAGTGCTTCTGGGAATCCATGCCTATTATCACTGGAAAATTAGGTTAGGCCCAAAGTGAGAATTTCAATTCATTTCTGTGTATAATAGACGGCAGTCTGGTCTCAGTGTCAGCAGGGCTGGCTGGGGCAGTGCAGGATTTGCATTTTTTGTTTGTTTGTTTATGGGATTAATTGCAAATGTTTCCAACAAAGAAGGCTAGTTTATACATGAACAATCTTGACACACACAAAAAAACTGGATATGGATTGCTGCCTTTGTAACTAATGACGCTGATGTTAAAGGAATTCCCAAGAGCACAGAGGCAAAGGGACGCACATAGTCACTCATCCATATACCTTCATCCCGGAAGTAACTTAAAAGGGGGCCACAGTATTTCTGTGGGCTCCAACCCTGTCAATCCGATGCTTCTCTCCCAGGTCCCACCTTTTTCATCATTGTGTTTTCCAACTGGGAACTGTCATGTCTCATGTCTCAGGTTCCAATATACCCTATTCAGCAGTTCATCTCCCTGGAAACTTGCCTAGTAAAATCAATGCATAATAGTAGTAACAGCCAGAGGGGAAGCAACTCCTTTGCACTAAATTTTCCCATTCATTATGCCTTTGCAGATTTGTTCATTTTAAATGTTTTATTGCTATTATCAGTATGTAAACCAATCCCACAAATATGGAATTGTGCAGATCATAGCCCCATGAACAATATTAGCAATCACCTGCTTTAATCCCCTAATTTTACAGCTGAGGAAAGGAACATTGAAATTGATTTGCTCTGAGTCAATCATTTAGAGGCAGTGCTGGGAGCAGAAGTTGTCTCCCGATTCTAGGTATACTTTACACATCACTTCACTGTGAGACTCGACGTAGATTCTTCCAACACGTTTGCCGAGTAGCCACTGCACGTGGTAGGCTGTGTGTTAGTCACTAGGCACGAGGCAGACACTGTCTTTGCCCTCCTGATACTTACAGCCCAGCACACAGTTCACAGGAGGAACTACGCCAAAGCGTGATGAGCGTTCAGACAAGGAGAGTGGGGGTAGGGGGACATAGCCCAGGGGTGCCTCATCCAGTTAAGAAAACTAGGAAATTCTTCCCTGAGGAAATGACATTTCCACCGAAACCTCAAGGACAAATCAGGGGGATACGCAGAATTTAACAAAAATAGGTGTCTTTTTTAAAAAGGGTAACTTTTTCCACCCGTATTGACCAAATGGACACCCTAATTCACACAGGAATCATCTTAAGTGTTTTTAATGAACCCTATACAGCAAATCTAGTTTCACCTTTCTCACATAGCTGGAAAAATATTAGAGTAACCACTGGACATCCTCATACCTGACACTGCTATTGTTGTTCCATAAAGATGAGTAATTTAGGTTTAGTCTCCTTTCTGGAGGCTGAAAAATAATGCGAAGACTGTGTTAGCAAAAATTACAAGGGGATTTTAGCATGCATGCTTTATTTTTCATTTTCCTGAATATGTATGCATTGATGTGCCCACATCCTAATTAAAACCACTGCATTTAAATGGACTGTGCCTTCTAATATATATCAATATATCCTGGATGTCAGCTGAGAAGACATACCCAGTCATGTCTAACTAGCTTGCCTACAGCCTGTCATAACTGCTCTTTCCAATTTCGACGGAAAGGCATGTCACATAATTGAAAGCCACTCTAATAGGGGAGAACAGAACAGAGACTGGTAAACCTAATCCACCCAAATGGCATGGCACAAAGTGAGGCCAGGCACCTTGAAGATAAAGTTTGCTTAGCCATTTCATCATATTCTGCACACGATTCCACAGTTATTGAAAGTAACAAGGATATCTGGATACATCATTTTCTGACTCTAGCTTTACAATTTCTTGATCTTCTCAGCTCCTACCATCTTTGTCACAAGTCACTTCACCTACCTCCTTAGTCCCCTTCACCAAGGAGGCTAAATTTTATCACCTTCATTATGGAGGAAGAAGGCTTCTCTAAAAATCACCGGTTCTAAAAGTCTCTGCCTGACTATAAACTCCTATCTTTACTCCCTCCTTGTTCTCCTGCTTCCCTCCTGGAGGAATTTTTCTTCATCTTTATTTAGGAGCTGCCCTCCACTGGAATCTTTGTTTATCTTTCTGCTCATCGTCTGTCTCCTGAATCCACAAGAGCGGTGATGCTCTTTCAGGCACACTTAGTTTCCTTCCTTGCTTTCTCTTCCACCATCCTTGGATCTTCCATATCCCTGTCTGATGAGGCTCAGGTGCAGTTTCTCCACTCCTAATCCTGGGTTGCTGCACATGGCTGGAGAGAGTCCCTAAACCCAGCTGGATGCTCTCTTCTGCTCAACAAGGCTCTCACTCCTCTCCCATGGACAGTGTGCCGCAGTCACCACACGACGTGCTCCAAACCTTTCCAAGTTCCTGAAGTCTAGTACCCAAACCTGAGAAAATCAAAGCTACCAAACTTCTTCCATTTTTCCCTCAGAACCTCAAAAATTCTATACTAGCAATTATCTTTCTGTCTTTTAGAAACCCTCTCCAAATCTGAGAGGAACCATTAAGCTTTTCCTCTCCAAAGCAATCCTTCCACCAAGCTTTGGCTTCATCCCCTCTGCCTGGTTCAGGAGATGAGCTCTTGGTGTCTTCATTCTCGCCCACTCCACTGTAAAGTTCCTCTTCCCTACATACGGGTCGAAGTCTTATAGACTACAAACCAGGCCGGGCCTAGCCTCTCCCCATCCTTTTGGATAATACATAAGGTGATTTCCAAAACTATTTGAAATATGGAAACTCAGTTCTATGTAGTTTTTTTTTAATATATCATCCCTTTTTTTCCCACAATATGTCACATATGTCACATTCCTACTGCTTGCCAGACCACAATTAACCAACCACGTGGGAATTAAGGGTTTCCATAAACCTACCTCAGCTTCTGCTGATGATGTCTACACTCATGTCATTCCATACAAAATTTCAGTAAATTCTAACACAAAGTTCTCTTCTTTGACCCTTACCTCCATCTACTTCCCTGGCCTGAAAAATTCTCATCCTTTCAGTAAAGAACCTAAATATATATTTTAAAGCATAATTTGAATCATTCTTTTGGTATAAATCCCTTGCTAAAAGAGATGAGATCCCAAATCTACCTGTAGTGCATCCATAAAATACATGCATCTAAGTATTAAACACATATAACCCTGTGAAGTTGGAACTGTTTTATTATCTCCACTTCACAAAGGAAGAAAATCAGCCTCAGAACAATTGTGACCTGCTTGTGGATATGATGCTGGTCAGAAGGGAAGGCACACCTGAGCCCAGGTCTTCCAACTACCAAGCCCTCAATCATTATACTACTTCACACTTTCCCTGTGATGTAGCCAGTGATGGCATTAGATTATTAGAATAAGATTCAATACCAAGATTCAATACCAGCATGTGTTTCTTCAAATCTCACCTAAGGTACTGGCCACACTGAGAATTAGCAAAAATAGGCAAGAGTGAAAAGACAAAACAGTTTATCAAGTGGAAACTTATATCTCATTTTTACTTTTAGAACCAACAGTTAAAAGTGGTTACTCAAATGATCTCTAATTAAAGAAATATTTCATTTTTATACCATTGTAGTGATCGCATTCCACTTTCAGTTTTTAGTATATGCAAATGCGTTACCACGTTTAAAATACTGAAAATCTGGTTCTGATACAACTAAGAGAGGAACATGGAAAATAGAATCCTAAGACCCTGAGAAAATGTTATTTTCTGAACAAGTTAGGAAGTGAAGCATCTGCCATGATTTAACTAATAAGTCTCATGTCCTTCAATGCATGTTTCGCCTGCCAGCAGCTCTCTGTAGCATCACACTTCAGTGACCTTTCAGGCAATAACAGACTAAAGTTCCCCTACAAAGGGTTGTGTTTTCCTAATCAGAAAAAAAAAAAAAATAGCTCTGAGTCCACTCAGAGATCCAAGTCCAGACTGAGCACGTCAAGCTCACACAGGAAGCTGAACTGCTGCCACCACGTAAGTCTGTGTGGGAGGAAGGTGGGGCTTTGGAATTTGGGCTACAGTAGGTTATGCTCTGAATTCCTTTTGTGCAACTGGAGGTAAGTACCCTTGAAATAGAGACCTGCAGATACAATGGATTTACACTCTGTTTTCAAAGGCCCACACAAATTTTTTAATCTCTTTCAATGAGTTCTTCCAAATATTTAGGCTTAGCTTTCTGTGAACTGCCTGTTAAAATTTCCCCCCATAGCCTTTTCCAGCTCTGTCTCCAAAAGAGTGTGTTGCCTAGTGGCTTTGTCATTAATAACCAAGGTACACTATTATGTTACAATACCTCCCTGCCAACGTGTATTTAAAAAAGCAGTTTTAAGTTTGCTGAACTCAGTGTTCATGATTAAAAGGTTTAAATAAAAGGGAAGCTCACAACAGGGAACATATTTGAGTGAGGAATATTTATTCAAAAAGCACTTTTCTCTTACTTGGTAATTTTGAAATCCCACTATTATTAATTTTATTAAATCATAGTTATTAAACTGATATGGCACTTTACTGATTTAAAATCATTGGGCATCTCTGTGTCTCTGTTGGTAAGTAGACAAAAACACACCCATATTGCAGATAGGAAAACTAAGCCAAAGAGAAAACGCTGTAACATCTGCAAAGAAAATAACATTCCTGAGTTGTTTTCAGAGGACCAAAAGCAAATCACTACAATGAGGCAAAGATTAAACAAGTACAAATTTTACTTTATTTGTCACCTTCTACCCAGTCATGTACCTCTGTTTAGGATGCTCTGAACTGGCCAGAAAGAAAGCATGTTTTCCCTAGCAGTTATCAACATTTGCAACATAGCATTCGTCAGTGGATTACCCTCTCAGCCCAGTCATTTTGATGCTAAAGCATGTCCTAGCCTCTTTCCTTCTACTCCCCTAGATCAAAGAGACTAGAGTGGTGCCTTCTTCCCATTGGTATCCAAAAGATTTCTTTTATCTCACAGGACCCAAGCAATCACTGACATTCTAGATCTTCTATAAAAGGTCCTCTCTTTATTATCATTCAAGACCTTATGAAGGAAAGGGTAAATGCACTCAGTCAAATTTCACTTAGAAGTTTTACCAGCATCTTCCATGCTTAAATCAATTGTCTTAAAAACAAACAAACAAACAAAAAAAAACAGCCTAAAGAGTTTATTCAGTAAACATGGCTTCCATGAGCCAGACACTGTTCTGGGTTCTGGGGCTACTGTAGTAAATACTAAATCTCATGAAGCTTAAATTATAGTGATAGGATCAACAACAAAAAAGTATTCACAATATGTCAGGTGGAGATAGTTTTCAATAAAGCACAATAAAGCTGAATGAGGAAAAAGAAGTCTCTAAAATCCCAGCAAGTCCCTAATCTGCCTTGCACCAATTACGATTACATTTCCCTTTTCCCAAGTGTTTCCTGGTCCTTGCTGCTTGTACGTGCCACATATAACTTACATACTACATTTCCAAGTGAAGCCAAACACCAACTCCCTCCTCTCATTCTTTTTGTTCCATTAAAGGCTGCAACATCCTCCTAGACAACAAATCTGAGCTATGAGCCAAACATCTACACGCCGTCACAATTACTTGGAGAAATACCTGCTAGCTGCTTCATGATTCCTATTGCTTAGGAAAGTTTTACAATATTCAGTAGCCCCTTTAGAGCCTAAGTAAATGTAATTATATAAAAGAAACGGAAAATAGACCAAAGTGGTATTAAGGGTATTCTAAAAATATAAGCTAACCCCAGTAATTCAACTTTAAGAGAGAAAAACATAATTTCTTCTACTATGCTCTCCACCCACATGGCACCCCAAAGAGTTCCAAATTATGGGTGAAACACCATTCTGTAAAAGATACAGAGAACCATGTCTACCTACACTGACCACCACACTCTTAACTCTAGTGGTCAGTTGGATCCAGCTTATTCATATTCCTCTCCTTCAGGCCTTTAGGAAGACATCCAAACAATTACTGAGAATGAGTACATGTGGAAACTGACCTTACATAAATTCTCTGGCTGTGAACACAGGCAGGTATATAAAATACACTACAGAAAATATATCCTTTGATTCTGATTTAAATTTGAATGCCCCCTCACAAGTGAGATGGTAAAAATGCATCCTGGTTACATTCAGATCCTCTTCTTTTCTCATCTTGGTTCTGAGTCATCTGCTGTTGCATCCTTCTCCATGACCCCAGATGATCTGAATGATCAGAATGATCAGAACAATGGCAATCCTTCTGCCAAAGCTTTAGCACTATCCTCCCCAGCTGGGTAGCTGTAAATTGGCTCTACCAACCCACACATCAGATAGATGGCTAATAAGAGCAAGACCCAGACAACTCAACCTCCATTCGCAGCAGTACTCAGACACATCTCATTTCCCTTCTGGCCTTTCCTCATGTCTCCAGAAGGTCTACACTGCTCCTGACTCAAGCTTTGTTTCCCAGTTTTGGTCCCAATTCTATCCTTTGGACTTGAAGATTCATCTTGGTTTCTTCTGGTTATCCCTTGGCTCACTGCACAGTCTCTGACTTATAAATTACCATCTGTTTTTTTTCTGCCATCCATCTCACAGCTCTGGAATCAAGCTAAGGAAATATTTCAAAACAACAATAAAAACACTAATAAGCCTCAGATTAACTTGGATCTTGGTTTCAGTGGAGGAGACCTTACTGTTTACATCTGCCCTCTCTTCTCCAGCACCAGGGTGGGGCCATCTTACTAACAGGGAACCTCAGAACAAGGAAACGTTAATGCTTGAATGCCTCTCAGAAAACTAGTCCTTAAGTCTTAATGTTGATAAGAGTGAACCCAGGGCTTCCCTGGTGGCACAGTGGTTGAGAGTCCGCCTGCTGATGCAGGGCACACGGGTTCGAGCCCCGGTCCGGGAGGATCCCACGTGCCGCGGAGTGGCTGGGCCCGTGAGCCATGGCCACTGAGCCTGCATGTCCGGAGCCTGTGCTCTGCAACAGGAGAGGCCACAGCAATGAGAGGCCCGCATACCGCAAAAAAAAAAAAAAAGAGTGAACCCAAATGAATAGGAATTTAGGCACTATCTGCAATGAATCCCCAATTGTAGAAAATAATTTCTCAAAATACAAACTTTAAATATAGTTGCCATTCAATTATTGTACAGCTCTTCCGGTACCATTTATATTAGCTAATGTGCAAACGTGGGCAATTCAGAAAACAAAAGAGGTTCGCTCTCTTTTAATTCATCTTCTATAAAATATTTGATATAGTTCTACAGTTGTTCCACATTAAAACACTTTCTTTCTTTCTCCTAAACTGCATGGTTTAGAAGAATTATAAAGAAAATCCTGAATTTTTAAGGGCTTTTAATTTTCTTTTTCCATACTGCATGTCTCACCCAGGGCTCTACGTTCCTTATTTTATCCTCACACTAATAGTATTAAGTATTATAATTCTTGTGTAAGAGAAGTTAAGTGATTTGTCTAAGGTCACACAGCTGGCAAGTGGTCAAAGCAGTATTTGAACCCTGATCCTTCTAACATCAGGATCTCTGTCCTTTTCATTACACTGTAGTCCTCCTTATCTGTGGTTTAAACAATTCATAAGTTTTAAATAATGAGCCATTCTGAGTAGTGGTGATGAAATCTCACACCATCCTGCTCCGTCCCTCCAGTAACATAAATCATCCCTTTGTCCAGCATATTCATGCTGTGTATGCTACCCATCCATTTGTACAGGAAAAAAAAATAGTATTGTGTATATATAGGGTTCAGTACTATTCATGGTTCAAGCATCCACTAAGGGTCTTGGACTGTATCCCTGCAGATAAGGGGGGACTGCTGTACTATTCCACTTCTGACCAGAAGAGAAATTCTGCCTCAATAAAAGGGTTTTCATGATAAAAAGAGATATTAAATCATAAGAAAACACAGAGGCACCTTGAAAGCATATTAATAAGTGAAAGAAGCCAATCAGAAAAGGCTAGATACTATAGGAGTCCAACTCTATGACATTCTGGAAAAGGCAAAACTATGGAGACAGTAAAAAGATCATTGGTTGCTAGAGATTAGGGGAGAGGGAGGGATAAAAAGGCAGAACACAGGACTTTTAGGGCAGTGAAACTATTCTGTATGATACTAACATTGTGGATACATGTCATTACATCACTTCACCAGAAGTGAACCGTAATACAAACTCTGGACTTTAGGTGGTAACAATATGTCAGTATAGGTTTATCAGCCATAATAAATGCACCACTCTGGTTGGGATGTTGACAGCAGGGGAGGTTGTGCACGTGCTGGGCGGGGTGGGGGCAGGAGGGGGTATATAGCAACTCTTGGTATTTTCTTCTCAATTTTGCTGTGAACCTAAAACTGCTCTAAAAAATAAAATCTATTTTAAAAAAATGAAAAGATTTCCCCACTAAACAGACATCATGGACTTTACGTTACTTGATCCAATTTCTACCTGTAAACACTTAGGATATTAAAAAGAACAAAAATAGTCAAAGCTAAGCCAATAGAAAAAGATATTAGAAAAAGTAAAGATATCCTCTAGCACCCTAATTCAGTTTCTAGTTTCCTCTCTTTCTTCTTCCTGTCATCTATCTTGTCAGCTTTTTGTTGTTTTGCCTCTTTTTGCCCCACCACATGACCTCCACATCCAGGAATGGGAAAGAAAAAACAAAACCAAAACATTTTCACAGCACTCTTAGTATTTACTGTCCCAGTTACTACCCCTTTCAAAACGTAGTGGTATAAAACAACCATTATTATGCTCATGGATCTGTGGGTTAAGAATCCAGACAGGGCAGTGAGGATAGCTTGTTTCTGATCCCGGATGTCAGGGCCCTCAGCTGGGAGACACCAAGATTGGGTTGACTCAACAGCTTGGGGCTGGAATCATTTGGAGGCAATTTTTCTCACATGTCTGGGTGTTGATGGTGACTATCAGCTGGGACCTTAGCTAGCCTGTCAGCCAAAATCATATCCGAGGGTCCTCCATTGATCTCTCCACATGGGCTAGTTTGGGATTCCTAGTTTGGACATGATGGCTGTGTTCCAAAAGAGAGCATCCCTAAAGAGCAAAGTGCATGACATTTTTTTGATCTAGCCTTGGAAGTCACAAAATGTCACTTCTACCATACTCTATTGGTCAAAGTGGCCACAAAGTTCTACCCAGGTTCAAGAGGAAGGGACAAAGACCCAAACCTCGGGATGGGGTGAGTGTCAAGGTCACACTGCCGGCAGATATGGAATAGGAGATATTGTTGCAGCCATTTTGGATAATATAATCTACCACAGTAACTCTTGTTACATCTCATTGTACCTTAAATATCTAGGTATGTATTGCATTTGAATGTTTGGTTAGAGTTTGCTGCACATCTTTATTTCTGATTCTCTGAGATTATGAAACACATAATGGCAAGGACAGCCATTCTGAGCTAATTTACATGACCTCCACCATAGCACCTTGTACTTGACAATCATAGGATATATCACTATTACTAGTGCCGCAACTGCTGATACGTACATGCACTTGAGCAATCATTATTTTTTACATTTGTAATGTGTTGCATAAAATCTCCATGCTAACCAAAAAGACATATAGCATCTTAATTGTGCAAGTGAATTTTATTGCTCCAATTAGGTCTTGGTTGCTTCAAAGGAGTATATAACTTTATTCTCCCAAGTGAATAGATTCTTGTAAAGCAATAATTGAATCTCACAGTTGGGGGGGTGGAAATCACTGCCTTGCAGAAACTATCCTTTTTCCTCCACAATTAGCTAGTTCTGGTTTAATAGATTATTAAAAGGTTTATATTAGTAATCTGTGTGAGACCTTGATCATGAAGGTTTATCTCTTCTGAAAAGTTAACTAATTAAGGCAATTGTTCCTTTCAGTTGATTTCATAGGTGGCTTTGACTCTTATGGCTATCAGGGGCCTCAGAAGACATCTCATTTACAGCTACAGCCTATGTACATGTAAGTACTTTGGAGGTATTCTTCTGGGATACTAAAAGATGATTAAGAAAATGTTACTGTGGCACAAAATAGATGGCATGCAGCTTTCCTTCAGTCATTTACTTTCAGTATTTTCTCTTCTATTAATATTGTTCTGACTGAGATAATTCTAATAAATTTTTTTTAATTATGAATAAAATTTAACTTATCAGGAAAGCCATCTCTAAAGTTACTTTTAAAAGTAGTCTTACATAAGTATCAACTACATGGCTAAAAATCCAATATAATATACAACTTCTTTGAATTACCCCAAATTTGTATATTTTGAAAATGATATAACATTGTAGGTAGTTATATGTAACTATATATAAGCCATATATCCTGGTTTTCCCAGTATAGTCTTAGTTTACATGGGTTGTTCTGATATAATTATTACCAGCACACCCTATTAGTCTTAAAAGTGTTCTCATTTGGATGATAAATGATAGGTTATCACCTTAATTATGTGTAGTGTTAAAAAAATAATAATACTCTTTCATTTTTCTGGTGTGAAAAGTGAAAATGAAACCAGAATATTAACACTGAAACTTATCAGACCCTTAACTCTAGCACTCAAGAGAGCAGACATACAATCAGAGCCTGATTTTTATATCTGTGTTTAGGCAAATTCCCTTGGATAACAACTGATAACAAATTCTATATATCAGCATCAAGTGATATGCTGAATTGCAAGCGAAGATCAAAATAGAAAGTAAGATTCCAATTCATTTTGAAATGTGAGCTTCTCTCTTTGAAGATATGTGTTTGTCGTCGTTGTCCTCCACCATTGAATCATTTTACCTTTTAATATTGTTAGTGTGTAGGATAATAAATACATTTTTTGGATTATTTCTCCTCCAGAGAGATTAAAGTAATCCTTATACATCCCCTTTTAAGCTTTTCTTTACAAAGGGAATGATCTATGCATCATGCCTGCATTTTGTGTGTGTGTCTCTTGTAGTTTCCCAAAAGCATTTGGTAACGCCACTCATAGAAAAACTTTATCGAGTTCAGAAATCAGCCAATACTGTATGTCATTTCAAAGCATCCCTTCTGTAAACAGGACATCACACATCCCCTCTTTTACATTCCCAAAACCACTGCCCTAATTCAGGCAATCATTAACTGAAGTTTTCCAGTCTCTTTCTTATTTTAGAACTCCTATCCCACCTTCCATGTGACTGCCAAATTAATCTTCTTAAAGTACCACTCTGATTATGTAAGGCCCCTGCCCAAAACCTATCAATGACTCCTTATTGCCTACTGAACAAAGTCGAAACTCCTTATCAGACTTTGCACGTCTACTCTGATCTGGCCCCAGTGTTCTATTGAAATATTATCTCTCCTCTTCAACTTTTAATAGTCTCAACCATATGCAGACAATGCTGGGAGACCCCAGGAAAATGTAATGATAAATAAGAGCTGGCCTCTGCTTCCTGAAGCTTATCATCTATTGAGGACACACATAGTCTGATGTCTCCCCTTATCCATTTTTTTTTTTTACAGCCAAGCTAAAACTCTTACCATCTGCAAATATGACATGTACTTTTCCAATTGTCCATGCTGTTCTCTTGACATCAAATGTTGTTTTCTTCCCCCAAATTTCCACTCTTGCAAATCCTACTCTCCTTCAAATTGTATCTTAAAATATACTTCCTTTATGAAACATTTCTTAATCGTTTTCTTTTGATATTTCTTTTTGTTTTGCCCCATACTATAGTTGTATTTCTATTTATACCATAACATTCTTATCCTCCCAGAAAGATTTCATAGCTTAAGCAAAAAATAAAATGATAAATCCTTTACATTCTTTACCATTCTTCTCAATATTGTAACATAGCCTTGTGTAAAGTGTTCTATTAAAAAATAAAGTCAAAGCAGTAAGGAGCAGTGGTAAGGAGTAGTCATTAAGATGAGCTACTGAAGGCAGACTGCATGAGATAAAATTCTTTATGACCTTGGACCTATAACTTTATTTGAATAACTTTATTCTCACCAAGGCTAAGTTTCCTCACCTGCAAAATAGAGACAATAGCATATGCACTTCATATAGTTGTTCTGAATTTACATAAAACAATGCTTGTAGAGCATGTACAACATAGGACATGTCACATACTACATGTTTAATAGACATAATTTATAAGATGTAGTAACAATGCTTATGTTAACCAATATTACTCATGAAAAGATTTTATCAACTCAGAAATCACCATACACTGTGTTTCATTCCCAAAAGATTTCCTCTGTAAACAATATATCACATATATCAGCCCAAGTAACATGTAACAATATGTTTGTGCTCAAGAGTACACCAGAACGTCTACAAGTTCTGTAATTTCTTGCTTCTGACAATATCACACAACATTCTTATCATATAATATTACATTGTGTTGGTCAATATGAATGATCAATAAATATGATCAAAATATAATAAATTAGATGTAACCACTCTGTAAGTATCAGCTCTGATAATAACATGAGAATGCTGATTATATATAATCAAGACTATAGTTTCAAACCAGGCATTTATAATTCCAATGTTGTCTTTAAATAGAGGACTCTTCAAATTTAATGTCCGGAACGAAATTCCTTGAAGACAAAACTTCTAGTGATTTTATTAAGTACTTTAAATGCTGAACCAAAAGTAATAAAAATATTATTTTCCTCCTTACTGCCTGAGAATAGTGAAATTATATAAGAGCTTTCAAGTCTCACTGCTCATGAAATAAGTTAAATGTTTAATAAATCACCAGTCAAAATACTACTACCATGCCTTCTACAAAGAATCCTCTAGCAGACCTCAAGTACTAGAACACTAAGATTTTATTTTACAGGTGAGGAAACTAGATGAAAGAAAAGAAACACAGAGGTCACACAACTTGCTACTTACACAGCCCCAATTATCAACTGGTTTTCCTGACCGCTTAGTTTTTTCCAAATTCTTATGTGGACTGTTGAGTTTGCTCTGACATTTCATTCCCTGATTTTAAGTTTACTTATCTTTACTTCCTCACACTAACTTAGCTGCCATAGTTCCATACATGCCTGCACCCTCCCCTTTTCCTGCGTTCCCTTTATTCTCTTTTGATTTCACATTATATGTGGTGTTGAATGAAGCACTTTTTCAACTGTGTAGCCCTCAAATACAATCACTGGAGAGTCACTGCCTATTAAAATCCCATGAAAAACCAAAACTGATTCAAGCATAAACTTCATCCCCTGCTGGGAGGCAGAGACCTGAGCATCTCCTGTATCTTTGTCCTGTGGGGTAGACCTTCTCCTGTCAACCTGCCATAAATAAGTCTCATAAAATGAGTAATTTAACATCATGGGCCAGTTCAAGCACCCCAATGACATTATATAGCAACTGGAAATAAAAGCCATTCCTTAGAAGGAAAACAGATGCTTAAAAGCAATGCGCAGTTTTAGCTGTGGGGTTTCCATTATACCCAGCAAACCTTCTGTGGCTCAGAGCCTGGACAAGGCTTTGAAAACACTGTCCTAACTGACCTCCATTCACAGCTTGTTTCAGTTCCTGTAGTCAATGAATAGACAGTCCTCTTTTTTTAAAGTTAAATTGGGTGAATGTTCTTGGCCTGTAATTCTTCAGATTATCTATAATCCATCTAAAAGGGAAAAGTTTTCATTAATTTTTCTTTTACAGTTTGGAGAACTCTTTGAAACAAATAATGGCTATGAAGTTGCTGCGCAAAAACATTTCCACGCCCACAGGTTGATTTTCTAACAAAGTAGCTGCTTTTGACTACCACTGACCTATGTGCCGAAGCAGGTTGAGATCTGTTTGGGCTCCCTGCAGTAGAAATGTGAGAATACAGCATGCTATATCCGACCACATTTGAAAACATTGCATTCTTTTTGGCGGCCTAATTGTACAGCAATACATATTCATTTGCCCCCAGAAAATGGATTTTAAATTACCATAAATGGCCTCTCTATCCAAAAGGTTGCACTGAGGAAAAAGTTGAGGAGAGGAAAATTGTCTATTTAAAGCACAATTTGGGCTTTGGATCTCTCTTTTTTTTTTTTTTTTTTTCCTTTTTTTTTGGTTTACTCTTGTGCTTGGAGAGGTGAGAAAAGGTGCTGAGCTCTCACCCTTGATTAAAAACATCTTTTTTCTCTCTCTCTCAGGTCGAAATAATACAAATGGCTTCAGTATATCAGCTCCTGGACCATTCAAAGAACTTGTCTCGCAGTGGCCTCCTGCATTTTTTGAAGAGCAAGAAGCAACTAAGTTTAAATATATATACATACTAACAAAACATAAAGCCTCCACGTACACTGGGACCACACACACACACACACACACACACACACACACACACACACACGGGCACACAACCAATTCTACTTGGCCTCCTCTTTCTAACTGAAACAGATATGCAGGATACGCCCATCGTGGATTTCCTGAAAGCAGGCTGCTTTCTCCCAGGCCTTTGGAAAGTTCATAAGGAGACATGCTGGTGCCCTCTGCTGGCCATCACTAACTGCTCTGCAGCCCAGCCAGTCGGCCTCTGCCAGCTGCGAAGTCATCCAGGGCACATTAGCTTGAGAGCCCTGTCTTCTGCACTCCATATGTCTTGATAGCACCACAGCTATGTAGGCAATGTAATTGCAAAAAACAAACAAACGAAACATGCCATGACGACCCTGTAACTGAAGTCTGAAATGGCAGGTTGTTTGCCCTAAAGGCTGTACCGTACATACTTGCCTTAACCCACCTAAGTTGTGCGCCTGAGAATCTCAGTGCAGACACCCCCAAGTCACTTCCTTTAGGCTAACACACTGCTATTAATTCCGAATGAGTTCAAGTCTGTGTGTGTCGTGTCAAGAAACAAGACTGCATAGCTCAGCAACTGCAGTGTGTCTGTGTACAAAAACTGCCAGCTGTCAGCAAAGTGCTTTTACCATTGAGCCTCCATGGTGGCCAAAAAAAGACAAGTAATAATAACAAAGTAATAATCGTCATCTTTATAATTCTTCAATAAGGTCTTCTGAGGGGGTTGGGTGGGACAAAGAGAAACGTATCAATCTACTAAACTCATTAATCTACTGGAAGCAGAGAACAGAAATGGCTTAACTCACTGATTTTATTTATTGCACTCTAGGTGCTTTTATAAGTATCTACCAATGTCTTTTACTAACACAGAAACAGCTGTGGATTTCTATCAACAGAGGCCAACTGAATATGTATTAGCTATGTTTACTCTTTTATATCTAATTCAAATGGAAGCCCCTATGTAGGTGAACTTTTTTTCCTAACTTCAGCGTACAAGATTATTTTTTGGGTGGGTGGGGGGAGCAATAGTTACCTTGGTGAAATATTTGAGATCTCTTTGTGGTATTTGGGGGATCTGTTGTGTGTTAGGGTGTATTTTAATCCTCCTGTATTATTGTGGCAGAAAAACTGTGCTGTTGATGTAGTTGGCAACAAGATGCCTTTGGAAACTTAATAGTAGGTCAATGTGTTTATGGAATATTCTGAATTCCTAGGAAATTTTGTTCTATATATTCAAACATTATTTGGTTTTCATTAGTGAAAAACATAATTAGCTCAGGCTTGTCAGGAACTCAGATGAGTCATTTTTTTGGATCCACCTGAGACACTAAAATCAATTTCTTTCTTTTTAGAACTAATACACCACCCTTAAATGCAGTGAAATTCAGACTTGAAAAGTTATAAATTGGCATGGAGCAACTTTTTCTCCTTGTTTCTAAGAAGTTTCAGTTATTGGGTTAACCTACTTTGAAAGTTAGCCCATCCAAATCTACATAAACCAGTCCCATTACTGTGTCTGCATGGATGTCTGTGATCTACACATATACGCATTTGAAAATAACAAAGGAACAAAGGTTACTATTAGAATATAAACTACAGAAAAAAGTTCCAGCACTTGTGCTTGGATTTTCTCAGTGGTTTGTATATGTTTGTCCATATATACATGCATAAAATTATACAATCACAAACATGTCAGTGAAACCTCATATGATGATTTTATAGTGACATGCATGTTTAAAGTATGAGGAAAATACCAATGTATCATCCTTTGATTCTTAAAATATAAATACTATACATGCCAGAAATTATTCTAATGTGAGTATTAATGTGGCTATTAAAAATGAGGTTTCACCATACATTCATGCTGTGATGAGATTCCACCTTATAAGACATGTATATGGATAGAGATTTAAATGCACAGACTAAACCCTCATATTCCTGCTTTAAGTTGCAGCCAAGTTACCATCTAATCACTACTATCATCACTACCAAAATTTTTAAAAACAGTTGTTGACTACTAAAAAGGAATCAGTGGACAGGGAGCACAGTAGTGTGATTCTATCTGGAAAAACATCTAAGTTGTACAGCTGTATCCTCCTCAAAATCCGGTGAAGAATGCTATTTTTCTAGGCTGAGCTTTTGTTATAAACCTAATATTCAGAAGGCAAGAGTTACAATCCTGTGTCTTTTTTTTTTGCATTTGTTAATTCTGAATGTATTTTTAACAGAGTGATTTTTTTGACTTACTAGTGTAATTTGCATTTTAAAAATAAATGGAAAAACAATCAAGTTTCTGAGCCATCCCTGAAAGCCCTTGTTCCTTCTCAAAGTGTATTCGATTATGTCACTGACAGGGACACCCTATTCCACTGACATGGAGGCAACGCTGATGTTCTATACCATACAGGGACGTGTCAGCAGTAAAAAGGAATTGCCAGGCCTTAGCACTATTTTAGCTCAGTCATAGGTAACACATACTTTCGTTATCTCTAAGGGTTCTTTTACAAGACTGCCTGGAATAGACCTGCTGTCATTTGGAGAATGTTTTTCCCTCTGCTGTCTGGAATTTAGAGTTAGCATCCAGCTAATAGCTAGATTATATGGCACTATATTAAAAAAAACTTTGATTAACATAGGTAGGGTTTTTCATTTTTTGTATGTCAAATTATTTAACATAAAATAATTTAAAATACTCACTTATTGCCCCTTTGATGACACAGATTTTTTTTTTTTTTTTTTTTTTTGCGGTACGTGGGCCTCTCACTGTTGTGGTCTCTCCCGCTGTGGAGCACAGGCTCTGGACGTGCAGGCTCAGCGGCCATGGCTCACGGGCCCAGCCGCTCCACGGCATGTGGGATCTTCCCGGACCGGGGCACGAACCCGTGTCCCCTGCATCGGCAAGTGGACTCTCAACCACTGCATCACCAGGGAAGCCCGACATAGACTTTTGATGACAATTATAGTGAGCATTTTGAAATAGGATAGGCAAGTTGAAAAGACTAACCCCCGGCACTTGTGATAGTATAGCCACAATGTCAGCTGAGGTTTACCATATGTACTCAAGAGATAGAGGGCTTGGTCTACTCCAGGCTGCTGGGGTTATGTCCTTCCTCTCACAGCACACAGACGCACACCAGCCCCCAGAAGCTGAAATGCCAAAATTGACTGAAAATAAGGGAGGCTTTGAGGAAGCCTTACAAGAAGGTGAATATCAACTTGTAGTATTTTACTTCTAGGCCACATGGCGAGAGCCTTGTAAATGATCAAGCTTGTTTTCACTTATGTTCCCTGTGTGAAAAGTATGCTGATGTGGGTTCAGCATTGAAGGAGCGAGGAATGACTGTCAGGATGTTGCTTCCCACTGTGAGGGCAAGTGCACACAAGACCTCAGTTGCATAGAAAGGACAAAAGTTAATAGGTCAAACCTAAGAAAAGATCATATATTTACAGGTGATCTAAAGAAAAGATTCCTTAGCCTGGAGTTCTCCACTAAATAAGATGTGCATTTGGTAAATAACAGTTGGTACCAAGATCTTCATCTGGTAGCTACTAAAAAACATAATCTCTGAAACAGTGAAGCAAATATCCAACATTCCACTGTACTATAACAAGTGGACAATTTGAACTCAGAAATAAACATTTTAAATAGATCACACTGTAGAACAAACTGAGATATAAACTCATTCATTATAGAAACAGTAAACTAAGGCCAACAGAGGTTAAAAGATTACACAAGATTGCCATTTATCCTGAAAATGTAAATACCTCACCATTCTACAACAAATTCTACTATGTGTACTCTGGTTAGAATAGAATAAACTACACCCCAGACAACTGGGATTTGTCAAGTGGCTCTGGACTGTAAATCACAATGAACGCTGATAAGGAAGACTCTAAGACAGTATAAGACCAGAAAATGCTTCTGAATTATTGTGTATTAAGTTCTGTATAGTTTCAATGTTAAATATGCATTTTTATGTTTGTCTACTGGGGAAAACGCACAACCTAAAAGTTGAGAATTATGTATTATCTGGCGGACAAAACTGAGGACTTGAGCCGGAAGACAGCCTCTCAGATAGCTCTGAGGGTCTGCTCTGAAGAGGTAATGGAGGAGCGGGGTTATACAGGAGTTTTTGCAGCAAAAACCAAGTAGTCAGAACATCAAAAGATTACTATTAATTAAAGAAAACCAGACCTCTCAAGTTAATGAATTTAGCACTTTTCTGTGTATGGGAAGATGCACGAGTCCGGGCTCACTGAAATCCTTCCTTTGATGTGCACCTCAGCTCTCTGGGGCCAGTGTCCTGCTTCTCTCCATCCTGAATCCCCTCAGTGTGCACAGTCAGGGGCGGCTGCAGTGCCTGCTGGCTTGATGTCTGCAACATCCTTTGTTTACTGAAGTGGCAGGCAACACTTCACCCACATGTTAGAGTTCTCTTAAATATCAATAACATGTACCCATATGTTAACATGTATATATGATATGTTCTTATATATTAGTCAACCAAGTATGTTCAGTTTCAGGGTTAGAAGTCCTTCTACTTCTTTCATAATACATTTATGAATAGCTAATGTTAGAGAGATTAAGATTACTCAAGCTGTTCCATCTTGAATACATCCTATGATTTTCAAGAAAAATCTTCCTTCAGACATTTTATCAGTCTTAGGTAATATTAGGGCAATCAATGCTTATACTCAGGAAGCTTTGGTATCAAAATCCTTACATGATAAAAAATGAAGCCCAAATTATTCTCCTCACATGTGAATCTTTGCTTAGGATCCATGTTCAATCCTCTTTTCATTGTATTACATCTACCTTCCACCCACTCCCAAGAAATGAAAGAACCAAATCTGTGATTGATATATTATGTCCAATTTAAAACATGCTAGTGTCTTAAAACAATCATTTTTAATAGGTATGAGAGCAAAATCTCCACGACATGTATATACTCTATTCCTTTTAATTCAACAAAAGCTCGAACTAGAGAATACACTCAAGGGTCTCATTAACCACTGAAATCTGCACAAGTATCACAAGCTATGGCTGCCAGTGACCACAAAGAAAATGAAGGTGAGTTCCTCCTAAAAGGGATAATGATAGATATTTTTGTAGTCCCCAGAATTATAAAGAAGATCATTTTTCAAAAATTCTTAAACATTATAGAGTTTAGAAGCAAATGAGCTTAAAATTTGGATGGGTATTAAAAGATGATTTCTGTAAGATAAATTCAAAGAGGAAAAATCCTTGTATAAGCCACATGTTGATGTCCTGACATTTTAAACCATTATTAAAATCAATGTAAGCTGTTTCTATAATGAGAGCACAGAACTGTGGTACCCTAATAATAAAACAGGTATATTTTTTAACATCTCATTCTACCCTCATATGAATTTAAGTGGCAACAGCAATGGAAGAAAACAACTCCCAGAAAAGATTGCAAATTGATTCTGTCACCCCAAGGATGATGGATTGATTCAATTAATCAGTAAGTCCTTTCTAAGAGTCCTTCAGGGAGTTATTTACCAGAGGCATACCCTGTTTGTTCCCCTTCCGTGCGCCTGTCGTTTTTCTTCATTATTCTTCTAGTTTTACTCATTATATCCTTTGGGGATATGTTGATCTCCACATGCAGAGAGGTTTTTGCACACAGCTGTCTAGACATAAATCTTTCCAGCCTCACAGTGGAAGCCACCAGAACACCTGAACTTCTTGTCACTGTTATGTCAGGCTGACCAAGACTCTTAGGATGAAGTCAAACAAATGGGCACTGAGTTATGACTGGTAAGTCAATGGGGAAGTATCAAATTGAGTGAAAACTATGAAAAATCCTCCATTCGTAAGGATATAACAACCTTGTGCTCCACACACCATGGAACTAGCCTTCCCATCTCCAAAAGCAGGTAGGTAGGCAAAAGCCAAAGGGCTGAGAGGCTGAGGCCAAGGCTAATAATTCATGGAAAAACAGAGCATATTCAGTGAATGTGTTGTTTTGAGTGCTAAAAGGCAAGTATTCTTAAACATGAAACATTTCTATTTCTAATGGGCAAATGCATCTGTCAGTTCAAATTGTAAAGAATAAGAACTCAAGGAGACGATGTCTGGAGGGGAGCATCAGTGCTAAATCTTGCTATCAGGGTGGACTACACAGTTTGTGGGGCCCAGAGCAAAATGAAAATGTGGGGCCCCATTATAAAGGAGTAAAAAGAAAGTGCTGCTAAAGAAGATTTTCCCTTAAAATATTTTATTACTTACAAAACATAATGAGGGTAGTAGTAACATAAATAACCATATAAAATATAAATTATAAAACATAATATTTTGGTGTTCTAATTTTAAATACAGTAGCCTATTAAGTGGGATATTCTGATTGATAGTAAGATTTGACTCACTTTTCTACAATTAAGTCATCAAAATCTATGCTTTGGGGTTTCCCTGGTGGCGCAGTGGTTGAGAGTCCACCTGCCGAGGCAGGGGACACGGGTTCGTGCCCTGGTCCGGGAAGATCCCACATGCCGTGGAGCGGCTGGACCCGTGAGCCATGGCCGCTGAGCCTGCACGTCCGGAGCCTGTGCTCCGCAACGGGACAGGCCACAACAGTGAGAGGCACGCTACCGCAAAAAAAAAAAAAAAATTCTATGCTTTTAGCCAATTGATTTGCAATCAATATAAATATGACATCAATCATCTTGGCAAATGCATCAATGGTTTTCTATAATTTTTAATTTTGAGAAGAATCTTTCTGCTGATACACCTATTACTGGAGCTGTGAAGAATATTTTATAAAAAGTGACAATATTGGGTGTATTTCTGATAAATTATTTTGAAATATAAATTTTAGTCATTTGAACTAATGGTTCACAGAACAATTTTTCTAAAAAGATTTAACTCTTCATAAAAATCAGTTTCGTGTAATCTGAATTTTAAAAATTATAGTGGCATTTTAGTATTTCCTCTGATATTTCCTATAACTTGAAGTTGTTTAAGAATCTGAAAATGGCTTCATGTCAACATCACTGAAAACACCTACTTATGTGTTCTACTGTTGTTATCTTCAATAACAAGAAAAATAATTTTAAAATTGTCTTCCTAGTTAGTAATTTGTTCATTTGAAGTTCACAGGAAAAGAGCTCTTTTCTGTCTACTGCTAGCTACAGACTAATTTCTATGTGTAAGTGGATATTTGTTTACAATGTTGCAGCAGTTTTCACAACCAGAGACTCTAAACTCTTTGAATAATTCTAACAACTCTGATATGCTTTGTTGCAATATCCATGTGTATGCTTTTATCTTGTAATAATTTATTGACAAAGTTTACTGCCTGAGCACTAGCAGTTCCTGTCCCAGCACTAAACCATAGTTAATATTTGTGCAGGAGCTGCAGGGACCCGTTCTCTTCGTGAATTAACGGGCAAGCCGGCCTCCCACAGTTCCCAGGGCTGCCTGGGACCTCTGCTTTCCCCAGGGGTACAGCAGTCACTTCCTCTGCTGCTTTCACTGTCACTGCTGCCAATCTGGTCCCAGTTTCTTTCCTGGTCACCCACTCAGCCCAGTGGCTCCTTGGATTGCCCTGGGGCTGGCCAGACCAATTGCTCTGCATGCTGTGCCCAGGGGACTGAGTCAGAGCCATCAGGCACTGCTGCTAGATCACAAACACTGGCAGGGCTGTCCCCCCAGGGTATCTCCTCTGCTCACCACATGCTCAAAAATAGTATATTAAGAACTTCCTGAAGAGGACAGTAGAGCATTAAACCAAGCACCAGACTCCTGTGAGCATGGGGATCATATGTGATACACACCCCATGCCCAAAAAGCTAGCCCTGCTTGCTAGATAAGACAAGAGTAAAAATTCCTCTGCCTCTACCCACACTTCAAAGTTATCCCCATTTTGTTACTGAAATAGACATAATTAGGATATATTTCATTTATTATTAAAAATATTCCTGGGATTTTTTTTGAGTAAAAAAATAATTATGTTTCAAAAAAGAATTTAAAAAATAGATTGGATACGTAGGCTACCAAGGCTGGTATTTTCAGAACTTCCAATGAATTGGATCAAATACTGGTTATATGTATGATTATTCAGGTTTTTATTACTCTTTTATTAAAGAAAGATTTTGTATGGATAACTCAAATCCATTGCAGTGCATGGGCACTAACATTTCACGGCTGTAATTCAATCTAGTAACAACTTTAAGAATAAATTTCAAGGATAACAACAAGGGTTGTTTCTCAGTACCTCCCACTAAAGTTCTAAAAGAAGAATTATTGAGGTTAGTGATAGTATATATCCAATCCTTTTTTTTTTTTTTTCCTGGCATCAAAGCAGACAAGAAAGCCTAGGTTTACAAGAATAGGAAGGAGCAAGGCTACAACTGAGTTCACATGGTTCCCAGCATCAAGGAATAGAAGCCAGCTGACTGGGTGGACCTGGGTCTACATCTTTTCTCCACCAGTAACTAGTTATGTTGCTTTGAGAAAGACCCAACCGACAACACATTTCTTAAAATGGGGATGATGTGTCCTGTAGGAGAGAATAGGACAAGTATGGATGCATGTCACCATGAAACACTGGAACTGGGATCAGGGTCATTTCCTCTTGGTGACATGAATGCTGACAAGAGAATTGTTGTGACTGATAAGGGGTGTTGAATCCCTGCCAGTTTAAGGAAAAAGGTGATGGGTTCAATTAAGTTTGTTTCACGACATGCTGAGTCTTAGAAGAGTGACATTTAAACTTGCATGAAAACCCAAGTTCTGCAGCTCATAACTTGCTGATGGCCTGGTACCCAGATAGCACTTCGATGACAGGAGGCAGCATGTCCTGTGCTTCGTAAGTTATGGAAACATGGTCCTAAGGGGCTTCTACTTGTCAGCTATACCAATAATAACCTCTTGCTACTTCTCGGCTCTCTCGTTCCACGAATAATCAGTCTGATCTAATTATTAAAGGGATCTAATAGAGAACAGACTTGTGGATGCCAAGGGAGGTGGGGAAGGGATGGTTTGGGAGTTTGGGACCATCAGGTGCAAACTATTAAATAGAAAATAGATAAACAACAATGTCCCACTGTATAGCACAGGGAACCGCACTCAGTATCCTGTGATTAACCATAATGGAAGAGAATATATATCCTACAGGACTAGGAGCTGTAACGAAACATTCTGCTTTAATTAAATGCTTTTAAGTTGTTCTAAACCACTTAGACTTACAAACTACCTTAGACATCTCTCAGCTCTGCCTGTTTAAGGACAGGAAGCCTTTCCTGTTACAATTCAAACTGTTTTAATGTTTGGTAGAAAAGGCTACTAGTTTTGTGAGATTTGTTGAATGTGTATTTCTGTGTATTAGTTGTGAACAAACTCACCAATTGTGTCCAGGAGATTTTTTAAAGAAGTTTGATTATCCCCTATTTGAGGCATTAAGTGTCAGGTGTTTAGTGTTAGGGTTTGGTCTACATGAAAGATGATAGGAGTTTCCAAAGGTGAAGATCCTACAAACAGAATGTAAATGGTTAGAGTTAGGAATTTGGAATTTTAACTATGCAAGGGTTGTAGGTTTCTTTATTTCATTTGTCCTCGGGACTGGGAAATCCAGTGAGTTCAATGAATTAAATGGTTTTTGTTTCATTGCCAGCTTTGATGTTAAAGCAAAGCACCTTGAAACTATTTCACTTGCATAGTTTTACTTTAATTAATGTGTTGATGATTTTAGCAAACACATTTTAAACTTTATGTGCATACATAAAGACACTTATTGTATTGTCTATGTGTAGTTTAAATAAAAATATTTCAGTATAAATAGTGTAAGATGTTTGAATACCTTTAGTCTATATCCTAGGGGCCTTTAGTTAACTTTGAAGTAACTTAAATGGGATTCTATATCTAGAGAAGACTACCAAGCACCTTAAATACCTTCCTCTGCTTCTAAGGAACATCAGAAATAATTTCTCTGTAGCACAATGAGCAATGGCCATGTGGCTGCCTTGAAAACTGCACAGATGCCACCACCCTTGGGCGGACAGGGTCTAGGGACCAAGCAGCCCATCAACCCAGCACCTTCCCCTGTACCCTGTACTGTGAGCAACTTGTGGGGCTGGGTTCTCCCTCCTCAGCCGCCCTGCCTTCACAGATGTCTCAAATACCTGAACAGATGAAAGGTTTGACCAGTTCTGCCTGGCGGGTATCAGTGCATTTGCCCCAGAGTGAAATTTTCACCCTATTTTAGGAATGCTTGGGGACAAAGTGTAGGGAACTCTCTGAACTTAGAGTATGTGACTGCTTGGTGCTTGATTGCTAATGAACATTGGTATGTTTATCAGAATGGGCTCTAAGCCTCATCTTGGTTGTGATACACTCTGGTTATAGGGTTGTGGAGAGGCGATATACCTTCCACCTGCCTCTACTGCCCAATAGACTGATTATCAACCACAAAAACAACAAATAGCTGACAGCTGTGGAATTGTCAAATTACACTAAGTCATTTGGCAATAGCATTTTTAAAGTCCTACCCACTCATCACCCCCCATACACACACACTTGGGTGACTTGACTTTTCTTGGGTGACTTCCCATTTGCAAAGGAGACATTTTCTGCAAATGGTTCTTTATGCCCTGTTCTTTGGGTGACTTAATGCCTGTGCCCACAGCATGAACAAACAGGGTCAGATTAGGGTATCTCCATTCTGTAAACACATATTCCACACATGTGTTGAGCACCTCTTACGTCCTGGGAAACAATATCACTACTGTGAACACCAGTAAATACAATAAACACAGGTCTCTGTGTTCGTGGAACTTGAGTTTTAGTGGGAGGAGGTAGATAATAAGCAAGATGTAGTTCTTACTTGTCAGGTGGAGACAATGCTGCAGAAATCAACATGCCAAGTAGATTGGTGGGAGGGGGAGGGGGAGTGTAATTTAAAATCAGAAAAGGTAGAATTAAGCAAAGGCTGAAGGAGGTAAAGGACTGAGTCCTGTACCTGTTTAGGGGAGACTCGTTTAATTGCGAGATCTATTTGAGGAAAGGCCCTCAGGTTGGACTGTGCCTGGTTTGTTCCAGAAACAACCCTGCAGCCAGAGTTTCTCAACAATGGGGAAGGGATTCGGGAATGAGGCAAGGGAGGTAACTGCCAGGGCACCTGGCCCCCTGAAAGCTTTGTCAGGACTTCGGCTTTTCCTGTACGGAAAAGCCCTAAATGGTTTGGAGGAACAAACTGACTTATATTCTTAAGGTATGTACATACTATAACAGTGGTTTTCAACACATAGGCAGACCCTGGATCAGCAGAATTAGCTGAACCTGGGAGTTTATTAGGAGCACACATTCACAGCCCCCACCCCAGACCTAGTGAATCAGGAATAGCAGCAAACTGTTTCCTTTGTTTCTTTTTTTTTAAATAGTTGATTTACAATGTTGTGTCACTTTCAGGTGTACAGCAAGGTGATTCAGCTATATATATATATATATATATATATATATATATTCTTTTTCAGATTCTTCTTCCATACAGGTCACCAAAGAACACTGAGTAGAGTTCCCTGTGTTATACAGTAAGTCCCTGCCAACCATCCACTCCACACATAGTAGTGTGCATTGCTAATCCCAAATTCTCAATTCATCCGTCCCCCTCAACTTTCCCCTTCAGCAAACACAAGTTTATTTTCTGAGTCTATTTCTGTTTTGTAAATAAGTTCATTTGTATCATTTTTTCAGATTCCACATATAAGTGATATCATATGATATTTGTCTGTCTTTGATTTACTTCACTTAGTATGATAATCTCTAGGTCCATCCATGTTGCTGCAAATGACATTATTTCATTCATTCTTATGGCTGAATAATATTCCATTGTATTTATGTACCACATCTTTATCCACTCATCTGTCGATGGACATTTAGGTTGCTTCCATGCCTTGGCTATTGTAAATTGCGATGAACCTTGGGGTGCATGTATCTTTTCAAATTATGGTTTTCTCTGGATATATGCCTAGGAGTGGAAATGCTGGATCATATGGTAACTCTATTTATAGTTTTTTAAGGAATCTCCATACTGTTTTCCATAGTGGCTGTACCAATTTATTCCCACTGACAGTATAGGAGGGTTCCCTTTTATCCATACCCTCTCCAGCATCTATGGTTAATAGACTTTTTGGTGATGGCCATTCTCACCTGTATGAGGTGATACCTCATTGTTGTTTTGATTTGCTTTGCATTTCTCTAATACTTAAGAGATGCTGAGCATCTTTTCACATGCTTTTTGGCCATCTGTATGTCTTCTTTGAAGAAATGTCTACTTAGGTCTTCCAAACATTTTTTGATTGGGTTGTTTTTTGATATTGAGCTGCCTGAGCTGTTTGTATATTTTGGAAATTAATCCCTTGTCGGTTGCATCATTTGCTAATATTTTCTCCCATCCTGTGGGGTTTTTGTTTTGTTTATGGTTTCCTTTGCCATGCAAAAGCTTTTAAGTTTAATTAGGTCCCATTTGTTTCTTTTTGTTTTTACTTTCATTAAACTGTGACTCTAGGAGACAAGTCACAAAAGATATTGCTGCTATTTATGTCAAAGAGTGTTTTTCCTATGTTTTCCTCTAAGAGTTTTTTATACTATCTGGTCTTGCACTTAGATCTTTAATCCATTTTGAGTTTATTTTTCTCTATGGTGTTAGAGAATGTTCTAATTTCACCATTTTATATACAGCTGTCCAGTTTTCCCAGCACCACTTATTGAAGGGACTGTCTTTTCTCCATTGTGTATTCTTGCCTCCTTTGTTGTAGATTAATTGGCCATAGGTGCATGGGTTTATTTCTGGGCTTTCTACCTTGTTCCATTAATCTGTATTTCTGTTTTTGTGCCAGTATCATACTGTTTTGATTACAGTAGCTTTATAGTATAGTCTGAAGTCAGGAAACCTGACTCCTGCAGCTCCGTTTTTCTTTCTCAAGATTGCTTTGGCTATTCAAGGTCTTTTGTGTTTCCATACTTAAGATTTTTTGTTCTAGATCTGCAAAAATTGCCATTGTTAATCCAATAGGGATTGCATTGAATCCCAAGAATGCCTTGGGTAGTAGAGACACTTTGACATTATTGATTCTTTCAATCTAAGAACATGGTGTATCTTTCCATTTGTTTGTGTCACCTTTGATTTCTTTCATCAGTGTCTTACAGTTTTCAGAGTACAGGTCTTTTACCTCCTTAGATAGGTTTGTTCTTTTTGATGCAATGGTAAACGGGATTGTCTCCTTAATTTCTCTTTCTGATCTTTTGTTGTTAGTGTAGAGAAATGCAACGGATTTCTGTGTATTAACTGTGTATCCCGCAACTTTACTGAATTCATTGATGAACTCTAGTAGTTTTCTGGTAGTATCTTTAGAATTTTCTATGTATAGTATCATGTCATCTGCAAACAGTAACAGTTTTACTTCTTTTCCAATTTGGCTTCCTTTTCTTTTTCTCTTCTGACTGCTGTGGCTAGGACTTCCAAAACTATGTTGAATAAAAGTGGTGAGAGTGGACATCCTTGTCTTGTTCCTGATCTTAGAGGAAAGGCTTTCAGCTTTTCACCATTGAGAACAATGTTGGCTGTGGGTTGTCACATATGGCCTTTATTATGTTGAGGTATGTTCCCTCTATGCCCACTTTCTGGAGAGTTTTTATCATAAATGGGAGTTGAATTTTGTCAAAAGTTCTTTCTGCATCTATTGAGATGATCATATGGTTTTTATTCTTCAATATGTTAATGTGGTGTATCACACTGATTGATTTGCAGATACTGAAAAACTTGCATCCCTTGTAAATATCCCATTTGATCATGGCACATGATCCTTTTAATGTATTGTTGGATTTGGTTTGCTATTATTTTGTTGGAGATTTTTGTGTCTATGTTCATCGGTGATACTGGCCTGTAATTTTCTTTTATTGTGATACCTTTGTCTGGTTTTGGTATCAGGGTGTTGGTGGCCTCATAGAATGAGTTTGGGAGTATTCCTCCCTCTACTATATTTTGGAAGAGTTTGACAAGGATAGGTGTTAGTTCTCTAAGTGTTGGATAGAATTCACCTGTGAAGTCATGTGGTCCTGGACTTTTGTTTGTTGGGGTTTTTTTTAATCACAGTTTCAATTTCAGTACTTGTGACTGGTCTATTCATATTTTCTGTTTATTCCTGGTTCAGTCTTGGGAGATTGTACCTTTCTAAGAATTTGTCCATTTCTTCCAGGTTGTCCATTTTATTGGCACACAGTTGCTTGTAGTAGTCTCTTATGATCCTTTGTATTTCTGTGATGTCTGTTGTAACCTCTCCTTTTCATTTCTAATTTTATTGATTTGAGTCCTCTCCCTTTTTTTCTTTGATGAGTATGGCTACAGGTTTATCAATTTTGTTTATCTTTTCAAAGAACCAGCTTTTAGTTTTATTGATCTATTGTTTTCTTCATCTCTATTTCATTTATTTCTGCTCTGATCTTTATGATTTCTTTCCTTCTACTAACTTTGGGTTTTGTTTGTTCTTCTTTCTCTAGTTGCTTTAGGTGTAAGGTTAAGTTGTTTATTTGAGATTTTTCATGTTTCCTAAGGTAAGATTGTATTGCTATAAACTTCTCTCTTAGAACTGCTTTTGCTGTGTCCCATGGGTTTTAGATCATAGTGTTTTCGTTTTCAGTTGTCTCTAGGTATTTTTTGATTTCCCCTTTGATTTCTTCAGTGATCCATTGGTTGTTTAGTAGCATATTCTTTAGCCTCCACGTGCTTATGTTTTTTATAGTTTTTTTTTCTTGTAGTTGATTTCTAATCTCATAATGTTATTATTGGAAAAGATGCTTGATATGATTTCAATTTTCTTAAATTTACCAAGGCTTGCTTTGTGGCCCAGCATGTGATCTATCCTGGAGAATGTTCTGCATGCACTTGAAAAGAATGTATATTCTGCTGCTTTTGGATGGAATACTCTATAAATACCAATTAAGTTCATCTGATCTAATGTGTCATTTAAGGCCTGTGTTTCCTTATTGATTTTCTTTCTTGATCTGTCCGTTGATGTAAGTGGGGTGTTAAAGTTCCCCACAATTACTGGGTTACTGTCAATTTCTCTTTTTATGGCTGTTAGCATTTGCCTTATATACTGAGGTGCTCCTATGTTGGGTGCATATGTATTTACAATTGTTATATCTTCTTCTTGGATTGATCCCTTGATCATCATGTAGTGTCCGTCTTTGTCTCCTGTAAGAGTCTTTATTTTAAAGTATGAGTATTGCTACTCCAGCTTTCTTTTGATTTCATTTGCATGGAATACCTTTTTTCATTTTCAGTCTGTATGTGTCCCTAGATCTGAACTGGGTCTGTTGTAGACAGCATATATATGAGTCTTGTTTTTGTATCCATTCAGACAGTATGTGTCTTTTGGTTGGAGAGTTTAATCCGTTTACATTTAAGGTAATTATAAATATGTATGTTCTTATTGCCATTTTGTGAACTGTTTTGGATTTGTTTTTGTAGGTCTTTTTCCTTCCCTTCTTCTTTTGCTCTCTTCTCTTGTGATTTGAGAACTATCTTTAGTGTTGTGTTTGTACTCCTTTTTCTTTTTTGTGTATCTACTGTAGATTTTTAGTTTGCCATTACCATGAGGTTTTTATATAGCAATCTACATATATATATACAGGATTGTTTTAAGTTTCTGGTCTCTTAATTTCAAACGCATTTCCAATCTCCTGAATTTGTACTCTCTTAGTCTCATAATTGCTGATTTTGATATCATATTTGTTTGTGGATGATTTCCTGCCTTTACTATATGTAGCTTTCCCATTCATAATTTTCTTATTTCTAGTTGTGGCCTTTCCTTTTCACCTAGAGGAGTTCCTTTAGCATTTGTTGTAAATACTGAATTTGGTGTGCTGAATTCTCTTAGCTTTTGCTTGTCTGTAAAGCATTTGATTTTTCCATCAAATCTGAATGAGAGTCTTGCTGGGTAGAGTATTCCTGGTTGTAGGTTTTCCCTTTCATCACTTTAAATATATCATGCCACTCCCTTGTGGCCTCCAGAATCTCTGCTGAAAAATCAGCTGATAATCTTATGGGGATTCTCTTCTATGTCATTTGTTGCTTTTCCCTTATCACTTTTAATATTTTCTCTTTGTCTTTAATTTTTGTCAATTTGATTAATATGTGTCTCAGCATGTTCCTCCTTGGGTTTATCCTGTATGGGACTCTGCACTTCCTGGACTTGGGTAACTGTTTCCTTTCCCACGTTAGGGAAGACTTCAGATATTATCTCTTCAAATATTTTCTTCAAATATCCAATAAATTTAAAATAAGATGGATTTCTTGCTAAAATGATTTTAGGAATGGAAAATATTCCTAATTATAATGCATCATGAATCAAGACACAGTGTCGGGCTTCCCTGGTCGTGCAGTGGTTGGGAGTCCGCCTGCCGCTGCGGGAGACACGGGTTCATGTCCCAGTCTGGGAGGAGCCCACGTGCCGCGGAGCGGCTGGGCCTGTGAGCCATGGCCACTGAGCCTGTGCATCCAGAGCCTGTGCTCCGCAACAGGAGAGGCCACAACAGTGGGAGGCCCGCGTACCGCAAAAAAAAAAAAAAAAAAAAAGACACAGTGTCAAATGAGTAAATTGAGATAATATATTTTATGTAATTGATTGAGAGATATTATATTTTCTTCTTTCATAGGTCTCTATGTGGGCATATATCCGAAGCATTAGAATAGCAAAGTTACCTCTCTTACTTTTTTCTATTATAAACAGTCTGCAATGTAAGATAATATTAAGGATATGGTAAGTGCCACACAATATTCTGTATTGCCACAGCATTTAAGTGACAAATCCAAATTTCAAACACAGAGTCTGTCCACAGAGTCCACAGTTCTAACTTCTAATAAAGTCTCCAGAGAGCAGATGTAAGTAGCTTGCTATGTTTCTCTGTAACATCAAAGAAGATCTGTCTCTCTTATTATAGTTGATTCTTATTCATTCACTCACAGAATTTGTAGTTCTGACCCTATTCAGGGAATTCACTTCTTTCCACCCACACCTTCTCCCCAAACACATTTCACTGAGACAAGAAAAAAAAAATGGGATTTCTTAATAATGAAGGCCATCAGGCAGAGAGTGGACTTCAGCAGAAAACCCTGGAATTAGCCTTCCCTAAGGGTCTCCATGGCTTAAAAGTGGACCTATCATGACCACAGGGCCTCTCTCATCAACATTCTTTCACTGTCTGTATAGGGAGGAAAAAAAAAAAGCACAGTGAGAAAAAGAAGGCACAGTGAATCTTGGTAAATACGGTCAATTCTGAAGGAAAACAAGACACTTGAAATATATTATGTTTATAAATTCCCTTCTCCATAAGTCCCACTTGGGTTGTGCTTGACATTTAAAATTGAAACTAACAGAGAAGTGCTGAGCTAGAGAAAATGGGATGTAGATGGACAGTGAACCAGGACTTGTTAAGTATTTGTTGCCAGTGTTAATCATTCTTACAGGCAGGATTTACTACAACTACAAAAAGTCACATCTTCCTAAAGGATTATTTACATTGGAAGGCTAGGAAAAAACTGAAACAGTTCCCTACAGTTTTCCACCATCCATGCCAAGCATAATGGTATTCCCTCATTCTTATTCTCATCAAATAGCTATTGGCAATTTATCCTTCTGAAACAGTGTACATTTACAATTAAAAGCCAAGCAACTTCCTTAAAAAACTTACCTATTGATTTACCTTTTCTTATATTTTGTTTATAAAAGTCAACTGCATTTTATGTGTATTATCGATTGTTAGTGAATGATCACAAATTTTTTTCAGTCTTGCTTTGGTTGACAATTTCTGTTTGTATTAAAGGAGATGGAAACACATACAACAACTGATATGACCCTCAAATTTTAATTCTAGATATAAATCACTGTATTAGTTTCCTATTGCTGCTATAACAAATTACCACAACTTAGTGATTTAAAACAACATAAACTTATTAAGCTATTAAGATATGATTCTGGAGATCAGAAGTCCAAAATGGGTTTCACTGGGCTCAAATCAAGGTGTCAGCAGGATTTTGTTCCTTTTGGAGGTCCAAGAGAAGAATCTGTTTCTTCGCCTTTTCCAGCTCCTGGAGACTTCCTGCTTTCCTTGGCTATAGGTTCTTTTTCTGTCTTCAAAGTCAGAAGTATAGCCTCCTCAAATCTCTCTGACTCTGTGACCTCTGATGTAATCTTCACCTCTTCCCCTCAGACACTGACCCTCCTGCCTCCCTCTTACAAAGATCCCTGTGATTATGATATTCCAGAATAATTTCCCCATCTCGAAGTCCTTAATCATATATGCAAAAGGGACTACAAAAATCCCTTTGTTATGTAAGGTAATACATACATAGGTTTCAGGGGTTAAAGCATGGCCATCTTTGGAGGGTCATTATTATACCAACCATAATCACCAAGTCTACCTAGGTACTACCCCACACACACTGGTATAAGAGCCAGCATTCCTAACTGCTGATATATAATATCACATAGGATATTAAAAATCTTTAAATCACAGAACTACTTAAATCAGCATTGAATCCTCTGTTTTCTAGCAATAAGAATTAGAATCCTGGAATTCCAAGGGGGACAGAATCTTAAAGATAAACTAGTCATCTCTTTCTCTGAACACAGAAGATTGCTGTGTCTTAGACTGAAAGGGCCCAGGTGGAAGTCACAGTGAGACTCTCAGGCTACTACTGTTTCCACTGCATCATACTGTTGCTAATAATTTGGAAAATCCAATCATTTGTAATAAATAACTCCTAAAGACTGTGACTAAAAAAAGAAAAGAAAAAGAAAGTGTCTAGAATGGATTGGCTGCTATCTATCTCCTTGTGAAATTTTTACAGGAGTTTTCTATATTATATAATTCATCCACTTGGATTCACATCAGTTTAGGAAAATACGGAATATGACACTAAACATTTTTCACAGAGGCATAACACAAATTAACTATTAGGTGTTCATTAAATAAAAATAACATACACACATATTAAAAATACTCAGAAATTTATGACAAATAAAATCATCCTCCCCAAACATTCACCCTCTATTCTCTCCCCATGGCTAATCTCTATTCATCATTCCATGTGTGTCTTTCCAGAAAAGAACACTCGCACATAGAATAGTGTATGTATATAATGCTCTTTGAGTGACTTTTAAAAATGTACAGAAATGGGGCCTCCCTGGTGGCGCAGTGGTTGAGAGTCCGCCTGCCGATGCAGGGGATACGGGTTCGTGCCCCGGTCTGGGAGGATCCCATATGCCGCGGGGCGGCTGGGCCCGTGGGCCATGGCCGCTGGGCCTGCGCGTCCGGAGCCTGTGCTCCGCAACGGGAGAGGCCACAACAGTGAGAGGCCCACATACCGCAAAAAGGAAAAAAAAAAAAAAAAAAAAAAAAAAATGTACAGAAATGAAACTTTGCACATACTGAACTTTGCTTTTGTTCACTTACTACGCTCTCTATACCTATCTACCTCATTCTTTTTAATAGATGCAGAGTTTATTCCATTAGACGGAGTACCATCTAACCACTTCCCTATTGGTCAACATTAGATGAATTCAGGGTGTTTTTCGTTGTTGTTGTTTAGCAACAAAGAGCTTTTAGAATTTTATTATTTTTGTTTATTTCAGAATAGGCAATATATGCACTAGATCCAAAATCAAAAAGCCCTCTCTCACACCTGATTTCTAACGTCATACTCCCGTTTTGAAGGCAGCCATAGTTATACATGCTGTGTGGGCACCTTGCTCTTTCACACTTAACAAAATTCCTTGAAAATTTTTCCATAGCAGCACTCATAGTCTTCAGTGAAATCTATTCCATATGCCTTCGATTATTATTAGCTCTGGGAAGAATTGATGCCTTAAAGAAGGACATTTTGGTGGGAAGTTTTGGTTTTGTTTATTTCCTAAATATGAGAAATGTACATTTGTCTATAATTCAGATCTTATTAAGACACCCAAGGGGCTTCCCTGGTGCCGCAGTGGTTGAGAGTCTGCCTACCGATGCAGGCGATGCGGGTTCGTGCCCCGGTCAGGAAGGGTCCCACATGCCATGGAGCGGCTGGGCCCGTGAGCCATGGACATTGAGCCTGCGCGTCCAGAGCCTGTGCTCCGCAATGGGAGAGGCCACAGCAGTGAGAGGCCCGCATACCGCAAAAAAAAAAAAAAAAAAAAAAGACACCCAAGATTTATTAATAAAACTCTATTGTGAAGTGACCTGCCTCCTATGTCACCCATTCAAGGGCCCAACAACACTCCCTACAGAGAAACTCTTCCTTGTGTCTATTCTTAGTGCACTTTCCAGCAATTTAAGCATATTGACAATTACTTTGTCCTTAATGAAGACAGAATAGCTTCTTATTGCTCCCAAAATGGTGATAAATGTCTTTAAAAAATCTCTGCCAGATGGATTTTCATTTGCTTCTTAATATTTCAGAATAGCCCCAGTCTTTGATATAACAAACCAGAAAGAGAAACATTTGTACCCAGAAATGAAGCAAAGAAAATCGTATGTGGGTACTTTCCAGGATGGGGCACACAGAAGACAAAGACTGTTCCTGACAGACGTGGCATATGTATAAGGTGTGGTCAGCAAGGGAGGCCAAAACTGCCCTGTCTTCATCACAAAGAAGGGATTTATAACCGAGGGCCCCCGGAGAGTATCTATGTATGCAAACGGCAATAAAGATTCCCGAAAGGATTTAGAGTGTCTTTTTCTCTAACTTTGGAAAATGCTTACGAGTGCAAATCTTATAAAGACAAGCTTTGAAATATATCACCATTCTTTTGTAAATTTCTCATTGCATAAAGAATTGCCCACTTTTCCTAAATAATTTTTGCTAGAATATTCTCATAGTATCCACCAGACATTTCACTTATCAACGTTCATCCATGTGCAGCTGTACAGACCTCGAATTTTCCAACTGGCGTCACCAACGAATTTGAACCTATCCTCTTTTACAGCTGTATAAATCAACTCATATGTACTGAGGATTTACTAGGTACCATAAATCTAATAGGATACAAAGGAATATTAAGACTGAGATATCTGCCTTAGTGAACATAAAGAATTAATAATGCATGGTAAATATGCAGCGAGTGCTACAGATATGCATGCTGATCAGAACCATTTATGGCTAAAAACAGTCTAAATTTCAGTGGTTTATGTCTTTCACATGTTACTGAGATTTCACTACGCAAATAAGAGTGAATGGTCTTAGTGAGGAAAAACAAAATACCCCTGATGATGATAGGCACTTATATTATGAAAAGACTTACAAACTGTTCATAATCTGGTATCATTAAGCAGTAGAAAGAACAACGCTGTCAAATGCAGAAAATGTAAAATTCATGTTGCTCTCACTTTTTTCTTCTATCCCCTCTTGTATCTTTCCTCTAAGCCTATGGGGGAGTGGGGGGGGGAGGAAGGGGAAGGAAGGGGGCACAGTCCAAAATAACTTGCAGCTAATTATGCAAATGACTTTATCTTTTCGTATTGTATTGTCTTACTTTTCAAAATAGTTGAAGAATCAGAAACCCCTATCCTGGTTCTAGTTGGATCATGCCAGAGGGCTTGACCCAAGCATGCATTAACTAGTCCTAGAGGATTTAGACCAAAGGGGGCTCAAAAGAAAGGGACTGAGAAAATATTTGAAGAGATTATAGTTGAAAACTTCCCTAATATGGGAAAGGAAATAGTCAAGTCCAGGAAGCACAGAGAGTCCCATACAGGTTAAATCCAAGGAGAAACATGTCAAGACACATATTAATCAAACCATCAAAAATTAAATATAAATAAAAAATATTAAAAGCAGCAAGGGAAAAGCAACAAATAACATACAAGGGAATCCCCATAAGATTACCAGATGATCTTTCAGCAGAAACTCTGCAAACCAGAAGGGAGTGGCAGAACATATTTAAAGTGATGAAAGAGAAAAACCTACAACCAAGATTACTCTACCCAGCAAGGATCTCGTTCAGATTTGACGGAGAAATTAAAACCTTTACAGACAAGCAAAATCCAAGAGAATTCAGCACCACCAAACCAGCTTTACAACAAATGCTAAAGGAACTTCTCTAGGCAGGAAACACAAGGGAAGGAAAACACCTGAAATAACAAACCCAAAACACTTAAGAAAATGGTAATAGGAACACACATATCGATAACTAGCTTAAATGTAAATGGATTAAATGCTCCAACTAAAAGACAGAGACTGGCTGAATGGATACAAAAACAAGACCCATATATATACTGTCTACAAGAGACCTACTTCAGACCTAGGGACACATACAGACTGAAAGTGAGGGGATAGAAAAAGATATTCCATGCAAATGGAAATCAAAAGAAAGCTGCAGTAGCAATTCTCATATCTCACAAAACAGACTTTAAAATAAAGACTACTACAAGAGACAAAGAAGGACACTACATAATGATTAAGGGACTGATCCAAGAAGAAGATATAACAATTGTAAATATTTATGCACACAAAACAGCAGCACCTCAATACATAAGGCAAGTGCTAACAGCCATAAAGGGGAAATCGACAGTAACACAATCTTAGTAGGGAACTTTAAAACCCCACTGACAGATCATCCAAAATGTAGATAAATAAGGAAACATAAGCTTTAAATGATACATTAAACAAGACGGACTTAATTGATATTTATAGAACATTCCATCCAAAAGCAACAGAATACACTTTGTTCTCAAGTGCTCACGGAACATTCTCCAGGATAGATCATATCTTGGGTCACAAATCAAGCCTTGGTAAATTTAAGAAAATTGAAATCATATCAAGTATCTTTTCTGACCACAATGCTATGAGACTAGATATCAATTACAGGAAAAAAAAATTGTGAAAAATACAAACATATGGAGGCTAAACAATACACTACTAAATAACCAAAAGATCACTGAAGAAATCAAAGAGGAAATCAAAAAATACCTAGAAACAAATGACAGTGAAAACACGATGACCCAAAACCAATGGGATGCAGCAAAAGCAGTTCTAAGAGGGAAGTTTATAGCAATACAATCCTGAAACAAGAAACATCTAAAATAAACAACCTAACTTTACATCTAAAGCAATTAGAGAAAGAAGAACAAAAAAACTCCAAAGTTAGCAGAAGGAAAGAAATCATAAAGATCAGATCAGAAATAAATGAAATAGAGATGAAGAAAACAATAGCAAAGATGAAGAAAACTAAAAGTTGGTTCTTTGAAAAGATAAAGAAAATTGATAAACCTGTAGCCAGACTCATCAAGAAAAAAAGGGAGAAGACTCAAATCAGTAGAATTAGAAATGAAAAAGAAGTAACAACTGACACTGTAGAAATACAAAGGATCATGAGAGATTACTACAAGCAACTATATGCCAATAAAATGGAAAACCTGGAAGAAATGGACAAATTCTTAGAAAAGCACAACCTCCTGAAACTGAACCAGGAAGAAACAGAAAATATAAACAGACCAATCACAAGCACTGAATTGACACTGTGATTAAAAATCTTCCAACAAACAAAAGCCCACAACCAGATGGATTCAGAGACGAATTCTATCAAACATTTAGAGAAGAGTTAATACCTATCCTTCTCAAACTCTTCCAAAATATACCAGAGGGAGGAACACTCCCAAACTCATTCTACAAGGCCACCATCATCCTGATACCAAAACCAGACAAAGATGTCACAAAAAAAGAAAACTACAGACCAATATCACTGATGAATATAGATGCAGAAATCCTCAACAAAATACTAGCAAACAGAATCCAACAGCATATTAAAAGGATCATACACCATGATCAAGTGGGGTTTATCCCAGGAATGCAAGGATTCTTCAACATATGCAAATCAATCAACGTGATAAACCATATTAACAAACTGAAGGAGAAAAACCATATGATCATCTCAGTAGATGCAGAAAAAGCTTTTGACAAAATTCAATACCAATTTTTGATAAAAACTCTCCAGAAAGTAGGCATAGAGGGAACTTACCTCAACATAATAAAGGCCATATACGACAAACCCACAGCCAACATAGTTCTCAATGGTGAAAAAATGAAACAATTTCCACTAAGATCAGGAACAAGACAAGGTTGCCCACACTCACCACCATTATTCAACATCGTTTTGGAAGTTTTAGCCACAGCCATCAGAGGAAAAAAAAAAAGAAATCAAAGGAATCCAAAGCAGAAAAGAAGAAGTGAAACTGTCACTGTTTGCAGATGACATGATACTATACATAGAGACTCCCAAAGATGCTACCAGAAAACTACTAGAGCTAAGCAATGAATTTGGTAACGTAGCAGGATATAAAATTAATGCACAGAAATCTCTTGCAGTCCGACACACTAATGATGCAAAATCTGAAAGAGAAATTAAGGAAACACTCCCATTTACCACTGAAACAAAAAGAATAAAATACCTAGGAATAAACCTACCTAAGGAGACAAAAGACCTGTGTGCAGAAAACTATAAGACACTGATGAAAGAAATTAAAGATGATACAAAGAGATGGAGAGATGTACCCTGTTCTTGGATTGGAAGAATCAACATGGTGAAAATGAGTATACTCCCTAAAGCAATCTACAGATTCAGTGTAATCCCTATCAAATGACTAATGGCATTTTTCATAGAACTAGAACAAAAAATTTCACCATTTGTATGGAAACACAAAAGACCCCGAATAGCCAAAGCAATCTTGAGAAAGAAAAACGGAGCTGGAGGAATCAGGCTCCCAGACTTCGGACTATGCTACAAAGCTACAGTAATCAAGACGGTATGGTACTGGCACAAAAACAGAAATACAGATCAATGGAACAGGATAGAAAGCCCGGAGATAAACCCACACACATATGGTCACCTTATCTTTGATAAAGGGGGCAAGAATATACAATGGAGAAAAGACAGCCTCTTCAAGAAGTGGTGCTGAGAAAACTGGACAACTACATGTAAAAGAATGAAATTAGAACACTCCCTAACACCATACACAAAAATGAACTCACAATGGACTAAAGACCTAAATGTAAGGCCAGGCACTCTAAAATTCTTAGAGGAAAACTTAGGCAGAACACTCTATGACATATATCATGGCAAGATCCTTTTTGACCCATCTCCTAGAGAAATGGAAATAAAACCAAAAATAAACAAATGGGAACCAATGAAACTTCAAAGCTTTTGCACAGCAAAGGAAACCATAAACAAGACCAAAAGACAACCCTCAGAATGGGAGAAAATATTTGCAAACGAATCAACAGACAAAGGATTAATCTCCAAAATACATAAACAGCTCATGCAGCTCAATATCAAAAAAAACAAACAACCCAATCCAAAAATGGGCAGAAGACCTAAATAGATATTTCTCCAAAGAAGATATACAGATTTCCAACAAACACATGAAAGGATGCTCAACATCACTAATCATTAGAGAAATGCCAATCAAAACTACAATGAGGTATCACCTCACACCAGTCAGAATGGCCATCATCAAAAAATCTACAAACAATAAATGTTGGGGAGGGTGTGGAGAAAAGGGAACCCTCTTGCACTGTTGGTGGGAATGTAAATTGATACAGCCACTATGGAGAACAGCATGGAGGTTCCTTAAAAAACTAAAAATAGGACTACCATATGACCCAGCAATCCCACTACTGGGCATATACCCTGAGAAAACCATAATTCAAAAAGAGTCATGTACCACAATGTTCATTGCAGTTCTATTTACAATAGCCAGCACATGGAAGCAACCTAAGTGTCCATCGACAGAAGAATGGATAAAGATGATGTGGCACATATATGCAATGGAATATTACTCAGCCATAAAAAGAAACAAAATTGAGTTATTTGTAGTGAGGTGGATGGACCCAGAGTCTTCATACAGAGTGAAGTAAGTCAAAAATAGAAAAACAAATACCATATGCTAACATATATATATATAATCTAAAAAAAAAGAAAAAGAAAAATGGTTCTGAAGAACCTAGGGGCAGGACAAGAATAAAAACGTAGACAGAGAATGGACCTGAGGACACGGGGAAGAGGAAGGCTAAGCTGGGTCAAAGTGATAGAGTGGCATGGACATATATACACTGCCAAATGTAAAATAGATAGCTAGTGGGAAGCAGCCACATAGCACAGGGAGATCAGCTCGGTGCTTTGTGTCCACCTAGAGGGGTGGGATAGGGAGGGTGGGAGGGAGATGCAAGAGGGAGGAAGTATGGGGTTATATGTTTATGTATAGCTGATTCACTTTGTTATACAGCAGAAACTAACATACCATTGTAAAGCAACTATAACTCCAATAAAGATGTTAAAAAATAAATAAATAAATAAAGCACCAGATGGTAAAGATTTTAGGCTTTGCTCACTATAACAGTCTCTGTCAAAACTATTCAACTTTGCTTTTGTGGCTTGAAAACAACCACAGGCATGATAAAAATGAATGTGCTGTGTTTCAATAAAACTTTACTTACAAAAACAGGCAGCTGGCTGGATTTAGCCCATGGGCTATAGTCTGATACCTCCTGATGTAGACTAAATATATGCTGGAAGAGGGATCTATGGTATTGTAATGTTGCCTATATCGAGATAGGACCATGATTTCTTGTAAATGTAGAATACGCTCCTTTATTTTCTCCAAGAGTCTGGCTGATGCATACTGTATTTTAAATATAAGCATACACCTAAGACCAAAATATTCAGAGTTCAAATAAACAGGCAGAGAAGAACATATGCTGTGCCCCTCAGATCAAACAATGTTCATGCCCTCATTAATTTATTTTACACATATTTGTGGGTTGCCTATAATATATAAATTACTGTGCTAGGTACTACATGGGATGCAAATATGGGTAAGATTGAGACTCTTTCATCAGGAAGTTAAGACCCCAATAGGGGAAAATAACACATTCATAAATATATATAATACAAGATATACAAAGAAATGGGTCACAAAAGAAATAAAAATACATTTTTCTAGATGAGGGAGAAATTACTCTTGACTGACTTGAAGTGCAGAGTTTTGGGAAAGAGATCAGAGCCCTTTTCATGAAGGAAATATGATATATGTACCAGGTCTTGTAGACCTAGGCAAGTAGAAATTAGAAAGGCAATACTGAGAGAAAGGGCATAAAAAAACAAAGAAAACAACATAAACAAAAGTCCAATAGTGAAAAAAGAAGCATAGACTGTATGGAATAAAAATGAATAATTTGTGCAATCTGAAGCTTATACAGTTTTTGAGCCCTATTTAAGAAAAAGAATACAAAATTACATACAAAAATGAATATGTATTTGTAATGAGAAAAGAAGTCACAACAAATGAGAAACTTTTAAAAGCAGCAAATACCACAAATATCACAAGATCCAGACACTATGGAACACGTGAATTACGTTACTGTCTAACACACCTCTCTCCAGGGACTGGCTACACTCTTCAATCCTGTCTCCATAGGACAAGGAAGATAACTCAGGCTTTCCTCTAGCACAGCTGATCATAATGTGTTTACTAGCAATAGTATATAAAAGTTTCTTTCAACTTCACAAAATATCTATTAATAATGAGTAAAATTTTAGGACTGTCAAATTGAGGAAACCCTTTAAATTGTGTGACATTGCGGGTCATTTCAAAGCATTCTGTGCACTAATTGTAAATATTCCTTGAAATGAGGACAAATCAATCATGAATCACTGATGTCCTCATGTAGTGGCATATCATTAGTTTTATGTTATCTTTGTTGGAGGAAGTATCATGTGTCAAGAATTTAAATCTTTTATCAATGTGTTCATACGTCACACCTCATCATTAATCAGATTATCAAACACTTCATGAACCTATTCATTATGTCCATATGCAAAGTATTTCTTCCTCTTAGTGAATTTAGAGGAGAGGAACCTTATATGATGAGAAAGGCTGCGTAAGGCAGTATCTGTGGGCCACCAAAATAACACTTTGAATAATTTTAATTACAAATTCTGTATTTCTACAGTTTGGTGATTTTATTACCTATTTCAATAATCAATTACACTAGCAGCACTTAAGTTGTTTTAAATGTTTAAGAAATATAAACAAAGAATGCACCAACTTACGAGGTCATAAAATTAATATAACCTGATGAATAGCAAAATTTATCATGATATATTTTTAGCGCCATCTAGTGTTTAAAAGGCTTCACAGTGTAAATAAATACGCAATTTAGTTTTAAAATTTTTGTCAACATATATTCTTTGATTCTACACCCCAGTCATATCATCTAAGATTTTCCATTAAATATTGACAATAAAATAACTGATTGTAAGGTTATGTGGGCTTCTAGAAATTAAATTATTATGAAATAAAAGAAATTAAGTCATCCCTTCACTATTTTACAGGAGATGTCAGTCAGGACCTCAGCTACCATAAAACAAAGGGAATAGTTCTCACTGAAATGCCCAATCAGATAAATATTTTCATAGAGTCTTCGGTCTATAAGGATATGTTTGATTCAAACCAAGTTGAATTTAAACTGTTATGTGATATCTCTTTAAATAAAAATTTATTTTATGACTCACTTTATAGCTCTATTAAAAGCTTTCTAAAGTTTTACTTAGCTGTCCGCCGCTGTCGCAGCTGACTCTGCGCCGCTCGTCGAGATGGAGGTCGCCACCGAGTTTGTGGTCGAGAGTCCAACATGGTCCACAGTCCGAGGCCAGCGAGGTGCAGTAAGTACCGGATGACGTGCAGCAGCCGCGAAGCCGCCGTCCTCAAGATGCGCCCCAGGTCCACGCACTTCACCTTCCGGACCGCCCGGCAGGTGCCCGGGCTCGCGGTCGTGCTCGTGGGCTGGGGCGGGAACAATGGCTCCAGACTGACTGCAGTGCTGGCCCACCGACTGCGTCTGTCCTGGCCCAGGCGCACCTGCCGCAGGGAGGCCAACTACAACGGCTCACTGACGCAGGCGGCCCCATTAACCTGGGGCTGGTCAAAGAACGCCAGGAGGTATTCGTGCCCTTCAGCTCGCTGCTGCCCATGGTGGCGCCCGACGACCTCGTATTCGACGTCTGGGCCATAATCGTCTCTGCACCTGGCAGAGGCGATGCAGTGCACACAGGAGCCACAGGAAAAACAGTGGCTGCACCCGGAGGCCCTGCTTCCGCGGCCCTCCGTCTACCTCCCAGAGTTTCTCGCGGCTAACTAACCAGAGCGCGCGGGCCGACTACGTCATCCTGGGCCCGCGCGCACAGCAGCTGGAGCGGATCTGTATCGGCTTCAGCTTCCAGTCCCGCGCCGGGCTGGCTGAAGTCATCGTGCGGAAGACAGCGAATACGGAGCACTTCTCCGAAGTGATCCCGGGCCTCAATGACACTGCTGAGAACCTGCTGCGCACCATCCAGCTGGGCCTGGAAGTGTCGCCCTCCATGCTCTTTGCGGTGGCCAGCATCTTGGAGGGCTGCTCCTTCCTCGGTGGGTCCCCACTGACCATGCTGGTGCCTGGTGCCCTCGAATTCAAGTGGCAGTGCAGCCTCTTTGTGGGTGGAGACGACTTCAGATCGGGCCAGACCAAGGTCAAGTCTGTGCTCGTGGGTTTGCTTATCTGTTCTGGCCACGAGACCACGTCCATCGTGAGGTACAACCACTTGGGCAACAATGACCGGCAGAACCTGTCGACCCCGCCACAGTTCCGCTCCAAGGAGGTGTCCAAGAGCAGCGTGGTGGACGACACGGTGCACAGCAACCCAGTGCTCTACTAGCCCGGTCACTGTCACCATCAAGTATGTGCCATACGTGGGCGACAGCAAGCGTGCCCTGGATGAGCACATCAGAGCTGATGCTGGGCGGTACCAACACGCTGGTGCTGCTCAACACGTGCGAGGACTCGCTCCTGGCCGCGCCCATCATGCTGGACTTGGCGCTGCTGACAGAACTGTGCCAGCGCGTGAGCTTCTGCACCGACGTCGAGCCACAGCCGCGGAGCTTCCACCCCGTGCTGTCGCTGCTCAACTTGGCATCCTCTTCCAGGTGCCGCTTGTGCCGCCAGGCAGCCAGGTGGTCAGCGTGTCCTTCTGCCCCCGCAGCTGCACGGAGAATATCCTCACGGCCTGCGTGCGACTCTGGCCGCAGAACCACAAGCTTCTGGATCACAGATGGAGTGCCCTGGCCTCAAGCGAGTTGGGCTTGTGGCTGCCACCTGTGCCTTGCAAGAAAGGACCAGTGCCCACCGCCCCCAGTGGCTATACTGGTGACGCCAATGGGCACTTGTAGGCTGAGTCACCCCAGATGCCCAGCACCTAAGGCCATGGCCATACAGCTCCACCATAACTCCTGTGCCCATTGCTCCTGAGAACCCAACCCTTCCAGGCCCCCCAAAGATAATAAAGCTAGTGCCACTATCAAAAAAAAAAAAAGTTTTATGCAGCAAATCAGTAGATTTACAATCACCATCACCAAAACCAAACTAAGTTCTTTAATCAAAACAACACAGCTTTCATTTTTTACCCTATAACAAACAATACTGGGTTAACAAAACAGAAGTTTATTTAAACTATGTTATTGTTATGTGTGAAACATAAAACTAAAAAAAACAAAAAATTCTGCAGTCACCATGAGAAACAAGGGATAGGCAACAGATTCGTTCTTTCTCCTCTTTTACTATTAATTCACTGACCATCTAAAACAGCTGAATTTACATGCTATTAAATTCATATTGCTCTTAGAACCAAAGGATTGGGCTGAGAAAGTCAAAACAAGTTACAAATTATTAAAAGTGATACATACTACAGATACCACAAGATCCAGAAAATATCATCATAATTTTACCCTAGACTAATTTTTTAAAAAATTCAGAGTAGCCAGCTGCACTCCCTTAGGCTCATAAAGGCATTTGTAAGGATGCAGCAATGCCACCCAGTGACGACTCTCACTGGACAGCAGTTGGTGCTTTTAAGTGGAAGTGAATACTTCCTCTTTAGTCATAGGAGACTCAGGCACAGAGTCACCCATGTCTCGGTTTGCCTGTGTCTGCAGAGGCAGCCACCCCCAGAATGCTCAGTCTAGTCCAAGCCTGCACAGGCCAGGAACCACTATACCAGGTATTATAGGACTAAATCTTTATGGTCCCCCAGGAAGTTATGGAAATAGAGGTTATTTCAAGAAGTTATCAATCAACAGTGTGACATACTGAAGACCAGTCAATCAGAAGGGAGGAGAGAGAACAGGAGGTGAAAGGCAAGTGAGTAGTGCCTGGCTGGAAATTCCCTTGGTTAAAACTGAATTTTGGAGAGCGGCAGTAGCAGTAGTTGCATATGGGTGTATGTGAGAATGTGTGTGTATTAAGTAACAAGCAACACAGATAAGCCTCTTTGACTAGTAGCCCAATACAGTACATTTTGCTGTGAATTCATCTCTGATCCAAAAGCATATATCTTTTCTCTCATGTGGGAGGCTCTCAACTAACTTGCTATACCTTCTGTGTACTCAAAAAATATAATCTGAATGATTTCTCCCTTTAAAAATTCCTAGTGCAAATGAGAACATTTTTTTGTAGGTAGAGAGGAAGAAAATTTTACCTCAGTAGTTTCTGCCTAATCCAGGCGCTATTAAATTCCATCTGCTGATTAGAGTTGCAATGTGAAAAGAGCTCCCCCCAAATATTTCTTGAACTATTCATCCTTAACCCTAATATGTATTCTGGTTTAAGTGAATGGTTGAACCTGGTCTGGCACTTCTAACAATCAATTAGAGCACTAGTCGTCAAACTGACTGTAGAGACAAAAACAAGAAAAAGAAATCATAAATTTGACTTGCTGTTGTGTTTTGCCCATAATTTATGATTTTTTTCCATTAAATATCCCATTTAAAATTGCTTCAAATGAGATGCAATGCATTATATAACCAAAAGTTTTATCGTTAAAACATTTTAAAACTAGGTTATTTTTAAATTTTTTTCCAAAAATAAATTTATAGGAAAGTCACATATTAATTGTATCTTTTATTTGTAAAAATTATTTTTATTTAACTCATCTATTCTATCTTCTTTTCCACATAGAACTGCAAGTAGTCTCACGCAGAAGAAAACAAGTTATTTTAAAGAATCATCTAAGTCCCAGCCACAACTACCTTCATTAATTCTTCCCAATATTTCACAATTGTCTTTGTACAGAAATTCTTCCTAATAAGTACATATTCTATTCTTGGGTATTTATGATATATACTCAAGGTCATACAGGTGCTAATTATCACTACTATGGCAATCACATTATAATATATAAATGTATCAAATTAACATGTTGTACGCTTTAAATTTACACAGTGTTATATGTCAAATATATGTCAGTTTGAAAAAAATACCCAAGATCATTTTCTGAGGTCCTATATTTAAAGAAATTCAATATTTGTTCATCATTCCCTTTCATACACATGAAAATAAGCTTTAAGATGCCTCATGAAGCTTTCCTCTGTAAAGTAAATAATTGTTTCTTTTTTCTAAGTCTTCATTTTAAGCTAAGACAAAGTATTTTATTTACTTAAATATTCATTCATTTGTTCATTTAATATTGGAATCCTTTATTGATTCCAAAAAAAGCTTGAGGCATTTTACAGATTTAAAAGACAATTTTCAGGATAAAGCACAAAGGAAGGCAAAGGCAAGTAAATATTTAAGTATTAAATAAATGAGCGTCATTATAAAAGGAAGAACAAATGCCTTCGGATATAAGACCATGAATCTTATTGTACAATTCACCATAAGCTGGTTTCATTTTTTAAAGTTCTAAGATTCCTACAATGGTGAAAATCATTAACTGATGTACCGGAGCTTAAAGATAACTGTACCACACAGATTCCCAACGTTCTGTTGCCCACACTACCTCAGGGACTCTTGGGGAATGGGCTGTCATTGGGTAGTGCCTCAACACAACATATCCAGTACTGCCTGGATGGCAGAGGGATGGGGTCAATAGCGTCCTTTTGTTTAAGAGATCAAGCAGCATCATGGGGGAAAAAAAATCACTCGAGAAACAGAGAGACAAGGCACACATGCTGGGATCAAGCACCGTGAGTCATGTCAGAGAGGCAGGAAGCATGTTCTCTCCCCTTTGGTGAGGCAACACATGATCTGATAGGAGAGGGCATTTTATGGACCAGGTGAGCTATAGGAGCACGGTAGCCTGGGAAGTGAATCAAACCAGCTCATTCCAGGTGGTGAATGTGGCAGGGCGGATGGAAACCGCAATGCCATAGGATGACCTGGAAGAGAGGAGGTTTTTTGTAGGCTTCACCTTCAATCTCTATCCCAAATCTGATTGTTCTCAGTATCTCTGCCTCCATCAGTCTGATCTGAGCACTGTTTTCTCTTTCTGGATCTCTGCAATAACCTCCTTCCTAGCTTCCTTGCTCCCACTCTTAACCCCTCCTGCTTGTTTTCACACAGCAGCCTGACAGATCCATTTAAAATATATTTAGGATCATGTCATTCTTCTACCTGAAATTGTTGATAGCTTCCTATAGTATTTAAAATAAAGTCAACCTTCCTTACCGTGACTAAGTGGCCCCCCATGAGCTAGTCCCTGGATACATCAGCAACCTCATTTACCACTTTCTCTCCAGTCAAACTGGCTACCTTCTTCTTTCTCAAATATATCAGGAGCACACCTAACTTGGGCTTTTACAACTGTCTCTCCCTTTGCTTCAAACATTCTTCCCACAGGTAATTGCCTGCTGGAACTCCACTTCAATCAAGTCATCAGACATTTGGAGTATGTGCTTGGCTGGGGAAGCAATAGGATGAAGCTCTTGTCTATGGAGTCATGACTGAACACTTCCAAGTCAGAATCCTGCTCAGGTGGATCAATTCAGCAGCTCAGTTGGTCAAAGATAGCCTTTCCCCCACCATTCCCACCAGCAGGCCGCTATTAAAGATAATTTTATTAAAGATGTCTTCCCTTTAAAGTGTAAAATAACTGCCACCTGTCACTCTCTAGTACCATATATGCCTTGCCTTTTCTCTTCATAGCACTTACAGTTATTTATACAGCCAGCTCTCCTTATCTATAGGCTCTGCATCCAAGGATTCAACCAATGTGGATCAAAAATATTTGGAAAAGATTATAGAACATTCCAAAAAGCAAAACTTGAATTTGTATCTTGGTGACAACTGTTTACATAGCATTTACATTGTATTGGGTATTATAAATAATCTAGAGATGATTTAAAGTATATGGGAGGATGTGCATAAGTTATATACAAATACTATACCATCTTATGTAAGGGACTTGAGCACCTGAGGATATTGGTATCTGAGGGGGGTCCTGGAACAAATACCTTGCAGATACCAAGGGATGACTATAGCTATCTGTCTGTGAGTTGACTGCCTATGGGTTGAACTTATATCACTGGAATGTAAGTTCCATGTGGACAGGAACTCTGATTTCTTCCCAACAATATCACTTGTACTTAGAACAGTAATTGGTACTTATGGTGCTCAATATTTACTTATTGGTTAAAGGAAGGACTAAATAAGAAACTTTTGATATGCCAGAGTAATTTAAGGAAGTTTGGAGTTTCCAGTTTATAAGTGGAGACTGAACCATGGGAAAATCTATTTGATATAGTCTGATGAAATACTTTGAGTTCCTAGCCCTGCGAACTGACATTTGAATTTGAGTGTTTAAAATCATCTCAAAGCAAAACTCTACACTTGCTCTTCCATCAGAACAGGTGTTTCCTGTCTCATTAAATAGTACCACTCCTCTCTCCAGGTGTGCAAGTCCTCTGAGGTCCTCTTTCCTTCTGTTAGAACGCTCTTCCTCTTCGTCCTATCTCACACCCACTCCTTCTTAGCTCAGTTAATTTCTACTCATTCTTCAGATCTGTGATATGTTATCCTTCACAAAAAATGGTCATAACAATACTTCCTGTGCCCTGTGAGCTTTCCCAGAATCTTGCCTTTCTCCGTAAAGAGGAAGAGTCGATTTCCCCTTCCCTTGAACCTGGGCTGGCCTTTGTGGCTGCCTTGAGAACAGAATGTAGTAGAAACAACACCATCATATAGCTTCTGTCTAGCTCTCTCTTTCTCAGCCTGGAACTAGAACCCTGCCATTATGTGTGGGGAAGCCCAGGCTTTATGGAGAGGCCATGTGTGGGTGCTCTGGCCAAAAGTCCCAAAAGAAGTCCCAAGCTACAGCAAGCTGGGTGACTGAGCACTTAGAAGGCTCTGATTCCCAGCCTTAGAACCCACCTCCCACCCTCCCCCACCCCGACCCCCCACCAACACACACCCTGGGTCTTTGGATCTTCCATTTAAGCCTCCAGACACCATGGAGCAGAAACAAAAAAATATATCTGTTATGTCCTGACCAAATTCATCACCCCCAGAACTTATGAGCAAGATAAATGGTTGTTTCATGCCACCAAAATGGGCCAATTTTTTACGTAACAATGAATAACTGAAAGAGATCTCACTCAAAGTTCCTATCTCAAAGGAAGCCTCCTCTAGCTGGGGCAGAACCTTCTTTCAAACTCTATATACCTCTCTCTCAAAGGAAAATTTTATGTTTATTTTTGTGATTATTTTAGATTCTTAAGTATGGTGAGTCTATCTTTTGCTCACTAGTTTCCATCTTTTGACTTGATTCCTTAAATCAAATATAATCACAAAGCAAGATGTTGATTTTTTTTATTATTTAAATGTGAGTGACAATCCCAGGTGACCTATTGCCCAAGATCTATGACTTTCTTTGGGTGAAAGTCTACCAAACATTTACCATTTCTCTTAGTTATCATATTTGCAATATTCTTTTATTTCACTGAGTGACTCTGTAAAATTTTAATGCTACTAATCATATTAGTATACAATTTTATTAGGTAATATCTGGTTATTCATATTTTAATACCTTCAACTACCTGATAAAGATTAAACTGTTTAATGATCTCTTATTTCTTATGCATATCCAAAATTTTATTTTTATAATTGTTCTGATTATGTTAGAAAATCCAAGGTCTGAATATACCTGTTCCAGGCATTATGAAAATTCATTTTAGGGTTTCCTAATAACCTCTTTTAGATATGATAGTAAGAACATAGACCTTGGAGACAGAAATTCCTAGATTTAAATCCTGTTTGAGCCATTCAACAGCTGTGTGATCTTGGGAAAGAAACTTACTTTTTCTAAGGCATATTATCTTCATAAGGTGTAAATCTAGAAGTTAATAATGTCCACCCAGTTCATAAGGTAGTTATGAAAAAATACCCAGTAAAAAGTAGTTGCTTAACAAGTGATAAGTAGACACCTTATCTTGAGTCACATATACAGATATGCTTTTAAATTTCATTGTGTCACCAAAAAATGTATAAAAGAATTGTAAAGATTTACCATCTGCAACTACAAATGATAATAATTAGTATTAAGACAACTAAAGTCAAACTGTTTTTGTGCAAAAATCCTTCCCAAAAGATAGATTATTTAGCCATACATTTTGAAAGATACATGCTTAAACTTAAATATGCTAATGGGAGCTATCCTTCAAGTTCATCTTCTGATGGATCCTAATGTTAATGTCATTTCTGCAAACACTTTTCTGCTCATTTGCTTTCTGGAAGAATTCAAGGACTTGGAAGTAGGTCATTAACTGGGGAGTTATTCCAAGGAAGTAGAAAAAAAAAAGAAAAAAGAAAAGAAAAAACTGGCAATAGAGACTTTGTTATCACTGATACTCTGAGAGGGATAGAAAATGCCTTCCTGGAATTACTACTCAGAGAACTGGAATCTGGAGCATTCATCTACTGGTTCCTTCCCATCATCACCTTATGGATGAGAGCTGTCCCTGGGGGCACTCTAACTCCCCCTGCACTTCTGAGCTACCCTTACCCAAGGGCCAAGCAGGGTGCCATGGCATTAGAGAAGACCCTGAAAGTGCAAAGGTATACAGTATACTCTTAAGATGGAACACCTGCCAGCACAAGGTGAATATGAGCTCATACAAAACTAACCACCTGGGCAATGGCTGAGATTGGAGGTAGACCAAGGAGACATGGCAGGGGCCAATAAAGGCATCTGTTGTAATCCTCCTTGCACCTCTCAGATCTGCTCATACCTCACACTGAGTCCCACTCTGTTGCAGATTTCTTGAGAGGTAACTGAGAAATACTAACTAGTAATCAGGCTGTAATTAGTATTCATCATCTCCTTATTCTCTAGTCTGTTCTAGATTTCCCTTACTTCTGCCTCATCTTCAGCTGGCCTAGGGTGCTTATCTGGTGGGATGACCCAGACCTTCACCACTGAGGAGTCTATGCCCTTGGTTCTTTGTTCTTTGCCAGGCCTTGGTTTTTGCAATTGTCCATCAAGTTATTATCATGCCTGGCAGTACCAAGAAACACTCCAGTGAATCCGAGTTCTAGACATAATTTTCCCTGTTGCCATATGTAACAATTCCATTGCCTCTTGAAAGACGACAGATCAATTATCCCTGCCAGTTCTAGTACTCCTTTCTATGCCTCCTGGTCCCTTGACATGAGAACCCCTAAGTGACCAGGTGGCAGTTTATACTTTCAGGTTCAATGGGTCACTTACTGTATCTTTTGTAGGAAACCCTCCTCATACTCCATTCCCCAGGAACCAGGATCTCCAGCCTATCAGAACCCACAGGAATGAGAAACATGAAGTCTGCAAATGAGTCACTGGAAGTGATGGGAGAACATCACTTGGCAAGTCAAGACACCTGAAAAACAAAAAACAAAAAAACATTTCTTAGCTTATCTTGACCTGCAAGAGTCCTAGAATTCTTATTTTGAATTAAAAAGGACTGTTCAGTAACAAAAAGATAAATCATTATATAATTCCACTTATATGCGGTAACTCAAATTCTTAGAGACAGGGCCTCCCTGGTGGCGCAGTGGTTGAGAGTCCGCCTGCCGATGCAGGGGATACGGGTTCGTGCCCCGGTCTGGGAGGATCCCATATGCCGCGGAGTGGCTGGGCCCGTGAGCCATGGCCGCTGGGCCTGCGCATCCGGAGCCTGTGCTCCACAACGGGGGAGGCCACAACAGTGAGAGGCCCGCATACCACAAAAAAAAAAAAAAAAAAAAAATTCTTAGAGACAAAAAGTAGAATGGTGGTTGCCAGGAGCTGGGGGAAGGGGGGGGGAATGGGGAGTTACTATTTAATGGGTACAGCATTTCAGTTTTGGAAGATGAAAAGGGTTCTAGAGATGGATGATGGTAATTTTGCACAAGAATATCAATGTACTTAATACCACTGAACTGTACAATTAAAAATGGTTGAGGCAAATTTTATGTTATGTATATTTTACAACAATTTTTAAAAATGGGGGAGGAAAAAGAACTGTATACTAGTCTTCTCCAAGTACCTTTGTGGAGTCGGTTGAGAACTCAGAAGAAAACATCAGCTACCTTGGGATTAGAAAGCATTAATGTGAATCTCATCTTCACCACTTCTTAACGAATGACCTTTGGAGTGATGTAACTATTTGAGACTTTTTGTTTCTTTTAATTTGTAACATGGAAAAAATAATGATATCTACCTCGCAGTGCTCTTGTGAGAAGGTTTTGTAAGTGAGAATTTTTAAAATAAATTCTAAAGCTCCCTACATTCACGAAGTATTTTTAATATCATAAATAATGATGATGATGATACAAAGTTCAGCTCCAGGAAATTCTTGACTTTATTCTAAGCTGTACATTCTCACATTATACATTGATATCTTCTGATCACCTTCCATATGTCAAGTGTAAACTTTCATTACCCCAAAGTGACCACTTTCAGCCTGGGAGTCTACTTTCCTCTATGACCAGCTTAGACTTTATGGTGCAAAATTATGCTTGCTATTTTGAAAATATCCTCTATTTCCAAGATGTTCATCTGGAAAAAACTCTACTCATTTAAACCTGAGATGCTGAATATGCTGAAGAGAGCACCCAACCAAGACAGATTGGTTTCTAGGGAGGCCCTAACATAGAGACCTCCACTAAGGTCATACAGGATGTGGTGTAACTTTCCAGATCCATTTCAGTTCCCACTTAAACACATCACAACCTTCTATCATCAGCTGTTTTTATCTAAGGGATGCCTTTGGCTTGGGAGGATGTCATCTATTACATGATGCTATAGTGGAGCTGGGCACTTCACATGTTGAATATCAACACATTAAGAGGAGGAAATCTTGATGGTAAGACACACATTGGGCACTAATGACTCCGACCTTGTTGAGGATGTTCATAGGTTTCTATCCTTCTTACAAACTCATGATTGCTACTTTCTCAATCACCTCCACAGGGCCTCCCTGGTGGCGCAGTGGTTGAGAGTCCGCCTGCCGATGCAGGGGACACGGGTTCGTGCCCCGATCCCGGAGGATCCCACATGCCGCGGAGCGGCTGGGCCCGCGAGCCATGGCCGCGGGGCCTGTGTGTCCGGAGCCTGTGCTCCGCAACGGGAGAGGCCACAGCAGTGAGAGGCCCGCGTACAGCAAAAAAAAAAAAAAAAAATCACCTCCACTAAGTTTTACAAAAATAAGCAAGCACTACATTAGAAATAAGCCTATTCCTAAGACACTTTCACCTTTTTCTTTCTTTGTTTTAATTCATAAAATTTGCTTTAACCTAAGAACAGGGTATGGGGGTGGGGAGGATTATGTAAAGAAACAGTGAAATGTTTCTTCCCCCATGCCCTAAATAATATTGGTCATACTTCCGGCCACTACAGCATATCTATCACTTTGAACCTGCTGGGGGAAGAGAAGATGAGGATGAACAAGACAAGGGGAGAGAGAGAGCAGCATTCTTTTTCTCTTACTCCTTCTGATTGCAAGTACAATATGTAATAACAACAAATTACCAATAATGGAGGAAGAGAGCAATGATAAATGGGAGATGGGGGCAGTGCAGAAAGAGGAAGAAAAGGAAGGACATGCATTGCTCATTCCTTTGTGCCTGTATTAGTTTTCTATTGATGCCATAACAAATTACCATAAATCTAGCTGCTTAAAACAACACAGATTGATTATCTCAGAGTTCTGGGAGTCAGATAGCTTCTCTGGGTCCCACAGTGCTGAAATCAAGGCGTTAACAGGGCTGTATTCCTTTCTGGAAGCTCTGGAGAGAAGTCTGTTTCCAAGCTCACTTGTTTGTTAGTGGAATTCAGCTCCACACAGTTGTAGGACTGGAGTAACTGTCTCCATGTTAGCTGTTGTCTAGGGGCAGCTTCTGGAGGCTGCCACATTCCTTGGCTCATAAATGTTGGACTGAATTTTTCTTACACTTCAGATATCTCTAACTTCTTCTGTCGCATCCCTCTAACTGATGTAACTGATATTTCTGCCTTCCTCTTCTGCTTCTCAGGGTCCATCCAGGTAACCCAAGACAATCTATTTTAGGGTCAGCTGATTAGTAACCTTAATTACATTTGTAGAGTCTCTCCTAGATTGCTCTATAGAGCAATGTCTAGATTAGTCTTTGGTTGAATAACCAGGGAATGGGAGTCTTAAGGGGCAGCTTTAGAAATCTGCCTGCTTATTAAAAGCCATGATGAATGCTTGACATATATTATAGTATTTAATTATACTAAAATAATATAACCAGGGAGTAGGCACTGTTATCACTAACAACAATTGCAACAACAAAAATCCCCATTTTCTTTGTTTCCAGATTAGCCAACAATAACTATCAGCTTCTTTAATGTATCTATAACAGGATTTTTTTTATTTATGAAAAATAAACTCTTTAAAGGAAGTATCTGTTGCATAAGCAAGGTATGAGTATAACTGAGGTTATTTTGGATCCTTTTAAAGACAATCTCAACTTGTCTTCTCTCTATGCTTATTTCCACAGTGTGGCCAAAAATCCTCATGCTCAATCAGTGCTCATGGCATCTCCATGGCAACACACCAGGGTACCTCCAGCATAAGGCTGTCTTCACTTAACAGCAGCATAAACAATTCACCTGATTATGGGCTATTAAGAGGCTAGACACAAGGATATATGAGTAGAAAAAGAAAGGGAGGCTTCTTTTAATGTACTTTGTAATACATTTTGGCAATCCCTAATAAGCCAAGATAAGAAAGAAGATGCTGATAAAATGGTAAATAATTCTTCCAGTTGGACTTTGCAAAAATTCAAGAGCTTCTCAGCTTGCTGACTTTGTAGAAGTGCTTTTGCAAAATCCAGGATGGTTTTTCTCTGTACAAAGTGTAGATTTTGAAATATTTCTCTCTCCTTCTCCCTCATTATCCACCAAAAATTCCTTTTCTCCCCACATAAAACACAAAAGTGTTTCTCACACAAATGTGAGAAAGTTTATGATAACACTTGTATTATGTATATGTTATTTTAAGCCAAGAGAGAGAAAAAAATAGTATATAATTGGGAATTTTATGTCAAGAACAGAGCCCAGAAAGGGAGCAGCTTTTTAAAATCATCATTCATAATATTTCTTTAAGTCCTGAGAGACATCCCACCAACTGCCAGATAAAATAGCATTCACCTCTGCATTGAGACTTTGCAGGCAGACCCCTCATTGAAGGGTGTCTAGGCTGTCAACCTATGTTGAAATTTCTGTCTATATTCTCAATTTTTAAATATCTGGGAGAAAGAAAAGGAAAAAAAATACTCCTGGGAGAAGAAATGTGTTAAGTCACATTAAAGTTAATGAGTTGTATCAAGCATAATATTTTACTATCTGGCTGTTCAGTTCCCCCACCCTCAACTACCTTTAGCAAAAGGGGGTAAAATCACTTCCCTTTAGGTACACACCTCCGATACAGCCCCGAAGCTGACTTTTTGTAAGTTTTTCCCCCAAGGGCATTCTTGCTGTGCATTTCACATTTTGGCTTCAACTTACTCCCTACCCTCCACCCCTCACCCTATATTCATACAGCATGTTTCACCTGTGGACAAGCTTTCCTGAGGATAAATTTCAAGGATCTGGTTTACTTGACGTTTGACCCCAGCATTGATAGTTTTAATTCAAATGATTCTCTCTTCTCTAATAATGACACAACTTTACCAGGAACTCATTAGCAAAATTATTACTCAACAAGGTTAACACTTTGATCTGATAGAGCACTAGAGAAAGGGCAGAATATTAAATAAAGATAATACAGCCTTTCAATACCACAAGAAGCTTCTGATATGACCTAGTTAAGCACTGTATGGTGATGGCTTTACAAAGCAACTGGAAGAAGCAGTTTAAAAAGGCTGTTAGCATTCATGAGTGGTCCTATCAGCAAGATCTGTTTTTCCTTTTGAAAATGAAATTATATTATTTGTGGAAAGTTCAATGGCAGTTATGACTTAGCCTATAAAGCCTACAAGATAAGCAGTAAATCCTATGCCTCAATAGGCAAGGGAGAGTCAAAAAGGCTATGAAGAAATTCTGAAGATGTTGTGACAGACACAGCCTTGGCACAGTAAGAAGAGTATGGGTTTTAGGGTCAGGCAGAGTTTTCTCCCCGTCCTTACGTGGCAACTTACAAACTGATCACCTTGGTCAAGTTGCTTAACTTCTCTGGGTCTTGGTTTCTACAAGTACAGAACAGAGATAATTAGAAGGACATATAATACGTTGTCCAAATTGGGATATTTTTAAGAGTGAAAGGAGGCGCTATTAATAGTTATCTCAGGACAACAAGAGTAAACCAGGACTATCCAGCAAGCCAGGATGTGTGGTTATCTTATCAGGATAATTAAAAATCAATGCCTCACACCATGGGGTTGTTGAGACAATTAATAAAAACAAAATACATAAAACACTTACAGGTAGTCAGCACTAGGTGAAAATTAGCATCTTTCTGTCCTGTCTCTTTTTTTTCCCCTTCCTCTGGGGGATAAGAAAAACAATTTGTGTGTGTGTGTTAAAATAAAGAATTAGAAGAATGCAATTTGTTCTTACTTGCTCTTACTTGTTATTTTGGGTTATTACTATGTAATGAAGAGATTATCTGACATCTGACACTATTTATAGCTCAATCTAACTGCCCACTAAAATATTGTAAATTAGAATATGTTTAAATTATTTTAACAATATATACTCCACAATCCACAAATTGAATTGTGCTCATTAAATGCGTAATTGAATAAATAAATCACTAACTCTTCTCTGCCGTAGGTCACTCTTTTTCTGCTTCTCTACCTTTTATTATGTATTAGTGAAGAGAGGACAGGATTTGGAGTCAAGAAAGCATCATATGCCTGGCTCTACCAGTTATGTGATATTGGGAAAGTCACTTAAGCTCTTTGAACCTCAATTTCCTTTTTTGTCAAATCAGCAATCATTGATCTCTTTGAGATGATGGCTGGGAAATATCTAGTACTTCATTTGACATGTAGCAACTACTGAATTACCTCCATTTTCTTCCTTCTTTCTTCTTCCCTATGGTGTTCCCATTTGACCCCTGAGATTCAAAGCATCTTGACTCCCAGAAGGAAGCTTCTTAGAGGTTCCTGGTGCATACAGTTGGGTTCCTGATCATCACACACTGTACTTCAGGTAAACTGGTCAATCGTCAACTATCAAATGTGGTGATTTACAGTCATGTTTCAGAAATTTAATTATAAAAATACAGAAATAGAAATGTTGACACAAATCGTGGAATCCATTGAGAAAATTCAGAATCTTTTATACTTATCAGTAACCAGTAGAGGGCGGACTAAGATTGGAATATAAACTCCGGTCTTCACAAAGCTAAAACTCAAATTTTCAATATAAGCAAACGCTGAACCCAAAATACCTAAATTATATAATAAATCCAGAAAAAGTTTTTAAAAATCTGGATCTTAATCCAAATATTTAAATATGGAATAATTAATTTTTTTCAAATGCAATGTAAACTAATTTTATTAACATGAAATACTTTCTTTCTATGCATGTTTATAAAACAGCATGTCCACTCATATACTTGAATATACAAGTATTTAAAAGGTTTACCAATGTATTATTATATGTCATTTTTTGACGTTTAACTATGTTTGAGAATTGTGGAGGGTGGAGTCATTTTCCCCTCTGCTACATCCTCCTGCTAGTTTAACTTCTCCTGGCTGCTAAAGTTTAAGGGCACATTCCTAAGACTTTACAAATGCCCAAGTTTCTAGATTCTCATCAGAATTAGTCTTTTACCCATTTGTGGTCAAGCCAGACTGGCTCTTATTTTTCCTAGTAGCTATATCTGTCTATCTATCTATCTATCATCTACCTATCTATCCATCTAACTATAATTTTATCAGTCAGACCTTGTAACCCATATATTGGTAGTTTATCAGAGATCAACCAGAAACTACAAAAACAATAATTGTTTCATGACTTTTTTCTAGCATAGTTATGTACACAACAGCAGGAATAAAAGATTACATCATGACCTGCTTCAATCAGTTAGCTTAGTGGAAGCAACAAAATGAGGAAAAATTAATCTCCATTCAATCGATATTATAGCTTAATTATATTTTCTACAAGAAAGTAAAAATAAGGACTTGAGGGGATTTGAATATGATTCTACCACTAAGTATCTGTGTGGCTCTTGAAACAGGATTTCTCTTATCTCAATTCTGAAATGAAAAGAATATTACTGTCCTATGAGACTCTTGTGCACATAAAGTGAAATAATATATGTGAAATATGAAATAATATATGAGATAAAATACGTGAAAGTTCTTTACACAGTCCTGTAGCACAGCAGCTCAATATAAATGACTTTCTTATTTTCTAATTTTATAAGAACCCCATCATTAAAGTTTGCATTTTCGTAACAACCACATACAGAAAACTCTATTAATCAGATTTCCATATCAAAGCTGTCTCATAAGTAGAATTGATAGTTGACTATATCATGATAGCACTGAGGCAATGACAAATTCTAATAAAACCTAACACTATTTTGAGCAGTTTATCAGGAATTGTGCATCGCAAACTGGAGTTAATTCAATCAGCAGACTTTTTTGAGATAAAGTCCTCCTACTGCCACCCATGAAGGCATGAAAAGGCTACTTTAATTGACTCAAAACCACACAACTAGTGATCAACAGAGCAGATGCGTTTGACCACAAAAGCCAGAATTCTTCAACCACTGCCCTTTACTGCTCAAGTATATTATGAAACAGAAAGTTTGCTTAAACATTATTGGCAGTAGAGTTCCAGCTCTCCGTACATTTTAACAAATTGGTAAACGAATTGATTTTATATACATGCCACCTCTGTTAATTTCACTAAGCTAAGCATCACGATTTCCAACCCTATTATTTCAGACAGAGGTTTCTATATTATCATTACAATGTTGTCCTAGAAAACAGAAGATCTAGTAAATAAGTAAGCTAATAGTAAAGTTATAAACTTATTGACACCGACACAATATATTCATGTATAAATAAGTGAGGACATCCCCTTCATTCATTACTGGTTAAAATTCAGTAGAATTGTTTGCACAAATAGCCCATTTTGTTTGAATAATACTGAAAAGGAAAATATGTTGAGCAGTGAATGCTTCCCTGCCATCAACGATTATTAACTCTAGTAATGTGCTCTGCTCAATCAAGAATAAGTTAGTAGCTACCCAAAAGCAACTAACTTATTTCACTTATTCTCTAAAAATCATTTCTCTTTAATGAGCTACTTGTCAGGATAAAATACTCACTTGTTGCAGTGTAATCAAGAGCTTTTGTGTGACTGAACCATCATGTCACACCTTATCATATGATCCTGTAGGAGTTTGGGCAAAAACAAATGCTTTGAATTCTTAATATTGGTCTTCATCTATTCCACACTAAGTTGGCAATCAATCCTTCTGACATGTAGATCAAAATTTCTGCTTTTCCACTTTTGGAAAATTTCTAAATTTTTCTAAATTTATGGGCTTTAGTGTTCTCCTCTGTAAAACAAGGTCCTTCCAGCATGTTGCTTGCTCCTGAGGCCCCGGCTCTTACTCATAACTGAAAGCTGGGCATCCAACTTAAATATTCTGCAGGTAGTTCAAATTTCCACTGTCTTCCAAGATAGAGATCTCAGACCCGTCTTCAATAATAACCCCCTCTCACACTTCCCATGTACTTTTTATAATCGAATCCTGTAGAATCTGTTTTTTGAGCCTATTTTCTTTATGTTCCTTAATTTCAGCCTTCATCATCTCTGAACTGTTCTTTTATATTTTCCTCAGATCTCTCTTCTGATTCATTAAATTCCTGTTCAGATATGTCTAACCTGCTACTTAGCTTATTCACAGAGTTATTTTACTAAATATACTTTTATGTCTGTACTTGCCATTTTGTTTTATTTTTCAATCCTCCTGACTTTTTTCCAGAATATCATTCTGTTTGTTTTTTTTTTTAAGTCTTTATTGAATTTATTACAATATTGCTTCTGTTTTTTTATGTTTTGGTTTTTTGGCCGCGAGGCATGTGGGATCTTAACTCCCCAACCAGGGATCAAACCTGCACCCCCTACATTGGAAGGTGAAGTCTTAACCACTGGACCACCAGGGAAGCCCCCTTGTTATTCTGTTCTTTTCTTTTTTTTTTTTCTTATAAATTTACTTATTTTGTTTATTTATTTTTGGTGCATTGGGTCTTCATTGCTGCACACCGGCTTTTCTCTAGTTGCAGCGAGCAGGGGCTACTCTTCGTAGTGGTGCATGGGCTTCTCATTGCAGTGGCTTCTCTTGTTGAGGAGCACAGGCTCTAGGTGCACAGGCTTTAGTAGTTGCAGCACACGGACTCAGTAGTTGTGGCTCACAGGCCCTAGAGTGCAGGCTCAGTAGTTGTGGCACATGGGCTTAGTTGCTCCATGGCATGTGGGATCTTCCCGGATCGGGGCACGAACCCATGTCCCCTGCATTGGCAGGCAGATTCTTAACCACTGCACCACCAGGGAAGCCCTATCATTCTGTTCTTGATTCATAGTTTTTTTTCTTCCCTTCCAAGATTTCCTAGGAATTTTTGAACAAGCTAATTTTAAACCTTTTTTTTCCAGGTTGTTCTGTCTCAAATTGTTAGATGTGAATCTGACATTTATTACACCTGCTGACCTTTTCATAGTAGTTCATTTTCTCATGTGATTGGAAATTTCTGACTGTAAGCTCCTCTTCAACAGTGCTGTTTTCATGAACCAAGAGTCTCAATGGGCCTACTTTGTAGAAACATTTCTAAGGAATCACAACTCTCTTTTCTCTGCCAAGACCCTTGTGGCTTCACCATTTCAGGACTGGTTTTTGGAGATCATTATACATATACATTCACGTGCAGTTGTAAGAAATAATACTGAGAGATCTCATGCACTGTTTACTCAGTTTCTCTCAAAGGTAACACCTTGCAGAATGATAATAGAGTATCACAACAAAAATATTGACATTGATACAACTCACCAAATTTATTGAGATTTCCCCTAGTTGTTGTACTCAGCTGTGTGTTTGGTATATTATTTACATATACATGCATATATAAAGTATGTACTTAGTTTTATGGTTTCATCATTTATATTTATATTGGTTTTGAGTTACATTTTATATGTTTGAGGTGTAGGTAGAGGTTCATTTCTGTGCTTATTGATGTTCAAATGCTCCAGCACCATTTGTTGAAAAGGCCATCCTTTCTCCCGTGAATTGTTTTTCACCTTTGTCAAAAATCAGTTGAGCATATTTGAGTGAGTCTGTTTCTGGTTTCTCTATTTTGTCATATAGATCTGTGTCTGTCCCTCTGCCAACCATACTGTCTTGATTACTATGGTGAGCCTTATCATTAGGTTGAGTCATTCCTCTCATGTCATTCTTCTTTGTAATCATTGCTTTAGCTATTCTAAGTCCTATATCTTCCCACATAATTTTAAAAATAAATTTGTCTATGTCTAATAAATAATACTATTAGGATTTTGATTGAAATTGTATTGAATCAATACATCAATCTGAGGAGAATTTATTTCTTTACCATGTTGAGCTTTTCAATCCATGAACTAGGATATGTCCACTTATTTAGGTCTTTGATTTCTTTCATCAGCATTTAAAGATTTTCAATATACAGAGACTGTACCTGTTTTAAGTGTATACCTAAGTATTTAATTTTCTTTTGAATGTTTATAAATGTTATTATGTCTTTAATTTATGCTTCTACATCTTCATTGTTAGGATATAGAAATACCATTAATTTTTCTCTGTTATTCCTATATTGTACAACCTTACTGAACTCACTTATTAGTTACAGGAGGCGTTTTGGTGTGTGGGGTTTCCTTGGCATCTTCTACATAGACAATAATTTTATCTTCAAATAGGGACAGTTTTATTTCTTCATTTCTAACCCATATGCATTTTATTTCTTTTTCTTGCATTATTGCTATCAGTACTATATTGTACTTTCAGTACTATCTTGAATTCAGAGTGGTGAGAGCAGACATCCCTGCCTTATTTCCTATCTTGTTCAGTTTTTCAAACCACATATAAAATTAGGTGTGGATTGTTTTTGTATTTGTTCTTTAACAAGTTAGGTAATTTCCATCTATTCCTAATGAGCTAAGTTTTTGTTTGTTTGTTTGCTTTTGTTTATCACGAATGGGTGTTAGACTTTGTCAAATGCTTTTTCTGTGTCAAGTGATGTGATCATATGAGTTTTCTTCTCTAACATGTTAATATGGTAGGTTCCATGGATTGATTTTCAAATGTTAAACTAGCCTTGCACATCTGGAACAAATCCCACTCGGTCACAGTTTATTATTTTTTATACATTGTTAGATTTCATTTGCTAATATTTTACTGAAGATTTTTGCATCTAGGTTCAAAAGAGAAATTGTACCTTTTTTTTGTACTATATTCAACTGGTTTTGGTATCAGAATAATATTAGCCTCAAAATCAATTGTAAAGTTTTCCCCTCTTCTACTTTCTGAGAGAGATTGTGTAAAATTGGCGTTAATTCTTCTTTAGACATTTGGTAGAATTCACCAGTGAAACCATCTGGGCGTAAAGATCTTTTTTAAAGAGATTTTTAATTATGAATTTCATTTCTTTACTGGTTATAGGACTGTTCAGATTAACTATCTCTTTATGGCTGAGTTGTACTACTTTGAGTTTTTCAAAGAATGAGTCAGTTTCTTCCAAACTGTCAAATTTATGAGCATAATATTGTCTGTAATATCCTCTTATTATCCTTCTAAAGGGCTGCTGCATAAGGAGTGATGTCACTTATCTCATTCTTGATATTGTTGATCACTATTTTTCACTTTCTATTTTTATCAGTCTTACTAGAGTTTTATCAGTTTTATTGTTTTTCTTTTGAACAACTAGCTTTTTGGATCATTAATTTTCTCTATTGTTTTCCTGTTTTCAATTTTATTGATTTCTGCTCCGTATTATTTCTTATGCTGCTTTGGATTTATTTTGCTCCTTTTCTAGTTTCTTGATGTAGAAACTTAAATTACTAATTTAAAAACTCTCTTCATTTCTCACATAAGCTTTTAATGCTATAAATTTCTTTTCAGAACTGCTTTAACAACATCTCATATAGCATTTTGATATGCTGCATTTTCACTTTCATTCTGTTCTTTTTTGTTTTTGTTTCTGTCTGAACTTGCTCCTTGGCCCATGAATTTTTAGAAGTGTGTTGTTTAATTTACATGTGTTTGAAGATATTCCTATTGCCTTTCTACTGTTGATCTCTAGTTTGATTTTATTATGGTCAGAAAATATACTCTATATGATTTCAATTTGTTGTGTTATATGGTCTATCTTGGCTACTCTTCCACAGAAGCTTTAAAAATCTATATATTCTGGGACATCCCTGGTGGGGCAGTGGTTGAGAATCCACCTGCCAATGCAGGGGACATGGGTTTGAGCCCTGGTCCGGGAAGATCCCACATGCCATGGAGTAACTAAGCCCGTGCACTGCAACTACTGAGCCCGCATGCCACAACTACTGAAGCCCGCACACTTAGAGCCCATGCTCCACAGCAAGAGAAGCCACTGCAGTGAGAAGCTTGCACACCACAACAAAGAATAGCCCCCACTCACCACAACTAGAGAAAGCCCGTGCACAGCAACAAAGGCCCAACACAGCCAAAAATAAATAAATAAATAAATAATTTTTTTAAAAAATAAATATATATTCTGCTGTTGTTGAGTTAAATGCTCTATATATGTCATTTAGAGCTTCTGGTTGATTGTATTGTTCAGATCATCTATATCCTAGGTAACTATAATTTTGGATTTGTCTACCTTCCTTTTCAGCTCTATTTATTTTTGCTTCATGATTTTTTTCTTCATGTATGTTGTTTGGTATGTATACAGTTAGGTTTGATATGTCTTCCTGGTGAATTAGTATTTTTATCATTATGTAATGTCCCTCCTTTTCTCTAGCAATTTTTATTGTTCTGAAGTCTACTTTATCAGATATGAAAAGAGTCACTCTTTTTAAAAAAATGAATATTGGCATGGTATATCTTTTTATTTTCAGCCTAACCCATGGAGTTGAATTTGAAGTGTGTTTCTTATATAGCACATAGTTGGGTTGTTCATGAACACTTTTTATGTTCATTTCATCAGTGTAAAATCTCCATAACTTGTAGGTAATATGCATTAGGACCCCACATTGCTTTGCATACCTATTTGTTTTGCACATGGCACTTTTTCCATCTACGGAACTGAATAAGTAGAATAAAAATGTCCTTCTCACATCTCCCAGGCCAGGAGATAGACTTTCTGGCCCCATTTTCATAGCTTGAGCAGCTCTTCAATGTTTCCAGCTTTACACAGGTAGCTTAATTTCAGCTCTCTGTGTGCTTATGCCTAGAAGCTTTCCCTTTCCGCCTCTTGCTGGTCCCAGTCCCCAGCAATAGGACTAGATCTGGTTTACATACTACTATGTGTTTTTGTGCATTTGCCCCCAATCACTGATAGTTCAAGTTCACCTATGTTTCAAGAAATATTGTCATTTTATTCAGATTTCTCTGTGTTTTGAACCAGACAAATTTCTTTCTGCATTGTGGAGTCCACTGAAATGACTGTCTAAGTCTGAGACCTGATCCTCACTTGCCTCCCATCTGGGTTTTGCCTCCATGCTATCCACTTTCTATTTTATATGATTATTTAACCAACACTTATTTATAACACTTATTATGTGCCAGGCACTATTCTAATCAGAGGTTAACTCACTTAAACCTCACAATAACTTTGTGAAGTATGTATTTTTAGTATCCCCATTTTACAGCTGGGAAAACTGAGGCACAGAGTTTCAGTAACTTGCCCTAAAGTCATAGGGCAAGCTCTAGACTCCATCCTTTTAACCACTATTCTCTCACACACACTACCTCTTGAGTTAATTTTCCAAAACATAGATCTAATTACAGAAAATTAAATTGAATTCCTTGGCTTACCATACAAATTCCTTCACATCTGTCTTCAACAAACTTTACCTGCTTCTTCAAACACCTCTCTCCCACCTCCACTTTGGCTGAACCGTCACTGAAGGTTCTGGTCATTCTGAACTTCTATTTCATGAATAACCACTGCCTAAAATGACCCTCTTAATTTTCTTTGCCTGGTACATTTATACCCATTCTTCAAGTCTGAAATCAAAATTCTGTTCTCTAGGAAGTCTTCATGGAGTATCCTTGGATGAAGTTAATCACCATGTTCTTAAGCACTTCATTCATTTATTATTATCACCCAGTTGCATTATGATCTGTTTATTTACGTGCTGGGACTGTTGCCACTTGAGAGTAAAGTCAATGTATTATTCCTTTGTAGTGTCTCTGTCATAATTCCATACAATACTAATAATCGGCAACTTTGAGCAGAGTACTTACAATGTGCAGAAATTTTCAGGGTTTTTATATGGGCTCTTTTGAATATTACTAACTCTTCAGAAGGTAACTATTATCCCCATTTTCTACATTAGAAAACTGAGGGTCAGAAAAAGACACACAACAATTAAGCTGGAGAGACAAAATAAATATACAGATGGCGAAAAAGTTATTAATGTCCATGCAAAAGAGTTCAGTGATAAGGAACTTTTTGGAATTCTCTAAGCATCCCTACTTAGCAAAAAGTAATGAAAAAGCTATTTATAATCTGGAAATATTATTGAAACTGTCTTTTACAATATGCTTTTGAAATTTAATAATCCAGTTCAACAATAATACTAATAGAACACCAAGTAGGTATAAGGAATTAGAGCAGAAGGAAACTCCAAATAAAAATTATGATGCAAACCACAAAGTTCCTGTTTTCTGAATCTTGGGATGAGCATACAAGAATATTTACTGGGGGCCTTCCCTGGTGGCGCAGTGGTTGAGAGTCTGCCTGCTGATGCAGGGGACATGGGTTCGTGCCCCGGTCCGAGAAGATCCCACATGCCGCGGAGGGGCTGGGCCCGTGAGCCATGGCCACTGAGCCTATGCGTCCGAAGCCTGTGCTCCGCAACGGGAGAGGCCACAGCGGTGAGAGGCCAGCGTACCACAAAAAAAAAAAAAAAAAAAAGAATATTTACTGGGGAATAATGGTATATCTCTGACATTAGAAGGACTGAGGACCTGAAGCTAGCTGTTTTACCAGAATCAGTAGCTGTTATGAAAGTGGCTTGAGGGCAGAGGCCTTATCTTAACCCCTCTGCACATACAATATACATTGACATTAACAAAGGTGAGGAACAAAGAAATCGCTGGAAGAGTTTGCCCAGTGTTCTTTTTTCTTCCCAGAATAACATCAAAAGCTCCTCTTGAAAGTCTGCAATTTATTCATTCATTCATGCTTTCCTTTGATAAATATTATATAGTCCCTACTTCATGCCAGGCACTGTTCTATATGACAGAGACACAAGGAAAATGAGGCAGACAGCATCCTTGCTTATGCAACAGGCCCACGTCCTCTTCCTTAGAGGTAAAATCTCCTGTAGTGGAAGTTCATCACAATCGTATTAGAACTTTAATTTCTCCTACTTGTGCTTTTGCTTAATGAAAATCCTTAATGATCAAAGAATTCAACTAAGTTCCAAAAAGATCAAATAACATTTAAGGTGAAAATCAAGATAGTCAATAGAGCAAGGACTTTTTTAAAACTATGGCTTTTAAAACTGTGAACTCTGATATAATGTTAAGTCTGCCTTCTTTACAAAGAAAGGGAATTAGAGAATGAGTGCCATTTGAATAACCAATAAGGATCATAGACAAATACATATAATATAAAAGGTGTGGTTTTGTCTCTGAATTACAATAATAATGTTTCCTTCCAAATAAAATGTACTTAGAGCAATTGATTTACCTAGCTAATTCTTCATTCCCAGGTGGTAACAAATGGCCTCCATCCCTCCCAGGATAGAATATGTTATACGTAGAACACAAATGGTTGAAAGTTACTGGAGAATAGATGTGCTGCCAGAGTACCATTTATAGAACTGACTCACCATGTGTCCTTAGACATGCTGGGGAGTTTCCCTATTTATAACATGAGGTTCACAGAACTTGCCAGTAAGAATGTGTGAACCCTCAAGTAAAATTTAGTGCATGGCGCCCAGTGCTCAGAGTTACCATATTATTACCCAAACTGGAATTGGCTTAGTGACAGATTTCAAATACCAGAATCCTGCACAACAACTGCAACAAGTCTGTACATTCCTAGCAAACCTGACAGCACATTCAAAATCTTGGTGCATCTGGTTTTCCCTCAGGCAGCAGCTGCAGCTGCTCAAGTCGCTGTGGAATCTGAAGTGACAGCCCCCTCCTGGCTGGCAGTGTTGCTGTCATTCAGGAGAGAGATCACAGAGCCTAGATCCTTTCTGCCTTTGATGCACAGTTCACAGACGTCAGCAGGAGACCTGATGGCATGTCAGGCAAGAGATTAGAAACCTGCAAAGCTGGAATGCCTTCTCCTGCACATGGACATTCAACCATCCCTGTTGAGACTGGGCAGACCTAGAAATGATGGGAAAATGTATCTGAAACCTCCGCCTTATTTTTTCAACAAGAGGCAAGCAAACCCCAAAATATGAACTTTGGTGCTGACATCTATGGTTAAAAAAAAAGTGAGACCGTATTTTAAATGGCTCCAGGGGTGGGGCAGGAGAAGTTTAAGAAAACATGAGCAGACTACATTTTTTTTTTCCTCCTTTTTCTGCAACGTTTTTTCTACAACAGGATTTCCTGGTCACATCATGAGGAACTAAGTAAATATGCCTCCTTTGACTTAGTGGTAAGAATCATTTCCTGTCAGGTTCTTTCAAGGAAGAAAAAAGACCAGACCCCCCAAACAGCCAAAAATAGAAAGGTACAAATTATCATATAAAATTGAATCAGGAAAATTTGTTGAGAGAGACAAGCATTATTCTATAATTTGTTCTTAACTTGGTTTCTATTGCTTTGTTGCATTTTGTTTTGTATTGTTCTTTTGGTCAAACACACTACATTATAACACACTGGTATTTCCATCTTATAAGCATTACTCAAAATAAATTTCACTTCTTAAAAGGTTTAGGCTTTATATCATGCCCAGGGTGATTTATTGTTAAAAACACTTTCTCTCCATTCTTATTCCCACCTTTTGTTTGGTTCATTGTGAAAGTAGGAAATCTTCCGCTGACACAGATGTGGGCATTTAGTTTAAGACAAAAAATATTCCAAAATGTTTTTCCACACAAAAACAGAAAAAAAAAACTAAACTCATGGAACCAGATGGATCATTTTTCTTCTTATCTAGATGATTCTCTCTCTCCTTCTCTCTCTCTCTCTCTATCTTGAGCTTACAACATTTAATACTTCCATGTTAGCGCCATTCAAATCCTTTAAGCAGTAGCCTGAAGGTCTCAGCCATTTCTGCCACTTGAGGTGTTCTTGGTATTTCCCTCGCTCAAAAATTCCTTACAATTTTTCAGTTGTTCACTGCTTTGTTAGGCAAATGTCTTCTCTCTCTCTCTCTCTCTCTCTCTCTCTCTCTCTCTCTCTCTCCCTCCATCTGTCTCAATGTATCTAGGGAGTCCTACTGTTAAATGAAACACTCTTTGGGAAAACTAGTGGTTACCAGTGGTTACCAGTGGGGAGAGCAGTGAAGGGAGGGGCAAGATCAGGGCAGGAGATTAAGAGGTACAAACTACAAAGTAGAAAATAAATAAGGTGCAAGGATATATTGTACAACATAGGGAATACAACCAATATTTTATAATAACTTTAAATGGAGTATAATTCATAAAAATATCGAATCACTATGTTGTATACCTGAAATTAATATAATGTTGTAAATCGACTATACCTTAATAAAAAAGAAATACACTTTTCTCAACAGTTTTTATGTGGAGGCTACTAGTAAGGTGTAGCTTCAACCACATGTAAGCTTCCCTTATTACTCCAAAGTCTGCTGCTATCAATAGGAATCCATACTCTCCCTCTCCTTCTGTGACAAAACAGCTTCTTTAAGATTAGAGAGACAAAATCTACACTAGGAATAAGGCATAAGGTTTGACCCAGAATATAATTTTCTGACTTGGGAAGAGTCAGAAAACCACCTTTGAAAACTTTTCCTTCTATTCTTTTCTGGCCAAGGGTGAACTTTTAAAGCATTACACAGTCCTAGGGCGATTAGATTCAATTCAGCAAAATTTGATTGTGCGTTGAAAAAGAAAACCAGACAGGTGAAACCTGGTTATAATTGGAAGGGAAATAGGTTGCAAAGCCTTGCACGCAGCCTTAGGAATGTGGAAAGAAGTAGTAGTAGGGCCACAGTAGATGGAACTGATAATCCCAGACAAATAATCATCTTCTTACCTCAGTTACTTCATTATCAATGCATGAAATGAAAGTAAGAGCAGAGTCGCCTTTACATGACACACATCAGAGCTTAAATGAGGTAGTGTGCTCAAGAAGTGCGCTCTGGAAACAAGATCATGTTCCACAAATTTTAGTAGTTCTTACTAACTGTAAACACATGCCTCTGTCTTTTAAACACTGGCTTACAGAATCATATCCCCTCTGCTGTCACCCCATTAATCAGTGTGCACGCCCTTTCTGCAATTAGAAGTCCTGATTCCAGAATTTTCTATGTGGTCCTTCATGCCCTAGTGTCAAGGCATTTTCTTGCCCTCATATTCAAGCACTATAAGAAAGGCTTTCAGTGATGTAGTTATAGGTGTAAGTCAATTCATTTTCTATTCTAATCTCAAAGTTTTTTCTACCTGTAGTTCTCTATGTCATTCCTTTACCTTAAGATGTTCCTACTGGGTTTTAGAACTGTTCCTCTTCTGGACTGTTCACCCTTTTTGACTATTTCTTATGCATTCCTTTGGGCATAGCTTTTCCTTCCTTTCACTGAGCTGAGTGCCCTCCAAACAAGGATTGCTGGTTATTTTCTTCCTTCCTTGAGAAAGCCCATCTGTTTCAGGTCTGTAGCCATCGCTTTTTTGTGTGAATGATTTACCCGCTGACCCATGACCCCATCAAGTCCCACATTTCTTCCTGTTTTCTGATGATAACACCCTCTGCCTACCCTCTCAATTGAAAAGAATAAACACTCAAGTCTCCATTTCCTCCCAAGTTTTGTCCAGTCTCACAAACAGGACCCTTCTCAATTGCACTAACTCTGTAGAATCATCTCTTCATTCTCTTCTGTCTCCTAGAAGCTTTTTTTTTTTCCCCTATCACACGTAACCAGTTGCCAGATTCTGCTGTTATTTCCTCTGTATTATCTTGGAAATCTGCTGCTTCCTCTAAATGCAGCAGACAGATACCTGAATCAGATTTTCTTGTCCTTGACTACATTGGCTCTCATTTTCCTATGTGCTACAAGTTCTCATTTTCAAAGTCTTGAATTTTTTTTGATTATCAGTTAGTATCACCTTTTCACCCATTTATTTGTTCACATTTTCCTCCAGCCTTTCTTTTCATTCTGCACTCAGTTCTATTTCATTTGTACTTGGTTTGGAGACCTTCCTCCAAAACATTCTGCAAATGTTATCTGTCTTCTTCACACTCCTTTCCTTTACAACCCAGTTGAAAGAATTTTCAGTACTTCATAACTCACTTGATTTGTAGTCTGCAGATAGCATCAGTGTCCACACTTCCAGGGCTATGATTAGCCTAGATCAGCATCGTCCAATAAAACTCTCTATGATGATGGATATGTTCTATACCTGCATTCTTCAATATGGTAGACATTAAACACATGTGAGACTATTGGACACCAGAAATATGGCTAGTGCATCTGAGGACCTGAATTTTAAATTTTACTTGTTTTTAATTTAAATAGCATGTGTGGCTAGTGGCTACTCTACTGGACAACACAGCCTAATTCTAAGCCCTCAGCTATCAAATGATACTATGAGAGTTCAACCCATTAAACACAATAAGCTTTTTCAAGGACCTGGGAAAATACATGAGACTTGAAAATATTATTACAAAATAACAATAAACCTCAAATTCAAAATTAATAAATGTTTAAATATTGCAAAACATATTGTGTCGGTTTTAAAAAATCATTTAAGGACTCAAGAAAATTGCTTTGCGTTTCCACAATAATTTGTTTATTTTTTCCTCTTCACAAGAATTCCAAGTATACATAATAATCACCAAGAAATCGAACCATAGCCAGTTGTAAATTAAATGAGTTTCTCATGGCCAAATTCTATGACAAACAAAACTATAAAAACCTCTAAATTTTTTACAGCAAAAATTAATATTTAATATGTACTTTTAAAATATGTTTGATATGATATGAGATGGGGTCTCTACAAGTGTGTCTAGTCCATGTTGAAAAGTAACCTACTGACCTGCCTAAGTACAAGTAGTTTCCGAACCATTCACCCAGTCTCTCTACCCCTTTATCCAGGCCCATCCTCAACATTTATAGGACAAAGCAGAGCGTAAGTGGATTCTCTTGCCACATGCCTACCTTCCTCCCCATTCCACTTCATCCTGCACCAAGAAAGACCTCATGCTCTTATGGACAGCTCAGTCCAGCCTCCTTGTTTCCAGACATAGTCCTAGGAATGTCCACACCTGTGGCTCATTCTTCCCCTTAGAATACAAACACCATTAGGAGGCCCTGAGAATGAGGAATTTGGAGATTGTGATTTAGGGTGGCCATGAACCTTGGTCCCGTGGATTCTTTGTTTGGTGGGCAGAGGTATGGCTAAAGGGCCTTTATTTTCAAGTGGAGACCTTTAAAGCACGGAGCCTGGATAGTACTGCTCTTACTTTTCCATACTCCCATCATAGACTTTAATACTACCTGAAATATTATTTTATTTGGTTTTTTATATACTTAAAAAAATATTGCTACCACGGGACTAACAGCAGATTTTGCCTGTTATAATACCTAGAATAATAGGAATCCCGATAATAAAATAGCTTCTGGCTTATAGCAGATACTAAATAAATATTTGTTGAAAAATAAATAATTTTTTTTCACAACAATTTCCTGTAGAAGGACGACATTTATATTGGAAAAAACACGGTCTTTGAAATTGGATAAACTTAAATTGAATTCCCTCTCATCCAATTATTAGCCATGACCTTGGTTGGTGGGAATAAAACTAAAATCTAGTTCAATGATACTTCTTTCAAATTTCTTTCTTTTTAAATTTTCCTGACTTAGAATGTTCTCTGTGTCAAACTGTGGTTTGCCACCTGTTAGTGGGTTGCCAAACCAATTTAACATTGCAGTTCCCAAAGTGTGATCTGTGGAACCCTGGCAGAAGAGAGGTCCCAAGATATTTTCAGGGATTCACAAGGCCAAAACTACTTTTCTGATGAAATGGATGGTGATATTAACAAATACAATTCTTTGATATTATATAATGAAATGTCTAAAACATCTGGAAAATCTTCGTAACTCGGTGAACCAATATTTTCCAAATGACCAATGCGTGACATTCCAAAATCATGCATTGGTAAAAGATTCACTTAAATTACAAGACAAGCCAATGTATTTAAAAGAAAATGTACTAAAAGTTCATTGACACAGTTTCAGATTTCAAGATGCAAATAACATTTTAGAAACTACCACTCGTTGAATTTTGTGTAACAAAGCATATCCATGATTACCTTCAAAAGGTCATTAAAATGCTCCTCCCTCTTCTATGTATCTGTATAAGGTCAGACTTTCTTTATATGTAGTCAACCTTGAACAACAAAAGTTTGAACTTTGAGGATCCACTTATACACAGATATTTTTCAATAATAAAGAGTACAATACTACACGGTCCATGGATGGTTGAATCTATGGATGTGGAGGAACTGCGCATAAGGAGTGTAAATCAAATTCAGATAAACCTCTGCGTTGTTCAAGGGTCACCTGTACTTTGATTTAAACAATACATCTCAACCAGATGAACACAGAAGCAGATATGAAAATCTAGCTGTCTTATACATTAAAGGGATTTTCAAAAATGTAACACAATGTGTCTTTTCACTAATTTTTGCATACGTTTCCTTAAGAATATTTTTCATTAAAAATGTTATGTTAACCTATAATAGGTTTATTATTGTCATTTTTAGATCAATTAAATATTTTTAGTTATCTATTTTAATTTATAATGTGGTAAATGAAAAGATATAGCCATATAAACGAAAGCTTTTTAGGGTCCTGTTAATTTTTAAGAGTGTAAAATGTTCCTGAGACCAAATGTTTGAGAACCACTGATTTAATGGATTGTGACCAGAATTTTTTTTAATGAAATAGAATATAAAAGAACACTATATTTTTATATTACTAAAATTATATTTTAAATTAAAGTTTTACACCACATGGATAAATATAGTTTCTTGAAACTTCCATTTCAGTTATGCAGATATATGTACGTGCATACTGGGTCACAGGATAAAATTTATTTTTTTACTGTTGTTATCAAAATGTTTTGGGGAAAAAATGTACTAGGTTATCTGCTTCTTAAGAGCAAGGACTGTGCTTTTTTATCTTTCTAGGCCAAGATACTTAGCACAATGTTTGACACATATACTGACTCAATAAATATAGAAGGATCCCCTCTTTCTCTCAATTTCCACATCTTATGTATCAGCAAATCCTGTTGGCTCTGCCTTGAAACCCTACCCAGTATCTGACCACTTACCAGTAAATCCATGCCACTCTCATTTCTACCCTGTGTTATTGCAATGGCCTCCTGCTCATCTTTTTTTTTTTTTTCACACACACACACACTGTATTTTATTTTATTTTATTTTATTTTATTTTATTTTATTTATTTATTTTTTTGCCGTACCTCGGCCTCTCACTGCTGTGGACTCTCCCGTTGCAGAGCACAGGCTCCGGATGCGCAGACTCAGCGGCCATGGCTCACGGGCCCAGCCGCTCCGCGGCATGTGGGATCCTCCCGGACCGGCACACGAACCCGTGTCCCCTGCATTGGCAGGCGGACTCTCAACCACTGCACCACCAGGGAAGCCCTGTATTTTATTTTTACAAGAGATAAATAAACTGACACCAAGCATTGTAAATGGATGACCACAACAAAAGCAACAATGATTGCAATTACCAAACATGAAACACACTCATACTATGTCATAATATTGACATTCAGTCCAGTAATCCTCCACTGTAACAGCTCCTTTACTTTGCAGTGAAAATTGGTTTTTATATATTTTGCCTCTGAGTCCTCGTGGGATTTTTTTTTTATTCAAACAGAAAGTCACAAAAATTATAATCATCCTCATCAGTTCACTCAGTCCCATGTAATTAATTTTTTTTCATCTTGATCTTTTGTTAGCATTTTTATGAATTCATCAGTTTTCCATCAGAGTTCTGAAACTGCTCATTCATTCAGTTCAGCAGTATAGTCAGTTACCAGAAACCTGTACTTGTCAGAGTCTTTTCCCTGAATTCCTTGAAGATGAAATTCTATTATAGGAACATTTTTGCAAAAGCATCAGAGTACACCCAGAACTCTCTGTAAATGCCAAAAGACTTAAAAATGACCACAGTTAAAGATTTGATGAAAGTTCATAATAATGCAATTGACAAGGAAATTTAGTTATTTCTGAGATATACATTTTAAAGTAATAACTAGAATTATGACTTATAACATTATACTAGAACATGTAAGATTTTTAGAAATTTCATGTAATGTCTGAAACATTTATATTAACATACTTCCATACAAATAACCCAAAGAAAGTTTAGTATTAGTTGTTTTTTTGTTTTATTGTTTATACTGCAGGTTCTTATTAGTCATCAATTTTATACACATCAGTGTATACATGTCAATCCCAATCACCCAATTCAGCACACCACCATCCCCACCCCACCGCGGTTTTCCCCCCTTGGTGTCCATACGTTTGTTCTCTACATTTGTGTCTCAACTTCTGCCCTGCAAACCAGTTCATCTGTACCATTTTTCTAGGTTCCACCTCTTGTTCATCTTGATTCAACTTTGTTGCCAATAGTCTATTTTTCATACAGATGTTACAGTGATCCTGTTACCTATCTCCAGCGTCAACTCCTATTATTCTCTCCCTTTGCTCTTTCCCCTCCAGCTACCCTGGCCTCCTCCTTATTCTTAGAACATGCCGGCCTCTCACTAGGACCTAGATTCCATCAACATAAATTCTCCATTTGCATCAAAGACAATCAATTAGCACCCCCTCCTTTTGCCACTTACTTCCCTACATCACATTTTCCATATCTTTGGATGAGTTCTTCCACTATTCCCTTGAATTGCCTACATTGCCAATTGCATTCATCTTCTTAGTGCTGCGTAAATGATAATGCCCATGCATGTCAATGAATCACCTTAACTAAATGCTAATGAGAGCTTGGCAGAAAGCAGTTGAGAAATTAGCAGCCCTTGCATCTGGCTATTGCCCATAAATCAGATGTCAACATAAACCAAAGGGAAGTTTAACTGAGGTAATGTGAAATTCAATAATAATTCAAATAACATTTTCTGGAATAAAAAACAAAATTCTTCAGATGGACCAGTTCTAAACTAGACAATAGGAAAGTTAGAAAACAGAAATATAAATAGACATGTTAAGGAAATAATTTCAGTAAATTAATCCATGTCTTAATTAAGAGAGAGCTATGAGTTTGTCAATGAAGTGGTGGCAGAGAAAGACATGTGACAAGGGTCACAGAGATGCTGACTCTACACCGTTTCCTTAACCTCAACCAAATTCTTAAAGTTCTTATTTTAAAAATGATGTAAGAGTTTAGATGTTAAATTGTTTGACCAACTAGGCTTTTAGAAATTTTTTATTTCATTATGCTTCTATGTTTTCTGAACATACACAGGGCTGTCTGTCAACTGTAGGTAGTAATTATTTTTTCTAGAAGTAATATATGACCATACACTTCATTTCTGTAGTAATTGTAATCCCTTTCTTGGAAAAGTCACAGAGAACAGTAGACTTAGCAGTTATTTCTCAGATAGCAGCAAATAAATTTTTTTTCTATACATGACTAACTCTTGGTCCTACTCCAGCTCCCAAATGATTGTAAACCACATCCGATTTCTGCAACATTTCTTTCACAAATTAATTGTACTTTGTGAATATTCTTACAGGCTTTGAGGGACAGAAAACAAAGCTGGAAGAAACTTTTACCTTATTTATGATAAAGGAAAAGACCCAAAACAGAAAGTGAGGGACAAAAGGAAAAAAATCAATATTCCGACAAATATAAATTAATGTAAAAAAGTGTATTAATTAAGATGGCTACAGATAAAAAAAAAAGCAAGTTCACAATAAAAAGAAAACCAATTGGCAACTTTTTCAGATCAGTCCACACGGGAGTCTGATACTCACTGATGTCACCTTAAGCCTGAGACCTAGTCCTACATACTTTGCAAGTTCATTGTTTCAACTCACTCTGGGATGTCCCTAAGCTGCTTTTTTCCCCAACTCCAGTGCCTGGGATGACCCATCTTCTTAATCAACACAGGATACAGGATTGTGGCCAGGATAAATCTACTCTGGTAGAACAGACATATTGAGCCCAGGGTTAAAGATTTTTCCAGCATTGTGGCATTATTGTCTTAACTAATTTTTTAATGAAAGAAATTAAAATGATAGTACATAAAAGATGAATGGGAAATACACACTAGAAAAAATAATCAAGGCTATACCAATATTAATGAGCAATGAACAGGTAGTTCATTATTTCTCTATTCATTCCATTACTTATCCAACAACTACCTATCATATGCCTACAACTACTTGTTAAGAGAAGCATAGATGGGACAATGTTCTTTCCCTTAAAGACTTTACAGTCCACTACCTGGTTGTACCTGCAAACCTCAAGTTACCATAGCTAATAAATTTAATAAGTTTCTAATAAGCATAAATCATTTTGAATAAGTTTACTGTTTAATACTTCTTAAGTCTTTCAAATAAAGTAGTGAATATCTAAGAATAATATGCCTTAGCACAATTTCCCAGACATTTAAGGCAGCAAATTGGTGAACAAAATTCATAAATAAGGGGGAAAAACCCCAAGATTATAGCACAATAATTTTACAGTTTGGGGTTTGTGATATCATAGCCATTCTATGAATTTGGGTTGCTCATTTTTAGACTAAAAGAATCAGAAACAACAAGAATAGACCATTCCACAGAGCCATCTGAAAGTACCAGCTCATCTAATCGCACCATCTCATTTAATCTCACAGGAGCTCTATGATGGATGCCCTGCAATTATGCTCAATTTGCAGCAGAGGGAAGTGAGCAGTTAGTTGAGTGCCCTTGAGTATTGTGACAGGGGATCAAAGGCCCTAACAGCCTCTAACATCGCAAAATGTACTGCCCGGAGGCTTCTTTGAGCCCTGTCCTAATCCTGTTTTCCTAATGGCTGTTTTGTTTACTGAATTTGTCAGTATTTTGTTTTCCTGGCTAATATGATTTGCACCACAAGAAGTACACAGCCTGGAAACCTGTTTTCTGTTAGAACAGTAATGCCAGTGGACCCACAGCGTCAGAGAGCAGCTATGTTATCTCCCCAAGTCACGAAATCCCCCCAGGTCTCAGCATCCTTGTCTGTAAAACTCAGGAGTTAGATTAGATTATTTTTGAGCTCAAGGGTTCTGTTGTTGATTTTCCATCCTGGGAAAAATTATAGACGTCACAGATGTTTCCAGAGGATAATTGATTAAATCTCACTAGATCATTTTTGTTCAAGAATAAGGTCCAGAAAGATGCTAGTAAACACAAAAATAAGAAAAAAATTTCTCTTTATTTCTCATCTAAAAATACTGTCTACTTTTAGACAGCTAGAAAAAGAAAGAATATAAGGCTGAACCGCAAAAATTTAAATTTTGTGGTAAAATACACATAACATAACATTTAAGTTCTGACCGTTTTTAAGTGTACAGGTCTGTGGCATTCAGTACATTCACACAGTTGTGCAATCACCATCACCACCTATCTTCTTCCCCAGCTGGAGCTCTTTAAACATTAACTCCTCATTCCTCTTTTCCCCAGCCCCTGGCAACCATCATTCTTCTTTCTGTTTCTATGAATGACTACTCTAGGAAGCTCATATGAGTGAAATGATACATTATGTCTTTTAGTTATTGACTATATCACTTATAACATTTTCAAGGTTCATCCATGTTGTAGGATGAGTCAGAATCTCCTTCCATTTTAAGACTGAATAATATTCTACTGTATGTATATACCACATTTTTTTATCCATTCATTTATTGATGAACACTTGGGTTGCTTCCAATTTTTGGCTATTGTGAATAATACTGCTATGAGTATGAGTGGATTCATAATTACCAAAACTTGGAAGCAATCAAGATGTCTTTTGGTAGGTGAGTGGATAAATAAACTGTGGTATATCCAGACAATGAAACATTATTCAGCCCTAAAAAGAAATAAATCTGAAGAAGCTAATCTGAAAAGGCTACATAGTTGGAGTCATATGACACTATATGACACTCTGGAAAAGGCAAATCTATGGAGTGAAAAGACCAGTGGTTGCTAGGGACTGGGGGGAAGGAAGAATGAAAAGGTAGAACACAGAGAATTTTCAGGAGAGTGAAAATACTCTACATGATATTATAAAGATGGATACATGTTATTATATTTTTGTCCAAACCCATACAATATACAACACCAAGGGTGAACCCTAATGTAAACTATGGACTTTGGGTAATTATGATGTACCAATGTAGGTTCATCAGTTGTAAAAAATGTACCTCTCTGGTGAGAAATGTTAATAATGGGGGAGGCTATGCATATGTGGGAGTATATGTAGGTATATGGGAAATCTCTGTACTTTCCACACAATTTTGCTGTGAACCTAAAACTACTCTACAAAATAAAGTCTATTATTTAAAGAAAAAAATAAAGGCCTGCTTTAAGTTTCTGTTTAAGATGACAAAAAAGGTCTGGAAATAGATAGTGATGATGGTTGTATGACATTATGAGTGTACTTAATGTCACTGTATTATACACTTAAAAATGGTTAAAATGCTAAAATTTATGTTATGTATATTTAGCATTGTTTTTTAAGTCCTGATATTGTCTCGGATATAATAATATTTTGCTAAATGGAAACTTTCTACAGATGTTGTACAGAATAAAAAAATTATTGCTTGTAATTGAGGACCTGTGGGAAATATAAAGGATATGATAATGGACTTAGTAGACTTGGTAATTACTGCTTATATGACTGACTTTATGCTCCCGGGCAGGTAAACTGATGTTTCTTTGTTTCATTCAAAGAAACAAAAAGGCTGCCAGGAAATTCTGGTAAGTTTACTAGAAGATTTTAATTTAAATGATGTTTAAAAGCAATTAAATAGGAAGATGATTATCTAATTCCTCAGGATAAATCCCAGTGGATAAATACCCAGACTAGATAGATGAAACAATTTTTGACATGAAAATAAAGATATAGAAATTTGTGCTTAGTTAAGATTTTTTTTCTCCAAGAATCCAGAGGAGGAGAAGAGAGAACTCAACCCAGGCCTGGGGACCAACCAGAAAGGACCCCGAAGGCTTTCTCTTAACTGTCAGTGGATCCTCCCTCCCTTGAGGCTTCTCTCAAAGATGAGTCATGGGTCCGGGCTTCAGTTCCCCCTTCCTTAGTAGTCCTCAAACAAACATTCTACAACCAAAATTTCACAAGGAGCTAGAGGATTATTTTGGTGTTTTAAAATGGTAACAGCCTGCCTGAGAGAAATGAGGCTGTGAGCTTCTCATTCTACCCATAGTGGGCCTTCAGTATTTGCTAGTTCAGGGGCCAGGCAGTGGAGGAGGGGAAATATTACAAAGGGTCAAAAAAGAATATGTGGAGCATGATGGTCATATTCACTAATCTGATTAAGTGATGATTTCAATGATATATACATATGTCAGTTGTCATCAAATTGTTCTACTTAAGCATGTGAGTTTTAACGTATGCCAATAATTCTTCAACAAACCTCTAAAAATAAACTTAAATAAAATAAATACATCTAAATTAAAAAAATTTTTTAAAGAAGTTGCTCCTTCAGATTACTTTCCACTGAAGTAAAGGTTAGCTCTGGACTTGACTAGATTAGGAGCATGCTAACCAGGTATCTGTTAAGACCCACTTTATGTGCTGAAGAGAAGAAAATGGATAGAACAGTGTCTTCGAGGAGCTTTCAGCATAAAAAGAACTTGATGTACTCAATCATTGCAACGCATCTCAATATGTATTAAACTTGTGGTGTTTTCATTCACTTGGTAATCACGGATTAAGCACGTTCTGTGAACCATGACATGTTCTAGGATTTGGAAAGGTATAAATAAGTAACATGGTTTGTGCCACTGTGGAACGCTGGAAGTGAAGTACAACCAGACAAGAGAAAGTGAGCACATCTGTGTAAAACATTCAGCATTACTGAGTCCTTTCCTTATTTCAGTCTCTCCCCCAGTCATTTGGCTTCTGTTAACTCATTGAATCCTCATCAAACTTCTTTGAAATAGGAATTAACATCCTCATTTTAAAGTGTAGGACTCAAGAAAAACGTTAAGTAGGGCTTCCCTGGTGGCGCAGTGGTTGGGAGTCCGCCTGCCGAGGCAGGGGACGCGGGTTCGTGCCCCGGTCCGGGAAGATCCCACATACGGCGGAGCGGCTGGGCCCGTGAGCCATGGCCGCTGGGCCTGCGCGTCTGGAGCCTGTGCTCCGCAATGGAAGAGGCCGCAACAGTGAGAGGCCCGCGTGCCACAGGAAAGGAAAAGAAAAAAAAAAGGGTTAAGTAATCCACCCATCTAATTACATAATTTCAGTAGAAGTATTTTCTGTCTAATAAATTAAATCCTTTTTTTTGTTGTTGCTTAAAATAAATAGCATCCACACGATGCAAAAACGGTATGATGTATAGGAAAAGGTCCCTGTGGACATATTGCAAATCTGATTTCCTCTGGGCAGTCAGTGTAAAAGAGAAAAAGAAATTATCCATTTTTACCCTGTATTTGTTAGATATAGTTTGAATATTTTTATTACAACTGCCATGCATTGTTTTGTATCAAAAATGTTTTGCTTAAAAAAAAAAAACCAAGGAGTTCTCCAAGGTCACGCAGCAAGAATCATTCAAACTCTGAGTTCTCTTACTGCAAATGTTATACCTTTAGGCATCATATTGCTTTGTGTCCCAGCTCCAGTATAAAATATGTAGGAGACAAGTCTTTGCTCCCTCTACCCCCTTTTAAGTAATTCATCAGAAAAAGTTCTTGAGCTCCTGTTTGACCATAATGAAATCCTGTAAACTGAAAGAAATGTGAGAAGTGCCCAGTGATATTAAAACACGCTCAAATGCTCGTCCTGAGCCTTCTGAGACTGGCGCTAGCAGTCCCTCAGGAGCCCTGGGTTGCATAGGAAGATCTTGCCTCGTGACAAGACACAGTGGGGAAATTATGCTCTGAGGGTGCACAAGCAGAAGGTCTGCATCTCTTTGGTTGTTTGTTTGCTTTTGGATTTATTTTCTTGACAGGTGGAAGCAGTTTATCTATATAATTCTCTGAGATTTATTTACCACCATTTCAGTAATAAAAGAGACCTAGAAGAAAAGGAAACAGATATGGCAAGTCTTTACATTTGCAGAGTTATTTTTCTCTGCACAAAAACACAAGGCTATTTCTGCAGTCTCCTCCATCTAAGCTGGGTTACGATTATCTTCCCTTATAAAACAAAATACCGGAAAAAATTAAACAACTGGCGTATAATTAAAGAGAACAATAAATACAGAAATATTAAATTTGGGAAGTCCTGTCACTGGTTCCAACCATAAAGTCATTCTCTTTCTATTTATTTTCATTGCACACACATAAGAATGGCTTTTTAATAGAAAAAGTCAAACTAGAGGTTTCAGGAAATTAAGCTATGACTTTAAAATAGCAGCAAAAATAGTTTTTAAATGGTAAACTTGGTACTGCATTAATAAGCTTAGAATTAGAATGGTGTAGTCTAACTTCCCTTGAGTGTCCTTGCTCTGCTTAAGTAAAAGCCAACATCACCGGATCCATTTCCCTTTTCCCTTGAGCTTGCCTTCCCTAATTAAGGGAGATAGTAATGGCACTTAGATTTCATCTAATCTGACTTTAGGTAATTATGGTTCATTGTAGCAATTACAAGTTACATTTATAAGGAACAATAAAGGGGAAAAAACCTTTCAAATTCAGTATATTAGGCTTTGGAAACCTGCGACAGAATGAGCAGTCAAGATATATTTACTGGATGATCAAATATTCAGTGAGAATGTTGAGTTAAGTCTAAGTAATTCATGCCAAAGGTTCACTTTATACTGTAACTCTAAACCCATTTTCTCCACAATCCTCCCCTAATTTAGCCCAGAATCATACTGCCATTCTAATGCTTCCTCAACATTGTATATAGTCCACAATGTTAATTTGAATTGTCCATAAAATATGACTCTTTTAAACATTTCATGGGATTTTTTTTTCCTGTGTAGATAGTCCTTCATTTATATGTAAATTCTAAGGGGCAGAAATCATCTTCTCTATTTCTTTTGTTTCTTTTTTGAAGCTCCTATGCAAAGTCGTCTCTTGTCCGCGTATCTTGCTTAAATTCCTTCACTAGGAAGGCCCCTCAGTCATCTCAAGATCCAACTGGAATCCTAATTCATTTCAGAAGTTTTTCCTGACTGTTCTAAAACTAGACGCTTCCTCCTACTGAACCCTGGAACATCTCCCGCATCTTCCACTTTTTTGACTCCTAAAGCATATTGTGCCATATTATTAAGAATTGTTCGTTCCTTAAAAAGAAAAAAAAAAATTGGCCCATCTGCCTGTCATGTATTATCAAATTTTGCCCATGCATTCAAAGAGTATTTATTAGCTTCGCTTTAAAAAAAATGACCACAGGGGCTTCCCTGGTGGCACAGTGGTTGAGAGTCCACCTGCCGATGCATGGGACATGGGTTCATGCCTCGGTCCGGGAAGATCCTACATGCCGCGGAGCGGCTGGGCCCGTGAGCCATGGCCGCTGAGCCTGCGCGTCCGGAGCCTGTGCTCCCTAGCGGGAGAGGCCACAACAGTGAGGGGCCCACATACCGCAAAAAAAAAAAAAAAAAATGACCACACAGAACAATAGCTCTTGTAATTTCATTTGTCTAAACACTGTCACTTTTGAAACAATTAATTTATGCACATCTTCAAATCCTCTATCTATAGATGGAAGACTGATTGCATATGGATGATTTTTTGCTAAGTTGTCTCTAAGTCCTGATATTTTAAATAAAATTTTGAGTCATGCTTGTAAACTCTAAGTGAAGCATACATTAATAGAAATTCCTTTGAACGTTTCTCCTATTATTTTTCAAATGCTATTTATAACAAACGGTAAACTTAAAAATTTGTCTCACTAAATATATTCTTCAATATATTTGTCATTGTGCTACCATGAGAGAGTATAATTTAGTAAGTTCTGCCTCTGTTATATGTTCTTTTGCCAAGATATTCTGTTTGTCTGTTTTTAAAGTTATATAACCTTTAAGGAACAGTGTATTAGGTCCCATCTGTTTGGGAAAAAAGTCTGGTTATGATCTTGGAACTTGAAAATAAGATAAATTATTATCTTTTGTACCCTTGTATGTCAAGACTCACCAAAATCTTCTCTTGGTATAAAGTCTTTCACCACTTTTCAAAGATGTTAAATTAATACTTAAAATATAGTCTCATTATGGCGAGCTGGTTATAGAGCTAAACTGTACATTCCCAAATAACAAAACAAAATAGTAGACTTGTAATTATGCTGATCTTTAAATCTTTGCAACGTGTCTCCCTTTTGGGAGAAATCACTTAAAAACCAAATTAATCTCTTTGATAAATCTACATAGTACTTTCCTGGATAAGGCTCAATATTGATTGGAATGAAACCAAAGTCTATTCTGTAGGAAGGAGTGTCATCACAAGGTCCTGATATCCTTTAGAAATACAATGCTGAGTTCCAGACAGTCCCCATGTTAGCCAAGTTCATGGCCCTATTAAGGGAATCTACCTGGCTAGCAGCCCTTACTGTTAAAGCAGCCCCTGGCCAATCATGTTTTTGCTATGTTTGGCCACCCTCCAGACACACCTTCCAATGTTCTATGTTTACTCTCAATTACATACGTTTTTTTACATGTTTAGGGACCTGCAGACACAATCCCAGAGACTCAACAAATGAAACATAGCCTTCATATATATTGGATTTTCAACTCATCTAGGCTCTAAAACAAGTTAAGAGTGTGAAGGATTTTACAAATGGATCAGGTAGAACTGTCTTCTTTCCAGTTCTAAGTACAGTCTTCTATTCTCTTCCTGTCTGAGAGGGGAAATAGCAATAAACAAAGTTAGCTTGTTCTTTTCACTTAGGTCTTTTTTTATTCTATGAAACTAGTGCTTTAAACACTAAGTATTTGGGTTTGAAAATAACTTGATCATTCTGGTTCAAGATGGCAACTTGGAAAGAACCTGAACTCGCCTCCTTCCACAGAAACCCTGAATCAACAGCTATCTATGGAACAATTTCCTCAAGAAAAAATCCTTAAGACTGGCAGAGCGACCCCTTCGCATTGGGCAAACAAAAGGGAAATCACAACAAAGCAGTTGCTGCCGGGACCACCTCTACATTGCCTGGCTCTGGTGGCCAGCGGGGCTTACGCTCATGGGTCCTACAGGGCTGTATCCAGTGAAGAAAGTGTTCTTAAACAGCTACTTCCCCTAGTGCACTAGAGGCAACCGATCCAGGAGCTCAGTCTTTCTGTGGAAGAAGCCTATTAGCTTATTAGCATAACTGCAGCCTGAGGGGCAGGATTCTAATTAAACACATATCTAAGGACTGACTGTAAACCTCCTCTGAGACCTGGGAGGATGGGCACTATCTTTACACTCTCCCTCTGTCACACTCCAGAGCACTAGCATCTCTCTTTCACCTCACTTCATCTCATCATGTAGGCATTTTATCATCTCACATCATCACAAGAAGAAAGGTGAGTACTGTGCAATAAGATATTTTGAGAGAGAGAAACAGAAAACCACATCCACATAACTTTTATTACAATATACTGTTATAATTGTTCTATTTTATTTTTGCTTATTGTCATTAATTCTTACTGTGCCTAATTTATAAATTAAATTTATCATTGGGATGTATTAAGGGAAAAACACAGTATATACAAGGTGCAGTACTCTCTGCAGTTCCAGGCATCCACTGGGGGTCTTAGAATGTATCCCCTGTGCATAAGGGAGGACTCTTGTACTCTACCAAGCAAAGGTATCATTCAGAATTGAAGGAGAGATTAAAAGTTTTCCAGACAAGTGAAAGCTAAAGGAGTTGAGCACCACTAAACCAACCTCGCAAGAAATGTGAAAGGGATTTTTTTTTAAGCTGAAAAGAAAGGATGTTAATTAGTAACAAGAAAGCATATGAAAGTCTAAGTCTCACTGGTAAAGGTAAATATATAGTAAACTTAGTAGATTAATCACTTAAAGCTAGTGTGAAGGTTAAAAGACAAAAGTAGTAAAAATAACTGAAACTACAATAATTAGCTAAGAGATACACAAGATAAAAAGATGTAAAATAGGACAGCATTTTAAAGCATGATAGAGAGAATAAAAATGTAGAGTTTTAGAATGTGTTCAAACTTAAGTTGTTATCAACTTAAAATAGACTGTTACAAATATAAGTTGTTATATGTAACCCTTATAGTAACCACAAAGCGAAAACCTAGATACACAAAAGACAATGAAAAATAAATCTAAGCATACCACTAAAGAAATCATCAAATCACAAAGGAAGAGCGCAAGAGAAGAAGAAAGGAACAGAGAAACTACAAAACAGCCAGAAATCAATTAACAAAATAACAATGTGTACACACTTTGCTATTTCTTTAAATGAAAATTACTTCAAATGTAAATGGACTAAATTCTCCAATCAAAATCCACAGAGTGGCTGAATGGAAAAACAAGCAAGACCTATCTATATGCTGCTTACAAGAGACTCACTTTAGATGTAAGGACACAGACAGACTGGAAGTGAAGGGGCAGAAAAAAATATTCCATGCAAATGAAAACCCAAAGAAAGCTGGAGTAGCTGTACTTACGTCAGACAGAATAGACTTTAAAACAAAGACTGTAATAACAGACAAAGAAGGGCATTACATAATGATAAAGGGGTCAGTCCAACAAGAGGATATAACTTGTAAATATTTATGCACCCAACATAGGAACACCTATAAAGCAAATATTAGTAGACTTAAAGGAAGAAATAGGAAGCCACACAATAATAGTAGGGGACTTTAATACCCAACTCATGTCAATGGATAGATCATCCAGACAGAAAATCAATAAGAAAATATCAGCCTTAGGGGCTTCCCTGGTGGCGCAGTGGTTGAGAGTCTGCCTGCCGATGCAGGGGACACGGGTTCGAGCCCTGGTCTGGGAAGATCCCACATGCCGTGGAGCGGTTAGGCCCGTGAGCCATGGCCGCTATGCCTGCGCCTCCGGAGCCTGTGCTCTGCAACGGGAGAGGCCACAACAGTGAGAGGCCCACGTACCGCAAAAAAAAAAAAAAAAAAGAAAGAAAATATCAGCCTTAAATGACATGTTAGACCAGATGGAAAAATAGCTTGATTTGTAATATTAAAGGGGCAGAAGCCAAATTAAGTGTGAGGGGTTACCAAACAGAGCTCCTAAAGAGCAACATGGACATCTTATCCCATTAAATTCCAACAATGCAGTGATTGTGGTGATGGTTTGGAACTGCAGTTGTGATATGACTCCAATAGGACTCAACTGATAAGCAAATCATGTTAAAGGATGCAAAGGAATGAATTTAGTAAATGGTGCATTCTTGTAACCTTTTCATTGCTTGTGAAATTTGTCCAGAAGCAGCGAAATTATAACCAAAACTACATGGCAATTTTGTTCACCCTTCTGTTAATTATCTTTCAACCTAAAATCCTTCAATTTCAGGATTACAAGCAATTATTTCAAGAGAACTGAAGCTATTTCTCCAATCATTATCATTTTACTTAGAGCAGAGCTAGTAGTGTTGAGATTCATTCCTTATGGGCCTGACTCTAGTCCTACATGGAGGGTCATTAAATTGAAGGGTGTGGTTAGTCACCCATCCCTTTTCTCATCCCCATTGCTCCCCATGAATCAAGGTCCCCAGGAGGAGTCATTAGTCATCCTATCCTCTCACATGTATCTTGCTGGACATTGGTGCACACTCGACTCTGGAAGACACTCCAGCTTCTGTAAAACCCCATCTTATCTAATTTAGGACACATCTATATAATGCACCTACATATGCATTTAAATCCACTGGCTTATATAATTCCATTTAAAAGTAACAGAATTGAGACCTTTTAAACAAAGTGTGCCTGCAGTAGATGCTGTAGCAGTAAAATAAATGAGTCACACACATGACTGCCAGCATTCTACAATGTAGAGCAGTGAAGGAGGGCATTCCTGGCAGTGCTGAGGTACAGCAAAGCTCACAACGGGGTTCCTTTTGAAAATGTGTGGGCTGCTTCTTGCTCTGCACTCTAAATACCCTGCAGAAGGTCAGGATTTAAGTTGCCAGCCTTCCATTTCAGGGTAATTTGAAACATGCTTCTTATAGTTCTCCCCTCCCCCAATATGATGAAATTTAGCCCATAGAGCATATTTCCACGAGAAAGAGACATCTGCAGTTTTGCCATTACACAGGCGTCACCTCAGCATTCCTTTCTACCTACCAAAAACTTTTTGAAAAAGGGATTCATTTAACTCCTTTTTAATGTGACCCAATATGTTTTCACAAACGGGAGGTTTTCTCAAATGTGGCATATTCATAACAGTCTGCGTGGGTTTGTGTGGCATGGGTAAGTCGAACAGGGAACCTCACCATTTTGACAGTCTGATTTAACTGGACCTTTTTAAAGCACTGCGAGCAGTGAAAGCAAATACAGACAAGCCAACCAAGGAATTTTTAAGCGGGTCCAATTGAACCACATGTTTATTCACACAGGCACCTTCAATCACCTGAAAAACTCTGAATTTAATTATATGCCATGCTTTTAGGGATTTCATTAGAGATTTTAAAGACAAAAATTACTCTGTGCCTTACTAAAAGAAATATTTGTGGTTAGCATAGATGTGCCTGCGTGGTTTAGCTCTATCATTCCCACTCTTAATCAGTACATCATCTATCCAAAAATCCCTGAGAGCATGTCTGGGCCACAACAAGATACAGTTGTTTGATTAATTCCATAGGAAGCCTGGTTCACCGAAGTTAATTTGAGCCAGTCTACACTATTGATTTTCTATTTAAGCGTCAAAAGGCAAGTGAGCTAATTGTGTTTCATGTAGAATAATTAGCTTATAATCTGTGCATTTACACAGAAGGCTGACTTGGAGGGACTAGTTTTGATCAGACTTATTCAACCAAAATGGATTCAACTTCCATCCTAGTCTTATAATTTGGTGACTTTGGTAGTTGATACTGCAGTCCTGTGTTGCCAGGACTTAGTCTTCTGAAGATGTATCCCAGAATACGTGAGGATCCCAAAAGGATAATCGAGAAAACGTGCTCACTCCAGAAACCAGTTAGCAATTTCCCAACTGCTCCAAAGATAAGAGAAATTCTCTAACACTTTGCAGCCAGCTCTTAAGCCTTCATGGTTCATGTAAAGGGAGGAATTGGTTACTAAGTAATCAAAGGGTCTCTTTACTGTCAACAGAACTGGATAGAAGTTCTAGTAGGTAGAAGGACATTTATAACCAAGATGCGTTATGATGAGGAAACACAGATCTATTGTTCTCCCAACTCCACAAAAACACCAGAAAAAGAAACTTTGTTCAGAAAAGTTAAGTACAGGTAAAAAGAGGGAAGAATCTATTTGATAAAAAGAAAGAAAAGAAAAATCCACTCCATGAATCTTTAATATATGAAGAGAGTCTCTTTCTGATATTATAGATACTAGCCTCAATGAGGCAGGAACCCCAGGCATGAGGAGATCTTAAAACATTGTCCACGTCTAAGAATCTATAATTCTATATTCAGACATGGTAGTATAATTGACTTGATAGTAGCAGGAACTATTTTTTGCATCAACTATTTTTAGCAAATATTTTTAAGAGCTTACTATGTTTTCAGCTTTGCTTATCATAGACCTTGTAATATTTTTTTTCCATGGTCTTTGTAAAATTTCTCTTTGTGATTCTATTCCCTGAGAGTCATGCTACCTACATTCTGCTTTAATTCTATCACTTTGTATATACAAGAATGATTATGTCACTTACCTGTCTTGAAACTCCATTTCTCATATTGTTTTCAGCTCAGGATCTAAAGCCAAAAAGACCAAAGTTAGAATCCCGTACCAAATATTTAATACTTATGTGACTTAAGGCAAATTATTCAATGTCTACAAGCTTTGACTTCCCCACCTGGAAATGATGACGATAACAGTATTTTTCTAGTATGGTTATTATGAAGATAAAATGAGAAAATGAATGTAAAGCACTTATAATGCAGGAATTACAGTAAATGCAAAAGAAATCTTACTCTTCTTACGTAAGTGGAAACATATATTCTCATAAGTGTTCACTTCTGCCTTTATGAAGGTTATACTCTCATGGGAGAGACAGGCAATAGATAACTTAATTCCAGGTAGTGATAAGTGCTGGGTAGAAAATAAAATAGGATAAAGATATCGAAGTTGTGTGGGAGGATGTTTTAGATAGTAGGAAAGTCTGCTCTGCAAGGGTGACATCTGTCGACAGATCTAAATGGCATGCAGGAGTCAGCCATGCTGTTATCTGGGGGCACAGCAAGAAAGGCAGCAGGAAGCAAAGAAAATAGACCCTGAGGAGGAAATGACTTTGGGAAAAAGAGACAAGGTGTCCACAGTGGAGGAGGGGGAGAGAAAGGTCATCTTAGAGGAGGCAGGTTGACCTCGTTGGCCATGGTGAGGACTTTTTGTCCTCAAAAAGCCAGTGAACGAACATTCTTGAGCAAGAGCAAGACTTGATCTGATTTGTTTTTAAAAATCACTCTAGTGGTTTCCTTAAACTAGTCAATTACAAAGGATAACTGAATGTTTTTCTGTTTTCTTTAGATCTTTCCTATGCCTTTATGAGCCTTTTCCTGAGCACCTATTTTCTTTCTCAAAAGACTCCTGTTTCTGTCTCAAAATAACTTCAAGAGAAAATAAACTCATATTTCAGATGGGGAAATAGTCTTGGCTTCGGTATGTCTTGGGAAGAAGTGGCATTTTTTTGCCATCGAATATGCTACATTAACATTTTTAAATGAAACCGATCATTTTAGTTATTCTAATAAAGTTTTTGTGTGTTTTTTCCATGTTATTACTAATATTTACAAGTTTGCTCAAATACTCATATAAATGTACTAACTAAGATGTTATTGGAAGCTAATTACTATAATCCTACATGTGAAAAATATGTTCTCTAATCAAAATGCTGCAAATTTATAACTCTTATAACTGTTTTTTAACATTATTGGTTAAAGAATTTGTTCTTTTAATATATACTGTTTTCTTATCTGTTCTAGTTAGCATTAGATCAGGGACCAAGAAATCAATTCAACCATTCAACCATACGAGCTGTGTGACAGCAAGTGAATCTCTTACCCACTTACTACCTGGGTTTTCTCATCTTCAAAATGAGGATGCTAGATAGAAAATGATAGGTTTTTTCTATGAATGTTATATCTAGACCAGTTGTAAACATTCAACTTAGCATATACAGCATGTCGTTTATTATTTAATCTTCTCATTTAGTCTGATTTTCCAATGTATCCCTTAACTTAAAGGGTTTTTAAACTTTTTATATAGGGCCTTCTTTCTTAGGTAACACCTGACTAGCTCCATGTAGAGTGAAAATGAATTTTTAAAATTAACATTATTTGTTTATTTATCTTTATTACATTCCACACAAATTAATCTTTCTTGATTTTTCTATATGACAATATGTTGCTTTTAAATTCTCACTGGAAAATTATATCTTGAACAAGCTCCTGGGAAATGATGTAATGGTATCTTATTACCATTAAATCAACAAATTTCGCCCGAACCTAAAATTTTCTGTATATTTCAACCTAATGTTCCTTATATCAAACTGCAAAGTAGCTTGTATTTTTAAAAGTTAAAACTTATTTTAACTCTTCATATTATAAGCACATATTGAACACCTAAATAGTGTCTTGAAATCTTGTGCTTGGAAAATTCTTACTGCTGAATTTCTTCTTCTGGAAATCTGGCCTTAATTTGCATTGAATTTCAATGACTTCCTTAAGCAAACACCTGGAGGTCCTCCAGTCTAATGGAAATGTGGGTCCACAGACACAATTCTGCAAAAACAGTGAGCTCCTTGGCAGTTTTAGAAAGGTTGAAGGTTGACTATCATCCAGACCTCAAGCTGTTCACAGTTTTTTTTTTCCAGTCAGTGCAAGCAAGATACACTATGGCTCTTGCTTGAGTGACAGGATTAGAGCCCAGACACTGCTGGTATTTGTATAGTGGAACAGTTTCATTGTCAAGATGGGTCATGCTCATGACTCAGGATGCTCCTAAACACTGTGGTTTTGGATGTCCGCCAAGTCTCTCAGCCCCAAAATGGTACTCCCTCCAGAGCCACTCAAATGGTCTAGATTTTAGACTCTGTCAAGGATGGGAGAGAAAAGCTTAGCCCAAACACTGCTATGTCTCTCTGCCTCTATTCTAGAAGCCTAGATTTCAAGGATTTCTTGATTTCCCTTTTACATCTATTATAAACCAACTACAAGAGTTGGAGTTAGTCCAAAGAAAAGTAATCATTGGTAGTGGATTTAGAAAAAAGAGAATTAAAAAGGCTACTGTTCAACGGCAACAAAAAAGAGGAAATGAAGCAAAGTTCACTACATGCCTGGAAAATATTAAATGATGCAGAACAATAGGAAATTTGATGGAGTATAAAAGCATAAATCAGGAGAAAAGGAAATGGACTCATAGCAGACAAGATTCTAGAAGCGTGTTTCTCAACCATACACGCTGTGTTCCATGGAGTTACTGGAACTTCACAGTGCTTTATAGAGTGCTGTGAAATTTTTTATAATGTGGAAAATCACTTCTGTTAGAAATGAAACTACATATATTACTATGTGAACATTTAGATGAGTAAGTTTGACAAAATGATATAAAGCTGGCTCTAAGGAAGAAAGCATATTATAATATCCAACTGGTTTTAAGGAAAAATCATGTATTTACAAGGATATTCATGAAATTTGCTTTGTGAGTATATGACAGAGCTTAGAGCAGTAAAGAATTTTTCTCAAAGGCATGTTTCAGTAAGCTCTCAAAGAGCTTATGTAATGTAGTTCTATAGATGCTTTTCTAAACTCTGTGGGATCTTGTTACACGCAGGTTGCTTTATTGTAAATTTTGCCGATTTGTTTCGAGAATTTTAATTGTTCCTTATTTTAAACATTTTGTATTCAAAAGGGTGTCTCAAATACAAAAAACTTTGTGAAGCAATGACCAAGAAGAGTTATTTTAAGTTGAGGTGAAGGAGATAAGCATCACCCTAGGCCCTGTTTCTGATACATTCCCCAGTAGACCTGACCACCAAGACCCTCCCAGAATTGTTTACATGTGCTGGAGAAAAAACAATTTTTTTTTGAGAAAATATTATCTAAAAATTATTTCTAACATTGAGATTAATCTGACTATAATTACCTGGCCAATTTTAAAGATATCACTGGATTATTTTAAATGAAATATAAATGATATATTGATAGGAGTGAGTCCATAAATTACATTTTTTTCCTTATTATGCAAATATAATTTTATTTTTGGATTTGTATTACATAAGGAATTAATTTCAAATTTATTGAAGTTTAGCTACTACCTTATTTGAAGATTTGTACTATAATTAACAGAAAAGCTTTGGAGAATAAAGTGAAATTCTTTGGGAAACATAGGAGAGTATATGAAGTCAGGCAACAAAGGAAATTTTATTTCATCTACTCATGTAACTATAAAGGCTTTTTTTAAAAAAAAAAATCTTATTCTCAAATTTTTGCCTGAAAGAAAAGAGAAATGCAATTACATGGCAAATCTGAGCCATTTCATGTATCCATATAGATTGATCATATTTAATTGTTTAATTTGATTTTCTTCTAGAATATTTTAAAATTATTAATATTGTGAAACTCATATTCTTAATGGACTTTGTAATATTACCACTCTATTTTCTAACCAATGTTCAATGCTTAATAGGTTTCAACTAAGAAAAAAAGACATAAAAGAGGGAAATGATAAGCTGTTCTGTTGAGAATTATACATAATCTAACTGGGTAATATGGTGACTTAGTCTTTTTTTTTTAACATATGTGCTTCTTTATTTTTTTATTTTATTTATTTTTACAACTTTATTGGAGTATAATTGCTTCACAATGGTGTGTTAGTTTCTGCTTTATAACAAAGTGAATCACTTATGCATATACATCTGTTCCCATAACCCTTCCCTCTTGCGTCTCCCTCCCTCCCACCCTCCCTATCCCACCCCTCCAGGCAGTCACAAAGCACCGATCTGATCTCCCTGTGCTATGTGGCTGCTTCCCACTAGCTATCTACCTTACGTTTGGCAGTGCATATATATGTCCATGCCTCTCTCTCGCTTTGTCACAGCTTACCCTTCCCCCTCAAGTCCATTCTCTAGTAGCTCTGTGTCTTTATTCCTGTTTTACCCCTAGGTTCTTCATGACATTTTGTTTTCTTAAATTCCATATATATGTGTTAGCATACAGTATTTGTCTTTCTATTTCTGACTTACTTCACTCTGTATGACAGACTCTAGGTCTATCCACCTCATTACAAATAGCTCAATTTTGTTCCTTTTTATGACTGAGTAATATTCCATTGTATATATGTGCCACATCTTCTTTAACCATTCATCTGATGATGGACACTTAGGTTGTTTCCATCTCCTGGCTATTGTAAATAGAGCTGCAAGGAACATTTTGGTACATGACTCTTTTTGAATTATGGTCTTCTCAGGGTATATGCCTAGTAGTGGGATTGCTGGGTCATATGGTAGTTCTATTTGTAGTTTTTTAAGGAACCTCCATACTGTTCTCCATAGTGGCTGTACCAATTCACATTCCCACCAGCAGTGCAAGAGTGTTCCCTTTTCTCCACATCCTCTCCAGCATTTATTGTTTCTAGAGTTTTTGATGATGGCCATTCTGACAGGTGTGAGATGATATCTCATTGTAGTTTTGATTTGCATTTCTCTAATGATTAATGATGTTGAGCATTCTTTCATGTGTTTGTTGGCAGTCTGTATATCTTCTTTGGAGAATGTCTATTTAGGTCTTCTGCCCATTTTTGGATTGGGTTGTTTTTTTGTTACTGAGCTGCATGCTTATAAATTTTGGAGATTAATCCTTTGTCAGTTGCTTCATTTGCAAATATATTCTCCCATTCTGAGGGTTGTCTGTTGGTCTTGTTTATGGTTTCCTTTGCTGTGCAAAAGCTTTTCAGTTTCATTAGGTCCCATTTGTTTATTCTTGTTTTTGTTTCCATTTCTCTAGGAGGTGGGTCAAAAAGGATCTTGCTGTGATTTATGTCATAGAGTGTTCTGCCTATGTTTTCCTCTAAGAGTTTGATAGTTTCTGGCCTTACACTAAGGTCTTTAATCCATTTTGAGCTTATTTTTGTGTATGGTGTTAGGGAGTGATCTAATCTCATACTTTTACATGTACCTGTCCAGTATCCCCAGCACCACTTATTGAAGAGAGTGTCCTTTCTCCACTGTACACTCCTGCCTCCTTTATCAAAGGTAAGGTGACCATATGTGTGTGAATTTATCTCTGGGCTTTCTATCCTGTTCCATTGATCTATCTTTCTGTTTTTGTGCCAGTACCACACTGTCTTGATTACTGAGGCTTTGTAGTATAGTCTGAAGTCCGGGAGCCTGATTCCCCCAGCTCCGTTTTTCTTTCTCAAGATTGCTTTGGCTATTCGGGGTCTTTTGTGTTTCCATACAAATTGTGAAAATTTTTGTTCTAGTTCTGTGAAAAATGCCAGTGGTAATTTGATAGGGATTGCATTGAATCTGTAGATTGCTTTGGGTAGTAGAGTCATTTTCACAATATTGATTCTTCCAATCCAAGAACAGGGTATATTTCTCCATCTATTTGTATCATCTTTAATTTCTTTCATCAGTGTCTTATAATTTTCTGCATACAGGTCTTTTGTCTCCTTAGGTAGGTTTATTCCTAGATATTTTATTCTTTTTGTTGAAGTGGCAAATGGGAGTGTTTTCTTGATTTCACTTTCAGATTTTTCATCATTAGTGCATAGGAATGCCAGAGATTTCTGTGCATTAATTTTGTATCCTGCTACTTTGCCAAATTCATTGATTAGCTCTAGTAGTTTTCTGGTAGCATCTTTAGGATTCTCTATGTGTAGTATCATGTCATCTGCAAACAGTGACAGCTTTACTTCTTCTCTTCCGATTTGCATTCCTTTTATCTCCTTTTCTTCTCAGATTGCTGTGGCTAAAACTTCTAAAACTATGTTGAATAAGAGTGGTGAGAGTGGGTAACCTTGTCTTGTTCCTGATCTTAGTGGAAATGGTTTCAGTTTTTCACCATTGAGGACGATGTTGGCTGTGGGGTTGTCATAAGGCCTTTATTATGTTGAGGAAAGTTCCCTCTATGCCTACTTTCTGCAGAGTTTCTATCATAAATGGGTGTTGAATTTTGTCGAAAGCTTTGTCTGCATCTATTGAGATGATCACATGGTTTTTCTCCTTCAGTTTGTTAATATGGTGTATCACGTTGATTGATTTGCATATATTGAAGAATGCTTGCAGTCCTGGAATAAACCCCACTTGATCATAGTGTATGATCCTTTTAATGTGCTGTTGGATTCTGTTTGCTAGTATTTTGTTGAGGATCTTTGCATCTATGTTCATCAGAGATATTGGCCTGTAGTTTTCTTTCTTTGTGACATCCTTGTCTGGTTTTGGTATCAGGGTGATGGTGGCCTTGTAGAACGAGTTTGGGAGTGTTCCTCCCTCTGCTATATTTTGGAAGAGTTTGAGAAGGATAGGTGTTAACTCTTCTCTAAATGTTTGATAGAATTTGCCTGTGAAGCCATCTGGTCCTGGGCTTTTGTTTGTTGGAAGACTTTTAATCACAGTTTCAATTTCAGTGCTTGTGATTGGTCTGTTCATATTTTCTATTTCTTCCTGATTCAGTCTTGGCAGGTTGTGCATTTCTAAGAATGTGTCCATTTCTTCCAGGTTGTCCATTTAATTGGCATAGAGTTGCTTATAGTAATCTCTCATGATCTTTTGTATTTCTGCAGTGTCAGTTGTTACTTCTCCTTTTTCATTTCTAATTCTATTGATTTGAGTCTTCTCCCTTTTTTTTCTTGATGAGTCTGGCTAATGGTTTATCAATTTTGTTAATCTTCTCAAAGAACCAGCTTTTAGCTTTATTGATCTTTGCTATCGTTTCCTTCATTTCTTTTTCATTTCTTTCTGATCTTTTATGATTTCTTTCCTTCTGCTAACTTTGGGGTTTTTTGTTCTTCTTTCTCTAATTGCTTTAGGTGCAAGGTCGGGTTGTTTATTCGAGATGTTTCCTGTTTCTTAAGGGGGGACTGTATTGCTATAAACTTCCCTCTTAGAAATGCTTTTGCTGCATCCCATAGGTTTGGGGTCATCGGGTCTCCATTGTCATTTGTTTCTAGGTATTTTTGTATTTCCTTTTTGATTTCTTCAGTGATCACTTCGTTATTAAGTAGTGTATTGTTTGGCCTCCATGTGTTTGTATTTTTTACAGATCTTTTCCTGTAATTGATATCTAGTCTCATAGTGTTGTGGTTGGAAAAGATACTTGATACGATTTCAATTTTCTTAAATTTACCAAGGCTTGATTTGTGACCCAAGATATGATCTATCCTGGAGAATGTACCATGAGTACTTGGGAAGAAAGTGTACTCTGTTGTTTTTGGATGGTACGTCCTATAAATATCAGGTAAGTCCATCTTTTTTAATGTGTCCTTTAATGCTTGTGTTTCCTTATTTATTTTCATATTGGATGATCTGTCCATTGGTCAAAGTGGGGTGTTAAAGTCCCCTACTATGATTGTGTTACTGTCGACTTCCCCTTTTATGGCTGTTAGAATTTGCCTTATGTATTGAGGTGCTCCTATGCTGGGTGCATAAATATTTACAATTGTTATATCTTCTTCTTGGATTGATCCCTTGATCATTATGTACTGTCCTTCTTTGTCTCTTGTAATAGTCTTTAGTTTAAAGTCTATTTTGTCTGATATAAGAATTGCTACTCCAGCTTTCTTTTGATTTCCATTGGCATGGAATATCTTTTTCCAGCCCCTCACTTTCAGTCTGTATGTGTCCCTAGGTCTCAAGTGGGTCTCTTGTATACAGCATATATATGGGTCTTGTTTTTGTATCCATTCAGCCACTCTGTGTCTTTTGGTGGGAGCATTTAGTCCATTTACATTTAAGGTAATTATCGATATGTATGTTCCTATTCCCATTTTCTTAAGTGTTTTGGGTTCGTTATTGTATGTCTTTTCCTTCTCTTGTGTTTCTTGCCTAGAGAAGTTCCTTTAGCATTTGTTGTAAAGCTGATTTGGTGGTGCTGAACTCTCTCAGCTTTTCCTTGTCTGTAAAGTTTTAATTTCTCCATCAAATCTGAATGAGATCCTTGCTTGGTAGAGTAATCTTGGTTGCAGGTTTTTCTCCTTCATCACTTTAAATATGTCCTGCCACTCCCTTCTGGCTTGCAGAGTTTCTGCTGAGAGATCAGCTGTTAACCTTATGGGGATTCCCTTGTGTGTTATTTGTTGTTTTTCCCTTGCTGCTTTTAATATATTTTCTTTGTATTTAATTTTTGACAGTTTGATTAATATGTGTCCTGGCGTATTTCTCCCTGGATTTGATTAACTATTTCCTTTCCTATATTAGGGAACTTTTCAACTATAATCTCTTCAAATATTTTCTCAGTCCCTTTCTTTTTCTCTTCTTCTTCTGGAACCCCTATAATTCGAATGTTGGTGTGTTTAATGTTGTCCCAGAGGTCTCTGAGACTGTCCTCTGTTCTTTTCATTCTTTTTTCTTTCTTCTGCTCTGCAGTAGTTATTTCCACTATTTTATCTTCCACCTCACTTATCCGTTCTTCTGCCTCAGTTATTCTGCTATTGATCCCATCTAGAGTGTTTTTAATTTCATTTATTGTGCTGTTCATCATTGCTTGTTTCCTCTTTAGTTCTTCTAGGTCCTTGTTAAATGTTTCTTGCATTTTGTCTATTCTATTTCCAAGATTTTGGATCATCTTTACTATCATTATTCTGAATTCGTTTTCAGGTAGACTGCCTATTTCCTCTTCATTTGTTAAGTCTGGTGGGTTTTTATCTTGCTCCTTCACCTGCTGTGTGATTTTCTGTCTTCTCATTTTGCTTATCTTACTGTGTTTGGGGTCTCCTTTTTGCAGGCTGCAGGTTCATAGATCCCATTGTTTTTGGTGTCTGTCCCCAGTGGCTAAGGTTCTTTCAGTAGGTTGTGTAGGCTTCCTGGTGGAGGGGACTAGTGCCTGTGTTCTGGTGGATGAGGCTGGATCTTGTCTTTCTGCTGGGCAGGCCCATGTCTGGTGGTGTGTTTTGGGGTGTCTGTGGACTTATTATGATTTTAGGCCTAATGGGTGGGGTTGTGTTCCTGTCTTGCTAGTTGTTTGGGATAGGGTGTCCAGCACTGTACCTTGCTGGAGGGAGGAAGGAAGGAGGGATGGAAGGAGGGAAGGAAGGAAAAAAGAAAAAAGATAAAGTAAAATAAAATAAAGTATGATAAAATATAATAAAGTTATTAAAATAAAAAATAATTATTAAGAAAAAAATTAAAAAAAAAAACAACGGACGGATAGAGCCCTGGGACAAATGGTGGAAGGAAAGCTATACAGACAAAATCTCACACAGAAGCATACACATACACACTCACAAAAAGAGGAAAAGGGGAAAAAATCATAAATCTTGCTCTCAAAGTCCACCTCCTCAATTTGGGATGATTCATTGTCTATTCATGTATTCCACAGATGCAGGGTACATCAAATTGACTGTGGAGGTTTAATCCCCTGCTTCTGAGGCTGCTGGGAGAGATTTCCCTTTCTCTTCTTTGATCTCACAGCTCCCGGGTCTCAGCTTTGGATTTGGCCCCGCCTCTGTGTGTAGGTCGCAGGAGGGCTTCTGTTCTTCGCTCAGACAGGACAGGGTTAAAGGAGCAGCCGCTTCTGGGACTCTGGCTCACTCGGGGGTGGAGGGGGAAGGGAGGGGTACCGAGTGCGGGTCAAGCCTGCGGCATCAGAGGCCTGCGTGACGTTGCACCAGCCCGAGGCGCGCCGTGCACTCTCCCAAAGAAGCCATCCCTGGATCCCGGGACCCCGGCAGTGGCGGGCTGCACAGGCTCCCCGGAAAGGAGGCGTGGACAGTGACCTGCGCTCGCACACAGGCCTCTTGGTGGCGGCAGCAGCAGCCCCAGCGTCCCACGCCCGTCTCTGGAGTCCGCGCTTTTAGCCGCGGCTCGCGCCCGTCTCTGGAGCTCCTTTAAGCAGAGCTCTTAATCCCCTCTCCTCGCGCACCAGGAAACAAAGAGGGAAGAAAAACTTGCCTCTTCGGCAGGTCCAGACTTTTCCCCGGACTCCCTCCCGGCCAGCCGTGGTGCACTAACCCCTTCAGGCTGTGTTCCCGCCGCCAACCCCAGTCCTCTCCCTGCGCTCCGACACAAACCTGAAACCCGAGCCTCAGCTCCCAGCCCCGCCCGCCCCGGCGGCGGAGCAGACAAGCCTCTCGGGCTGGTGAGTGCCGGTCGGCACCGATCCTCTGTGCGGGAATCTCTCCGCTTTGCCCTCCACACCCCTGTTGCTGTGCTCTCCTCCGCGACTCTGAAGCTTTCCCCCTCCACCACCCGCAGTCTCCGCCCACGAAGGGGCTTCTAGTGTGTGGAAACCTTTCCTCCTTCACAGCTCCCTCCCACTGGTGCAGGTCCCATCCCTATCCTTTTGTCTCTGTTTATTCTTTTTTCTTTTACCCTACCCAGGTATGTGGGGAGTTTCTTGCCTTTTGGGGGGTCTGAGGTCTTCTGCCAGCGTTCAATAGGTGTTCTGTAGGAGTTGTTCCACATGTAGATGTATTTCTGGTGTATCTGTGGGGAGGAAGGTGATCTCCGCATCTTACTCTTCTGCCATCTTCCCCGGAAGCGACTTAGTCTTAATTTATTCCAAAATTCACTCATATATTAGAATGAGCAGCTGGTTAATTTAATGATTTCTGCTATAATTCATTTGTTTCTTGGTTATAGTTTATCTGCCTCTTGTTTGTCATGTAATACTATGAAAATATTTCTTAATTTCAGTATACCATATAAAAGATATTGCCCAGTGTTTATGAAACAAAAAATTCCTCTTAGTATGCCTCCTCTTCTCATGTGATTGCAACTCTCAATAAATTAGATTATATTTTAGATTTCTCCAAAAGCTTTTACAAAGAACATAAAACTAAGCAAAGTCTATTCATTCTGATTTTACAATTCTAGTTCTAAAACTATCCTCTCATTTTATTGGACTATTTTAGAGGTGACATAAAGTCAAGACAATGCATCTGTAGAAATGTCTTCCATTTCTTTGCCCTCATTGCCAGCGATGGTTCCTCTCTTTCATTTACTTTTCTCAGGTTCCTGTTGAAATTCTGGCACTTTTAGTATTTCTAAATTCTTGAAGAATAAAGTTCTGCATGCTGTAAAGCTTTCACAGAGTAAGTATAACACATTAAACATGATTATTTGGGAAGGTGCTATGAGGTATACGGAGACAGAAGAGGCCAGATTAACTGGATTTGCAGTGAAAATACTGTGCTATAATCCTACTGGTTCAAGTTAGTAATGGAAGGCTTTGAAAACTGTAACTTGCTACACAATGTGTATGAGACCTTTAGAGATATTTCCTATGAATACTGACCTATAGGCTGATATCTGATTTGTTGCACCAATAAAATCATGGGTGCCTATAAGAAATAATTTTTGAAAAAAATAAAATGTGATTAGCTATCATTACGTTGCTGATCTACAATGCAAATTAGTGTACTTATAGTAGACAACAGTTTAATATCTTTAAAATACATAAGTCAATAAATAGAAAAATAACCAAAGATTATGATAGGAGAACTACAGATAGTGAATAAAGATATGCTAAGACTTTCAATGTTACTAGTAATCAAAGAATTACAAGCTATTTAGGAAAGGGAGGAGGGGTTTTGTAAATTAAAAAGACAGGCAGGTCTTTCTCTCACAGTTGGTTTTGTGGGCTTAGACAGAAGAAACAAGTGTCTCTCTATACTATGTCACATCAGTTGTGGAATCTTTTTTCCTCTTATCCTTATAGGAACCAAAATCAATTCTTGCCTTAATTCTACCTTTTGTTTTGACTATGAAGTTTTGGTCTCAAACAATAAATATAACTTACAAATAAACTTGGGAAATTTTATTAGGCATTTATCTTATCCTTCTGTTTTTGAGGATTCTTTTTAGTGTGCTATGTGTTTTATTTATATGGCAGAAAAGAGAAGAAATATGAAATTTCTCAATGCAAATAATTGAGTAATTAAGAAATTATTAAGTGATATAGAAATGTGGAAACCAAAAAAAAGAAAGATTATTCAGTGAGCTCTATATCTACATAGGAAAGCTAGCAGGCTGATCTTTCCACTTACTTATTGTATTATGTATTTTGGCATATTCCAGCTTTCTTCCCCAAGGAATCACCAAATGTTAGATCTCAGTGAGACCTTAGAGGTCACATTGTCCAACCCCTCTTCACTCAAACGTGAGAAATGAAGAAGTGAAAGCTTAATGACTGGTCTAATTCATCTAACCAGTTCATGACAGACTTGGCACTAGAACCCCAACTTGATTGGACTGATAAATTAATTGCTTCAAAGAGAGGTACAAAGTTTTTTCACACTCATTCCAAGGGTCTAATATTCCTGGAAAGCTTTGCTCTCCTCCTAGTCACTTTCTCAAGGGCATCCCAACATATGTTGGGTAGCTCTTCAGTAGACACATCCCACTCCCCTTCTTAAGGTGACAGTGGAGCTATGTTATCTACTATATCCTACCTCCTTTTCTATGGACATTAAGTATCTTTTCTGAGATCTCTTCAGTAATATTTCCCAAGGAACCATCAATCCCACTTGTCATTTTATTTTTTTTATTGAAGTATACTTGGTTTACAATGTTGTGTTAGTTTCAGGTGCACAGCAAAGTTATTATATATATATATTTTTATATATATATATATATATTCTTTTTCATATTTTTTTCCCTTAAAGCTTATTACTAAATATTGAGTATAGTTCCCTGTGCTATACAGTAGGCCCTTGTTGGTTATGTATTTATAACAGATCTACTAGGATCATATGGTAGCTCTATTTTTAGTTTTTTAAGGAACCTCCATACTGTTCTCCATAGTGGCTGCACCAATTTACATTCCCACTAACAGTGTAGTAGGGTTTCTTCTTCTCCCTACTCTCTCCAGCATTTATTATTTGCAGATTTTTTGATGATGGCCATTCTGATTCACATTTCTCTAATATAATTCATATTTCCCTAATAATTAGGGATGTTGAGCATCTTTTCATGTGCCTATTGGCCATCTGTATGTCTTCTTTGGAGAAATGTCTATTTAGATCTTCTGCCCATTTTTTGATTGGGTTGTTTATTTTTTTTTAATATTGAGCTATATGAGCTGTTTGTATGTTTTGGAGATTAATTCCTTGTCTGTTGCATCATTTGCAAATATTCTCTCCCATTCTGTAGGTTGTCCCCACTTGGCATTTTGAAATGACTTCAAGAGTGGTCTAGAGGCAAAAGGAAGGCAGTAAAAGGTATGAGGCTATCAAGAAAGGAAATGAATAAAGCACAGATAAATGGAGAACATCCAGATACAATTACAGTTGGAACCAATAAATCTAAGGAAATAGAAATACATTTGTGTAGATGTTCCTTCTGGAAAACCAGGTCAGACAACTTAGTCCATTAAATCACAATAATTTATTCAATATTTTGCTTGCTATGGAAGTAAAGAAGGAATTTTTAATGCCAAAAATATGGCTAAACACTCTCCCTGTTCCAGACTCTTTGTAATCATGATTTGATCCCACAGCTGTAGTGAAACTATTTCTTCTGGCCAATTCACTATTAATTACTCTGTAAAATCCTAGCCTCCTTTATATCCTACTTCCCCCTTCCCAACAGCTCTCTTATACCAAGTGCTCCTATTCTGCTTCTCACCTCTCCTACTTTACCTCCACAGAGTTCCTGACTAGGCCTCTTTGCTCTTTTCTCTCCACACCCAGCTGTCCATGAGAGTTTTTCCCCAAGGCTTCATCCCTATGTGATCATCCCAATCTGAATTCCCTGTTCCTCACAGCAGAGTAGCTCCATATTTCCAGCTGTCTAGAGGGCATCTCCCCTTGCATGGACCACCATCAAACAGTCAACACACATTCACTACTGAGAGGACAATACAGGCGTATGTCAGCGATATTGCCGACTCAGTTCCAGACCACCACAATAAAGCAAATATAGCAATTAAGAGAATCTACTAATTTTTTGGCTTCTTAGTACATATAAAAGTTATGTTTACACTATACTGTAGTCTATAATGTGCAATGGCTTTATGTCTAAAAAAGTTAATGTATGTGCCTAAATTTAAAAAATACTTTATTGCTAAAAATGCTAACCATCATCTGAGTCTTCAGCAAGTTGTAATCTTTTTTCTGTGAAAGCAAATATTAATACAACCCAAGAATAACTTCAAGTTAAGCTAGAGAGGACATGAAAAATAAGGGGACTCTTTGCTTAGCCAAAAACACAATTATTCCAACTCATGAAACTTTTCTTTCCCTAAAACTAACAATAGGATGCTATTGATAAATACTAAAATACAATATAATACAGTTAAAAATTTTCCAGGAAATATGTATTTGGAGAAAAAAATGTATCTAAAGTCAGTAGCAGCACCATGGTGAATGTTGGTTTGATTCCACTGAAAATGCTCAGACATTGGAGATGTGCTGTGGGCCTATGCCATCTGTTTAGTAGATCATTTATTGTCTTCTGATTCAAGGCTAATAGTAAGATAGTTTAGTAATAGCTGGAAAATTCCTTTTTTCCTGGAAAGTGGTCAAAGGAGCTGCACAGATGCAATTATTAAAACATTTATATTTAAAAAAACAGAATATCTTTCATGTCTAAATTCCTATAGCTAGCCAAATACAGCAAGAAGACATTTGTTACTGGACGATGCCTATCAGGGGCTCTGTGCTTTCTCTTCTTATGGGAGCCTGTCTGGACACACTTCTCCCAGAGCCCATCTTCTCAAGTTTTCTTAAATTTCTGGACTAAGTCTAAATTTCTATACAAACCAATTAGGTCTAGTGTCTTAGTCCATTCAGGCTACCATAACAGAATACCATAGATTATAAACAATGGGAATTTATTTATCACATTTCCAGAGACTGAGAAGTCCAAGATCAAGGCACCTGAAGATTCTGTGTCTGATGAGAGCCTGTTTCCTGGTTTATACATGGCTGTCTTCTCACTATAACCTCAGGCGGTGGAAAGGGCAAGACAGCTCTCTAGGGTGTCTTTCATAATCCCATTCATGAGGGTTCCCAAAGCCCCCACCTCCAAATACTATCACACTGGGAGAATAGATTTCAGCATATGAATTTTGAAGAGACACAAACATGCAGTCTATAGCATCTTGTGTGTACTTTCCTCTCCCTTTTATAAAACATTCATTTTGTTTTTACCTGTAAATTACTGAGGAGTTTGTTAATAATTTTAGAAAATACCATTAGAATTAACTTTAAGATTCTGTAGATTAATATGGAATTTAATTTTCCCTCAAGTAGATGCCTGGGATATAAAGAGACTTTCCAAAGTGCCTTTAAGTAAACTCAAGAATTTTAAATAAGACGAACTCTTGGTCATTCCCACAATATAATTCCTGGTTATGATTTTTTTCTAACATTTTATTGTGAAACTTTTCTAATTTGAAAGAATATAACAGTGAACACCCACGTACCCACCACCTAGATTCTACCATTGACATTTTATTATGCTTGTTTTATCACATACCTATTTATCTAGCCACCTTTCTATCCATTTGTTAATTGCTCTTATGTTTCTGATGCAATTCAAAGTAAATTACGGACATTTATACATTTCCCTCAAATACTTAAGCTTGCATATTTAGAGTTCAAAATTTATTTACAGTCACTTTTTTATTTCTCAGCTTTGACAAATGTATATATTGGTATAATCCAACCCTTTACCAAGACATTACCATCCCCTTAGAAAATTTCCTCATGCTTCTTCCCAAGCAATCTCTTCCTCTATCCCAAAAGGCAACTAGTGTTCGGATTTGTTTTCTACTATGTATTAGATTTGCCTGCTGTAGAACTTCATATAAATGAAATAATACAGTAGGTACTTTTTTGTGTAAAGTGTCTCTCACTTAGCATATTAAAAAAAATTATCTATGTTAATGTGTGTATCAATAGTTCATTCTTTATGTTTTTATTTTAAAATTTATATTATATAAATATGCCATAGATTTTAAAATACATTCCTTTATAGTTCAAGTTTTTTACTATTATGAATGGAGCTCTTATGATCACTCTTGTGCTAGTCTTTATTTAGACATTTGTTTCTGTTTCTCTTGGGTAAATATCTAAGATTGGAAGTACTGGGTCATAGAATAGGAAAATGTTTAGCTTTATAGTAAATTGACATAGCTTTTTATGAAGTAGTTATACCTTTGTACATTATCAGCAAGTATGTATGAGAATTCCACTCATGCAACTTCCTCACCAACATTTAGTAGTATTAGTCTTTTTAATTCTAGCCACTCTCATGGTTATGTAGAGGTATCTCCGTGAAGTTTTAATCTGCATTTCCCTGACAACTAATGATGCACACACTTTTTTCTGTACTTATTGGTCATTCATATATCTCTTTTGTGAAATTTTCTCTTCAAATTCTTTGCCCACTTTTTATTGGATTGTTTGACATTATTATCAACTCATAGGAGCTATTTTTACAACTTGGATACCAGTCTATTATTATCAGATACATGTTTTTAAAATATTTTCTCCCAGACTTCAATTTGATGGCTCATGTGTGTCTTTCAATGAGAAATCTTAAGTTTGATAAATTGATAATTAGCAATTCATTTTGTATAGTTATTGTTTTTTCATAATCTAAGAAATATTTGCCTATGTTTAAGTCACAAAAATATTCTCCTATGATTTCCTGAAAAGCCCAATGATTAAGGCTTTTGTACTCAGGTCTAAGAGCCATTTCCAATTAATTATCATGTATGACATGAGAGTAGGGGTCAAATTTCATTTTTTCCAAATGTATATCTAGTTATTCCAGCACAATTTATTGAAAATACCGTCTTTTCTTCAGTATATTGCTTTGGGAATTTTGTAAAAAATCAAGTGACTGAATAAATCATGGGCTTATTTCTGAGGTGTTCATTCTATTCATTTACTCTGTTGGTTTATCCTTATGCCGATACCACACCATCTTGATTTATGAAGTATCATGAAGTTATGTGAGTCATGAAGTCAGGCAATATGTGTCCTCCAATTTTGTTTTTCTTTTCCAAGATTGCTTTAGATATTCATATCCTTTGCATTTACATATAAATTTTTAAATCAATTTGTTAATTTTTAGTCAAAACAAAGACTTTGGGTTTATGATTGGAACTGTATTGTCTATAGATCTATTGAGGAGAATTAACTTCTTAATAATACTGAGTCCTCCAATTCATGAACATGGTTTATCTCTCCATTTATTCAGCTTTTCTGTAACTTCCCTCAGCAATATTCTGTAATTTTCAATGTAGAGGTCTTTGACATTTTTTGTTAAATTCACTGCCAAGTATTTTACATTGACACTATTTGAAATGATTTTTAATTTCATTTCCTAATTGTTTGCTGCTCATACATAAAAATACAACAACATTTTATATAGTAACCTTGTATCTTATGACATTGCTACACATGCTCATTTCCTCTAAAAACTTTTTTTAGATTCTGTAGAATTTTCTTTGTAAAAATTGTGTCATCTGTGAATAAAGGCAAACTAATTTCTTCTTTCCCCCTAATATCCCTCCTTTTCTTATTGAACTAACTGGGATTTCCTATCTAATGATGAATAGAAATAGTAAAGGTGGACACTTTTACCTTATAATATAGGACACTTTAAAACCAAAAATGAAAAAGAGCTCAAAATAAAAGATATTTCTCAGAAAGCAATGTTATAATTTTTGCTTTAAATATTCATATGTAGCTTAACGAAGTTAAAAAGAAAGAATATTTTGTACTTAATTTACATAAAACTTCACATTTTTGATGCTCTTAATTTCTTCACTAGTATAGAGATTTTGTTCTAGTATCATTTCCCTTCAGCCTGAGGAACTTTCTTTAGCACTACTCATAGTACAGGAAGGTATGCTAGTAACAATTTCTCTTTTTTCTTTTCTCTGAAATGTCTTTATTTCACCTTTATTCTTGAAGGATCTTTTCACTGGTTATACAATCCTAGGTTGACAGTTTTGTTTTATTGTTGTTATTGTTGTTTTAACACTTCAAAGGTTAAAGGTACTGCTGTTCCAGTACCTTTTGCCCTCCATAGTTTCAGATAAGTCAGTGATCATTTGAAGCCATGTTTTTCTGTATGTAACATGTCATTTTTCTCTGGTTGCTTGAATTTTTTCTCTTATATTTGGCTTTCAGCAATTTGACTATAATGAGCCAAGGTTCTTAGTTACCCTGCTTGAGGACTGCTGAATTATTTGATTACTAAATTGGGGAAATTTTTAGGTAAGTATTTAATAATAATAATATTTGGATAAGTATTTTTCTCTTAAGAGAGAGGTTTCACCAAACCTCTCTTCACCTTCTGAGACTTAAGGTACTTGCAGATTAGGTAGTTTGGTATTGTCTTATAGGTACCTGAGGCTCTTGCTATTTAAAAAAATGTTTTCCTCTTTTTCAGATTAAAAAATTTTATCTATCTTCAAGTTTTACTGACTATTTCCCCTATCATCTCCATTCTGTTATTCTGCCAATACAGTGAATTTTAAAATTTCAGATATTGTATTTTTCAGGTAGAATTTTCATTTGGTTCTCTTTTTTTTTAATTTAATTTTATTTATTTTTTTACACAGCAGGTTCTTATTAGTCATCCATTTTATACACCTCAATGTATACATGTCAATCCAATTCTCCCAATTCATCCTACCATCAACCCCACCCCCTGCTGCTTTCCCCCCTTGGTGTTCATACGTTTGTTCTCTACATCTGTGTCTCAATTTCTGCCCTGCAAACTGGTTCATCTCTACCATTTTTATAGGTTCCACATATATGCATTAATATACGATATTTGTTTTTCTCTTTCTGATGTACTTCACTCTGTATGAGTCTCTAGATACATCCATGTCTCTATAAATGACCCAATTTCATTCCTTTTTATGGCTGAGTAATATTCCATTGTATATATGTACCACATCTTCTTTATCCATTCATCTGTTGATGGGCATTTAGGTTGTTTCCATGACCTGTATTGTAAATAGTGCTGCAATGAACATTGGGGTGCATGTGTCTTTTTGAATTATGGTTTTCTCTGTGTATATGCCCAGTAGTGAGATTGCTGGGTCACATGGTAATTCTATTTTTAGTGTTTTAAGGAACCTCCATACTGTTCTCTATAGTGGCTGTATCAACTTATGTTCCCACCAACAGTGCAAGAGGGTTCCATTTTCTCCACACCCTCTCCAGCATTTGTTGTTTGTAGATTTTTGGATGATGGCCATGCTGACTGGTGTGAGGTGATACCTCATTGTAGTTTTTTTTTTTTTTTTTTTTTTTTGGTGTGCGTGCCTCTCACTGTTGTGGCCTCTCCCATTGCGGAGCATAGGCTCTGGATGTGGAGGCTCAGTGGCCATGGCTCACGGACCTAGCCGCTCTGTGACACGTGGGATCTTCCCGGACTGGAGCCGCCGTCTCCTGCATTGGCAGGCGGTCTCTAAACCACTGTGCCACCAGGGAAGCCCCTCATTTTAGTTTTGATTTCCATTTCTCTAATAATTAGTGATGCTCAGCAGCTTTTCATGTGCTTCTTGGTCATCTGTATGTCTTCTTTGGAGAAATGTCTATTTAGGTCTTCTGCCCATTTTGGAGTTGGGTTGTTTGTTTTTTTAATATTGAGCTGCATGAGCTGTTTATATATTTTGGAGATTAATCCTTCGTCCGCTGATTCGTTTGCAAATATTTTCTCCCATTCTGAGGGTAGTCTTTTCATCCTGTTTGTAGTTTCCTTTGCTTTGCAAAAGCTTTAAAGTATCATTAAGTCCCATTTGTTTATTTTTGGTTTTATTTCCATTACTCTAGGAGGTGGATCAAAAAAGATCTTGCTGTGATTTATGTCAAATAGTGTTCTTCTATGTTTTCCTTTAAGAGTTTTATAGTGTCCGGTATTGCATTTAGTTCTCTAATCCATTTTGAGTTTATTTTTGTGTATGGTGTTAGGGAGTGTTCTAATTTCATTTTTTTACATGTAGCTGTCCAGTTTACCCAGCACCACTTATTGAAGAGACTGTCTTTTCTCCATTGTATATCCTTGCCTCCTTTGTCATAGATTAGTTGACCATACGTGCGTGGGTTTATCTCTGGGCTTTCGACCTTGTTCCATTGATCTATGTTTCATTTTTTGTGCCAGTACCATATTGTTTGGATTACTGTAGCTTTGTAGTATTGTCTGAAGTCAGGGAGTCTGATTCCTCCTGCTCCTTTTTTTTTCCCTTAAGACTGCATTGGCTATTTGGGTCTTTTGTGTCTCCATACAAATTTTAAGATTTTTTGTTCTAGTAAAAAATGCCATTGGTAATTTGATAGGGATTGCATTGAATCTGTAGATTGCTTTGGGTATTATAATCATTTTCACAATATTGATTCTTCCAATCCAAGAACATGGTACATCTCTCCATCTGTGTGTATCATCTTTAATTTCTTTCATCAGTGTCTTACAGTTTTCTGCACACAGGTCTTTTGTCTCCCTAGGTAGGTTTATTCCTAGCTATTTTATTCTTTTCTTTTGCAGTGGTAAATGGGAGTGGTTCCTTAATTTCACTTTCAGATATTTCATCATTAGTGTATAGGAATGCCAGAGATTTCTGTGCATTAATTTTGTATCCTGCAACTTTATGAAATTCATTGATTAGCTCTAGTAGTTTTCTGGTGACGTCTTTAGGATTCTCTATGTATACTATCATGTCACCTGCAAACAGTAACAGTTATACTTCCTCTTTTCCAATTTGTATTCCTTTTACTTCTTTTCCTTCTCTGATTGCTGTGGCTAGGACTTCCAAAACTATGTTGAATAATAGTGGCGAGAGTGGACATCCTTGTCTTGTTCCTGATCTTAGAGGACATGCTTTCAGTTTTGCGCCATTGAGAATGATGTTTGCTGTGAGTTTGTCATATATAGCCTTTATTATGTTGAGGTAGGTTCCCTCTATGCCCACTTTCTGAAGAGCTTTTACCATAAATGGGTGTTGAATTTTGTCAAAAGCTTTTTCTGCATCTACTGAGATGATCATATAGTTTTTATTCTTCAATTTGTTAATATGATGTATCACATTGATTGATTTGCATATGCTGAAGAATCCTTGCATCCCTGGGATAAATCCCACTTGATCATGGTGTATGATCCTTTTAATGTGTTGTTGGATTCTGTTTACTAGTATTTTGTTGAGGATTTTTGCATCTATATTCATCAGTGATATTGGTCTGTAATTTTCTTTTTTCGTAGTATCTTTGTCTGGTTTTGGTATCAGGGTGATGGTAGCCTCACAGAATGAGTTTGGGAGTGTTTCTTTCTCTGCAATTTTTTGGAAGAGTTTGAGAAGGATGGCTGTTAGCTGTTCTCTAAATGTTTGATAGAATTCACCTGTGAAGCCATCTGGTCCTGGACGTTTGTTTGTTGGAAGATTTTTAATCACAGTTTCAATTACATTACTTGTGATTGGTCTGTTCCTATTTTCTATTTCTTCCTGGTTCAGTCTTGGAAGGTTATACCTTTCTAAGAATTTGTCCATTTCTTCCAGGTTGTCCATGTTATTGGTATAGAGTTGCTTGTAGTAGTCTCTTAGGATGCTTTGTATTTCTGTGGTGTCTGTTGTAACTTCTCCCTTTTCATTTCTTATTTTATTGATTTGAGTCCTCTCCCTCTTTTTCTTGATGAATCTGGCTAGTGGTTTACCAATTTTCTTTATCTTCTCAGAGAACCAGCTTTTAGTTTTATTGATCTTTGCTATTGTTTTCTTTGTTTCTATTTCAGCTCTGATCTTTATGATTCCTTTGCTTCTGTTAACTTTGGGTGTTGTTTGTTCTTCTTTCTCTAGTTCCTTTAGGTGTAAGATTAGGTTATTTATTTGTGATTTCTCTTGTTTCCTGAGGTAGGCTTGTATACCTATAAACTTCCCTCTTAGAACTGCTTTTGCTGTATCCCATAGGTTTGGGATTGTCGTGTTTTCAGTGTCATTTGTCTCTAGGCATTTTTTGATTTCCTCTTTGATTTCTTCAGTGATCACTTGGTCATTTACTAACGTATTGTTAACCCTCATGTGGTTGTTTTTTTTACGTTTTTCTCCCTGTAATTCATTTCTAATCTCATAGTGTTGTGGTCAAAAAAGATGCTTGATACGATTTCAATTTTCTTAAATTTACTGTGGCTTGATTTGTGACCCAAGATGTGATCTATCCTGGAGAATGTTCCATGCACACTTGAGAAGAAAGTGTAATCTGCTGTTTTTGGATGGAATGTCCTATAACTATCAATTAAATCTATCTGGTCTCTTGTGTCATTTAAAGCTTCTGTTTCCTCATTTATTTTCATTTTGGATGATCTGTCCATTGGTGTAAGTGAGGTGCTGAAGTCCCCCACTATTATTGTGTTACTGTTGATTTCCTCTTTTATAGGTCTTAGAAGTTGCCTTATGTATTGAGGTGCTCCTATGTTGGGTGCATATATATTTATAATTGTTATATCTTCTTCTTGGATTGATCCCTTGATCATTATGTGGTGTCCTTCCTTGTCTCTTGTAACATTTTTTATTTTAAAGTCTATTTTATCTGATATGAGTATTGCTACTCCAGCTTCCTTTTGATTTCCATTTGCATGGAATATCTTTCTCCATCCCTTCACTTTCAGTCTGTATGTGTCCCTTGGTCTGAAGTGGGTCTCTTGTAGACACCATGTATATGGGTCTTGTTTTTGTATCCATTCAGCAAGCCTGTGTCTTTTGGTTGGAGCATTTAAGCCATTCACGTTTAAGGTAATTATCTATATTTATGTTCCTACAACCATTTTCTTAATTGTTTTGGGTTCGTTATTGTAGGTCTTTTTCCTCTCTTGTGTTTCTCACTTAGAGAAGTTCCTTTAGCATTTGTTGTAGAGCTGGTTTGGTGGTGCTGAATTCTCTTAGATTTTGCTTGTCTGTAAAGCTTTTGATTTCTCCATTGAATCTGAATGAGATCCTTGCCGGGTAGAGTAATCTTGGTTGTAGGTTCTTCCCTTCCATCACTTTAAGTATATCATGCCATTCCCTTTTGGCTTGCACAGTTTCTGCTGAGAAATCAGCTGTTAACCTTATGGGAGTTCCCTTGTATGTTATTTGTCATTTTTCCCTTGCTGCTTTCAACAATTTTTGTCTTTAATTTTGCTAATTTGATTACTATGTGTCTTGGTGTGTTTCTCCTTGGGTTTATCCCGTATGGGACTCTCTGTACTTCCTGGACTTGGGTGGCTATTTCCTTTCCCATGTTAGGGAAGTTTTTGACTATAATCTCTTCAAATATTTTCTTGGGTCCTTTCTCTCTCTCTTCTCCTTCTGGGACCCGTATAATGTGAATGTTGTTGCGTTTAATGTTGTCCCAGAGGTCTCTTAGGCTGTCTTCATTTCTTTTCATTCTTTTCTCTTTACTGTATTCTGCCACAATGAAGTCCACCATTCTGTCTTTCCAGTCAGTTATCCATTCGTCTGCCTCAGTTATTCTGCTATTGATTCCTTCTAGTGTAGTTTTCACTTCAGTTATTGTGTTGTTCATCTCTGTTTGTTTGTTATTTAATTCTTCTAGATCTTTTTAAAACATTTCTTGCATCTTCTCGATCTTTGCCTCCATTCTTTTTCCGAGGTCCTGGATCATCTTCACTATCATTATTCTGAATTCTTTTTCTGGAAGGTTGCCTATCTCTACTTCATTTAGTTGTTTTTCTGGGGGTTTATCTTCTTCATTCATCTGGTACATAGCCCTCTGCTTTTTCATCCTGTCTCTCTTTCTGTTAATGTGGTTTTTTTTTCCCACAGGCTGCAGGATTGTAGTTCTTCTTGGTTCTCCTGTCTGCCCTCTGGTGGATGAGGCTGTCTAAGAGGCTTGTGCAAATTTCCTGACGGGAGGGACTAGTGGTGTGTAGAGTTGGCTGTTGCTTTGGTGGGCAGAGCTCACTAAAACTGTAATCCACTTGTCTGCTGATGGGTGGGGCTGGGTTCCCTCCCTGTTGGTTGTTTGGCCTGAGGCGACCGAACACTGAAGCCTAACTGGGCTCTTTGGTGGGGCTAATGGCAGAGTCTGGGAGGGTTCATGCCAAGGAGTACTTCTCAGAACTTCTGCTGCCAGTGACCGTGTCCTCACAGTGAGACACAGCCACCCCCTGCCTCTGCAGGAGACCCTCCAACACTAGCAAGTAGGTCTGGTTCAGTTTCCTATGGGGTAACTGCTCCGTCCCCTGGGTTCCCATGCATACACCACTTTGTACATTACCTCCAAAAGTGGAGTCTCTGTTTTCCCCAGTCCTGTTGAAGTCCGGCAATCAAAACCCAGTAGCCTTTAAAGTCTGATTCTCTAGGAATTCCTCCTCCCATTGCTGGACCCCCAGGTTAGGAAGCCTGATGTGGGGCTCAGAAACTTCACTTCTGTGGTTGGACTTCTGTGGTATAAGTGTTCTCCAGTTTGTGAGCCACCCAACTGGCAGTTATGGAATTTAATTTTATTGTGATTGCGCCCCTCCTACCATCTCATTGTGGTTTCTCCTTTGTCTTTGGATGTGGGGTATCATTTTTGGTGAGTTCCAGTGTCTTCTTGTCAATGATTGTTCAGCAGTTAGTTGTGATTCTGGTGTTCTTGCAAGAGGGAGTGAGAGCATGTCCTTCTACTCTGCCATCTTGAACCAATCTCCATTTGGTTCTATTTTGTAGTTTCTGTACATTTGCTGAGAGTTTACAATTCATTATGAGAAGATTTTCCTTTACCTCATTGAGCATAATTATAATATCTGCTTTAAATGTCCTTGTCTGCTAATTCCAACATCTGGGTTATTTTGTGTTTGCTCTCTGTTGATGTTTTGTCTTATGCAAATGGGTCATATTTTCCTTGTTGTTCATGTCAAATAATTTTGGATTGTATGCTGGACATTGGGAATGATATGTTGTAGGATTATCAGTTCTCTATATTTCTCCAAATTGTTGATATTTAATGATATTTGGATTTAGCTATTTATTAACTGTTTATTGATTTTGTTTGAACAAGCAATTAACTTGGCTGGGTTTAAACTACAAATGGTGTCTCTTTGTAGCAGCTTTCATCTCATTTTAACTATTTTATCCTTAGCTGGACTGCTTACAGTGTGCCCCATTCATGTGTGTTTCAGAGTCAGCCAGAGATTCTGGCAGAACTAATACATAGAGTCTGTGGCTTAGCCTACTGGCTCTCTCTTTATGAAATTCCCCCCTTACTTTCTGGCAGCTGATGTTGTCCAAACTCTCCTCCAGTCATTCAAACCTCTGAGTTTCATTCAAACTTCTGAGTTTTCTAACATGTTTCCTGCCACCCTGTGCAGTGCAGACCATGGTCTGTCCTACAGATAAAGATACAGAAACAGGAGACTCATCCTGAGCCAATTCCTTCTTTCAAGGTTGACTCTCCTCCAGAATCTGCCTGCTTTTGCTCACTGTCCAGAGCTTTCAGTAATTGTTTTTGTTTTTTGGTCTGTGTGTTGTTGTTTGTTTTATTTTTGGTTTTGATTCAGAGTTTATATCTGTTATATGTGGGAGAGTCAGTCCCCTAAGAACTTACATGACTATAGAAGCAGAACTTGATTGTCAGTTTTTGAAATTTTAAAATCATATAGAACTGTTAAGTCTCTAGGAGAAAAAGTCCAATAATAGTGTCTAAAATGTCAAAGAAAGTAGGTATTTCAAAAAGTTTTATTTCCTATTGAACTCAATCTCAGTTTATTTTCAGAGCCTTCAGGAGAATCAAAGTCATGATTCAATTCCCTTGCAACATTTTATTGTTTTAACTAATGGTATATTTTGGACTTGGAAGGATGTAATTCTCTATAGTTTAGCCAGTGGAGGCATTTCAGACTTACAGACCTTAGAGATGGAACAGATTCAAGTATCCAGATAAACCCTCTAATTTTGCAGATTAGAAATTGAAGACCAAATGATTACATGATTTAAACATTAACACAAATGGGCCTTAGACAAAGTTTCCTGATGTTGCATATCCAATAAGAGCTATTTGTATCATACCCTAGGGATTATATTTCTGTGGTATGTCACTACATATTCTTAACTCTATCTACTCTATCCCTCTGTTGGATGTCTTTACGGCTGTGTTATTTCCTGAGCTGCTAAGAATCAGAGAGGATTCCTGAGTAGTTGTTATACATAGGATAATACTGGATAAATTAAGAATTAAGTTAGCTGATGTTAGAAAAAGAAAAACACATCCTAAAGTTCTTAGTACAAAATAAGTGTCAGTAAGTACTCATTCTTCATCTTTCTACTTCTCATCTTTCTTATTAATTGCTCATGCCCTCATGATACATTTGAATTCAGGGAGAGCAAGGGAAAGTAGCACTCTTATTATTTTTTGGAATTTTTATTTTATTCCTTTTCTAAAATAATACAACTTTCCCATATGCCCATCCTTTCTTCTCTCCTTGTCTTGTTTATCCTTACTATTTCATTGCCTTCACTGTACTACAGATTCAAAGAGACAGATAAGTAAGGAGGATGAGGTCAGCAGGGTCTCAGGCTGTGGTTAGTGAGAAGAGAGTACTTGTTCCCACTCCTTTCTAAGCAAAAGAAATTGAGAGAGAGAGAGAGAGAGAGAGAGAGAGAGAAAGGGAGTTTATTGAAAATACTGTGTTTAATGCAGATGCTATATTGAATCGTTCTGCAATTTTCTTTCTTTGCTTAGCAATGTTTTTGAGATCTAGCATGTTGCTAAGTGTAGATGCAGTTCATCCTTTGTAATTGTTATGTAGATTGCCATGATGTGACTCTGACACATTTTATTTACCCATTTCTCATGTGATAGACAGGAAGACTTTTCTGTTTTTGCTCTTATAGGATACGACGCAGAAGCGTTGTGTGTGTGTGTGTGTGTGTGTGTGTGTGAAAATTTACTGAGGGTTGATGCCTACAAGTTGAATTGCAGAATCGTAGGTTATTTATATTTTTGTTTTTAATAGATACTTCCTTCCTGTACTATTTAGTAAATATTTTTCTTGAGGTTGTCTTGGGTCTAATATAGTTATCTACTTCAATTTCATCCTGAGTAGCAATCACCGTGAAACCATGGGTTTGATGTGCTAAGTATGTATTTTCTAATACATATTAAAAGGGATAGCTATCAAAACAAAATAAATTTGCCTGTGTTCAACCAAAAATAAATAAATAAATAAAATTTAAAAAGAAAGAGAGAGACAGAGCACACTAGTTTCTTGGCATTGTTAAAAATAGATTTAAAGTCAAAGGCTTCTAGCTTTTAACCTATATGTAGCTTTGTCTCTGTTTAGTCATCTCTTAATGAATGTTATAATGCTGATCCAGAGATAGGGAAACTTTACCTGTAAAGTGACTGTAAATACTGTAGACTTTGTGGGCAACATACTGCTTCATGGCCCCTTTTATTTTTTGTATATCTCCTTAAAAGTATAAAAACCATTCTTAGCTTGAAAGCTGTACAAGTGGCGGGTGGTAGTTTGCTGGTTTATGTGTATTGTACAATGTTGTACAATGTACAATGTTGAAGAATTGGATGAGATAATGCATGTGGAAATATGTTGTGAATCATGGTATAAATAAGTGATATTATTATTAATGATAATAATTACCCCTTGTCATTTTGAGGGCAACACAAAGGTCCGAGGGAACTGGACATAGGTAAGGTTAAGTTTTGATGAAAGGAATGATAAAGGAATGTTTTGAGTCTTGCCAGATGAATTTGGTGGGCAACATTATTTTCCAGGTACTACCAGCATAAGATCCTACCACTTAAACCATGAGCAAGGCGAGGTACCCCAACACACACATTGTTCACTTCACAATATTTTTCCAAATCTAACCTTAGCAAAAATAAACTGGCTGCTTTGGAATTAGAGAAAAATGGCATAAAATCAATAGTCATAATCCTCCGTAGCCTGGAAGGTGATATACTTTGACTTCTTCATAATCTGATTTTAACATAACTGTCCAGTATGAATTTCCAAGTTCCTAGTTTTAACTTTTATTTGTCTTTCAAATGAATATTATATATTAAAAAGTGAATGATTATATACTCTGAGTCTTCACTGCTGCATTTTAGTGAACATAAAAAGTAGGAATTATATCTAGACTTTAAAATACTTTACTAATCATAATATTTTCTAGCGGGATAAAAAGAAGGTCTTTTCCCGGACTTAAGTCTTGTTTGATTCAAGTTTGTTGACAGTTACTTATCACTAGTAACATTTAAAATTACCCTAATTTTATTACTTCATAGTCCCTATGAATTTAAAAGGATTCTTAAAATAATAGCATAAACAGTCTCTAGAGCCCAGGGTCTGAGAGGTTTTGCAGATTCGTGACTCACTGAGACAATTAGAGGTCAACAGATTGCATCTCCATCTGCCTGCAGAATTTCATCCACTGACGCCATTTTGAGAAGTGCTGGCTTGACGCCATTTTGCGAGGTGATGGCTCGATGCTGGATAGTCTCTTAGGTGTGGGAACACCTGTCCCATAAAGCATTGTTGAGTTGTAATTTCACAATATCTCTTAGTCATGCCTAAATCTGGAAGCAAGTAATTAAGTAACAAATGTCATGCATCACAGAGCAAGCTGGATAATCATGTTAAACACATTGACGAATTCTCTAACGACTATTTGATGTAAAAAAGGGAGCATTGAGTCAGCTGGTGAGGCATAGGCATAGTAAGACTGTTACATGAAGTTAAAGGAAAGGGGAAAAAAAGCACTAGAACTCTCCGCCACAGACCACAGACAGAATCGTATCAATAGAATCTGATAATAGAATAACAGCATACAAATCAGAAGCACAATCTTAAAAATGTATTTATGAGTCACAACCTACTCACATTTCTCATAAGAATTACTGATTTCAATGACTAACGTTAGAACTTTTAAAATTACATTGAAAATAAAAGAAACTTTTTTTTAAAATGTAAAATGAAAAAATAACTAAACTGGGTTACCACACATTCCCGTCTTTGAAAGGCATTAAAATTAACTTGTGTGAAATCAGGTTTACCTAAGAGGAAAAAAAAATCCTTTGGAGCCATATTCAGTTCCTTTTGGTCATCCTTTTCACCACATTACATCTATTACCATATCCCACAGATTCTGCCTCTAATGGTGACTACCATTTAATGAATGTTTGTTGTGCCAGGTATAGTTCTATCCACTGGGGCAGCCTAGGAGACAAACAGAAAATATCCCTGTTCTCACGGACCTTAAATTCTAAGGAGGGAGAGACAATTAACAAATAAAGAAATAAGTACTACCTCACTTGGTGATCACAGTAAGGAAAAATAAATAAAGGGTTGGAGATGACTGGGGATGAGGTATATGAAGGTGACTGTATTTTACCACAGTCCGTTATTGAAGGCCTCTATTGGAAGAGGAACATTTTGAGCAGAGACCAGAAGGAAGTGGTGTTGGGGGGGGGGGTCAAGCCTATGCCAGGGAGCAAGGGCTCTCCTGGCAGAGGGAATATGGATCAAGGCTCTGCGCTAAGAGTATGACTGGGACATTTGAGGAAAAGCAAAGGGCCAGTGAGAGTCTGTGATGAATGAGGGGGAGATGAGGGTCATGGGTAGGAAAAGGTGAAACCATATGAAAGGCCTTAAGGAAGACTTCGGATTTTACTCTGGGATGCAGGAAGCCTTTGGTGCCCCTTCCCACTTCAGACCCCGTCGGGACCCAACATGGCAACATAACCATAAGCTACTACCTCATGTCTCGTCCCCTGGGTCTCCTTCCTCTATTGCATATTTACTTTGCTACAGTATATATATATTTTTTTAACCCAGAACTTAAACTATTAAATATATCCCACTGTCTAAAGCAAAACAAAATGCTTGGTCCAATCATTGTCAGGGAAATCGAATCTATATAATCAGAATCCCTGAAGACAACAGACTGTACAGACAAACTGGGTAACATAGAAGAGCTTAGTCCTGGGACCAATTACAAAGGTGTGGCTAGGGTTTAGGACTTGCATAAGAGATAGCACAGTACCTCGGTATTAGCGACTGCGGGGAGCCTCATCTCCTGTTATAAGTTGAATCGTGTCCCTCAAACAGATACGTGAAGTACTGACCCCCTGTACTTCAGAATGTCATCTTCTTATAACAGAGGCAAAGATTTGAGTGATGCTTCTACGAGCCAAGGAATGCCAAAGATTGCTAGCCAACGCAAAAAGCTAGGAGAGGCGAAGGAGGATTCTCCCATACAGATTTCAGAGGGAGCATGGCCCTGCTGACAGCTTTATTTCAGACGTCTAGTCTCCAGAACTATGAGACAATAAATTATTGTTGTTTTAAGCCTTCTTGTTTGCAGTATTTTGTTAGAGCAGCCCTGGGAAACTAACACACCTCCTCTTGATCTGAAGGCAGAAATTCTCAGAACCCAGAGAGGATGGCACCTATGGCCTTTGATAGAGGGGCCCAGACAGCGTGCAGCATGCAGGGAACTGGCAGATCGAGAGCTAGAAAAATAAACACACCAACTCTCTGATCACCTGCCCGTGCCTTCCCTTGGCTGACCTGCTTTGGAAGGCAGAGGGTGATTGAGGCCATTGGTGTGTGCCCCTATGCATCAGCCTCCAGAGGCAGAGAGGGTAGACGAAAGCAGAGAGTGGATCTAAAAGGACAAATAGAACTATCCAGTACAAAGTCCCTAAATAATTTTGTGTCAGCTTATCTTTCTTGCCTCCCCTCCTGTCCTTTCTCCATGCATCACATATGATCAGACACCCAGGACCACAAGCTGCCACCCAAGGCACCATATGTGATCTGCCATCATGTTTGCTTATCTAGCCCTCCTACTGAAATGTTTACTATCCTCACTAACTTCTCCATCTGTAAGAATCTAATTTATCTTCCAGGCTCTTCATAAAACTTTCTATGATCCACCAAGGCAGAAATCCCCCTGCATTGCAACTCTCATAATCCTGAATTTACGGTTCTATACCATCCACTAAAATCTGCCTGATATTATAGTTAGGCATCAGTCTTCTCCATTTAATTACAAGATTCTTCAAGGCATGGATTGAGTTACATTCACCATTTATACACCTTATACATTTCACAACAATGTACACAAAATAGGGATTAATGCCTATTGGTTAAATTGAAAATGATAATTTTAGTATGGAACCTTAGAGTCATCCAGTTCAATCTGCCCGTTTTACAGAAGTAAAAACTGAGGCCCGGAAATAGACAATGGCAAAATACGACTATGATACAGATATTAAATTACCCAGTCTTGTGCTTTTTCTATTATATAATTATGGAATAAAGTATTATTCTCATAAGGCTTATAATAACAACTCCAAAGTCTTATAAATATAAGAAAAAATAAAATGTAAATGAGTTAGGAATTTGTGAATAAAAAGCTTTTCAAGATACATGCTGAGAAATTTTTTTTAAGTATTTGAGAAAATATTTTGTGCTTTATTGATTCCACAGTGTTTGAGAAACAGCTTGTGGTATTTAACATCCTCCAAAGGCATCTGGGTTCTCCCATTCCGACTTGGTAGCAAGTGTGTTAAGGGATAAATAGATAAAATTATTTGCCATAATTTAAAAATAAATGTAACTGAATGGCTTAAACTGTCAGCTTAGAACATTTCAGAATCATTTAATATTTTCCTAGATTTTGTCAAGTGAAATGTCATAATGAATTTCAAGCACCTCATAAATTAAAAGGGTCGCTTAATTATCTATATTTTCTGAGACAATCAACTTTCTTTCTTTCTTTTTTTTTTTTTTGTGGTACGCAGGCCTCTCACTGCTGTGGCCTCTCCCGTTGTGGAGTACAGGCTCCGGACTCGCAGGCTCAGCGGCCATGGCTCATGGGCCCAGTCGCTCCGCGGCATGTGGGATCCTCCCGCACAGGGGCACGAACCCGTGTCCTCTGCATCGGCAGGCGGACTCTCAACCACTGCACCACCAGGGAAGCCCAATCAACTTTCTTGTGTGCCAAGAACAAGGTCATGAATTTTCTCTTACTCTGTTTTTATATTAAACTTGTCTTATTCTTGCTTTAGTGGATACTGTACCTTCTCAATGACATCTTTCTGCTTGGGGAAATGGAAACTCATAAAAGTTAGTCGATTTGCATTTTTGCAGTGGTGTATTTCAGGAAGTTCCCCTGACCACCCTCAGATTGAATAATTCTCTAGAAGGACTTTCAGAACTCAGCGAAAATGTCTACTCACAGTTATGGTTTATTACAATGAAAGGACACAGATTCAAATCAGTAACAGGCAAAGGTACGGGCAGGGTCCAGGAGAGGCTGGGCATGGAGCCACCAGTTGTCTCCTTCCAGTGGAGTTGTGTGGACAGTGCTTATTTCTCCCAGCAAGGATGTGTGACAACATGCATGGAATTTTGCCAACCACAGAAGCTCATCAAACCTTGGTATCCAGACTTTTTATGGGAAGTCAGTGATGTAGACATGGCAGACCATGCAAATGGCTCAGCTTAGTTCCCAGCCCCTCCAGAGGTCAAGCTGATACCACGTGACCCAAGGACACCCTCCGCCACCCCATACATGACATTGTTAGCAGAGACTCTGTGGCATGGTTTATGTGAGGTCTAAGGTCCTCACATAAACAGAGAGACTCATTCCTGTAGTCAGGGCCTATACTTACCTTCCAGGAGCTGGCAGAAAAGACCAAAACTTTTCTTAGGCAAGGTTAATCCTTTATGACATAGGTGTCTCATACATTTAAAATATAAATCTCTAAGAGGTTAGCGTCTTGATCCTGTTGTTTCTGCTCTATACCTGTGGCTTCCAACCTGAGGTTCCAAACTTTCTCACATTGTGGCACCCTCATGTCTCAGTTATTTTTCATGGTGCCCTTTAATTTAGGCAAAAAGAAATTCCTAATAGTAATTAGGTTCAAACAACTCAATAGCAGTAGTTTACATGGTGTCCAACAGGTAATGCCATGATTCCCTGAAAAATTCTAAATATCCTAAGAGTTTTAATAAATTAGAAACTAGGAGTTTACTGCAGTGCCTCAGGGCCCTTTGGCACACAATTTGAGAACCATAGTTCTATATAACGATTAAATCACTACAGAAGATCATTTTTTCGTGGTTTCTTTCCTTTAAAAATGTTTTGTTGAGAACTAAATATGTGTAGAATGCTAGGAACTGGGCTTCCACGTATAGCTAAGATATGCTCTGGCTCTGGACAGCTTAAAGTGTTGAATAGATGTTATGAAGTTAAAAATGAAGGAAAATTTGGGGAACAAATTGGTAAATTGAATTTTCCAAAGTTTGACACAGGATCTAACAGACTTGCAGGAAATGGTTGTTGGACTGAATTGTAACACAAATGGAAGGAATGGCTTACCTTAACTATCGCGAGTGTACATGCAAATAACATCTATTAACACCAAATCTATTTCCCTGTTCATTAGGATGAAACTGTTTCACTCTTTAAAAAAAAAAATCTTGTTTTTCTCTTTTGTCCATTATAAAAGCAACATAATATTTTAGAAATTTTAGGAAATAAAAAAAAATCATAACCACATCACCCTTATACAATAACTCCTATTACTTTTGTCCTTATTTTATCATATACATCCCAACACAGCTGTAATCATATATTTTAGATTTTTCTTGTCTTTTTTCATTTAACATAGTTTTGTAAGCACTTCGCCATTGTTCTAAATAAATCTTCTCTAAATTACCTCTTCCTTCTTCCCTAATTTGGAAGAGATTTGCTTTTCCTTTTGCTAAGAAAATCTCTACTCTTTTCAGAATTAAAGTGTCATTTTGTAAAAGCGCATCTTCAGGTCTGTTACATTGATGCTTGATTACCCTTTAGTTTGGACAAAATGATTTCCTTTACTGTGAATTACTCAGCAAGGAGGTACTGGGTACTGAGAGTTGTACAAGAAGAGATTTATCTTGCTCTTGCTTACTGAACCAACGAGGCATTCCAGTCTCAGGGCCAGGGAGGAGCCAGGCTGTAAATTTTTCTGACTCCTGCTATAAACAAAGCCTGTCAGGAGGAGGCTGTGACTTGACACCCCTTTTAGAAAGGGAAGCTGGGAAACAGAGAGAACAGAATACATCTCTCTCTTTATGTCACTCTGTACCTTGGGAAGAGGAGACCAGGGATTTCTAGATGCAAAGCCAGGGTTGACATCTTTCTGGTAAACCAAAGCCACCATAGTAGAAACTCTGAGATGCTTTTAAACTCCAAGGTGACTTTTTCTGTGAGGAGGGAACGGGCTTTTCTCAGGTCAAGAAGAGTCGATCTTGCACTATTAGTGGATCTCTTCTTGTCTTAATTCAAGAGCTTCCACAGTGAGGGCTGAAAGATGGGGTTTCCTTGGCACTGTATTCATTTGGGAATGAGTCTGGGGCACTCAAATAAGTGCACCTGTATTTAGGTGCACCTGTATTTAGGAAATGAGGAATTGGTATCATAGACTTAAAAGTATTACCTATGACTGAGGTTACCGCTGAGTATATTTAGAGCATTACTGTCACTAGAAGAGGTAATGAGGAAAGTTTTTTAAAAGATGAGGAAGGAAAGCTGTTAGAACCATAACCTCAGGAATAGAGAACAATAACATGTGATGCTAAATTATATATATCCAAAGGCAATCGACAGTTAATATTTGATTTTTCCCTTTTTATCTAAAAGAATGTGCTCATTAATTTAAAAGTAACTTGTTATTTACAGCATTTTTAATTTTTAAAAATCTCCTTAGAAGGATTAGGGATGTAGACTCTCTCATACCCTCACTGTTAATGGGGTTATAAATTGGTGCTAAGTTTCTCTGATATGTGTGCCAAAACCTCAAAATTACATCTACTCTTCTGAGCAGCTATTTAATTTTTAGGACTTTATGCTATGGTATATTAGGAATGTACACAAAGGTTATAATACATATTCATATATATTAAATGTTATATTGTATGTTTTCTTAAAATCATAAATAATCTACTTTTTAAAAATAAAATGGAATTAGTTAAATAAATTGTGATGCATCTATATAGTAAAGTTCTATATTGTCACAAATCATGATGATATACAGATGTCTTAATAGTGTGAAAAATGGTCAGGATATATTACTAATTTTAAAAATGTGGGAAAAGGAGCAAATATCATTTGATATTTTTTTATACACACAGATGTAAACACTAGAATGAAGTTTATCAATATGTTAAAGTAGTTTAAGTGGTTATTTTGGGTAGTGGATAATAAAGTTCTTCCCTTCCTTTCTTCCTTCCCTCCTTCCCTCTCTCCTTCTCTCCTTCCTTTTTTTCTTTCCCTTTCCTCCCTTCCATTTGTCTTCATTTTCCTTCCTCATCTTCCTTTTTATTCTTGGTTTCCTCTGTTTTCCAAGCATTTGGGCTTTAATTTTATAATTTGAAGGAATATACTGTTTCATTTTATGTTTAACTTTATCTCATTTAGATTTTCCTTAGGAAATTTGGGTGGAAAAATAAAGCGAAACAATTGTGTTGTACTAATGCCCCTTTTCCTTAATGATTCCGGGTTCTCTCCCTCCATGGGTGAAGAGGAGAGAAAATAGGAGAGTGAGGACCAACATTTCACTGTGTCTTTCAGAAGCAGACCTAGAAATTCACTCCACTGTTTTCATTCCTCTTCAGGAAATGAATTTAATATATATATATATATATATATATATACACACACACATATATATATATATATATATATATATACACACACACATATATATTTGATAGTTGAAAATCAGGTATTTGCTGTATAATTATTTCATGGTATTTAAACATTATGTATTTTTTCTCCACAACAGTTATGAAGAAATCTGCTTTACCTTTAGTATGTAAAATTAAAATTATTCACAGCTTTTCTGAGGTTTCATAACATTTTTTTAATAAATTAATAAATCTAGGCTCTTTAATTATCAAATTAAAGTCTGAATAAAAATTTTCCAGGGAAGCAAAAACAAGTCATACTTAAACGCCAGGATAAGAAAGTTGGTAATAGAAAAAATAACGTTCAGTAATGACCAAAAGTAATTGACTATGTCAATTCTCAAACTTGACATTGTCTCCCAGTATTCAAGTCTTGGTTTTAGGGAATGTGCACAGCCCATTGCAAATTACAAAACATTGAAAGTTGAAACTGGTAGTGACGGAATATTGGTGATAACATTTATACTGTACTAACAACTGTATACAGCCTGACATGGAGCAGATGGTCTGAGTTTTGAGAATGTTAAGCTTGCGTTAGATAAGTGAAATTTTTGCTACAGTAACTATATTTTCAACCAATTTTTTAAAATGAATCCTATCAGTACAACTATCATAGGTGCTTCATGTGTTTAATTTTAGGGGAAATTGATAGTAGGATCACCATATTAACTTTGCATTTTAATTCCATGTTACTGGTGTCCCATGGGTCCCAGATTGAACATCAGGAGTGCTGGGCCTAGGATTGCGGCAAGTCTGAGTCTGTCTGGAGGCTGGAGATATGGCATGCCATGGTTCTATTTTCACAAACACCAGACGAATCCCATGGGGAGAAAGTCATGGTAAGGAGAAGGGCTGCAGAGCTACAGGGCAGCCTTCAAAAATCCCACCAGTGACTTGATCCAGTGTCGAGGAAAGCCACTTTCAGTGAACCAAATCTGAGGGATAAGGAACAAAATGGTGGGCACTGCAAGAACAAGTTCTTGGAACACCTACGACAAATATGTGTGGAGGAGGGAGTCCCCAAGCTATGGGAAGACGTTGAGGGGTTTGATTCCTAGAGACACTGTGGAGATATACTTTTTTGTATCCATTATTGTTACTCTGGTCTTACTCTCACTGTTGTCACCCAGAAAACATGGATTACTTTTATAACCCTTTAGAAAGAATAGAAAAGTAGTTATCAGATGGCATACCAAAAAAGACACAGGGCTTCCCTGGTGGCGCAGTGGTTGAGAGTCCGCCTGCCGATGCAGGGCACACGGGTTCGTGCCGCGGTCCGGGAAGATCCCACATGCCGCAGAGCAGCTGGGCCGGTGAGCCATGGCCGCTGGGCCTGCGCGTCCGGAGCCTGTGCTCCGCAACAGGAGAGGCCACAACAGTGAGAGGCCCGCATACCGCAAAAAAAAAAAAAAAAAAAAAAAGACACAAACATGTAGGCTTCTTGTCCCTGCCTTTAAAACAATAAACACTAGGATCATTTGGGAAAAAAATAGCAGTTACTATGAAATCAATTAACCAAATGAAAAAAAAAAATCCCTAAATAGCATTTAATCTTCCAAATAAGAATTCTTCATTCTTGGGTCAGACTGATCAATGAGGTGGGCATTTAGGCTGATTGATTAGATTCATCCATTTGTGGTGCCGCTGAACATCAGACATACATCATGGACATGTTCTTTGGTGTTACCCTCCTTTCTTTGTACTGCATAGCTAGTCACCTTTCTAGCATTTGTTATCTGATTTGGAAAATATTTTAGAACAACCCAATATCAACTTCAAGATAAAAATTTCTACACACTTCACAGCTCCTTCCTATTACATGAATGTGTAAATTGAATTCCCTCTCAAGATGAAAAAAACAAAGGTTGGCTTCCCAAAAATGTTTTCATTGGCTTTAGGGAACTAACATGCACCAGTCTGGGTGACTAATACTTCCTGGAAAATAAAGATAGATCAACACATAATTAAGTTCTGGCTCAACTATAATTGTTGTCTTGGAAACGGTTTTGGGGATAAATATGGTTGTGCTAATGAAACTTTTCACGATTTCCACCAACGATCCGGTTTATTAATTAGGCCAGACCATCTTACTACCTTAATGCTACCCATTTTGGAATATTCAAAGGGTTAAAAAAAAAAAAGTTCCTAAGAGGACATTGAAAAGGAGGAAAGGGGGATAAATCTTAAATTCGTTATCTACCAGCTCTCATAAGGCTTCTAGTTAAAGGAGTAGGTTAAACGTGCTTTTTGGCACTTTTGTGGGTTTCAAACATCCTTCCTACCTCATTAAGCAGAGAGCAGAGAGTTGTATACACAGCATTTTGAACTAATAATTCCTAGCGTTAATTCTCTGAACTCCCTCTTTGGAGGATTTAAAATCGGACGAACGCAAGAGAAACAAGCGAAACCAAAATCCTAACAAGCCAGGGTTTTCTAGTTCTAGCTTTCCGTAAAGAGGAGTTTTGTAGGAAGTTCTGCTCAAAGCATAGCCCGAAGGGCAGCCTGCCGGCTCTGGAGGGTTTAGTGGAGGCCGAGCGTGAACCCTGGGGGCGAGAGCGCATCCTGGTCTGAGATCACACCCACTCGGGGTGTGCGTGAGTGAGTGCGCGGTGCCCGCGCGCGTGTGTACGTGTGGGGAGGTGTGTGCCAAAGGGGTGGGGTGAGGGGCCGTGAGGAGGGCGCTAGGTGAAGCGCGAGGAGCGGGAGCGGGAGGTCGCGCGCTCCGGCCTCTCCCCCAGGGGCCGCGGCGGCTGGCTCGCGCTCCGGCTGCCCCTCCTGGTGCGCGCCGCGGCGGCGCCACAGGCCCCTCGACCCTTTGACCACCGCCCTCCGGCCGCCCGGCCCCCAGCGGGGACCGGCGATGGCGCGGGACTGACGGCCTCCTCCCTCCGGACGCTTCTGTCCCTCCAGGGGCTCCCAGGGGCCGCGGCGCCGCCCCGACCTGCATGTGGGGCGGGCGCGCCGGCGGCCCGAGCGAGCGGCCCTCGGCGCCCCCAAGGCGGTGCCCGGCCGCGCGGGAGGACCAGGAGGAGGAGGAGGAGGAGGAGCAGGAGCAGCGGGCCGGGCCGGGCTCCCCGCGCGCCGCCGCCCGGGAGCACGGGCTCCCCTGAGGGAGCTCGGGGCGTCCCAGCCCCGGAGGAGGGACCCGGAAGCAGAAGCGGAGCCGCGAGTGGAGCCGAGCCGCTGCCCCCGCTGCCCGCCGGCGCCGGGTGGGGGTCCCGGCGGCTGGATGGGCGGCGGCGGCTTCGGCCGCGGGCGGCGATGGGCGAGGAGCAGAGCACGGTGAGCGGCAGCGGCGGGCCCCTGGAGGCGCGGACCCCCCCTGGCGGCGCCACGGGCCACCCCGAGCCCCCGAGGCCGCCGAGGGACAGCACCGGGGCGCCCGGGCCGCGCGCCTCCTCCGCCGAGCCAAGCGGCGACAGCTGCGGAAGCGACTGGGGCTGCGCGGACACGAGCGTCCCGGAGCCCGCGAGGAGCCGGGGGGCCCCGAGCTGGAAGAAGAACCAGGCACCGGCGCAGCCCGCAGGACTGGCCTACACCGGGCCCCTCAACCCCCAGGCTTTGCAACAGCAGCTGGCAAAGGAGGAGCAGGAAGCGGGGGACCGAAACGAGAGAGGGGATGAACAGCAGGAGGCGCCCCCCGGCGAGCTGCCGGAGCCCCGGACCCGCGTCGGGGCCCCAGACGGACTGGTCCTGGACGTTCTGGGCCAGCGGCGCCCGCCCCCCGCCAAGAGACAAGTCTTCTGCTCCGTGTTCTGCGTGGAGAACGACCTGCCCGAGGTCCCCTCGGCGGAGCGGCTCTCGCTGCCCGCGTCGCCACCCCGGGCTCCGCCGGTGACCAACCCTCCCAGCACCCTCTCCTCCTTCCCCAGCCCCCGGCTGTCGCTCCCAGCGGACCCCCTGTCCCCCGACGGCGGCAGCATCGAGCTGGAGTTCTACCTGGCGCCCGAGCCGTTCTCCGTGCCCAGCCTGCTGGGAGCTCCACCCTACTCTGGCCTGGGTGGGGTCGGGGATCCCTATGCGCCCCTCATGGTGCTGATGTGCCGGGTGTGCCTGGAAGACAAGCCCATCAAGCCCTTGCCCTGCTGCAAGAAGGCCGTGTGTGAGGAGTGCCTCAAAGTCTACCTGAGCTCCCAGGTAACCTCAGCCCCTCTGTCCCTCCCCTGACCCCCATTCAGCATTCCAAATCACTGGCCAGGAAGTCCAGCTCGCCAGCTCCCTGCTCACAGGAAGAGCTGATGAACACCCTTATGGAGGACCTCTGTCAGTTTCTTACATCTCCATTGTTGGTTTAAGTGTGTTTGTCTTTGCTGGTTAACTTGACTGGAATTTAACTCTGCTTGAGCTTCCAGCTTTGATTGGCAACCATAGAAGGAACAGGGTACAAGTGAATTGCCTTCTGCTATTTCTTTTATTAGATTGCAAGCAAGGAGCTTGCTCAGAGAGGAGGGCAATGAGAGTGCCTCAGAGGCCTGGTATCCCAGAAACTAACAAATAGTAGGCATAAAATAAATAGGTATTGAGTTGGTGGAGAGAACAGTTGCAATGAATGATACCGAATTTGAAATTTTGCTCCATTTAGATAATCCAGAAAAAGTGTTACTAATTTATTTATTCCTTGGCCCTGGTCCGCTTTTCAGTTTCCTTTTCCTCAGTTAAGTTGAAGTACTGTTTCTCACTGAAGTTTTATGCCAGCAGAGTGCTTTATTTCTCTCAGAGGGAACAAAACAGAAAGAGCAAAACAAAGCAGAGCAAGGCTGAGAGGCTTAACAAAACAAGTGCTGGTGAAACTTTCCTCCTCAGCTCCTTATTTGAAAACTTGTTTTTTTTCTTGGAAAGTTTAAGAGTGCAGTAGACCGGCTTTCCTCCCCTGGTGGTGAATGCGTCCTTCCAGCAGTTTTCAGTCTGTTATGTTTCTGCCAGTGTTTTGCACAATCCGGAATGCCCTTTGATCCCATGTCTGATTGTCCTACGCCTATTCATCTTTCAAAACTCTGGCTGTTCAGGTGCCAACTTTTCCGTGAAGCCTTACCTCACCCTCCAGGCCACTGCTTGTATACTTTCAAAATACTTCTGCATGTCTTGCATGCACTGAAGTTGTTCCATATGTGTCTGTTTGTCTGACTGGACTGTATGGACAGTGTTTTATAGCCACTGTGTCTGGTAGTTTCATGTTGGTATCCTTTCCCATAATAGTGTTTAATAACATTGGCTGAAGCGAACTGAAGAGGATTTCACACGGTGCCGTTCCTCTGTGTATTGTGGCTAATCCATGCTTGTGTCTAGACTGAAAGTGTGTAACGTGCCCAACGGCAAACGCAAAGGGGAATTTAGACAGAATGGAATGTTACACAAACAGTGACTTGGCCAAGATGGCTGAGATTATCCGAACGCCTGTGAGAGACTATGATGTCTCTTTCATGCTTTATCGGCAGACAGATGCTTGAAAAAGGAGGGAAGCCTGCTGCCCATTGTGTCAGTTTCTATGACATCACTGTCAAACAGCCCAACAGATATCGGTGCCATCCATGTGCAAAGCCCTGTGGTGGGATTCAGACATTCCCAAGGTATGGACCCTGCTCCAAGGAAGTCCCCTTGTGTGTATACAAGACGTGTACACAAGAACAATACAAGGTAGCATATAATAAGATGTAAGCGGAGTAACAATATCATGTAGCACTTACTCTTAAGGGCTGGATACAGATGCAGTGCGTTTACAAGTTCAAGGGAGGTGGTCGTTATAGGTTGGGGTACTCTGCAGTTTGATTCCTTTAAGGTGGGCCCTTTCCCCACAGCAAAATTTTTTTGGCCACCATAAGTTAGTTTTAGGAAGTCAGTGTTTTGATCTCCATTGGAGAAAGAGAAGGAATCGGGGTGGGGAGTGGGAGGGTGGCAAGGTGAGTGAGGAATCATTGACATGCACAACTGGGAAAAACTCCTCTGAGGTAACATAGTATCTGAAGGTTGTGGGCAGTATTTAGGATCGTATGTATGTTTCTGACCTTCTTCTGAAGTATTTGACAGAACTTTCAATAAAGAAAAAATACACTTTATTTGAAATAAGAAACAACAACAAAAAGATGAATCATGCAGGCCAGGCATGCTTCCACTTCAGGGCTTTGTGTGTGTTGTCCTTGTGCCTGGACTATCCCCCTGGAGTCCCCCCCACCCCCCATTCCCTTGCTTACTCCTTCCCCTTCTCCCTTTCAGGTCTGTATGCAGATGTCACCTGTGTGACCTTCACTGACCACCTTTTTGGTGGTCAACCAAAGTTGAGCCTCACCCCACACTCTAGATCTCCTTTCCAGCTATTTATTTTCTCCATAGTGATAAAAATACTCTGTCTTGTACTTATGCAGTTGATTTCCATGAAGACAGGAGTTTTCACATGATTTGTTCCCTACTGTGGCTTTAGCACCTAGAATGTTGTCTGACACATAACAGATGCTCAACTAATTCGTTATTGAGTTTATGAAGAGCTGAGCGACAAAGAGATGATGAAACTGCCCCCAGAAACCACGGCTAGAAGGAGGTGATCTGCCTGAGCACTGAATTCTACTCCGAGATTCTTGATGTTTAAGACAAAAGACAAAGACTTAAAAGTAGACAAAAATAATAGGTTTGCTAAGTTTGTTATTAAACTTAGAATTGAAGAGTTTTTAAACAAACTTTTAGCTTATACGAAAATGGCATTTCTTTCACTTGGATAAAACTAGGCCTGTGGTTATAATTCTGATCTGTGTTAATGATAAGGTCCCTTCTACTTAAAGAGTCTGTGTTTCCATATCACTTAACCTCTCTGTGTCTTAATTTCCACATCAATGAAATGGGATTGCAGACCATGATCTGTAATGACACACCAATTCTAAAGCAAAACAAAATCAAACTGCAGAGTTGTTTTGTTGCATTACTGAACCGGGTCAAAGGGCATGGAGAGTGCCCTCTTTCTCATTTTATAAGGCTTTTTGGTTTTGACAGAAGTACATCTGTCAAGCTTGAACGTGCAAGACTCTTTTAAGACATTTTAAAGTAAAATGATATATTTGAAATAAAAAGTTATTAGTGACTTTTTTCATCATCTTTTGGATCTGTGCCAAATAGTGTATTATTTAACATCATTTAAGAAAACAAAGCAGAGTCCCTATTAAGCATTTTATGCAAACATTAAAAATGCATACTAAATGTGAGTTGGAATATTGCCTGGTTAAATTAATATTCTTCTAAAAGGAGATGCTGAGTTCTTTCAAAGAAGGTACAAAGTTGGAAGACAGGAATGCAGGTTTTTAGATCATAAATCTTATTTCCATTAGTGCCGTGGACTGAATATGTGGCAAAGGCTGATAGATAGGTGTCTTCATTATTTCAGTGCAGGCATAGTAGGGTGGTGACTTAAATACCTCCATACTGTGTTTTAAAAATAATAGTTTTAGTTTTTCAAAACATAATTCTTCTTCAGTTATCACTGTGACTGGGGCTGTTGGAGAATCCTTCTTAGTGGAATGACTTTACTGGCCGATAGGTACCATCCAGTTTCCAATTGCCATGGTGAGGGATCAAACTGACACATTATAATCTTTGGCACTTACATAGGGGAGTTACTTAAAGGCTCTAGAGTACCATGACGGAGATAGTGGGAGTTTAACTGGTTTGTGTTCCCTGGGTACATAAATCTTTGGTACATAAATTTTAGAAGTATGTTTCCTAGTAAGCTATGTGTGCATGTATGACCATGGCTTAGAGTGCACAGTCCCAGGGATGTCTGCAGTCTCCTGCAGGTTGCAGGGCCATTCTGAGTACTGACCTCAGCTGGTTTGGCCTTTACCACGTTTTCTAGGAGGAAAGATTGTTGCTTTCCTTGTTTCATAGGATGATATTGTGCTCATTTCAAAAAATCCTCCACAGGTATCTTTCTTTTATGATTTTGGTTTGAGACAGTAAAGTCTGTTATGATGTGAAATATTAGTATTTAGTACTTTACGTAAAGAAAGAAGAGAATTGGGCATGCTAAGGGCTTTCTAAAGGTAACAGCTGTTGTAGCTTTCATCACTCTGCTTCAAAGTGCTCGCAGATGCATGTGACTTGGAATGTATACACCTGTCAAATGAGTATTAATAGAGACAAGCAACACATTTCTTCTACAGTTTGTGAACAAAACAGCTGCTAGGTGGTAATGTCCTAGAATGACTGTCTACCATAGTCACCCTCAAATCAGTGACCTAGGGATGAAAGCTTCTGTATCCTATTATTAAACTCTGAGTCATCCAGACTTTTATGGGTAAAAGTGTAACCTACTTTTTCCCTTTAAACCTTAAAACAACCTGGGTATTTTTAGAATCTGTCCTGTTCAATATGGAGTTTGCATGCAGTCGTCTTCACACAGGTGATTTACAGATCCTATCATGCCAGGTGTGATTTTGGTAGTCTTAAAAATGTGAAGAATAAAAGAGACTGAACTCTGTTAAATCACTCTGAGAATTTGAAAAGTGAGAATTCAGGCATATGTAAGCTTATTTTTTTGTGTACAGAATGACTGTGTGTGTGTGTGTGTGTGTGTGTGTGTGTGTGTGTGTGTATGTGTATTGGGGGGCTGTGATAACGTTTGCTTTTATACCTTCCTGACTCATGCACTTACTTATTTTCCCCTTCTGACTCTTTAATGGTATCTCTTTTAATAATTTCTTCATTTCTCTTTAATAATTTCTTTTTTCTCTTACTTTTCAAAATTCGATTTTAAGTAGCACTTGATTTCTGCAGAGGAATCAATCCCCTATCAAGGGCTCATCTCTGGGCCAGCAGGACCTGGTCCAGGCACTGCCTGGGTGTCTTCCTTCTCGTCGCTTCCAGCATCTGGAGATGGCGACGCCACGTGGAGAAACCCTGCATTGTGCTCCATTGCCTACAAGATCTCAAATAACATGACTAGTACTACTTACCTCAGGCGTCAACTGAAACCTTTACAGTGGTGATTTTTTCTTTTTTCTCCTAGAGTAGATAGAGCTCAGCGTTTACACTTGAAGGCTCTTCCTTACTCCTCATATGAGAGATGGCAAAAGGAGAACGTTAGGACTTGAGCTCCCAGCTTTTTATTAAGAGTTTGTGATGGGGATGTAGACAGATACTTGAGTCATAATTTTTTATAATTAACTTTTTCATTTGTTAATGTACCATTTACGCATTTAACAAACATTTATTGAGTACTTGTGTGGCAAGGGCCATGAGATAATCTATAAATGTATTAAATGCCCCCAAGGAGCCATCTTAGAGACTAGTTGGCGGTGTTTCTTCCAAGCTTTGTCTTCCAAGCATAAATAAGCTTTCCTTTAAGTTCTCAGACAGCTGTGGGTCTCCCCTCTTCTGCTTCCTTTCTGGGAGGATTTTCTTAAGCCGATTCTGAAATACCAGTTAACCTTTTAGTAAGCATATTACTATTCCTCCTATTATGTTTATTTCAAAGTAATAAATCCACTCATTACTTTTTTCTTAATAAACATATTTCTCAGAGTTCTTTGTAATTGTGATAAATAGAATATTAGTTAATACTTTGCTTCTTTCAAAATCTTTATTACCTTTGCTTAAAAGAAAACATAATTTTGCTAAGTTTGTTTTGGATCATTCATGACAATGTGACAAATCTTTAAAGTTTTGATACTTTAAAAGAATTGTTTTTTTTGTTTGTTTAAATTCACTGTGTCAGAAGGGTTTTATGTGATAAGCGAAATGAACCTTCCCAAAGCAAGTTCTGTCTTAAAACAAAAATTCAGTGTCTGCAGGACAATTACTTCCTAGAATAATATTCTCTTTCAATGTTATCAGTACTATTTGCCCTATCAATTTTGGGTAGTTACGCTTGAGTTTCCACAAATAATAACAACCAGTAATGGAACATCTATATTCCAAGCATTTTTACACGTTTTATTATTTAATTTTAATTCCCTTACATGTTAAATACTTATTACCTATGAGACACTGTTGGAGGTGTTGGGGATACAGAGAATAGTAACAGATAAAGCCCCTTACTTCATGGAGTTTATATACTAGGCTGGGGAGAGGTTGATAATAAGTAAATTATTTAGTATATTAAGAGATAATAAGGGCTATAGAGAAAGAAAAACAAGGGACGGGTGATAAGAAATATTGGGGAGGAGGTTTTTCTTTATACATTTATAGTGTTTTTAGGAGTTGTCAGGGAGGGTTTATTTTACAAGGTGACTTTTGAGCAGAGATCTTTCTGACGGCCGTGAGAGAGCAAACCATGAGGATATGTAAGGGAACAGCAAGTATAAAGTTCCAGAGACAGGAGCATACTTGGGGGGGTTCCAGGAGTGGCAAAAAGATCCATGCCGCTGAAGCATAGGGAATGAGGTGGTGAGCGATAAGAAGAAGCCAGCAGGAAGAGTGGGAAAAGCTGATCGGAAAGGGCTTTAAGGCCATGGAGAATTTGCGTTTCCTCTGAATGAGATCGGAAGCTGTAAGATGGTTTTGAGCTAATCAGATATGACTTTACCTTTATGAGAAAGTACTGGCTGAAAGTACTTTATGAGAAAGTACCTCTGGCTCTCTGTGGAGAATATACTATGGGAATCAAGAATGGAAGTAAAAAGACCAGTTAGAAGACTATGGCAGTAAACCAGAGGGGAGGTGTGACAGTTCAGACTAGGGTGATAGAGGTGAATATGGTTTGCACTGGTGGAATTTTGAATATATTGTGACAGTAGAGCTGACAGAATGTGCTGATGATTGGGTGTGGGATGAGAGAAAAAAGAGTCCAGGATGACTCAGGTTTTCAGCCCAAGCAATTAGAAGAATGGGTTTGTCATTTAATAAGGTGAGGAATACTGTAGGAGGACTAGTTTTAAGGAGAATCAGGAGTTCATGCTAAGTTTAAAAAGGTAGTTAGACATTCATAAAAGGATGTTGAATAGGCAGTTGGTGTGTGGCATTCAGCAGAGCGATCTTAACAGAAGATGTAAATTTGAACATTTTTGACATATAGTTGATATGTAAAGCCATGAGACCAGATGAGGTCACCTGGGGCATGATAGTTGATAGGGAAGGATTGAGGACTGAGTCTGGGCATACCAGTGTTTGCAGACAAAGAGTCTGGGACGTATGAAAGAACCAGCAAAAAGTCTGAAAGGGAGAGGGCCAGATAAGCAAGAAGAAAACCAAGGCAGAGTGGTTACCCAAAGGCCAAACAAAGGTGATGTTTTAAGAAGGAAAGAGTAATCATTTTTGTCTAATGCTTCCGATAGTTTCAGCAGGATAAAGATTAAAATTGACCATTGGATTTCCCAACAAGGAGATTATTTGTAAGTGTGAACAGTGCTGTTTTCATTGGCACTGGTGGGGTTGGCTTTCTGATTAGAATGGGTTCAAGAAAACAGGAATAGCTCAATTTCTGTACTGTAGGTAGCAGAATGTTATGTGAGGAAACTCAAGGTTAGAGAGATTAAATAACTCGCCCTAAATCACACAGCTAGGAAGTGGCAAAGGTGGGATTTCAATTCAGGTCCATTTGGCTCTAAAACCCAAGGTCTTTTTACGGTCTTTGCATTTATTATCTTATTTATAGGTTAAATATATATTTATTTCATTTTTCTTTTAAGTTTATATCGATATTGTACAGAATCACAAGTCTTCCAGTCCAAGAAGAAACTTAATTACATGTTTTGAGGAAGTGGAACTCTCTTGCCCAAATTTAGATCCAGAGGAAGATTTCTACCAAAGTCAGCCTCATCGTCATGTACGAAAATCAAGAGGAGTTTACTTTAGAGGAGCTATGATTTGACTTACTATTAAGTTTTAATGGCAGCACACTCTCCCTTTTTCTTCCTAATTCTCTTGGCCATTCCTTTTGTTTCCGTTTGAGCTTTTTCTTAAGTTAGCATCTCTTAATGTTGGTGTCTACATGGTCCTATATTAAACCCTCTCTCTCCTCTCCTCACACTGTGTACTAGTAGTGGGGCCATGTCGTCCACTTCCATGGTTTTAGGTAACACCTATATGCTCTTGACTTCCAGATCTTTGTCTCTAGCCCGGATGACTCTTCTCACCTGCAGTACCAGGTAGCTGTTTGTCTCCTCCTGTTTGCCCTTCCTTTGGGCTTCTGTGTTTCCATCAGTTATACCCAGGCCAGAAACTTGGGTATCGTCCCTGAATTCTTCCTCTCCCTCAGCCCCCAGATCTAATTAATCACCAAGTTCTTTCAGTTCTACCTCCTGAAATTATTTTTATATTTTCTCTACTCTACTTTTCTTCATTTCTACTGGCATTTACTGAGGTCTCCACTATTTCTCTCCTGGATTCCAACCACAGCTTCCTGCTTGGTCCTAGTGCTCCAATCTTGACCATTTCCAATCTGTCCTTCATACTACAGTCAGCATTGTCTTATAAAAGGCACGACTGGTCTTAGCATTCCCTTTCTTTGCCTTTCAGTCTGCCTGTTGCTTGTAGAATAGAATCTAAACATGATTTACATGTGCCTGAGTGATCTAACTCCTATTTACCACTCTTAACTTTGTTTCTCATCAAGTGCCCCACTAAGCCTTTGGCCATATTAAACTTCTTTTTGTTCCTTGAGCACTCTGTGACTCTCTTAATTATGATCCTTTAGTTTAGTAACATTAGGTTCTGTCTTGGGGGGGGGTCTACTTTATTTCCCACACTCCCCCAACTCTGTTTGCCTCTTTCACACTGATTCATTCTTCTAGTCTTAGCTCAGACATTTCTTCCTTGGAGAATTCTTCTTGACCCCCTATATCTGGATTAAGCATCCTTTCTATATTCTGTGACAACGCTTTGACTCACTATAAGATTTTTCTCATTTCACTATATTTAAAGCACCTGTTTCCTGCTCTATGCTCCCATTAGACTGCAACGCTTGATGCATGCAGAAACCTTATTCATTTTTTTTGATTGATTTCTTAGCTCTTGGCATATTGTACACATGAAATGAGTATTTGTATAGTGGACTTATGTAGTTAGTCTATAAATAATTAATAAATGAGGTGCTAGTTGTCAATATACAGAGTATGAGAATAGATAGCCAAGATGGTATTTAAAATGAAAATCTCAACATTTCATTATCTTGCTTAAACACCTACAAGGCCTTCCCATTGCTGTACAAAAAGATTCCAGTTCATAACACTGATGATTAGGTTTGGCCTCTGCTCTCTTCAGTCTCCTCTCTGTCCCTCCAGCTCTATGTCAGACGTGTATCAGGTGTGTAGCCTTCCCTCTGTTAATTTTTCTCTTCTTTCAGATGTCAGCCATCCTTGGGTCTCCAGACTGAATCAGTCCTGCCGTTTATGCTTTTAGAGTCCTTTTTACTCTGCAGCCATTGTATCTTTATCTCCTTTTGTAATTATATGTTTGTGTGATTATTTGATGTTTGATTAATTATCTCCCCTTCCCCACTATTATTTGAGCTGCTTTTATAACTAGCATTTAGCATGAAGCCCAGAATGGAATAGGTGCTCAATAAGTATTTGTTTAAAGACTGAGTGAATGATTGATAGTAAATTATAGTAAGTTTAGCTTGGTAGGAAAAATAAGGTAGGATTTTGAACCTGAATTTTTGATATCTTATTTCACAATAGATTTAAAATTTTAATGCAACAGAATGCTATGTCCTGATTCTTTATCCTAGCATCCCACCTATCACTGAAATGCTTCTTTAATTATAAAACCTATTCTGGTTACTATGTCTTCTGCTTAACAAATTCCTCCGGAACCTGGGAACTTAAGACAACCTTTTTTTTTTTTTTTTTTTTGATCATGGCATGTGGGTCAGGAATTTGGGAAGTGCTCAGCTGGTCAGTTCACACTTGGGGTTTCTCATGCAGTTGTAGTCAGATGTCAGCTTGCTCACTTGGCTGTCAGCTGATGCTGGCTGGCCTTTGTCAGGATGCTCAGCTGCGGCTGTGTACAGAAGTGCCTACATGTGGCCTTGACAGCAAGATAGTCTCAGGGAAGTGGCTTCTTACATGGAGGCTGGCTTCCTCTGGGGCAAGAGTCTCAAGTAAGCCAGGTGGAAGCTGCATGATCTTTTCTGTCCTAACTTTGGAAATCATCAGCTTCACCTGGGCAAAGCTGCCTAGATTCAAGGGGAAGAGACTTAGACCTCAACTTTTTTTGTGAACATGTAAAAGAATTTGGGGCCATATTTTTAATCCACCACACTACTTCAGACAAAAATCAGGAATGTTGTGAATTTAGGTAGTAAAGGTTTTGAGCCTGAATTTTAATTTGTTATTTTTAAAAAATTTCATGTCTTTTCAATCATTTAATTATATATTTCCTATTCATATCATTATATTGATTTTATACTTTGGTATTGTGGGGGTTTTTTGTGCTTTATCCTTGAACAATTTAACAATAAAGCTTCATTTAGTTTTAAGTAAATCTTACATAAAAGTTGTTCCCTTTTAAAATTAAATATTTTAGATAATTCCATTGTAACTGAAATATCTTGAGATCGGGGTCAGCTTCTAATTATTAACACCACTTAAAATTATTCTACATAATGTAATTTCCATTTTAGCTTCATTAGAGGTTAAAATATTATTTGAAAAGATTGAATACCTTGCTGAATAAAGAGAGTTGATGTAACAGATAGTTTTTGTAGTCCAGGGATATTCTATACAGAAATTATATTATATTTAATGATACCTAAGAATTAACCACCCTAGTTAACCTTTGTTAAATTGACCCACTGTTGGTTTTTTATTGTTTATGATATTCCAATTTGGCTGATTTTATCATGTGATTAGCGTCTCTCAAATAGGTAAACCTTACATTTCCAGAACCAAACATGTTGTGCTCAGAAATCTCTTCCTGGTTGAGGATATGTGCACCCTGAAACAAAGGAGGTGTATTGCTTTTATGATGGGCGTTTTTCTTTTCCCCCAGCTGAGGTAACTAAATTCTGTGCTTATGCATTCATGTGAATGACTGATCCCTTTTTAAATCTTCCTAAGCTGTTTGCCTCAATGATATTCTCTACTGTAAGATTCAGAGGCTAATTATAGGCTACCTAGCAAATGACTTCCCTTTTTGTGGTGTTGATTCTTGCCTTATTTCCTCACGTGATTATTGGACATATTCAGTGTTCCTGAATCTCCGAGATGTAAGAGGCAAGTTAAATCACTGCAGCTTTTTCCTCTGGTTGCTTAACAATTTAAAACAGCAGGTAAAATAAAACAATTGGTCATAGTGTTTCACTAGTGTTTTGTTTCCTTTGATAATGCCATTTTTCCTAATGTTTACAGTTTAGTTTATTATTAGTTTAAGTCTAAGTAGAGCTGTTGGGTCAAATCAGAAATGACTTTGATATGGCTAGATCTTAGTGTACCATGTTTGTATGAGCATGTGACCTCGGTAGGGAAAGTGAGTTTCTTTCATTAGTTCTATACAGAGTAGGGGGGTGTTTATTCTTCTGCTAGAGATGCCCTTGGTGGGAAATGATAGGTGCAATCCCAAGAGTTCTAATTTAATCCTACTTTTAACTAGTCTTACTATTAACTTTAGTGTTTTTTTTCTTATATTACCATTTTTCCTCCTCAAGATTGTTTGTTTGTGAAAGAAACATTTTGAAAATAATAGGCTCCTAAAAATAAAAGAAATATTCTGTGTGTTCAGTGTGCTCGTCCTTTATGTTAAAACTCTGTGTGTGTGTGTGTGTGTGTGTGTGTGTGTGTGTGAGAGAACGTCTCAAGTTTATTTGTGTGTTACAAGAAGATTATTTGCTGATCTTGATTTGTAAATATCTAAGTATAGTCATTCAGGTAAATTCATGTATTTCAGGTTTAGTTTGAATCAACCTAAAATAGATGTCCCTTGAACTTACCTTTTTTGTTGTTAGTTTTTAATATGTCACTTTGTGAGTCACTGAGGGCTTCACCCTTAGGATAAAGGGAGAGTTTAGAGGAATGCTTGAAAAGAAAACATTTGAAACAATAGTAATTCTTTTCCCAAGAGTTTGCTTCTTTTTTTTTTTTTTTTTTAGTTTTTAGGATTTCTGAAAAATATTGTTTGTCCAAATATGCTTTTCTCTTTAAAAATCACTACAAACTTATAAAATTTGGAAGTAGAATTTTCAATCTTGCTTGAAAATTACCCAAATGAATTGCTTCAGAGAGTTTTGACCCACTTGTTTAAAAAATAGCACTTTATGATTAGCTGCAAGAATAGTTGATTGACATTAGGGAAGATGTACATCTACTAGCTGAATTTCATCAGCAATCTTTGAGTACTTGGTAGATGAGATGTAAAAATAAGTATAATGATTTAGTAAGCCCAGGCAACAGCGTTTGTTTTTTTTGTTTTTTTTTTTTTTTTTTTGCCTCTCTGTGTGTGGTGCTTTTTCAAGCAATATATCAAAATAAATTGAACATAGACCTTAGAGACCCAGTGTCACTAAATGCTGAAGAAAGATTTTTAAAAATAAGAAAGCTGGTTCTAACACATTGCTTTCACAATTATTATTCATTCTATTAGTGATGATAAGATGTTTTGTATCATTAATACAATAAAATTAAGATTCAGATGTTAAAAAAATCATTGCAACTTTTGGATTCTTTTGGCTTGTTATAGTCTAGATGGATTGGACAAAACCTTGTTGGTATGCTCAGGGTGCTAATGAGGTCAAGGTAAAGCAGGAGATCTCATCACAGGCTGGTTAAGGACACTGATCTGGGACCATAACCCTACCCTTAACCCTGCACAGTCAGATATAAAGTGTCTGCTTCTGATCATAAGACTGTAGCTGAGACAAGATGGAAGAATTACTATTAATCATCTCATCACCACTTCTGGAAAAACACACGACAAAAAAGTTCTACTAGATAATTAGTGAGTTGCAGAAACCTTTATGTAGAGAAATCTTTTCAAGTGGACAAGACTTTCCTTTCTTTCACTGTAGTCACACGGTAGAAGATCTGTTCTCTAGTACTCAATAGGTTTAAGGGAATCAAAGGGGAGGGGGAACTAGAGCATTCTTATTCTCTTAAAAACATTTACTGAGCACAAAATATTTGTTTAGAGCTATGCTGATCACTGTGAGAAGAGACAGTGTAGTCTATGATCCATCCTCAGCGAGTTTAGAAATTCAATAGGTGAAAAGTAAGCTGTCCAGAAAATATTAGGGAAAGTTTATAATTACGTTGTGGGATGCTGATTGTTGACTTAAGTGGTTCTAGGAAGAGAAAGTTGTGTTTATCGGAGTAGAAAAAGTTGGAACTTGGCTAGTATCTAAAAAGTGATTGTTGGGCTTCCCTGGTGGCGCAGTGGTTGAGAGTCCGCCTGCCGATGCAGGGGACACGCGTTCGTGCCCCGGTCCGGGAGGATCCCACATGCCACGGAGCAGCTGGGCCTGTGAGCCATGGCCGCTGAGCCTGCGTGTCCGGAGCCTGTGCTCCGCAACGGGAGAGGCCACAGCAGTGAGAGGCCCGCGTACCACACAAAAAACCAAAAAAACAAAAAAAAAACTACATTTGTGGAAATAAAGAGGGAGGACATGCAAGTCACCATGGCTAGAGAGAGGGGTTGGGAAGGACAGTACACAAATACAGGTAGAGAGGTGAGAGCTGAATGGTGAGCAGGAGTCTGTGGAACAGAGGCCTCAGTACAGAGCAGAGCACCGCAGGCAGCTGGACAGAGCATCCCTCTGCAAAGCTAGACCCACGGGTGTGCTGTGTCTCAAGACCAGGGAACAGAGGGAGCCTGGTCGGAGATGGCTTATCGAGAGAGACGTGGGTCAGATCACGTACAGCTGTGATGCCCCTCTGTGGAATTGGTACTTTATTCCAACTGTAATCATAAGTCATTGGAAAATTTAGTAGAGCTGTCAAATGATAATTAATGCTCCGAAAAGAGCCTGGCTTCAGGGTGGAGAATAAACTGTGTTTGAGGGGTGAGGTGGCAGGAAGAGAAGCAGGGAAATGGGCTACGAGGCGTCTGCAGCAGTCCAGGGCAGAGGTGACAGTGGTCTGCACTAGTGTGGAAATGGTTGTCTCCTGTCCTATCACTTATTGGGCTTTTGGTTTTAAAAGGTGCAGGGAGTGCTTTGCCTTTGGTCTAGCAGAATGTCCTGCCAGTCCTTGCAGCCTTTAATGTTCAGAGGTCCACATTGTATAACTCTGGACCAGCTGCCATCTTTATCTTTCAGGCAGTGTATGATCAACCTCTGTTCAACTTGATTCCCTCTTGCATTTTGCCTGTCTGCAATGGGTTTGTTTGTTTGGTTTTAATTGTTTGGTTCCAGAGACACCATGTAGAAAATCACTGACCGAAAAATATGAAAACATCTTTTGAATAGGTGTCCATAGTTGTTATTTTACTGATTGTCAGAATCAATTTATCAAAGAAGTTGAGCTATTTTCTGCTACCTACTTTTTTGCAATTTGCCGTTCTTAGTCTTTCCTCATTTTATGCTCAACAGTTTGCTTATGTCATTACTTAAAACAAATAGGAACTCCCACCCTCCCCTTCTCACAGATGGCGAAGGTTTCACTGGTCCACCAGTAAGTTCTGAGAGGAAGTTAGGATTATTTCATAACTCTATTTAGTTCTTGTCCTTATGGTTTTGCATTGTTTTGAATGACTGTCCTTTGCTTCCTCAATTAATTCTTATTTTGTTACACGTATTCCTCTCTTACTCCTAATTCTTGTTTTTGTAACAGTATTCTCTTTGGGTGTCAGTTCCACTTCCTCTACCTTTAATGGGAAAGGCCCTGGGGTCATGGCTTAACTGTACAGTGGCTGTTTTATTTTGACTGTGGTTGTCCTTTTCTTTGTTTTTAGTAAGGGTACACTGATAAAGTAATTACTTAAACAAAGATTTGCTTTGTTGATTTTATGCTGAGTAACTGAGTTCCCTCTCTCTCCTATATGAACCTTCATTTGTTTATTTCAGAGTCCTGAAGTGTTTCCTCTAATTACGTTCTATTATTCATCATAGAACCAGTAATATTTCAGTTGGAGGTAATAAAATATCGATTTTTTAAAGTATTTATGAGAAAACCTCAAGTATTTATCTTTAAAATAGATTTGTTCCATGTGTGGGTTGTGTAAATTTTAGAAGAATATAAACCTTATGCATTTGTATCATGACAGGTTTTTCAGTTGTCTTGCCATGTAACACCATTGGATAAAAGTTATTTAAAGACCAGTAGTGTTTACTAAATTTAAAATATTTTCAAATTAGGTAATGTGAGCAATCACAGATACCGGGTACATCTAGGAGTACTTTGTTTATAAAACAATTTGAGAAAAATTTAAGTAGTTAGAAAAGTTGGACTTTAGAGTTTATGTTTAGAACATCCATTATGTTTGTAATACTTAATTTCAATTGTTTACAAATAATTTAGCTCTTTTTTTCCTCTGTATTAATCTTCTTGTCAAGAACAACTCATTTCAAAGTCAATTCATTATTTTTCCTCTATAAATGTGAATGGGATTTAATTTTGTATCCCAACACTTTAACATATTTTCTTGGAAGTACCTATTTTATTTTTTTTATTATTTTTTTTTTATTTTATTTTTATTTTTATTTTTTTTTTGCTGTACGCGGGCCTCTCACTGCTGTGGCCTCTCCCGTTGCGGAGCACAGGCTCCGGACACACAGGCTCCGCGGCCATGGCTCGCGGGCCCAGCCGCTCCGCGGCATGTGGGATCTTCCGGGATCGGGGCACGAACCCGTGTCCCCTGCATCGGCAGGCGGACTCTCAACCACTGCGCCACCACGGAAGCCCTTTATTTATTTTTTAAACAATTAATTTATGTTTTTTTAATTTTTATTTATTTATTTTTGGCTGCATTGGTTCTTCATTGCTGCGTGCAGGCTTTCTCTAGTTGTGAAGAATGGGGGCTACTCTTTGTTGTGGTGCGCGGGTTTCTCACTGCGGTGGCTTCTCTTGTGGAGCACAGGCTCTAGGCATGCAGGCTTCAGTAGTTGTGGCGCATGAGCTTAGTTGCTCTGCAGCATGTGGGATCTTCACGGGCCAGAGATCGAACCTGTGTCTCCTGCATTGGCAGGCGGGTTCTTAACCACTGCACCACCAGGGAGGTCCCAGAAGTACCGATTTTATTAAAAAATAGAAGCTAGTTCATGAGGTGATATAAGATATTTTTTCAATGTTTATCTCACTTTATAGATACTTCGATATTTTCTGTAGCAAAAAATGTGGTTGATATTTCAAAAATTCCATAGTCAAAACCCTATCCCCAACCACCAAAATACATATATATATATATATTCCTGCATTGCGTTTTGCATAAATAACACACTTCACATAATAATTTATAACCACTGCCATCTTGTAGACTACTTATCATTAATAATCTATTTATATATGATGCTATGGTAGATTCTACCTGAAAACAAATTAAAAAATTGTTTTACCTACATACCTACTCTCTCAAGACTTTAAAAATTTCTATATGGTATGCAAACACTTGTTTACCAGGTCACCTTGGGTATACCATTGATAAATTTGTAAAGAAAAAGGGTCAAAAGTTGATGACTTTATAGTATGTGAAAGTTATTTACTCAGTTTCTGGTGAGCAGAATGAAAATGGGTTTATATTACTCAAATCTTTTCTTTAAATAAGATTGAAGAACTGTAAAGGGAAGTCAACCATCCTTCCTTGGCTTGCAGGTTTGCTGTCTGGTGAGAAAAGGGAAGAAACAGATATAACTGTCAGAGTGGAAGGGCCACTTTAGAGAGTACTTTGTTTTAAAGGAAAAGAAAAGCTTTCTATGTATGTTCTGTTCAACATCACTTCAGCATCCCTTTTTCCAAATAGGGGTTCTTAACTTGGTAGTCATAATAGTTCATGGATTGTCTTCAGAAGGGTTATAAATGCCTTGAGATCCTATGCAAAGTCCATTTTCTCTTGTGATTAGGTTAATAACATTTACTGGTTTTTAGACCATTACCCAAAAAAGGTTTAGAGCTACTAACTTTGAAAGATTTTCATGTCTTGGGAGCTAAAGACAAATTCTGGTGTTTGTATTTATGATAACCAAGATATGGGCTAGATATGAATATGTGGAATATTCAGTCTATTTAGTGTACAGAGGAAGGCACAATAAGTAGAAGATTGAGGTAGTGGATGGAATATGAGCAGGACAAGTGTAAATTTAGAGCCTGACTGGTGGTTTAATGGATTTATGTCCTAACCTCTCACTACTGGAAAGAACCTTAGAGGTCATCTAATTCAAGGTAGATATCTAAGTATCAAAGCTACCTTCTTTTCAGTCATACACTTATGTGAACAGAGATGACCAGTAAACAATACTAATACTCATATGGGTCATTCTGTTTCTTCATCTGTTGTAGCTCTCACTTTTGTGGGGGGTGTGTGTGAACATAATAGTGACCTTTCACCCCTAGTAAACCAATTAATTAATTAATCTCCTTCAGTGCTTTGTGGACCTATTTCAATTGTAGTGCTTCTTACTGGACCAGTAAAAAGGAAGTCTGGAGTTAGAACATTTGAGTTTCAATCTTTGCTATATTATAAGCCTATGACTATTGGAAAAGTCAATTAATGGGATGATGTATGTGAAACCTTTACACATTGTAAAATGTTTATATTATGAAGCTCATATGAGCTTGATAAATAAAGGCAGACTGGGAGAATACAAAAATAAGAGTAAGAAAAAGGAGATTGTAGTCCCATTTACATCATTTACATTAATTTTTAAAATCCTAACTAAATGCTAGCAAATAAAATCCAGCAAATGCATTTTTAAAAACCACAATTACATCATGATCAATTATCTCAGGAATGCAAAATGCTTTATTTAACATTGAGAGATCTATTTCATATTGTTTATCACATTAATAGATTGAAGGAGAGAAACCATACAATAATTTCAATAGGTGAGGAAAATACATTCATTAAAATTAAAAGAAAGAAGTTTCCATCTAAGTGAAAAATCTCTGAGGGAGGAAAATGATACTATAAATTAGGGTTAAAGTCAATTCACATCCTGCAAATATCATTTTCTAAAATATACAAGTCATAGGGCTTCCCTGGTGGCACAGTGGTTGAGAGTCCGCCTGCTGATGCAGGGGACACGGGTTCGTGCCCTGGTCCGGGAAGATCCCACATGCCACGAAGTAGCTAGGCCCGTGAGCCATGGCCGCTGAGCCTGCGCGTCCGGAGCCTGTGCTCCGCAGTGGGACAGGCCACAACAGTGAGAGGCCCGCGTACCGCAAAACAAAATAAAACAAAACCAAAACAAAACAAAAATAAAATAAAATATACAAGTCATAAAGAATTATTATCCGTTATACAGAAAAACTTAGAAATCAATAAGAAAAAGACTAGTTACTCATTGGAAAATGCAAAGTTTAATGACATAAATGGCCAGTAAATGTATACAAAAAAGTTCATACTCATTATTAAGACACATTACAATTTATACTAATGAGGAAAACACAAATTAGCAACAACAAAACAAGATAACATTTTGGTCTTAAAAATGGCAAGATCAGAAAGTCTGATGCAAACCAAGTGCTGGTTAGGATATGGGGCAAAGGAATGTTTAGACACTGCTTGTTCCCCAAAAAACTCTTGCACATATGTGAGAGGTATATACAAGGTATGTATTGCAGCATTATTTATAATAGTTGAAAAATTGGAACCAAATTTCTATCATTAGGAAATGGATGAGTGAATTCTAGTATATTCATAAGTACACTATTCAACTGCACTTAAATTTAATCAACTAAATCTCTCTATATGTATTAACATAAATATAGACACTGAAAATGCAATATTAAGTAAAAACCGACCACATTTCAGAATTCAAGCAGTTTCAATGCAATGAAATTTTAAAAAACATATAAAGTCATGATATGTTGTTCAAAGATATGGTTTTAGTGTAGTATTAAAAAATAAACATAAGCCAGATTTATAAGAGTGCATAATTCTGCAGCAGGAGAGAAGAATGGTAAATACTTTTTATCTGTAATGTTCTATCTTTTTGTATAAAAAATAGGAAGCAGAATGATAAAATGTTAGCATTTGTTAATAATGGGTGTTGTGAAAACATGTATGTTACATTAATCTACTTTTTAAAATTTGGTTGATTTTTGGAAAATAAATATTTTTTATTGTTTAAGTTCATTTTAAACACTCAGGAATATGAATACTATAATTTCCAAGATTTCTTCTAGCTCTAGTATTCTGTAATCATTGTCCTCTTATGGCATCCATGGTGACAGGTAGTATAGGTTTATTTTGTAAGTAAACTAGCACTTTTTTTTATTGTGATACTTTGTTTTGTAACATCTTTATTGACTTTGTTTTATAACATCTTTATTGGAGTATAATTGCTTTACATTGTTGTGTTAGTTACTGCTGTATAACAAAGTGAATTAGCTATACGTATACATATATCCACTCCCACTTGCATCTCCCTCTCACCCTCCCTATCCCACCCCTCTAGGTGGTCACAAAGCACCCTGCTGATCTCCCTGTGCAATGCAGCTGCTTCCCACTAGCTATCTATTTTACATTTGCTAGTGATATACACTATGACATACACTATGTCAGTGCTACTCTCTCACTTCGTCCCAGCTTACTTTTCCCCCTCCCCATGTCCTCAAGTCCATTCTCTACGTCTGCTCTTTATTCCTGTCCTGCCACTAGGTTCATCAGAACCATTTTTTTTCTTTATAGTCCATATATGTGTGTTAGCATAAGGTATTTGTTTTTCTCTTTCTGACTTACTTCACTCTGTATGACAGTCTCTAGGTCCATCCACCTCACTACAAATAACTCAATTTTGTTTCTTTTTATGGCTGAGTAATATTCCATTGTGTATATATGCCACATCTTCTTTATCCATTCATCTGTCGATGGACACTTAGGTTGCTTCCATGTCCTGGCTATTGTAAATAGTGCTGCAATGAACATTGTGATACATGGCTCTTTTTGAATTATGGTTTTCTCAGGGTATATGCCCAGTACGGGGATTGCTGGGTCATATGGTAGTTCTGATTTTAGTTTTTTAAGGAACCTCCATAATGTTCTCCATAGTGGCTGTATCAAATTACATTCCCACCAACAGTGCAAGAGGGTTCCCTTTTCTCCACACCCTCTCCAGCATTTATTGTTTGTAGATTTTTTGTTGATGGCCATTCTGATGGTGTGAGGTGATACCTCATTGTAGTTTTGATTGGCATTTCTCTAATGATTAGTGATGTTGAACATCCTTTCATGTGTTTGTTGGCCATCTGTATATCTTCTTTGGAGAAATGTCTATTTAGGTCTTCTGCCCATTTTTGGATTGGGTTGTTGTTTTTTTTTTGATATGGAGCTGCATGAGCTGCTTGTGTATTTTGGAGATTAATCCTTTGGCAGTTGCTTCATTTGCAAATATTTTCTCCCATTCTGAGAGTTGTCTTTTCATCTTGTTTATGGTTTCCTTTGCTGTGCAAAAGCTCTTAAGTTTCATTAGGTCCCATTTGTTTATTTTTGTTTTTATTTCCACTTCTCTAGGGGGTGGGTCAAAAAGGATCTTGCTGTGATTTATGTCAAAGAGTGTTCTTCCTATGTTTTCCTCTAAGAGTTTTATAGTATCTGGACTTAATTTACGTCTTTAATCCATTTTGAGTTTATTTTTGTGTATGGTGTTAGGGAGTGTTCTAATTTCATTCTTTTACATGTAACTGTCCAGTTTTCCCAGCACCACTTAAAGAAGAGGCTGTCTATTCTCCATTGTATATTCTTGCTTCCTTTATCAAAGATGAGGTGACCATATGTGCGTGGGTTTATCTCTGGGCTTTCTGTCCTGTTCCATTGATCTATATTTCTGTTTCTGTGCCCGTACCATATTGTCTTGATTACTGTAGATTTGTAGTATAGTCTGAAATCAGGGAGCCTGATTCCTCCAGCTCCATTTTTCTTTCTCAAGGTTGCATTGGCTATTCGGAGTCTTTTGTGTTTCCATACACATGGTCAAATTTTTTGTTGTAGTTCTGTGAAAAATGCCATTGGCAGTTTGATAGGGAGTGCACTGAAGCTGTAGTTTGCTTAGGGTAGTATAGTCATTTTTGCAATGTTGACTCTTCCAAATGAAGAGCATGGTATATCTCTCCATCTGTTTGTATTATCTTTAATTTCTTTCATCAATGTCTTATAGTTATCTGCGTACAGGTCTTTTGTCTCCTTAGGTAGGTTTATTCCTAGGTATTTTATTCTTATTGTTGCCATGGTAAATGGGAGTGTTTCCTTAATTTCTCTTTCAGATTTTTCATCATTAGGGTATAGGAATGCAAGAGATTTCTGTGCATTAATTTTGTATCCTGCAACTTTGCCAAATTCATTGATTAGCTCTAGTAGTTTCCTGATAGCATCTTTAGGATTCTCTATGTATAGTATCATGTCATCTGCAAACAGTGACAGCATTACTTTTCCTTTTCCAATTTGGATTCCTGTTATTTCTTTTTCTTCTCTGATGGCTCTGGCTAAAACTTCCAAAATTATGTTGAATAATGGTGGTGAGAGTGGGCATCCTTGTCTTGTACCTGATTTTAGAGGGAATGGCTTCAGTTTTTCACCATTGAGAATGGTGTTCGCTGTCAGTTTGTCATATGCGGCCTTTATTATGTTGAGGTAAGTTCCCTCTATGCCTATTTTCTGGAGAGTTTTTATCATAAATGGGTGTTGAATTTTGTCAAAAGCTTTTTCTGCATCCATTGAGATTATCATATGGTTTTTATCCTTCAGTTTGTTAATATGGTGTATCACATTGATTGATTTGCATATATTGAAGAATCCTTGCATTCCTGGGATAAACCCCACTTGATCATCGTCTATGATCGTTTTAATGTGCTGTTGGATTTAGTTTGCTAATATTTTGTTGAGGATTTTTGCATCTATGTTCATCAGTGATATTGGCCTGTAGTTTTCTTTTTTTGTGACATCTTTGTCTGGTTTTGGTATCAGGATGATGGTGGCCTTGTAGAATGAGTTTGGGATTGTTCCTCCCTCTGCTATATTTTGGAAGAGTCTGAGAAGGATAGGTGTAAGCTCTTCTCTAAATGTTTGATAGAATTCGCCTGTGAAGCCATCTGGTCCTGGGATTTTGTTTTTTGGAAGATTTTTGATCACAGTTTCAATTTCAGTGCTTGTGATTGGTTTGTTTATATTTTCTATTTCTTCCTGGTTCAGTCTAGAAGGTTGTGCTTTTGTAAGAATTTGTCCATTTCTTCCAGGTTTTCCATTTTATTGGCATAGAGTTGCTTGTAGTAATCTCTCATGATCTTTTGTATTTCTGCAGTGTCAGTTGTTACTTCTCCTTTTTCATTTCTAATTCTGTTGACTTGAGTCTTCTCCCTTTTTTTCTTGATGAGTCTGACTAGTGGTTTATCAATTTTGTTTACCTTCTCAAAGAATCAGCTTTTAGTTTTATTGATCTTTATTATCATTTCCTTCATTTCTTTTTCACTTATTTCTGATCTGATCTTTATGATTTCTTTCCTTTTGCTAACTTTCGGGGGGTTTTTCTGTGTTTTTTTTCTCTAATCGCTTTAAGTGTAAGGTTAGGTTGTTTCTTTGAGATGTTTCTTGTTCCTTGACGTAGGATTGTATTGCTATAAACTTCCCTCTTAGAACTGCTTTTGCTGCATCCCATAGGTATTGGGTCATCGTGTTTTCATTGTCATTTGTTTCTAGGTGTTTTTTGATTTCCTCTTTGATTTCTTCAGTGATCTCTTGCTTATTTAGTAGCATATTGTTTAGCCTCTGTGTATTTGTATTTTTTACAGTTTTTTTCCTGTAATTGATGTCTACTCTCATAGCGTTGTGGTCAGAAAGATACTTGATACCATTTCAATATTTTAAAGTTACCAAGGCTTGATTTGTGACCCAGGATATGATCTATCCTGGAGAATGTTCCATGAGCACTTGAGAAGAAAGCGTATTCTGTTGTTTTTGGATGGAATGTCATGTAAATATCAATTAAGTCCATCTTGTTTACTGTATCATTTAAAGCTTGTGCTTCCTTTTTTATTTTCATTTTCGATGATCTGTCCATTGGTAAAAGTGGGGTGTTAAAGTCCCCTACTAGTATTGTGTTACTGTCGATTTCCCCTTTTATGGCTGTTAGCATTTGCCTTACATATTGAGGTGCTCCTGTATTGGGTGCATAAATATTTACAATTGTTATATCTTTTTCTTGGATTGATCCCTTGATCATTGTGTAGTGTCCTTCTTTGTCTCTTCTAGTAGTCTTTATTTTAAAGTCTATTTTGTCTGATATGAGAATTGCTACTCCAGCTTTCTTTTGGTTTCCATTTGCATGGAATATCTTTTTCCATCCCCTCACTTTCAGTGTGTATGTGTCCCTAGGTCTGAAGTGGGTCTCTTGTGTACAGCATATATGTGGGTCTTGTTTTCATATCCATTCAGCCAGTCTCTGTCTTTTGGCTGGAGCATTTAATCCATTTACTAGCATTGATGCATAGCATCTTAGCACTGAGATGGAAATCTCTGGGAGAGCTCTCACCGATTGATATTACGTGAGGCCGGGAAGTCTCTGGCAGTCAAATGTCCTGAACTAAGCTCTCCCTCCTCAGAGGCTCAGGCCTGACACCAGGCTGGAGCACCAAGACCCTGTCGGCCACACCGCTGCTAGTATTGGAGGGTATCCTGCAGAGGTGGCGGGTGGCTGTGGCTCACTGCAGGGACCAAACTAGCACTTTTTTACTAGATAGCACACATCTACAAAGTACAGTGTAGTGTGTCGCCATAGAGATTATTGGGTTTAAACTCACCCTCTTGGGTCTCTTGCCCTACCACTGTCGACTGTGTATTTGCAAAAGCTCTGGAGACCTCTCTGATAGAAGTTATGGATGATAGTCCATAATTATTCACCATGTTTTTAATGAAAACTGTATCTTCCACTCTTCTCTGCTTTCAGGTCTTTCATTTTTTAAAATGAATTCTAGATAGGTTACAAAAGTAGAAATAATCATCTCCATTAAAGGAGCATAATTCTCAATTTCTCATCTAAGTGGAAGTATGCATCTGTCTTCACTGCCAAGTTGACATTATTCTTGATCTTAAACTATTTCTTTTTATAAAGCTAAAGATCACTACTTCTATAAATGCCTTACCTTCATTTTTGACCTTGTTTCTCGGTATTGCCACGTTGGCATATTTTTTTCACATTTAGAAAGATACAGTTTTGTGGTTAGCGGAAAATGGGGACAACCTTCGGACCACAAACTTTCTTTGTTATTATTTTCAACTACTGATCTCACATATCCTTCGAATTTTACAAAGATATAGTATGCGTGGCTTCCACCATTGATTTCTTCCCCCAGTTGTCTTTGACCTTTGCTGTAATCTGTTTTGATTATTGTAAGTCCTACCTTCATGCTAGGTCATTGTACCTAATCATTTCTAATAGGTTTTTTTAAAGGCTGAATTAAATCTCTCCAGTGGTATAAGAACTTCCCTTTTTTGCTTTCTCAAAACGATTTTCCAACATCTATATCTTCTTTCTTCTATATCATTAGTTGACAAATATTTTCAGTAAAGAGCTACACAGTAAATATTTTAGGCTTTGCAGGCCAAGAGACATTCAAGAATATTATGTAAGAACTTCTAAGAGAATAAAACAAATTTCCACATATTTTTATTGACAAACTTAAAAATAATAGAGGAATTTTTCTATGTAATACAGATCTACTAATAAGAATAGAATTTTGGGGGCTTCCCCGGTGGCTCAGTGGTTGAGAGTCCGCCTGCCGATGCAGGGGACATGGGTTCGTGCCCCGGTCCAGGAAGATCCCACAGGCCGCGGAGCAGCTGGGCCCGTAAGCCATGGCCGCTGAGCCTGCGCATCCGGAGCCTGTGCTCCACAATGGGAGAGGCCGCAACAGTGAGAGGCCCGCGTACCGCACACACACACAAAAAAGAATAGAATTTTTCTTTTGGGATAACAATTTGCTTAATTGGGGTTCAAAGTTAGTGTCCCCTGTCATCAGTGTTAATTACAAATAAGTCTTCTGTCAATGTTGATCTGTCTTGAGAGTTTACATATTTCATCTTTAAAATGTCTTTTCACACAGGTAGGCATTGTCAAACACTGGTATCAACCTACTGGCCTGTATGTATATTCATATTTATCTTTGGAAGTCCTTTATAGGATTTAGTAGATTTTTCTCTTTATTTGCATTTGGAATGTCATTACGTTGCAAATTTATTACTTCCAATCGAAGGTTAGGTGGAAGCTCCTTGATGCACAATTAAATGGATTTTTAAAAACATTTTTATTGAAATGTACTTCATATCATACAGTTCACCTATTTAAAGTGTATAATTAAATGTTATTTAGTATATTCACAGGGTTGTACAACCATTACTACTATCTAATTTTAGAACATTTTAGTTCTCTCTTAAAGAAATCCCACACCCATTAGCAGTCACTCCCTGCCCCCTCGACATCCCTTCCAGTTCTAAGAAACCAGTAATCTACTTTCTGCCTGTATAGATTTGCTTATTCTGGATATTTCATGTAAATAGCATCATACAATATGTGTTCCTTTGTGACTGAAATGAATTTTGAAATATGAAATTTCTATTGCATTGCAATCAGGGTCCAAAAGAAATGCTGACTGAATTGTAGTTTGAGCTCAGAAAGAATATCAGCTGCAAATTTGTGTGGAAATGGATATTTTACTTCTAGTTTTAATTTTTAACAGTACAAGAAATTTATAGAGCAGCTTGACATTACTTGTGATTCAAATGGTAGTTGTCAAAATGATTTTACTATAGTATAACTCTTGAATACAAGTGCTGTCTTGTCTGTGATTTTAGGTTGAATTCATTAATAAACATAAGGTTTTCAGCAAAATCTAATTTCCAAAGGTGGTTACAGGTGGTTCTTGTCATTCAGAAAAATTTCAAACTGATCTGAGCTAAAAAAATTGCAATTAAATTTTACCAGTACTAGCCCATCACACTACAGTGTACTGTGTGGTAAGGTAAGTCAGTATATTCAACTTCTATTCCTGACAAAATGCACAGAGCTAATCATAATTCACTTCATGAAAGCAAATTAATTCCACTGTTAACACTACTCATTCAATAACATGATAGATTTGAATATTTTTCGTAAAGTACCTGTTAATGAATAGAACAGTGAGTAATCCTAGCCTTTAAACACATTAAGTTTTCACTAGCTTTGTTAATTTGACAAACTAAACCTTTTTTTATTTTACATATATTTTTACCACAAATCCATTGTAATATATCTTAGCAGATTCCACTTCAGGTTATACTGAATTTATGTTTTCTCAACGTCTTTAAAAATATTCTTGCCTGTAGTTTATTTCATGCAGACTATCCATACGAGGCTAATTTTCCTATCACTTCAAATAGCATTGACTCCTCAAAAAAATAACAACAATTAATTAGTATCTGTTCATCTGTTGACATGTAAAGAGCTAAGGAAAATGACTTGAAATCATTTGCCTTGTTTTTAAATTAATTGACTGTTGTTGTTGCTTCCAATTTCTTCAACTCTTTGGAGCAGGGTTCTTACCAAAAGGCTTAGTCTTAAATAAGTTTATTCTCTCTAGAAACATATCTTTGGCAACTGCAGTATAATATAATTCAATTAATATGCAATTGGTAAACAGCTTTCTTTGCTTGTCTAACAAATATGCCATTTGCAAAATTAAGTTTTGTTGCAGCCTCATTTTACTTTTTACATTTGTGAAGAAATTCTGCTGTAATGGGATATTCTGTTTTAAATCTTCTAATTTCACTGACTATTGCTTTCCTATGAGTTGGGAGTATTGTGATGAGTGCGTAGGCTGGTAATGTTGACATATACTGTATTCTTTTAGCATAGCTATCATGTTACTACATAACAAAATGCTTTGCCATCTAATTCAATAACAAAATAATCCACACTGTACTGTGCCTTCAAAGCATGACATTCCAAGTCCATTTTATCTCCTTTTGCATTTGTAATAAGAAAATAAAGTGCACACTATGGCAATATATATGACACTTGAAATACTGTTAAGTTATAACAGTAACTATCATTGTGATTCATAGAGCTCTGTGCAACAGTGGGAATCAGTGAAAATGTCACATATAATCCCTTATCACAACAACTCAACTCAGCCATCATGAGCAAAAGCAGTCATACACAATGCGTAAATGATGAGCATGGCTGTGTTCCAATAAAGCTTTATTTGTAGACAATGAAATTTGAATTTGAAGTGATTTTCTTATTTCATGAAATATTATTCTTCTTTTGATTTTTCTTTTCAAACGTTTAGAAATGTAGAAATCACTCAGCTCATGGGCTGTAAAAATAGTCAATGGGCCAGATTTGGCCCACGTGTCAAATAGTTTGCTGAACACTGTCCCACATCATTGATTTTTCCCTTTCCTGGATCTTTCTCATCAGCATACAAACTCTCTGTTATTGCTCTTTTCTTTAAAAACAACAACAACCACAAAATAAATACAAAAACCCTCATAGGGCCCCATTTTCCATTGTAGCTAGCATTCCTTTCCTCCACTCTCCTTACAGTCCAGTTCTTTGCAAAAGTTGTCTATATTCCCCATTTCTTATTTCCTTTCTTTTCATTGTCTCTTGAACACACTTCGGTCAAGCTTTCCCTCTACCTCTTCATTATAACTGCTCTTGTAAAGGTCACCATTGGCCTTGATATTGCTTAATCTAACGGTAATTTTTTCACTCTCACATTACTTAATTTCTTAACAGTATTTGACATAATTGATCACTCCCTTTTGAAACACTTTCTTCACTTTACTTCAAGGACACCATAGTCTCTTGATTTTTTTCCTTTCTACTCTGGATATTTCTTGTATGATTCTTTCTTTTTTTTTTTTTGCGATACGCGGGCCTCTCACTGTTGTGGCCACTCCCGTCGCGGAGCACAGGCTCCGGACGCGCAGGCTTAACGACCATGGCTCACGGGCCCAGCCTCACAGGTCCAGCCGCTCCGCGGCATGTGGGATCCTCCCGGACCAGGGCACGAACCCACGTCCCCTGCATCGGCAGGTGGACTCTCAACCACTGCGCCACCAGGGAAGCCCGATTCTTTCTTAATTCCTCCTTTTTTGAGTCACTTCTTAACTTTTGTTTTAACTCTCAACGGCCTTGGTCCTCTTCTCTTCTCTGTTTATGTTCACTGCTCTTGTCATCTTCTTCAATTTCTAGCAAATATTCTCTACATACCATGGATTCTCTAATTTATATCACCTGCTCTGGCTGTTCCATTGAAATCCAGACTGGTTTATCCTTCTGCATAATACTTCTCTACTTGGAGGTATAATAGGCATGTCAAATGCTCCACTCTTTAATATATTTCCCTCTAAATGTGTTCCACCCATAGTTTTTCCCATCTCAGTTGATGGCCATTCCATTTTTCCAGTTGTTTAGACAAAAACTTTGGAAACAACTTTGACTCTTCTCTTTCTCTCATACTACATTCTTAATTTTCATGCACTATTGTTAGTTCTACCTTTAAAATTTATTCAGAATCCAGCCATTTCTCACCATTTCTCGTGCTACCGCTGTGAACCAAGCCACTATCATTTCTGACCAGGAATCCAGCAATAAGAGCCTAACTATTCCTCCTGCTTCTGCCCTGGAGCCTTTGTGGAATGATCTCAAGAGTGAAGCCAGAGAGATCGTTTTAAAAACTGTGATCTGACACATTACTCTTTAATAGTGGCTCCTCAAAATAAAAGTTAAAAGACTTATAGTGGCCTGAAACCCCTGCATGACCCATGACCCTCTCCTCCCTGCTGTTTCCTCTCTGATCCATCTCCCATTACTCCTTCCGTGGCTCACTCAGATCCAGCTTCCGGAGACTCTTTACTGTTTCTCATTCACATCAGGCCCTTACTCACATTGTGACCTTTGCAGTAGCTTTTTACTCTCTCTGGGTGCATTCTTCCTCCTGATATTTACATGTTTAACTCCTGTCTGCTTCCAGGCTGTGCTCCAGTGTCAGCTTCTCCTGGTGGCCTCCTCTCTGCAAGCACCTCATATAAAATGCTACCAGCCCTCATCCCTGCACCACCATTCTTCATCCTTTCTTTTCTCCTCTATTTCCCATAGCCTTATTATCTTCTAATAATGCTACATTTTATTTATTGTATTTATTTTATCGTCTTTCTCTCCCTGCAAGGTTGTAAACCATGAGGACAAGGATTTTGTTCCATTTGTTCATTAATGAAGCCTGAGTGCTTGACACATAGTAGGAACTCAATAGATATTTGTTTTAAATACAGTCCTGAATATGACTTTGTAAGTCATTTTTCTGGATCTAGTTTGTAAGAAGTTAGAGCTGGAAGGGATTTTATACTATCAGTACTTTCTAGATTTGTACTAATAGCTACATGGCACTATTTAAATATAAATTGAAAATTAAATAAAATTGAAGATTCAGTTCTTCAGTCTCAATAGCAACATTTCAAGTGCTCGTGTGACCAGTGGCTACTGTGTTTGACAGCCCAGGGATAGAACATTTCCATCATCACAGAAAGTTCACAGAAAGCTCTGTTGGACAGCACAGCTCAGAGTCAGGTGGATTCCTCCAAGGCCACACAGGTTGTTCATCCAGAATTCAGATAGAACTCAAGAGACTCAAATGATTTATGAAAACTATAAAACAACACTTTCAAGGCCCAGGGCATCTTGTTAACATTGCAGATTCTGATTCAGTAGGTCTGGGATGGGGCTCAAGTTCTGCATTTCTACCAAACTCCAAGGGAACGCCAGTGCTGCTGGTCTGGGACATCACACATTCAGTAGTAAGGCTAGACAGTACTCTGTACATGTGAAGAAATACTTCCTTTTAATATTATTTTATTTAATATTATTTAGTAGGACACTTACTCATTATTATCACAAAGGTGTACTTTTGTAATTAGGATGTTTCCTAAATAAAACGAGCTGGTATCTTAAATACTGGTCTCACAGACAGCTGCATATATTAAAATGTATTCCCTATTCTCAGATGAAAGCTTCATAAATAATACATAGTCAAGCAGGAACAAGCAAGAAACCGAGAAACTGTAGAATATTCATTTTAAGAATGTACTTGACATAGGATGCTTTGTGATGCTTTATATTTATAATGGTGTGTAGGTGTAAAGTAATGGCCAGTTTGCTGATTCCTAGAGCAAAATAATGAAAGTTTAGAATAGTAGGAGGAGAGAAGAATTTTCTTGTTGAAATTGACATGTTTTTTGTTTTTGTTCAGAATTTGTATTTGGTTTTAGGAAGTTGGAAATTAACTTTTGAATGATAAAACACTGGAGATTTCTATTCCAAGTCTTTGTAAATTATTCAGCAGGATATTATTCTTTGTTATAATTTAATTTGTTGTCAAATTCTAACTTTAAAGCAATTGGAAGTTTATTAATCTTATCCTTACTTGCTAAACGACCAGCCATCGCTTACCTAAAACAATTTGTTTCCTTGGTGATGTAATAATTGGAGATCAGAAAAAGACATTGCTGTGAAGCCTCTTAAATTCTCCAATTTAACAGAATATTTGTCCATTTTACAGGCTGAGAAGCCAATGTCATTGACTCTGCCTACACTAGGATTATTCACAGATTTATAGAATGTCATGGAATAATAAATATTATGTAACAGTGAACTTCAAAATGAAAAGTGTACATGCTATCATATGAACTTTCTTTGGCTCTGTACTGCTAGTTATTCCTAAAGCTGACTTAACATCAGAAATGTATGAGGCACCTATTAAAAATAGATTCCTGAGTCCAGCCCTAAGAAATTCTGATTCAGTAATTCTGGGATGGTCCCAGGAATCTGTATTTTTAACAAGAGGCTTGGGTTTTCTGGTTAAATGAATTAATATAAATAGAATGCTTAGAACAATAACTGGCAGATAGTAAGCACTAATACATATTAGCTCTTCTCTCCCACCTTTCTATTGTTATTATTAAAACTATTATCCTTAGCCCATCTTGACCACCATTTGCTTAGCTCTCCTTTTTTTTGATGAAAAGGCTAAGGAAATATGAGAGAATAAGATTATTCCCTAATTGCACAAATATTCACTGAGTGCTTTCTAGATACTACACGTACTGCTCCAGGTCCTGGGGATGCAAAGCAAACATACCATGTTTTTAAGTCAAGGAATTACAGACTAGACAGATAGGCATATAATAAGTAAAAGCCCTTGTCTTGCAGTGTAGTAGTTGCTACATTAGAGGTGGGTTCAGGTGCTGGGACAGCACACAGGAGGGATAGGTAGGCTAGGCTATTTGTTAGGAAGGGTTTTATTAAAAACCCAGTCAGGCTTCAGGTGAGATCTGAGGGTAAGAAGGAATTAGCCAGATGTGGGAGGGGCTACTGAAGAGTTTCCAGGCCCGAGAGAGAACCACGACTGCAAAAGCATAGCTCTTCCATTGAATCGAAGTGACTTTAGTAGAAGCAGGAGACACAGTTGATCCGTGAGGAGGACTCAGTCACAAAGAGCTGCATCTGTAATCAAGAGCAGGGAATTTGGGCCTTTATCCTGCAGGCAGTGAGGAGTCATTGAAGCAACAATGTTTTACATTTTAGAAAATGAATTGCTCTCCTTGAGTGTAAAGGTTGGAGAAGGGGAGGGCATCATGATGGGAGGAGGAGGAAAAAGTGAGGCTAGAAGAAATGGTAATTTTTAAGTGTTAGCCTAGAGAAAAAAGTATGTAAGGGATATGTGTGTGTTATAAATATGTGTATGCATCTTTTTATTATGGAAAAATTCAAACATAAAATAATGGACAGAGTAGTGTAATCCCCTCATGCCCATCACCGAACTACAATAGTCTGTGGCCCGTGACCAATTTTGTTCCATCTTTATTCTCACTAATTTCCCTTCTCTTTATTATTTTGAAGCAAATTCCTGACATAATTTCATCTTCAGATACCTCAGTATGTATCTCTATAAAGACTTTCTTTTAAACATAACCAGAATATATTATTGCACCTAAACAATTAACAATAATTTCTTAATATCACCATATATCTAGTCAGTGTTAAAATTTCCAGTTGCCTCATAAGTGCCATAGTTCACAAGCTTGTAAGTGAAATAACCAAGATTGCCCAGACTTCTGACTCCAAACCTCCCTCAGTTGCAATTGCTGCTTCCAGTTTGGAGAAAGAAGATAGTTACTTGCATGACTTTAAGTAGGGAACAAAAATTTCTACAACCAACTTTTGAATGTATTTTGAAACTAATGTGTCCTGAGCTGCCGTGTGTTTCCTTCAGTGCTCACAGTGCTACAGTAGGCAGTCGTGTGGCATTATATTCTAACTATGCTTTCATCTTTTTAGGAGTAAGAATTATACTTGAAAATTTACACCTGCTACTTGACTCTGAATTTTATAGCTCCGTGGCTGACTATTGACAGCCTCAGGGATTTGGAGCTCACTGTCTGAAAGAGAGAGCACTAGTCAAGGATATAGTACAAGAATTTCTGATGCTATAGGTGTATAAAATATCATTTGTAAATCCAGGCTGCTAGTATTATGCAAAACCGTGATGCTAGGTACTCAAATATTACCTATGGAAAACATATATATCCATTAAGAAAGAATTGAAACAAGAGTACTGCTAATTCTTGATGGTATTTACAACCCTGAATAGGGAGATGCTTGGGACTTGTTATTTATACCTTTATCTTCTTGACACAATTTTTTAAGTTAATATTGTTTTATTGCCTCGTGATACCCATCCAAAACATTCTGTGCTCTTTCCTTGAGAGATAATTAACATCTCAGGTTTTATTGAATCATTTATTAATATATTTTCACCACAAATATATGTATCCCTAAACAGTATTGATTATTTTTGCCTAATTTCACCTTTATATAAATGAAAACATATGTTGTATATTCTTTTTTTTTAAAGGGAGGTTGCAATTTTTAATTCATTTATTTTTTATTATTTATTTATGGCTGTGTTGGGTCTTCGTTTCTGTGCGAGGGCTTTCTCTAGTTGCGGCAAGCGGGGGCCACTCCTCATCGTGGTGCGCAGGCCTCTCACTATCGCGGCCTCTCTTGTTGCGGAGCGCAGGCTCAGCAGTTGTGGCTCACGGGCCCAGTTGCTCCACGGCACGTGGGATCCTCCCAGACCAGGGCTCGAACCCATGTCCCCTGCATTGGCAGGCAGACTCTCAACCACTGCGCCGCCAGGGAAGCCCCTGTTGTATATTCTTTTATGCCATGCTTTTTAAATTCAAAGTTAAGTTCCTGAGATTCATCCATATTGAAGTGCATGACAGCAATTTGCTAATTCTCATTGCTGTTTTGTATGAATAAACCCCAATTTACTCAGACATTATACTATTGATAAACATTTGAATTGTTTCTGATGTTGTTGCTTACTGTTTCTATTACAACACACATGTACTGGAATTTCTCCAGGGTTTATATCCAGGAAGCTATTGCATCTTTAGCTTGGCTTGGTATTGCCAAATTGTTTTCCAAAGTCATTGAGCCAGTTTATACTTGCTCTCACAAATGATGAAAGTCCTTGTTGCTCCATAACCTCAACAGCACTTTGTAGTGCTTTAAGTGTTTGACCAATCTGGTGAGTATGAAAAAGAATCTCATAATTTAATGTGTGCATGAGGTTGAACATTTTTTTTTTTTTACATTATGGTTCATTCATGTTTTCTTTGAAGTGCCTTTTCAGGTCTAGCGCATTTTTTCTCTTTGTCTCTTGGGTTACTTGTCTCTTCCTTTTTGACTCATGGGAGTTGTATTTTTATACTCACAGTACTAATCCTTTGTTAGTTATGAGTGTTGCCAATATCTTTCTCCAGTTCATGGTTTTCCTTTTGTTATTTTTATGATGTTCTTTTTATGAAGAGTTTTAAATCTCTTTAATCCATTGCAATCTGAGTTCTGCCCCCACCATTCTACTGATAAGCTGTCTTGAAAGTAAGATCTGTAATCAGGGGTAGACCTAGGTTTTTGGACTCTGAAGCTTATGCCATGTGGGTATAGTCTTTAAGACAAAGAACCATAAATTGTGAATATAAAATTAGGTGCAAAAGAAAATGGTTAGAAAAATCAAAACAAATTACAAATTTAGAAAGCTGAAAAATACTACAAAGTCACACAATTTTATAATATAATATGGTATTAACTGCTTCATACATCTGTATTATGTTTTTAGTATTGATAGTTGGGCTGCGTGAAACATGTCTCTCCTCATACAAACTTGCCTGTAGTACTCCTACAAATGTGTGTCCTATAGACAAAGGTATGCAGATAAATTCTATGTCATATTTCTATAAAAAAGAAAAAGTATGATGTGTTTTTAATTGTTAAACTGATTGAAGAGAACTTCCGTTTTGACCTAAGCATAGCGAATAAAATCCCTGTTTAAATGCTTTGTGTTTGATGATGAGAAGGAGTTTTCCACAGATAAATGTCTGCCTCCCTACGTTTCAAACCTCTTTTCTCTTGCATGGCATGCGTATTTCCCACCCTGAGCTCTGTAGGACATGACGCTGTGCGATACAATCCTTGTACCTTATGTCATGATCCAGGTGAGTCATTACAGGAGGAAGTAAGACATTCCTGGAAGTTGTTCCTACCCTGGGGCCCTACCAATTAGTTAACTATACTCAAAAGTGACGGCAAATCACATCGACATATCCCCCCAGACTCACACTTCTTATATCACCAACTCAAATTCTCAGATCTGAAAAATGTTCACTCATAGCCGCAATAACAACAGCTGACCCAGTGATGGGGAGAGGTCAGAGTGGAAGGCGAAAGTGGTGTTAACCAGTTGCAGTTGAAATATCTTATTTCTGCAAAAATGTGACCCTTTGAGTACATTCCTAGGACCTTGAAGGGAGCCAGTGCACATGAGAAACCCTGACATTGTTTTCAAGGTAATGCTCTGCCTTCTATCTGTTCTCCCTCTACAGCCCTGAACACTGCTGTCCCTGCTGTCTTTCCATTCTCTCTACCTTTAGCTTTTTATTGCTGTCTCACCCTCGATGGCGTCTCTGGACCCTGTCTTCTCAGTTAGTGTATTTCTCCATGATCTGCCTTCAGACTTGTTTTCCACCCTGTACGTACTCCTTTGACCTCATTGTTCCCATCCCTTTAGCTGCCCTTATGCAGGAGTGACTCCAGAATTTCTGTGTTTAACCCTGATCTCTTGCAGGCTCCAGAGTCCCTTTTCTGATTGTGAGCTGGGGGCATCTCCTAAGAGACATTGCTTCTGACATACCTCAAATTAAGTATGTCCAAAAAGAAAGTTTTTATGTTTTCTCCAGAACATTCACCACTTCATCCTCCTATGTTCCTTTCTCAGTTACCGTCATCTCTATCCTCCTAGTCGCTTAGCCTCAAATCTTGGTCATCTCTATTACCTCATTTTTTCGCACGTCACTTTCCCCTTTGCACCTTTGTTATCCCACTCTGTGGATGACACCTTATGTGTCACTTACATCTGCCTTTTTTTCCTCAGTCTGAAACAGGGGAAAGGAGCTGAGGAAAAGAACTGCCATGGGGTATAGACAAGGGGGAGTGAAGATTCATTTGACTGGAGGTTTCCTAAATGCTAATGTAAATCCATAAGCTTACCTAAATCTTCAGTTTGCCCAACATCTCAAAATTCTAAATTCTCTAAATACCATTTTCCATACATATTATGTTTATATTGGTCATAGCTCTTATCAAATGTATAGTAATTATTTGTCAACATAAGATCATAAGCACCTATGAGATTATAAACTTGTAGTTGACAAGGAATCTATATTCTCACTTTGGTGAAGAACAATGCCTTGCATATAGTAGGCACTAAATAAGTACATGTTGAATTGAGTCCTTCAAAAGTGCTCTTTGCTGCCACTTTTTGTTTTCAAGTGTAAACATGTCTTCTTACACCTTTACCTATGGTCTAGAACCTGCAGTTGTATAGCAGAATTTGACATCAAACACACCTTCCTGTTTCAGGGTGACTTGGATCCTCTGATGAATGAACAAGGAAAAACACAGCGCTTAGGACAATGAGGACAAGCAGGGCCTGCTGGCTCCTATTAGCTCTGGTCCTGAGTCTCCTAGTCGAGTCCTGAGGGTGGTTGGTCTTGGGATATTTTATTTTAAATTTCCTCTTGTAGAAACACCATTCCATTTTTAGCCTGCTCGTGATATCAGTGGCTAACCGCAGGTGCACGGGGAAGTTGGTGCTTGGAGCTGGCAGGGATTCATTGCTTCCTCAGCTGACAGGCCCAGCAGAGCTCTTCTTCGGTTTCACTGGATGCTTTCTGCCTTGTGAATACCTATAAGTGTATCTCTTCTTTCATCTCTGTCACTTCTCTTAGAAAAAGAGCAAATACAAACGGAATCTTTTTTTTTTTTCTCCCAAGGTTTAAAATTGTAGTTCACACTCACTGATATGTTTGTGGTATTATGGAAAAAGCACTGTACTTAGCCAAAGCTGAAAGTATAACTGCAGACAGGACAGGTAAGCCAACTGTGCCACATTTGCCTAATCTTGAAAATGTTGAGATAAGCCCTGCAGGGCTGCTCTGAGGATCAGATGAAATGATAAAGCCTGCTTAGGAAAGTATGCAGCAGTATTTCTTAAAATTGAGAAATACTCAGACCACCTTTAAAGGAGAAAATTGTCATGGACTCCCTGCTGTTGACTTAACATTATAATATACATAAACATGCAGTTACACTTTCCATATGCTTTATATTTATTCCCCTCATGCAGTTCTACAGCTGTAAAACAGAAACAGATTTTAACATAGGTCCCAACACAATTACACAACCAGTAACTTAACTACAAATTTACAAGATCAGTTTAATGCAATGAATATTTTTTTTCCTGAAACTAAATCAGTGTAGATGAATGTTATCCTAATTAGTCTGCCATTGGTCATGTGATGACTCAATTCTCTCAAGCCTTTCTCCATTCAGACTACTGAGAAACCCTGGTTATATAATGGGGTTTCATCATTTAATATTTACTTTCTGCATTAACATCTCTGTTCCTTTCCCTTTAGCCCTTGGCAATTGGTAGGACAAAACCTTGCCATGTTGTACCATTATCTTGCTCTTAAAGCAGTGTTTTAATTTATTTAAGAATCTAGAAGCTAGATATATTCTATTAAATGGTGTAAGACATGGATAATCACTCAAAAAGGAGTTTTGTCTTTTTTTTTTTTTGCGATACGCGGGCCTCTCACTGTTGTGGCCTCTCCCGTTGCGGAGCGCAGGCTCCGGACGCGCAGGCTCAGCGACCATGGCTCACGGGCCCAGCCGCTCCGTGGCATGTGGGATCTTCCCGGACCGGGGCAGGAACCCGTGTCCCCTGCATCGACAGGCGGACTCTTAACCACTGCACCACCAGGGAAGCCCAGGAGTTTTGTCTTTAAAACCTGTTTTTAAAAAAACTCCCTGAGTATAGTGATGATCACTGTATATTGGATTCCAGTTTCAGAAACAACATAATGTTATAATATATGAGGTGTTATATATAACACATAATGTATAAATGCAAGGGGTGGGTATTAGAGGTATCAGACAACAGTTACAATTTCTTCGCTGTCATTTTATATGAATGTAAATCCTGTAAAGAAAACATTTTCTTATTTTTTGAAAAACACAACTATTGATTCTTTTACCCTTAACTATTTTGTCTTGATTTCCTAAGAAAATTTTGGTCCTCATGTTTATCAAATATTCTAGGAAAACCTGGTGCATTTCAGATTTGTATTCATTAGAGAAATAGACACTCTAGAATATATTTTATGTAAATATATTGACTGAAGTATGGGAGTATCTGCATGTTTTAAAGGGAATGGAAATAATTTTGTGACCCAATACATTTTGAGGAAGTTTTTCCTATTCTAGTTTGAATCAGGCTTTGTAGTCCAGCAACATGCTCCACTAATGGGAAGAGAGAGTCCTGAATGGATTACTATGTAAAAAGATTTTCTAAAAATAGGGTAAACTTAAATGGTAACATGCTTTTACTAAGCATTTTTATGTTCTTCCTTTTACTTTTAATGTTATAAGGCGTTTCATATGTATAAAAGTATGATGTATGAGAACTATACTTCAGTTACACATAATTTAAAAATTCCCAAAAGACCTTGGAATATAGAGTCTCAAATTTTCAACCGTCAACTCAGAGATTACCTTTTACTTATTGATTTGGCATTTTGCAGAATATTAATTTTTAAATTGTTCTTTGATTTCCTTATTAATTAATATGCACCTACTGCTTATTTATGAGATTTTTCTCATGAGGAAAATAAAAGAAGGCAAAAGTATTCCGAAGATTAGAGTTCTGTTAGGGAATGCTGAGTCTAGTATTGACGTGAATTTTTAAATACATTTTCTAGTATTCTCACTGTATTTTTTTCTTGTTATCGGTCTTCCTGTGTGTTTATTCTTCTACTATACTCCATTCTTGCTACCATTTATTTTTAGAGGCTATGCCTTTGAGGTCAGCAATAAATAGAACTGTGCTTTTAAGCTTGTTGGACTTAATTTAAGAACTATAGAATGAAGGATCTAGTGACAGCTGAGGTACACAGAATCCCATATTAATGTTACCACCTGTTAGTATCTTATGATAAAGATGTACTAATACATTTTCAACTAGTAATTAAATATGACAATAAAAATAAATTGAAATAAGTTAGTTTCTTCCTAATTATAAATACACTTTTTTTGTGTAAAAATGTGAAGTTAAAAATTGAATCACAGTCATTAAATTTAGGGATTATTTACTTACTAGTCCAGAATTCACACACTTGTCTTGGTTTTCTCCTTTAATTTTACAATTTTGAATGAAGCATAGGATTTTTTCCTTGTGTGATAGGAATACATTGTAACGGAATCCTCCATGCATCACTGCATGGATTCCTTATTATTTGTGCTGAGAGAGGGAAACGAAGTGATTATCTTTTAATCCTCAGTGGTGTGATTCAAAGCAGCGATAAGTGAAAAAATGCACAGCAGCTGAAGAACAAATGTTACTGCCATCAATTATCTCTGACAGATGAGGGAGTATTCTGAAGCCGACCTCTAGAATTCCCGTGTTTCCAGCTAGGCAGGGCATACTAAAATAATTTGTGCAGGTATATTTTAAGTGCTTTTGTATTCTAAATATGAAATAGGATCTTTAAGGACAAGTTTTTATAAACTCCAAACTTCTAAGGGTTGGTATACATTGAATTATTTTGGTATTGTCGGAGAGTAAAATACTGAAAAGAATAACAATCCTTACAGTGGCCTACTTTGATTATCCCAATTGGAACATCTTTGTCTAGTTGTTAGCTTCTAAATAAAGTGTCTTTCTGTCTGGTCTGTCACTGTTGAGTGTGAGGAAGCTTGCTTGGCTGCTGAGGAATTTAGCTGCCACTTTCCAGGCACTGCAGCAACAATGTGCTCATTTGTGGATTAAGTAATTGATGACCTTAAGTCTTCTAATCCTCCTCATCACTGGAGGTGATGAGGTTTCTAACTGGCCCAGGTCGCTTTGAATTACTGTCCTACTTTTGCCTCCATCTCAATATTTAAATGCTCTCCTGGCCACTCCTCACCTCCCTATGGGACTTAGAAGAATTGCTTGCTTCTCTGTGCTTTGTTTTGGTTGCATTTCCTCATTTACTTCCAACCTGGATCCCTTCCCTGACTTTCATCCCGAAAGTTATTATTTCTTTGGACCCTATTATTGACTCCTACCTACCGCTGCTCCCATTTTCCTTTGTTGCTTTCTGTTGTCATTTTAACCCTGGCCCCACGCTTTCCTGTTGGCAGTCTCCCTCCTCTTCTCTACTTTCTGCCAGTGTCCACGTGACTTTTGTGTTGGCTTATGAGGCTTCATATCCCTCATTATAGTAGATTCTTCCCTATTATGTTATTTTGTAACTAAGTACTTTGATGCATATTGTAGAATCTATTTTGTTCTATTATATGTAGAGGAGTTTTGAGGACTCTGTTAGTCAGAGGAGGCTACTCGTTATGTTGTTATAGTTCTGGAGTCATGGTATAAGGCAGATATGTCAGATGAATAAGAGCAACCAGCATGCCATGGAGTCTGGGAACCTTACTGTAGGATAAGGAGAAAGTGAAAAAAATTGGTCATATATTGGAAAGATTGATTTAGTAACAGCGGTGGCCAAAGATTGAGTGGCCTGCCTCAGTAGTGAGCATCCTGTCATTTTATACACACACACACATGCACATGTGTTTAGACAGGTAAAGGTGGCTAAGAATCAGATATGTGGGTACAGTAGGTGATGTTTAAAGTCTTGACTCGCATTGTCGAGGTCATATGATTTAGCGATTAGCATTGGCGTTTAGCTAGAATGAATTGAGTGGAATGAAACAGATTTCTCATTTTTCATCATTTCCTCTCATTTTAATATTTTTCTGTATTTGTTACCAAAATGTGGCATACATAGCTGTGATTGGCAATCCAGGATTTATTCTTTTAAAATCAAACTAAAATACATTGTTTCATATGATAGGTTTATTCAAGGTGGGGTCAGTAAGAAGCAGAATGGAGAGGCTACATGTTTCTACAACAACTGTTAAGAAGAGGGAGTAAGGGGCTTTCCTGGTGGCGCAGTGGTTGAGAGTCCGCCTGCCGATGCAGGGGACACGGGTTCGTGCCCCGGTCCGGGAAGATCCCACATGCGGCGGAGCGGCTGGGCCCGTGAGCCATGGCCGCTGAGCCTGCGCGTCCGGAGCCTGTGCTCTGCAACGGGAGAGGCCACAACAGTGAGAGGCCCGCGTACCACAAAAAAAAAAAAAAAAACAAGAAGAGGGAATAAGCATCACAGTGGCAAACAGGACTGGCTCTGGAGTAAGGCAGATATGGGGTAAACTCCCAGCACTGTTGCTTGTGGACTTGTGACCTTGGAAAAGGTATTTAGCTTCCCCAGGTCTCCGGGTCCTCATGTTATAATGGAGATACAGTAGCTAGTACATAATGAACACTCGAGGATTGGTAGACAGCAACGTCATCATCATCATTATGAAAGGTAATTGTAGGAAAGGAAAAGCTAAATGTTTATTGAGTGTTTGTGAGTAGCTGTTGTCAGATCTCACACTGTGCCCCTTCACTTATGCTGTCCTTCTTAGTCCTGAAATCTCCTTGTGAGGTAAATGGTTTGGGAGGAAGAAATTGAGGTTCAGAGAAGTTAGGGAAGGCCTGTGATGGGAACTTAGAACTAACTGATCCCAACATCTATGTTTAGTTTCATTGTCCAGCAGCCAAATGACATCAAGCTCTGCAAAACTCTGCACGTGAAATGCATGTTTTAAAATTGCTTCTGATCTTTTTTCTTTAATGGTGAGTTAAAATTTTTTTCTTTAGAATTCAGCAATCAAATAAGGTTACCTCTCTCAGAGGTAGTTTTAGAAAAAATCCAGTAGGAAGGTTTTAGAGAAATGTATAAATAAGATCTAAAACCAATTATTAAAAGAAACAAGATATACCAATGATAGTATTTCTCTTTTGACTTACGGTCTACATCCTATCTTAACCCTGTTACTAAGGTCCAGTTGTGTGCCTAAGAGCGGGAGGCTGCTGGTGTAGGAATGGCTGTCATCACACTGCAATTCTAGCCTGCGTCCTAGCCTTTTCCTCTGCCTTCACCCTCAAACCACACCCACCAGCATCCAGATAGGATAGTTTTCCTGTGGCTGGTGAATCACAGGCAAGAGGTATGGGGGTGGAAGTTGAGGGGAGATAAGCAGTGCAGTCAAGGCCCTAGCCCTAGGGAGAATAAATGCCTGGCAGATTCAAGATAATGAGAATGATTTTCTTGCCTGGCTAGGAAATTGTCCCCAAAGGCAGGTACAGAAGTGTTCTGAGCCATGATAGCATCGGTAGAAGAAGAACAAAGCTCTTAGTGAGGTTCTGTGAGGGTCTGAATCTTTTTTAATGATCCTCTGTTGTGTTCATTACAAGCCTTTTGTGTAAAGGGAAAGGTAAAATTATAAATGCAAAATATATACACAAAGGACAAGAGCCACACTCATTTTGAAATGTTAATTCTGACTTGTTCCTGTGAAAGTTAGTCTCTTATTTTTTATTTTTTTAAATAAGCTTTTATTTTAGGACAGTTGTAGATTTACAGAATTATTACAAAGATAGTACAGTTTCTGTATAACCCATACCCAGTACCCCCTGTTATTAACATCTTACATTAGTATGGTGCATTTGTCACATGAACCGATATTGATACATTGTTATTTACCAAAGTACATACCTTATTCAGATTTCCTTAGTTTTTCCCCAGTGTCCTTTTTCTCTTCCAGGATCCCATCCAGGTTACCACCTTACATTTAGTCATCATGTCTCTCCATAGGCTCCTCTTGGCTGTGACAGTTTTTCAGACTTTCCCTGTTTGTTTTTTTAAATAAAATTTTGTTATGATTATGTGTACAGTATTATATTTCGACTACTGTATATACTACAGTGATCTCACTATTCTATAGTCACATGAATATTCAGGTTTTTTTCAGTAGCTGACTAAAGGAAGAAAAATAAAAGGTATTTTCTAAGGGCTTGTATGTAGGATTTATAGCCGCAATGGAAAGGATTGATTTTGTAAACTCAGCCTCAAACCTCGTGCCTCAGGTCATTCAGGGAAGTATCTGAAGCTTTTTGACATTGAAATATCAGCATATTGAGACATCAAAGGATAAAAAATTCCATGCAAGGATGTTGACTCTGCAATTTAAAGACAGATAGATCTTGCATAACATAAGGGTATAAGGTGAAACTTCTTAAAGATGATGAGAAAGCAGAAAGACTTTCTGTTTTGCAGGCAACAGAATGAGAAACTTGATCTTTGCAGGAAAATCTTTCTTGATAAAAGCAGATATCTGGATAGGATTTTCAGTCATCAAGCGGTCATTGCCTAAGCTTCCAATAACAGATCTTCAAAGCTGCCTTTGAAAATCTTTTGAAAGAATTTTTTTCTTAAATCCAAATCTTTGCAATCTTGAAGAGACATTTAATCTTTAAGAATTTTTAGGATGTAATGCTAGAAATTCACGTATCATGTTATATTCTAAAAATACGAATTTATGCTATTCTCCTTGAACTGTATGCAGTAGAAAGCTTTCAAGTATAGATTGCTAATTAATTAAATATGGTTTTCTCTAGAGCATAAGGCATTGGAGCATAATTAGGAATTATGGGAAATTGTTATTTATGTAGCAAATTTGGGCTTGATTTATATCACGCTTTCTAGGAGTAATATTTAAACTGCAGGTAAAGAAGATTTATACTCTGTCCTACAGCCTTGAAAAATCAGTAAGAAAATGTGTCCATTTCTAAGGACTCAATAATGGTCTGTTGATTCAACAGATATTTTTTGAGGCACTTTGCCAGGCCCAGGAAAGAGCTGTCAAAGTCTGAATCATCTCTGGCAGTTCCTGCAAAGGACCAGAGGTCTGAGCACACTTCCCAGAGAGCTCCTGCTTCTTTATAGAGGCCATTTTCCCGTAACAGTGTCATTTAAAGTGTGAATGAAGAACGGGGCATAGAAGTAGAGTAGCCCCTTTTGTTGGAGATGTTAAGTCGTACTTAATGAAGAGAAAAGAGACCTGAACTTTTTTCTCTAGATTCCAAAATTTACATTATAACTGTGATGTTGGGAGTTGAGAAATTTTAGAGGACTTATCTAATACAGGTGATTAGTAACACTCAACTCCTAACTACAGGGCTATAGAAGAGATTAAAGTATATAACCTCACTTCCCTAGCACAGTCACTAGTACGATGTTGTATTGCTATACATATTTCTATATATGTTATATACTCATAATGATTGCATAGAAATTACTATCCTTTCTTTCACTTAGGTTTCTTTTTTATGGATTTACCAATTTGCTCCACAGACTTTGTAATTAATTTTAAAGAAAGCATGCTATTCCACTAAATGGATTTATAACAACTTCATAGTCTTATCAATGTATGTTGCAATTAGTTTGGGGTTTTGATTTTTATTATTGAAATTGAATTCAGTGATGAACATCTTTGTATTATATATAACTTTATCAATATTTTGGATATGTTCAATAAATACAATTATTGAATATATACATATATTTAATATATATATATCCAACATATATATAAAATAAAATTCTAGGTAATTTTCTGAGATCTATTATCTAATTCTTTAATTTTGTCTTCAACTCTGTTGAGCCTAGAAATCAACTTGTTTGTTGAGTTATTTCAATGATTGTGCTTTTCATCTAGAATTTCTATCTACTTCATTTTGACCTCTTTTATTTTTTTTTCCTGTAGCAACCTTATCCTTGCCTAATAGTTTCTACTCTTCCCTTACTCAATTTGAAGGTTTTAAACCTACTTACCTTAAAGTCTTTTTTCATGTATTCAGCTGTGTCCATTGCTTGGGCTGCAAAAATCTCATTTGTGGTGACTGTTGCTTCGTGCATGTATGTTTCCTTGTTCTTAACCTTGCAGTTTCTTATGGTTACGTGAATCGTTACTGGGATTGTGTTCCACAAGCATCCCTTGTGCTTCAGGTTAGAGAGCCATACTTACAAAGAAGTTAAGCATTACCTAATCCCAGACCAGTCATCATATCCAGTTTTTGCTCGGGGTCCACGAATCACAGAGTGCTATGGGTCTGGACATCCCCGTCCTGAGCACAGTTTAAGCCTTGATTTCCAACTTTTTGGAATGATTCTCTTTCTACCATCCATCAAGGCTGATGGCTTCCCCTCTTGCCTTTGGTGGGGTATTGATTAGTCCTGCAAATGGAGCAGCCCTCTGTGGCCTTGTGCATTTAGCTCAGATCAAGATCTCCTTGTGATTGGATCCTTTCCCCTCCCTCGGTTGCCCTCAGCTATAGCCTGTATCTGGCCCCTTCCTTGGAGACCCCTCTTTCTTCTGGATCCTGGTGATTTCCCTCTCTTGGTTTTAAGCTTAATTAGATAGGAAAAATATTTCATTTTATTCAGTATTTTTATGTGTTTGTGTATGATAAATTTTTCATATCAGCTGAGTTCATCATATTGAACTGAAGTCACTAAATTATTTGCAAAAATGGTTTATAATTTACTATGCCGCTAGCAATACATGAGACTATTAGTTTCTTCATACTGATATTAACATTCACTGCTATCAATTAAAATGTTTTTACTTGATTTAACGGTTGAAAATTATACCTTATTATATGTACTTTTATACCACATTGCATGTAATTTTATATAATTAGTTCACAAAGAACAAAAAAGTAGGTAGAGTGGGCTTCCCTGAGCAGAGGTGTCCGAAATGTACATATAAGAGTATATGTTCTTTGACCTTGAACCATTTTTTTTCTCTATTTGTATTCATGGGTCTGTTGCTAGAACTTGGGTAAAGGCATAGGATGAAAATCAAGGCTCTTGCATAACTAGTTTTTTTTCTCTTCTCATCCACCCTCACAAGCCAGTTCAAGAAAGGGATAAAGGTAGGTTATGTAGACAAAGGGCACATTTAATTGTGCTGCAGGAGCCCTTGTGATTTCTTCAAAACACCTCCTGTCAAGCCCTCTCACAGACATGGCACCTGGACAGTAAATTTTTCTCACTTTCTTAGAAGCAGAGGTGATTGTCTTTCAAATGATGCCATGTTTTTCTAGAAAGAATAAGAAGGAGGCAAGAGAGAGAGAGAGAGAGAGAGAGAGAGAGAGAGAGAAAGGGAGGGAGGTAGAGAAAGAGAGGGAGAGAGAGGGAATGAATATGAATATATGCCATGGAGAGCTATATCCATGTAATAATGCATCATGATGCCACAGGACTTTGGTTCATGGCAGCTGACTATTCTCCTGGCATTATAATTTGATATTGACTCTTTCTCTCTCTTTTCTTACTCTCTCTTTTATTTCTTCTCTCTCTCTTTCTCTTTCCCTCCTTTCTTCCATCCCTCCCTTCCTCCCTCCTTCCCTTTTTTCCTATCATTTCTATTGTGTTATTCCCCTGAAAGATATAGACAAATATAAAAGCCTTTGTTTTCCTAACCAGTAGACATAAACTGCTACAAGCTGCAGTCTCTCCATGCATATTCATTGGGAGAAATTTCTGAAAAAACTGTTTATATCCTTGCAATTTTATTTCCAGTTGATCTTACCCTTGTTATAGAATCTTTAAAAATGATCAGATTTCTCTATTGCTCCAGTTATTTTAGACTAGTTTCAGTAAATAGTTTTTTTGGTTCATGCTTGTCTTCCTCCACCTCTGTTTGCTGATGCAAAAACAGCTTAGCAGGTTTTTTTTCTTTACGCAATCTAAGGGTCAGACAGGTTTTCAGACTGATAGGTGTGGCTTTCACAGAGAAAAGAAGAAAGGACAGCAGTTGCCCTCCGGGTGTACTGTCTTCTTTGCATCTCATACATTTCACATAATTGAAATGAACAGCATTTTCTTAAATTATTATTCTTGAGTGTTTGCTCTAAATGAATGAGGATGGTGTTTAAGTAACAGGCACAAAGCTACTAGTATGACTAGAAATTATTTTCTCTTAAGATAGGAACTGCCAGAACATAATGATTTACCAAGTTTTTGTTTATATTATTCTTGGTTTATTAGTAATTGTATATGTTTAACTTTAGTTTCAGTTGAGCTTCCTTGTTGGAGTGTGCTAATGAAGTCTAATGTATGAACTGATTTGATATTTAATATTTAATTAAATATATGCATTAACTGCCTTCTAAATAAGCAGTTCACAAAGTAGCTCAAGGGAGAATTGCATTTTGCAGATTTGAATGCCTGTACCAATTTCTATTCTTCTGGCACAAACTATTTCACATTGAATCTCTAGGAAATGTTCAAAAATGCTTCAATTGAGGTTTTTTTTTTAACTCAATAAAAAGTTTGCTCTGTAAAAAATAGTGTACCTTTTAGAATTTAAGGAAAAAAGCAACTGCTTTTGTTTAAATATATACTGGCTCTTTAACCCAACTATTTACTCTCTTAGGCAAAATTTACAGGAAGAGTGCATTTTGCTTCTTTGCTCCTGGCCACCCCATGACATCCCAGTTAAGCCAGAGACTCTGGGTTCCAAGTGCCTTTAGTAGTCTCCCTAGCCTGCTATGTTTGGGTGCAGCAGAAAAGAGATCTGAGAAATGATCTAAGATCTGCCAGCTCCCACGTCTGCCCCTCCCTGGTCTGCCATGGAACCTAAAGTTTTGCTGTTAGATTCATTATTTCAATTAAGATGTGTCTCCAAAAAGACAGGGGGTGAAATTCAGTAAAAACCTGGGAAGGTTAACACACTAAGCTACTGGCATCTCAGACACATTAGCACAGGCTCTTTAGACTTAAATCACTCTGGAAAGCAATAACTTTGAAGGTATACTTATGGTGGTGATAAAAGGGAACCAAGAATTCAAGAAATGACAAGGGGAAGATAAAAGGGAAGGTTGCAGAACACATAAGACAAATTTTTCTTTTAAAGTTTGCCTAGGTTTTGCTCCACAAAAACTTTAATCTTCAGGGACAGTAGACTACTGCTAAAGACTAAAAGCAAATCCTGAGTGTTAAATGGGCTGTCACCTTCAATGATACAGGTAATAATAATAGCTACTGTTTATTGAGTATCTACTGTGTGTCTGTCAGATGCCATTGTCTATGATTTTCAGTTTCTTGACCTGATTATCTTAGCCTTGTTAACAATTTTCTTCATGTAATTACTCAAAAATCACTTGGTTAGGTAATGTCTTAAAGCATCTGCCAACATTCATTAGTGTGGATGCGTCTTCCATTGAATTAGATCCAAAAGTCTTACATGAGAGAACAAGGAAATGTTAGGTTCTGAAAAAGTCACTTTTAGTTTAAAAATGAGCATTTAATCGGAACGAATATTATTTCTTTTCATGGTATTTTCCACTTAGTTCTCTATTTGTCATTGTGTTTTGTTTTTTCTTTACTCCTCCTCCTCTGTATCTCCTTCCTCAACCTTGGTATTTAAAGAAATTCTTCCTAGTAGGGTATTAACTGCCAGCCCTAGTTTTTGCTACTGAGTTCTTGTCTTTTTCCTTTGTCTTCATATGCATTTTAGTGGGAATTGAAAGGGTCACATCAGGAGGTGCTGGCCAGAGGTCACTTTTAAATCAAGACACTTTCTCCTTTTAAAAGGACACTTATTGAACAAATAGATATTGAATTTGATTAAAGGCCTTGATTAAACAAAAGAGATAATCAAAGGTAGTTTGGCATCTAGTTCTTTAAAGCATCCTTAAAAAGAAGCAATAAGAAATTTCCAAAGAATAGAAAGGAATTAGGTATTCTAGATGTTTCTAAATATTTAAAATATATTTAAATATATATAATACTAAAATAGAAAGCATTATAAAGACCTATCCTGGTAAACAGAACAGATTGAGGACTTTTAAGTTTGAATAGCTCACCTGACAGAATTTGGGAAATTTTTTTAAATTAACATTCACAGATAAATATAAGGTATCTATAATGAATATAACATTTTAAATGTACTCCATCATCTCTGCAGTGTGTTTTCATATATTAATTGTATTAACACTGCATATATCCATTTTGCCTAGTGGTTCACAGTTGTATATACTGCTTTTGGGCTTCTATTTAAAATATATTTTGATAATTACTGTAATTTAACATGAGCTTTATTGATAAAGGTAGATTTATAACTCAAGTATTTTATATTCCTAGAAAGCATTAGTTTTGTGTTTTACAGAAATTTTTTCTATTTGAAATTTTCCAAGAATTTGTCCCGTGTTTTCCTTTGGTGCTCCTTAGCAGAATTATGGTAGCAGACAGCCTGTGGGATTTAAAGTTATATTTTACTTTTGTAGTGTGTTTGTGTCATTAATATTTGAATAAATTAGAAATAATGATTTAGTTTAATTTGAGTTTTGGCTTTATTGACTAATCTCTGATCATTGAATTTCTTATTCAATGTTCATTATATTTTGATGACTGTATTCCATGTCCTTTTTAAATGCCTATTTCATACCTCAAATTGCAAGTATCTTTTCAGAGCTTTGAGTAAAATATCTTTGAACAACACATTCATTTGTCATGGTGGTTTTTCAGATATAGAATATTAAGTGTTTATTCCCTGAAAGTTACCATTTCTTTTTTTTTTTTTTTTTTTTTTTTTTTTTTTTTGCTGTACGCGGGCCTCTCACTGCTGTGGCCTCTCCCGTTGCGGAGCACAGGCTCCGGACACACAGGCTCCGCGGCCATGGCTCACGGGCCCAGCCGCTCCGCGGCATGTGGGATCCTCCGGGATCGGGGCACGAACCCGTGTCCCCTGCATCGGCAGGCGGACTCTCAACCACTGCGCCACCAGGGAGGCCCTACCATTTCTTAAAAATTATTCTTAAAAGCCCATTGGGGAAAAAAAGAAAAATATTTGAAATAACTGATATTTAATTTTGATGTTTTCACTGATTCAGCATTATTATATTACTGAGCACCTACTATATATAACATAGACTGGTCATGGTTCTAGGGGTATAGCAGTTTTTGGAGCTTACATTCTCATAGGAAGAAACAGATAATAAATAAATATACATAGTAGGACAGTGGTGATAATGGCTATTGCCAGAAGAACAGAACCAAGGTAAGAGGAAAGGTAGATAGGTAGATGTAGGTAATGTGGGGGGGGTGTGTGTGTGTGCGCACGCACGCGTGTGAGCTCATGTGCTGTTTTTGGCAGGGTTTGTGTGTGATGGGATGGTTCAGAAGAGCCCTGAGTAAAGCAGGGGAATGAGGCATGTGAACACCCAGAGGAGGAGACTTCCAGGGAGAAGGGTGAGCAGGCACAAAAGTGCTGAGGCCAGAGTATATTTGTGCTAAAAAAAAAAAAAAAAAAAAAAAAAAAAAAAAAAAAAAATTTAAAAGCTTTGGCTATGTTTAATGCCAGTTTATTCATTGCACAGTTCTTATTCATCTACCATATCTAATTCATATTAAGTAATATAGTAAAAGAGAAGTATGTGGATTCTGAAAGAAAGGACATAGCAAAAATACTCCATGTATACTCATTGTATTTTAATAATTCACTGTGTCATCTCACTGAGTGGCAACTGGAAAAGAGCACAGTATTTTTCACCTAGCAGGTCAAGGTTCAAATCACCACTTGGCTGTTATTTACCTACTGGATAATGTTTATAAGATAAATGACATAAAACAGCACCAAGAAGTAAAAGCAGTTATTATTTGTTGCTGTAAGATAGAAAACTCATTTGTGAAATGTTAGTATAAATCCTAGAAATATAATGCCCTCCAAGCTACATATGCAAGTTATACTAAGTCAGCCAACCCTTTTTACTCATCATCTTGTAATTTTCTAAATAGGAACTGTCTCTGGACCAAATTCAAGGCTAATATGTTACACAACTCCAGAGGGTACTGTTTAGGTAGATGGCCCTAGGTAGTACATTTATAACATAATCCCTGGCTTTGGGCAAAATGGATGGCCCTGACTAAACTAGGTGATCCCAGAATAGATTGGAATCTCTTCTGTGCTTTTAACAAAATACCGCTGTAGAGTAGATAGGAAAAGATTTTCAATAATGATGATAATCACTAACACTTAATTGAGTTTATACTGCATTCCAGGCTCTACTCTAAATGCCTTGCATGGATTAGCTCACAAAATCCTTGGAAAGGGCTTCTCTGGTGGCGCAATGGTTGAGAGTCCGCCTGCCGATGCAGGGGACACGGGTTCGTGCCCCGGTCTGGGAAGATCCCACATGCCGCGGAGTGGCTGGGCCCGTGAGCCATGGCCGCTGAGCCTGAGCGTCCGGAGCCTGTGCTCTGCAACGGGAGAGGCCACAACAGTGAGAGGCCCGCGTACTGCTAAAAAAAAAAAAAAAAAAAAAAAAAAAAATCCTTGGAAAAACTCTCTGAGGTATATACAGATGATGAAACTAAGGAACAGATAGAAAAATAAAATTATAATTGATATAAAGCTCTGCTTTCTACTAGTTAATATTAGGATTAAATTATTTGATATAACTATTAATTGAACAGTATCCTTTCTGGTGATGGAAATAGGATATGCATTCTTCTCTACACAGATTCCATCATCCAACTATAAGTAGAATAATTAGTCTTGAAAGATAACTCAATCTTTCAGTCAGTTATTGTCAGAAATAGTTCAAAAATCAAACACCAAAACTAAGCTTTTCATGTTGGTTAGATGCTTGTCATTCTGATGGACAGTAACAAAGACTTCATTCCTCCAATGAATCTTTCATTTACCTAGGGTACAGTATTCTGAAGAATCCATTTTTGTAATGAAGGGAAATTACTTTTTAATTAAAAACTAATACTATTTCAGGTTAAGGTCATCTCTTGACGTATGTTATAGTATAGTATTGATGGGGACTTAGTCATTTGCTTGATTGAACTTTTGAGCACATTCAAAGCTGCTTCCTGATGAATCATATTGACCCTGCTCATGATATTGTTTAGGCCACCTGTGTCCTGAGATGAACTGGCCCTGCAACTATATACGTTTATTAGTAGTGTGTTTTTATTCTCACAGAAAGCCACCAAAATTACCATTTAAATCCTAGTGTCTGAATTTACAGACTTTCACCTAACACTTAGCGGCCACATAGCAGTTTTCTTGATATCAGTGTGTATGCTAGCTAGTTATTAGAAGGTCAACAAAATATGTTGATATTCCAGAAAAGGAAACAAAGGGACACATTAAGTGTCCTGTCTGAAGTCACATCTTCAGAAAGCTACAAACCTGGACTGCATTATTTTATGTCCTTGTAAAAAATCTCCTCATAGAATTAGTGTTGATTTTTAAAATAGCCATATATTAGATGTATGAGATGTTTTACAAAATTCATACTTTTTAAAAAATTTTTTAAATTTTATTTATTTTTTTATACAGCAGGTCCTTATCAGTCATCAATATTATATATATCAGTGTATACATGTCAATCCCAATCTCCCAATTCATCACACCACCATCCCCACCCCCAGCTGCTTTCCCCCCTTGGTGTCCATATGTTTCTTCTCTACATCTCTGTCTCAATTTCTGCCCTGCAAACCTGTTCATCTGTACCATTTTTCTAGGTTCCACATATATGTGTTAATATACGATTTGTTTTTCTCTTTCTGACTTACTTCACTTTGTATGACAGTCTCTAGATCCATCCACATCTCTACAAATGACCCAATTTTGTTCCATTTTATGGCTGAGTAATATTCCATTGTATACATGTACCACATCTTCTTTATCCATTCGTCTGTCGATGGGCATCTAGGTTGCTTCCATGACCTGGCTATTGTAAATAGTGCTGCAATGAACATTGGGGTGCATGTGTCTTTTTGAATTATGGTTTTCTCTGGGTATACGGCCAGTAGTGGGATTGCTGGATCATATGGTAATTCTATTTTTAGTTTTTTAAGGACCCTCTATACTGTTCTCCATAGTGGCTGTATCAATTTACATTCCCACCAACAGTGCAAGAGAGTTCCCTTTTCTCCACACCCTCTCCAGCATTTGTTGTTTGTAGATTTTCTGATGATACCCATTCTAACTGGTGTGAGGTGATACCTCATTGTAGTTTTCATTTGCATTTCTCTAATAATTAGTGATGTTGAGCAGCTTTTCATGTGCTTCTTGGCCATCTGTATGTCTTCTTTGGAGAAATGTCTATTTAGGTCTTCTGCCCATTTTTGGACTGGGTTGTTTGTTTTTTTAATATTGAGCTGCATGAGCTGTTTATATATTTTGGAGATTAATCCTTTGTCCGTTGATTCGTTTGCAAGTATTTTCTACCATTCTGTGGGTTGTCTTTTTGTCTTGTTTGTGGTTTCCTTTGCTGTGCAAAAGCTTTGAAGTTTCATTAGTTCCCATTTGTTTATTTTTGTTTTTATTTCCATTACCCTAGGAGGTGGATCAAAAAAGGTCTTGCTGTGATCTATGTCACAGAGTGTTCTTCCTGTGTTTTCCTCAAAGAGGTTTATGGTGTCCGGTCTTACATTTAGGTCTCGAATCCATTTTGAGTTTATTTTTGTGTATGGTGTTAGGGAGTGTTCTAATTTCATTCTTTTACATGTAGCTGTCCAGTTTACCCAGCACCACTTATTGAAGAGACTGTCTTTTCTCCATTGTATATCCTTGCCTCCTTTGTCATAGATTAGTTGACCATAGGTGCGTGGGTTTATCTCTGGGCTTTCTATCTTGTTCCATAGATCTAAGTTTCTGTTTTTGTGCCAGTACCATATTGTCTTGATTAGTGTAGCTTTGTAGTATAGTCTGAAGTCAGGGAGCCTGATTCCTCCAGCTCCGTTTTTGTCCCTCAATACTGCTTTCGCTATTCGGGGTCTTTTGTATCTCCATACAGATTTTAAGATTTTTTGTTCTAGTTCCGTAAAAAATGCCATTGGTAATTTGATAGGGATTGCATTGAATCTATAGATTGCTTTGGGTAGTATAGTCATTTTCACAATATTGATTCTTCCAATCCAAGAACATGGTATATCTCTCCATCTCTGTGTATCATCTTTAATTTCTTTCATCAGTGTCTTATAGTTTTCCGCACACAGGTCTTTTGTCTCCCTCGCTAGGTTTATATCTAGCTATTTTATTCTTTTTCTTGCAGTGGTAACTGGGAGTGTTCCCTTAATTTCTCTTTCAGATTTTTCATCATTAGTGTATAGGAATGCAAGAGATTTCTGTGCATTAATTTTGTATCCTGCAATTTTACCAAATTCATTGATTATCTCTAGTAGTTTTCTGGTGGCATCTTTAGGATTCTTTATGTATAGTGTCATGTCATCTGCAAACAGTGACAGTTTTACTTCTTCTTTTCCAATTTGTATTCCTTTTATTTCTTTTTCTTCTCTGATTGCCATGGCTAGGACTTCCAAAACTGTGTTGAATAACACAGGTGAGAGTGGACATCCTTGTCTTGTTCCTGATCTTAGAGGAAATGCTTTCAGTTTTTCACCATTGAGAATGATGTTTGCTGTGGGTTGGTCATATATGGCCTTTATTATGTTGAAGTAGGTTCCCTCTGTGCCCACTTTCTGGAGAGTTTTTATCATAAATGGATGTTGAATTTTGTCAAAAGCTTTTTCTGCATCTATTGAGAAGATCATATGGTTATTATTCTTCAGTTTGTTAATATGGTTTATCACACTGATTGATTTACATATACTGAAGAATCTTTGCATCACTGGGATAAATCCCACTTGATCATGGTGTATGATCCTTTTAATGTGTTGTTGGATTCTGTTTGCTAGTATTTTGTTGAGGATTTTTACATCTATTTTCATCAGTGATATTGGTCTGTAATTTTCTTTTTTTGTAGTATCTTTGTCTGGTTTTGGTATCAGGCTGATGATGGCCTCATAGAATGAGTTTGGGAGTGTTTCTTTCTCTGCAATTTTTTGGAAGAGTTTGAGAAGGATGGGTGTTAGCTGTTCCCTAAATGTTTGATAGAATTCACCTGTGAAGCCATGTGGTCCTGGACTTTTGTTGGAAGGTTTTTAATCACAGTTTCAATTTCATTGCTTGTGATTGGTCTGTTCATATTTTCTGTTTCTTCCTGGTTCAGTCTTGGAAGGTTATACCTTTCTAAGAATTTGTCAGTTTCTTCCAGGTTGTCCATTTTATTGGCATAGAGTTGCTTGTAGTTGTCTCTTAGGATGCTTTGTATTTCTGTGGTGTCTGTTGTAACTTCTCCTTTTTCATTTCTAATTTTATTGATTTGAGTCCTCTCCCTCTTTTTCTTGATGAATCTGGCTAATGGTGTATCAATTTTGCTTATCTTCTTAAAGAACCAGCTTTTAGTTTTATTGATCTTTGCTATTGTTTTCTTTGTTTTTATTTCATTTATTTCTGCTCTGATCTTTATGATTTCTTTCCTTCCGCTAACTTTGGGTTCTGTTTCTTCTTCTTTCTCTAGTTCCTTTAGGTGTAAGGTTTGATTCTTTATTTGAGATTTTTCTTGTTTCTTGAGATAAGCTTGGATAGCTATAAACTTCCCTCTTAGAACTGCCTTTGCTGCATCCCATAGGTTTTGGATCGTCATGTTTTCATTGTCATTTTTCTCTAGGTAATTTTTGATTTCCTCTTTAATTTCTTCAGTGATCTCTTGGTTATTTAGTAATGTATTGTTTAGCCTCCATGTGTTTGTGTTTTTTACATATTTTTCCCTGTAATTGATTTCTAATCTCATAGTGTTGTGGTCAGAAAAGATGCTTGACATGATTTCAATTTTTGTTAAATTTACTGTGGCTTGATTTGTGACCCAAGGTGTGATCTATCCTGGAGAATGTTCCATGCACACTTGAGAAGAAAGTGTAATCTGCTGTTTTTGGATGGAATGTCCTATAAATATCAATGAAATCTATCTGGTCTATTGTGTCATTTAAAGCTTCTGTTTCCTCATTTATTTTCATTTTGGATGATCTGTCCATTGGTATAAGTGAGGTGTTAAAGTCCCCACTATTGTGTTACTGTCAATTTCCTCTTTTATAGCTCTTAGAAGTTGCCTTATGTGTTGAGGTGGTCCTATGTTGGGTGCATATATATTTATAATTGTTATATCTTCTTCTTGGATTGATCCCTTGATCATTATGTAGTGTACTTCCTTGTCTCTTGTAACATTCTTTATTTTAAAGTCTATTTTATCTGATATGAGTATTGCTACTCCAGCTCTCTCTTTTTTTTTTTTTCTTTTTGCGGTACGCGGGCCTCTCACTGTTGTGGCCTCTCCCGTTGTGGAGCACAGGCTCCGGACATGCAGGCTCAGCGGCCCTGGCTCACGGGCCCAGCCGCTCTGCGGCATGTGGGATCCTCCCAGACCGGGGCACGAACCCGTGTCCCCTGCATCAGCAGGCGGACTCTCAACCACTGCGCCACCAAGGAAGCCCCTCCAGCTCTCTTTTGACTTCCATTTGCATGGAATATCTTTTTCCATCCCCTCACTTTCAGTCTATATGTGTCCCTAGGTCTGAAGTGGGTCTCTTGTAGACAGCATATAGATGGGTCTTGTTTTTGTATCCATTCAGCAAGCCTGTGTCTTGGTTGGAACATTTAATCCATTCACCTTTAAGGTAATTATCAATATGTATGTTCCTATGACCATTTTCTTAATTGTTTTGGGTTTGTTTTTGTAGGTCCTTTACTTCTCTTGTGTTTCCACTTAGAGAAGTTCCTTTAGCATTTGCTGTAGAGCTGGTTTGGTGGTGCTGAATTCTCTTAGATTTTGCTTGTCTGTAAAGCTTTTGATTTCTTCATCGAATCTGAATGAGATCCTTGCTGGGTGGAGTAATCTTGGTTGTAGGTTCTTCCCTTCCATCACTTTAAGTATATCATGCCACTCCCTTCTGGCTTGTAAAGTTTCTTCTGAGAAATCAGCTGTTAACCTTATGGGAGTTCCCTTGTATGTTATTTGTCATTTTTCCCTTGCTGCTTTCAATAATTTTTCTTTGTTTTTAATTATTGCCAGTTTGATTACTATGTGTCTCGCGTGTTTCTCCTTGGATTTATCCTGTATGGGACTCTCTGCACTTTCTGGACTTGGGTGGCTATTTCCTTTCCCATGTTAGGGAAGTTTTTGACTATAATTTCTTCAAATATTTTCCCGGGTCCTTTCTCTCTCTCTTCTCCTTCTGGGACCCCTATAATGTGAATGTTGTTGCGTTTAATGTTGTCCCAGAGGTCTCTTTTCATTCTTTTTTCTTTATTCTGTTCCTCAGCAGTGAAGTCCACCATTCTGTCTTCCAGGTCACTTATCCGTTCTTCTGCCTAAGTTATTCTGCTATTGATTCCTTCTAGTGTTGTTTTCTTCTCAGTCATTGTAATGTTCATCTCTGTTTCATTGTTTTTTAATTCTTCTAGGTCTTTGTTAAACATTTCTTGCATTTTCTCGATCTTTGCCTCCATTCTTTTTCCGAGGTCCTGGATCATCTTCACTATAATTATTCTGAATTCTTTTTCTGGAAAGTTACCTATCTCCACTTCATTTAGTTGTTTTTCCTGGGTTTTATCTTGTTCCTTCATCTGGTACATAGCCTTCTGCCTTTTCATCTTGTCTATCTTTCTGTGAATGTGGTTTTTGTTCCACAGGCTGCAGGATTGTAGTTCTTCTTGCTTCTGCTGTCTGCCCTCTGGTGGATGAGGCTGTCTAAGAGGCTTGTGTATGTTTCCTGATGGGAGGGACTGGGTATAGCTGACTGTTCCTCTGGTGGGCAGAGCTCAGTAAAAGTTTAATCTGCTTGACGACTGATGAGTTGGGCTGGGTTCCCTCCCTGTTGGTTGTTTGGCCTGCAGCAACCCAACACTGGAGTCTACCTGGGCTCTCTGGTGGGGCTAATGGCAGACTCTGGGAGGGCTCTCGCCAAGGAGTACTTTCCAGAACTTCTGCTGCCAGTGTCCTTGTCCCTACAGTGAGCCATAGCCACTGCCCGCCTCTGCAGGGGACCCTCCAACACTAGCAGGTAGGTCTGGTTCAGTCTCCCCTGGGGCCACTGCTCCTTCCCCTGTGTCCCGATACGCACACTACTTGGTGTGTGCCCTCCAAGAGTGGAGTCTCTGTTTCCCCCAGTTCTGTCGAAGTCCTGAAATCAAATCCCACTAGCCTTCAAAGTCTGATTCTCTAGGAATTCCTCCTCCAGTTGCCGCACCCCCAGGTTGGGAAGGCTGACGTGGGGCTCAGAACCTTCACTCCAGTGGGTGGACTTCTGTGGTATAAGTGTTCTCCAGTCTGAGTCACCCACCCAGCAGTTATGAGATTTGATTTTGCTGTTATTGTGCCCCTTGTACTGTCTCATTGTGGCTTCTCTTTTGTCTTTGGATGTGGGGTGTCTTTTTTGGTGTGTTCCAGTGTCTTCCTGTCGATGATTGTCCAGCAGCTAGTTGTGATTCTGGTGTTCTCACAAGAGGGAGTGAGAGCACTTCCTTCTACTCTGCCATCTTGGTTCCAGGACCTCAAAATTCATACTTTTTTTTTTTTTAATTCATACTTTTAAAGTCACGAATTTTATGATTTTTTGTAAGAAAACAGTCAGAAATGCACACACACACAAATACTTATCACTAGGATATTCATCACTATATTATATAATAGAGAAAGCGTGGAAAACTAAATGCTGAATGGTAGATGTTGGTTAAATAAATAATGGGACACCATGTATGCAGACACTTTAAAATATTTTAGGAAATATTATTATGATATAATAAGTATAAATGCAAGTCATAATAGTGTATATAGTATGATCTGTATTTTATTTAAAATATATATGCATATAATCCTATAGAGTTATAAATATGGATACTATAAAATTATAGATAGAACTATATATCATTTTTTTGTATTTTCTGTATTTTCACATTATCTTAAAAAAATAGTAATGTAAAAAGAGACATAGTTCCTCCAAGACCCAAGAATTTTAATTCTGAAGATAGTCATTCACACATATATTAACATGTACTGGCATTTTCATTGCTATACTATTTCTAAGAACTAACTTTGGAAACAACCTTGAGTCCGCTAAAAACATATTGGATTAATAAAATATGACATATCATATGATAAAACATTATATATAGCATTTCAGCCAAAAAATTAAATCTTTATCTACCAACATAAGTAGGTCTCAAAAAATGCTGAGTGAAAAAATGCACAATATAGAACAATACATGTTGACTATATAGGCAAATAATACACTTTTACCTAATAGTTTAAAGAGGACTATATAGTTAATATTTTTATATATATATTTATTTATATATTATATATTATTTATATTTATATATTATTTATATTATATTTATTATATATTTATATATACTATATATATATATATACTTATATACTATATTTATAACTAAATAGTTAAAGAAGGAGGCCTGCCAGTCTAATGACTGTTGATGCTACTGGGAGAAGAAATAAGAAAATAGGGCTAGGTAAAGGTGACTTCAGAATTTGTACTATTTTTTTTTCTTTAAATAAATAAATAGATAACTAAATAAATCATATACACACACATAAATGAAAGTCTAAGCAAATACAACATCTTAATAGTTATTATTACTAGATGACAGGAATATGTTTCATTCATTATTGTTTTACTTTTCTAGATTTTTAAAATTTTACAGTGAAAGAAAGCAAAGAAAAAAATTGTAAGGTTTTGGGGAATGTGGTGTCAAGAAAGGGATTTTTTGTTTGTTTCTTTGTTTAAGATGGGAAATATTAAAACTGCATTTTCAAACTGGCATGATTCATTAATAGGTTGTAGGTCAGTTTAGTGGGTCATTAGTGCCCCATTTTCATGGAATCTGTGCAGAAAGGAGTTAACATAGCAGGCTTGAGCCCACCATCCTTAGAAAGTCCGACTTGCAAGTTGGACCCTTGGCTGACATATGGGAACTTGAGTGGGAAACATTTTCCTACACTGAAGTAAAACCTTCCTCAAATGGTAAGAGTGGGTCACTGTCCCTAAACTCTTTGTGAACAGAATACAATTTATCCTGAAAACCTGCCTATCTTCTGGGAGTCTGGAATTTGGGTTTGTGCTAGGCAGAGGGAGCTAACATGAGCAGTCCCCAGTAAAACCTTGGGCCCTGAATCTCTAATGGGCTATGAGGCTTCACGTGCATTGTCTGTTGCTGGCAGAATTACTTGCCCTCTGTGTGACTCCACTGCGAGAGCACTTTTGGAAACTTGCACCTGGTTTCCTCTGGACTTCACTCCATGTGCCTTCTCCCTTTGTTTATTTTCCCTTTTACTGAAATAAGTCTTAGCTGTGAATACCACTAAAGAGAAAAAAAGACATGGCCATGTGAAAACATCTTTCAAAAAATATTTTTGGTGACTCTGCCTTTCATGGTATTCAGTGTTTTATATTAAGAGTCATATAGGTTTTCTTAGAATTTCATGTAGAAAAAAATGTTTCTCTCAGTGAGTTGGTATGCTTTTCTTTACTGAACACTAACAGACATTCACCCCACTACTTTTCACATTTGTCTTTGCACTGGGAAACATGGAGTTAAATTTCGGGATTAATTGGAGTTTTCCTGAGCAAGATTAGACAGGGGTTCTTTTGCCTTTATTTTACAGCTTTATTTTATTTGTATGTCTTACCATAAGCTATAAGTTAGGTATAGAAAACATGTATATGGAGGCATAAAATGATAAAAATAACCTACATGGAGTAAAAAGATTTCTGGGTAAGTAATGTTGTCTTAGGGAGTGTACACATTTCTCTCCACTTGATACTAGGATCATGTGTTTTGTTGGCCTTTAAGCTCAAGTGTATATAATCCTATGATTAAAATAGGGATTAAATTCTTTCCTTAGTTATGTATATATAAATGTCATTGACTTTTTGGGAAGTTATTATTAAATTTTAACTGAGTGTATATTTTTACAGTGTGGGCACCAGTCATATTAATCTTTCTATTCAAATTGTATTCAGTGGTTATTTTGGCAAAAGCAAAGCATTATAAATAGATTAACATAGTCAGTGGTAAAAGGTTAAGATAAAACATGTAGAATTACAAAGCCAGTGATACAGAGAAGCATTTATTCACTTTACAAAAGAGGTTACCACTTATTTCTTTTAATCAGATCTTCTGATGCATTTAAACATATGTTTACACTCAACCTTCTAATAGTACACAGTAGAATTAGAGTTTTTATAAGTATAACCACTAGTCATTTCTAATGCTGGCTATTCAAGAGTTTGTGATAGAGTAACTTGTAAGTATTAAAGAAAAGCTTTATATTCTTTATAGAAGCATGGTAAATTGGCTCCTTTCTTTGGCATTAGCATCAATTAATGGAGAACAGAACTGAAAAATGCTACTGCATTATATCTGTATTTTGTACAGCGTTTTTAATAATTTCTTAGTCAAGCCTTCCATTTTACATTTGAGGAAAGTTACAATTACCTTTATTTTCATAAGATCAAGTGACTTGCTGGAAATGCAGGGGTCAGTGGTATTGTGTTAAAAATTAGAATTATTTACCCTTTTTTTCCAAAACTTGGTCTAATTCATACCTCATTTTGATACAACAGAATGATCTCATTGTATTATTTCAAGGACAAATCTCCTTGAGTAGAAGAATTTTCATTGAAAACATAACATCTTGTTTGTTTTAGTTGAAGGCTTTCCAAACACATTAGCATTCACAAAACTTGGATTTCAACTCAGAAGGACAATAAGGACTAGGGAGAAGACAACAGTGGACCAGAAATCCAGACCCATTTTTAGAAGGAGAAAATGGATGGAGGGATAACTGACTTAGAGCTAGTTGAAACTTGGATGACTAAAAAAAGGAAAGAGGTTAGTCTGCACCAGTGAATCTCAGAAAGTCTTTGGAACAGGAAGCCTCAGAATATTTTTAAGATGGTGGTGTATTGTGGGGCTGAAGGTAGCAGGATTAGTTGAAAATCTGAATGAAGAGTAGGAACCCCACCCCCCTCACCTTTCTGAACCTTACACAGCAAAGTGATTGCCCCTCTCCCAGAGTAATAAGATTTCTAGCAGGGATGCTGCAGGCCCAGTGTGATGAGATAGAGGCTCTGCACTGACAGTAGGGATCTGTGGGCAAGTCCACACAAAGGGCAACAAATCCCCCACACCCAGTTTGGTCACATGCTCTGGCACTGGCTGTTGGACATACGCTTCCAGGCATAAAGCCAGAGGATTCTTCCCTGGAGAATGTGTATAGCTCCAGGGAAAATACCTAAGGTTACTGCTACTTGGTGATTTCCCAGCAAAAAGGCCAGCTTGCCACCTGACTTTAGCAGTGCAGTCAGCCAGTGAGGCTGGCTCACAGATGTCCCCCTCAGCTTCTTACTCTCTCACTCTGAAATGTGGATTGCATGACTCCTCCATGGAGATGTTCTTCAGCAAAACAGGAGAAATGAAGCAAGATAGTGGTTAACATGAACTCCAGGAAGCTATGGGCTCCAACAAAAGGCAAAAGTATTAGGCTTAGCAACAGTCCATATTGGAGCAGGACAGAGGGCTTCAGAAAGTATGCTCTGAGAAAGAAGAAATGGAATTTGATAAACTAGTTCATCTGATTATGTGCAAAATAATCTTCAAGAAGTTTGTAATTCAGTTGCAGAGTTTTAAGAAATATTAGTAATAGGTATATAAAAAGCTAAAAAAGAAAAATAAATAAAAATTATAAGCCCTAGAAATGTTAAGAGTTATGTTAGAGGGCTTCCCTGGTGGCGCAGTGGTTGAGAGTCCGCCTGCCGATGCAGGGGACATGGGTTCGTGCCCCGGTCCGGGAAGATCCCACATGCCGCGGAGCGGCTGGGCCCGTGAGCTATGGCCGCTGAGCCTGCACGTCTGGAGCCTGTGCTCCGCAACGGGAGAGGCCACAACAGTGAGAGGCCCGCGTACCGCAAAAAAAAAAAAAAAAAAAAAAAGAGTTATGTGAGAAATGAAATGACATTGTAATATTATATTAGGCTCACTAGTAAATAGTAAATATCACGTAGTCACAATAGTTTTAAAATGAATTTTTAATTAACAAAAATGTGTGTTATAACTACAGAGAGGATGGAAATAAGTAAAAAGATGAGAAAAGTAGGAGAGTTCTAAATTCTAATCTTCGCATATTAGGAGCATAAGCATATTCTCTAGAAACAAAAGGGTAACAAAAGAAACAGTTATGTTAAAAACTGTTTCCCTCAGAATAGGGGTTAGAGTTGGATTTCTGTTTTTATTACCTACCTTGTAAGAGTCATTTGATTTTTTAAAATAACAGGCAAGTATTATATTGATAAAAATAGAGTAAACAATCACATATAGGTGACTTACCTAACTCTAATTTTTCAGTTGCATAGACAGTATTGTATCGCTCTGTGACCCTGGGAAAGCTACTTAACTTTTGAGAAGCCTTAGTTTCCTCATTTGCAAAACGGAGATGATGACAGTGATTATAACAATAAAAATAACCTCATATGAATGTTATAAAGAGAGAACAGAATGATGCATACAAAGCATTTGGTATAGTGCTTGGTACGTATTGTCCATGTTGGGTATTATTAATACTACTTTAATACAGATGTATTTGCCTCTCTAATCCATTAAGTTTTTGATAAGCTATGGGAAAGCAGATTACATCTGAATAGCACTTAACTGAATAGTTACTTAATTAACCTCTAAAACCAGAAATGATCATGTCTGGATATTTAATCAATTTCTAGCCAAAGGTCATATCACTAATAAAGTTTTTACTTCTAAGGCCAGTTAGAGTTATTTATGAGAACTCTTTAAGTTTGCTGTTTTAAAGTGAAGAATTAGCTTGTGTATTCTATTTTAAAATAGAAAAAATAAAAAGCTTTTAGCGTATATAGACTTCTATTGCTAAATGTTTAAAAATTCTAAGGTGGACTTTCATGATTTCCACTGTCTTTTGTATAATGATAACTATTCCTTCTTGTCATGTACATGACAGATTGTGAATGCTCATTTGATGGTAAAGAATAAGTGCAAATAATGACTACAACTTGCTTTAGCTAATTTTGAAAATGTTATTCTTACTGTATTATGTGTTTGGCAATGCAAAGCTCTGGATGTTTATAGCTTTTTTAATCCTGTGCATGAATAAACAGATTATTAAAACCTGTCTCTGAATACCTCTTAGAGATGTACTGAAGAAAATCTCCAGAGCATTTAGTACTAGTGCATGTATTTTCTGGACTATTTTGTCACTAATATTCTGCCTTGCATTCTTTAGTTAACTCTTTACGTGGGAATGCTGTATCTCTTCAACTAGACTAAAAACACTTTAGGGCAAAATACAAAAAAAATGTGAATATATGAATATATCTGCCTATTTTTGCAAAAAGAAGCATAGAAGGGATACACAAGACAGTGAAATGGTTACCTATAGAGGCGGGTGGGAATGGGGTGGAAGGTAGAGTAGGAGTAAAAATACTCCGTGAGTATGCCTTTCCATGTAGTTTTGACTTTGAACCATGTTAATGTTCTACTTATCAAAAATAAAATTCAATCAAAAAGAACTTTTAAAAAAATTTTTTAAAGAAGTAAGCCTGAAGATAGAGTATGAACAGAAGCAAAGGGTATAACTATTTATCAAATTGCATAGACACAGAAGAATGAGTTCAGGGCTTCCCTGGTGGCACAGTGGTTGAGAGTCCGCCTGCTGATGCAGGGGATGCGAGTTCGTGCCCCGGTCCGGGAAGATCCCACATGCTGCGGAGAGGCTATGCTCGTGAGCCATGGCTGCTGAGTCTGCGCGTCCAGAGCCTGTGCTCCGCAATGAGAGAGGTCACAACAGTGAGAGGTCCGCGTACCACAAAAAAAAAAAAAAAAGAATGAGTTCAGGCAACTTTAAACACAGTACTCTGAGTGTATGCTTAGTAGGATATATTATGAGCAGAAAGAGAATTTCAGACAAATCTTTATCTTTCTGTAGTGGTTTGTTGTTGCTAATTTGTTGATAGGGTAATTAGGAAATTCTTATTTATGTACTGGAAGATAAAGCAAATAAATAAATATGTTCATATCAGTTTTCTAACCATGGCAGAAGAGAGTTATAAGTACGGAATGAGGGAAAGTGAGAAAGAACCCTTGTAGCATTGGGTTATAAGTGGAAGCATCAGTATGAAATGCTGATTTAAAATAAAGAAAAAAAATATGTATTTAAAATACATTAAATGTATAATATATACATGTATAAAATTATATATATATATATATATATATATATATATATATATATATTTAATAACTCTGATGACTGAAAGGGCCTAGAGACAATGATGCTCAGTGGTTTTTGATACCCAGTGGTAAAACTACTGACTAAAGTGTTTTGGGGGAATAAAATATAGTCCCATAGTCAAGTATCAATCAGATTATTGATTAATTACAAGGGAAAAGTACTTTTAAAATAGAGAGAGCTGGCACAGACATCACCATAACCAAGTGATCAAAACTGTCACCACCAACAATGGAGAAAGCTGAAAGTACATGCTTCTTGATCTGACACCATGGGAAGTACACACCACCCAAAATGTTGAAGTCAGATTTGTTTATGGGGAAATAGCAAACAATTCCAGATTGTGAGACATTCTACAAAACAACTCGCCTGAATTCTTAAAATGCTAGTACAAATTATTTTATTTAAAAAACTGAAAGATTAAAACAGATGAAAGAGAAATGACAACAAAATGTACTATATGATCCTTGACTGGATCCTGAATGATTTTTAAAAATCAGCTATGAAGAACATTTGGGGGACAATTAGGGAAATATGAATATAGAATGTGTATTAGTTAGGAATATTTTATCTATGCTGTTTCCTGATGAGATGATTATATCATAATTAAGTAAAATAATGCCCCTATTCTCTTAGGTGGTTAAGCAAAAAAGAAGAAAAAAGTAAGAGGCATGTGTGTGTGCGTGTGCGTGTGTGTGTGTGAGAGAGAGAGAGGCAGAGACTTGAAATGTTTCATTAATTGAAAACTGGAAGGAAATAATTTGAGGGACAGATTATGCCATGCATTCTTTTTTTAAAAAGTGCTTTAGTAAATTCTTTGCCAGAACAGATTTAGTGAAGATTTTAATATTGCAAAAGAAATTATGTGGATTGGAGGCAATTAGCATGTTTCCTAAAATGCGGGATAGATGTTAGTTAAATGTTTTGAAAATATTCGATCAAATAATACTAAGAAATTTAAATGAAAATCTCTCTAAGTTGGTAATTCAGGTGGGCAGTCCTCTCTTTTCCTTTGAGAATTGCCTGTTACCATCTGTTTATTGGGGAAATGAATAATCCTTAGCTAAAATAATGTATATTAAAATAATAGCATATTCCCATTTTGCACATGAAATTGACGTCACTGTTTGCCTCCTCGCTCAGTCAGCTTTGTGAAGAACCACACAGCAAACCTGGGCAAGCACCATACGTGCTGTGAAGGCGCTCCACCTGCCTCAGAAGCCAAGGGCTGTTCTGTCTTTACATTGCTTTTCACCGCAGCACTGCTGTGCTTTCCTGTGCCAACTTCCCACCATCAGCGGGGCTTTAGACAGAGCTGTTTATCATAATGGTAAACAACTACCAGTGCAATTAAGAGACACCCTCTGGCTTGGGGTCAGACATCTGCCAAGGCTTTGATTATTCTATTTCAATTTATTTCAACAAACAAATACAAAGTGCTTACTGTATGCAAGGCAGAGTCCTGGTGCTGTCTAGGATATCAAGATAAATCATATGTGGTATGTGCCTAAGAGAAGTATATAATCCAGGGAAAGAGGGCCTGAGACAGTTACATCAATATCAGTTATTAAAAGGTAGGGAATGAGAAGTGATTTAAGAGGTAACAAACAATATCCTATGAGCATTTGGTATTCAGAGGTCCCTTGTCTTTAGGACTATCGTTCAGGTCTTTCTCAAAATGGAGGATTGGAGCCCAGTCATCCAGATGGTTTGGGACATTTACAGAACCATGATTCATAGATGTGAGATCTGGTTGTATTTTTTTTTAATTGCCCTGATTTCTGATGTTAATTATTGCAGCTAGGCTGCCAAGCAAACATCTGTTCAGGGTTGGATTCTGGATACGGGCTTGTTGCTTTGGCTCATCTTGTTGGAAACTATTCTTACTTCACATGGAGTATTATATAATCTTCATGAATACTGAATAGTATGTATAGGTCATCAAACTCTTTCAGGTCAGCACATAGCTAGAAGATTCACAGGAAAGGAGAAAACAACAAATAAATATACTGACGTATATATTAAAGCTTACAATTAGTAAAAAAAAATGTTTAAACCACACATGTAAAAAGAAAAATATTGCCATTTTTGCTTATCACATTAAAGGCAAAAGTATCGGAGGGTTATTTTGGTTGTTTTATTTTGCATGCTTGTTTTTTTAATGATGGTACTAATCAGAGCAAGTTGTGGTGAAATGGTTACTATCATGGACTGTAAATAAATACGGCTTTTGGAGAGCAGTTTGGCAGTATGTGTCAGGAGTCTTATAATAATCATGTTCTTTGACCCAATAATTCCAATTCTGGGAATCTATCCTAAGGAAATAATCTGAAATACAGAAGAAGCTTCATGCATGAAGTTATTCATCACCACATTATTTATAATAGCATAAAATTGGAAGGAGTCTCCACAGGTTAACTTGGTCCTCTACTTTCTGAAATATTATACAACATTCTGAAATGATGATTATAAGTGGTAATAACATGGAAAATGCTCATGTTGTGTTATATGGAAAGGCAGGATGCCAAATTGAATTTAGTGTGTGTGTAGAATAAATACAGTATATATTAGAAGGATATATATGAAGGTGTTAATATTGTTCACATTTGGATGATAAGACAAAACCTAATTTTTCCCCTTTTTCTGTTTTCCACATTTCCTTTATAAAATCATTTATGCACAAACACAAGAGACCCCAAGACTATTATCAAACACTTCCCTACACTCCAGGGCCCCAGTATGATTGATATCTGATTTCCAGTTAGTTCTAGCAAGTGAGAAATAGGTCTACCAGACCTATTTCGTTTAGGGAGAAAAAATATGTTTCTATTCTTCCTCAAAATGATGAGATTATTCAACAGTTAACAAAACTTACATAGTTCCATTATATATAGTAAGGATCTAGTGAAATTTTGGTCAGCCAGTAACACTTTTGGCAGCTAGTGCATTAAAACACAAACAAAAGCAAAAAAAAAAAAAAAAAAAAAATCAATGCCCCTTAATCAGAGCAGCCTAGGGACACTTTAGAGGAGTTGTACTAGGAAGGATGGGCTGACCATTAGAGAGGCCCAGAAGTGTTTCCTTTCCTACATCCCAGCCTTTTTTTCTTTCCATTAACATGTTGGGTACAATAGTTGAGCCTGTGGCCAGTCAAGGATGTGTCTGTTCCCCTTAAGGAAGGCTGGGCTTCCAGCCCATGTGAGTTCTCTGCCCTGGTAATTATAACTGATCTTTTTATCTTCTTAGAACTATTGATCAAGGGTAATTTGACTGTCAACCCCTCCCTCCCAGAACCCCTTAGAATGATCCAGAACAGGACATTAATTATTCTTCCTACAAGCCTACATTATACACTAGACAAAACAAATAAAATCACATTTCCTCCCGTACAATTAATGCTGCACCTGGGCTAGTGGCCCCGTGCTCCCCTTTATCATCTCTATCTATGCTCCCTGCTTGACCCTTAGCCTTCTGTGGCTAGAGATCCATTACCTGAAAACTACCTGGCAAACCAACACTAGTTACATTAACCTCTTTTTGAATTTCAGCAAATTTTCATTAAGCACCTACCCTGTGCCAGGTAGTGAGTGAGGTATATGAAATGCAAGAATAAACAAGGCAGAGTTTCTGCCCTCAAAAAAATTTATAGGATAATGGAAAATACAAGCAATCAGTCTGTAATGGGATAAATAAAATGACAGGAATGAGTACAGGCTGCTACAGATTTGACATCTAAGCTAAGACCTGCAGAATTTAGGCAAGACGCATGTGCATGAATCATGTCCCAGATAGAAGGAACAGCAGGTTCTAGAGGCAAACTAGTGTATGACTGGGGCATAGCTTGCGATGGGGCAATGGCAATAGGGAATCCAGAAAAGTCATCAAATCATTAATTGGATCTTTATGTCATATACAAAGGAGTTTTCACTTAATTAGTGGAGTATCATGACCAGATTTGTGTTTTAGAAAGAGTACTCCAGAGCCTGGGCTAACTTAGTGGCAGTGGAGATGAAAAGATATAAATGGTTCTTTGAAGTATGAATAAAATGGAATTTTGTTGATTGATTGGTTGAGGGAGAGACGAGGCAAAGAAAAGTCAGGAGAGAGAATACCTTGTTTTCTGGTTTCTGCGTCACTCACAGGAATAAGGAACATGAAGGACAGTGGGCTGTCAGGGAGAGATGGGGAGGTGATGAGTTTGGTTTTAGGCTGAGTTTGAGGTATGTGGCTGAAGACATAAAGTAAGGAATTGCATGTAGATATCAGAAGCTCAGTAGAGAGATTTGGGCTGGAGGTTTACATGGGGAAGCCTTCGGCATATGTGTGGACTTGAAACCATAGGGGTGAAGGAATACCTCTCAGAGAACAATCTGTAATAAACAGAGCCTTGGAAACCCAGGAAGTTTTAAGAGATAGACATAGGAAGAATTCACAAAGGGACAGAAGGAAGTACTGAGAACCAAGAGAATGTGATGTCCTAGGGGTCAAGAAAGAAGCAGAGGTCAGCAGGGTCAGTGCTGCAGAGGAGGCGAGTAAGATAAGGATTCATGAGGGCAGTTAGAAAGGAGAAGGTCATTGGTAATTTTGTAGAGAGTGACTTAAAGTGGAGGGGTGAGACAGATTGTAGTGGGTTTTTAAATGTGGACACAGAGACAAGAACATTAGATAATCTTTCAGTTAGCTTGGCTGAAAAATGGAGGGAGACTAAGATGTAGAGACTAAGGCATATAGGGGTCCTAATGAGTTTTTATTTCGTTTTGCTTTTATGATGGGAGAAACTTGAGCACATCATATGCTTGATTGTCTGAAGTTACCAGAGAGAGTTGAGATTCCTGACAAGGCAGGTAGAAATATTCATCTTGGGAAGCTTGGAAGGTCTTGCTTTCTACCAGAGAGGAACGAAGGGGGGAAGAGAATGTATGGGGAACAGAAAGTTGAAGGGGTTCTCAACTGAACACATTATATTTTACAGTGTCAAGTGGGAGTGAGGTTGTTGATTGCGTGTGTATCAGTCACTTGAAAGGTTGGGGTGAGGACTTGAGGAGGTGGAAATTAGAAATGTTTCATAGGTAAGGAAGGAGTGACCTAGAGGGACCCAGAGAAAGGCTGCTGCTCAATGATGACAGCCCAGATGCACTTGGGACCATCTGCTTGTCTACAGACTGCTTATGCTCATCCAAGGATCATGTTTAGAAAGGCATGTACTGCTTTTCATTAGGCATTTAAGAATTCTGGGTGGCCTCTAGCAACATGGCATTATTATTCCAAGTGACTAATTTTGCCAAGTCTGGAGAGGCATCTGCAGGGGCTTGCTTAGTGACAGTGTGTCCAGGCTCTGGCAGTGACTGGGTTTGGATTAAAGCTTCAATAAATATTAGCTGCTGCTGTCATCATCACCATCATTCAGTTCACTGTGACAGTACCAGAAGTTTCAGGAAGGTTTACAATTTAAGCCTTTACTATAGAGCATGAACATGTCATCAGAGCTCCACTTTTCTGTGGTAGAAAGAATGACAAAAGGCACTGGCCATTCCTGTTTTGAGAGGACAAAACTAAAACAAATATAAAAAACCTTTCTCAAAAAAAAAAAGAATCAAAGTTAGATGTTTATCAGTTGAGTCTTTTTAGTAGGCAGGTTTCCATATGCAATCCCTAAACTCTCTTAAGAATCACATTGCTGGGGCCTCCCTGGTGGCGCAGTGGTTGAGAGTCCGCCTGCCGATGCAGGGGATACGGGTTCGTGCCCCGGTCTGGGAGGATCCCATATGCCGCGGAGCGGCTGGGCCCGTGAGCCATGGCCGCTGGGCCTGCGCGTCCGGAGCCTGTGCTCCGCAACGGGAGAGGCCACGACAGTGAGAGGCCCACATAACGCAAAAAGGAAAAAATAAATAAATAAATAAATAAAAAGAATCACATTGCTTTCCTGGATGACCCTTGATTTCATGGAACAACAGGTGGGTATGTAAATGATTTAACTGCCCAAATCTGTCTCCCTTACTGGACGAAAAAAATTAAAACAAATACAAAAGAACCATAATATACTCATAGTACAGTAGCATTTTTTTCACATGCAAAGAGTAACAGTAAAGTAATAGTAATAGTAAAAGATAATTTCAGGATCCCAGGTTAGGATCCCCTGATATACATATATATACACTCTGAGTAGTTCTAAGAGGATTTAATTTCTGGAATATAATGGCAAAATTTATTGTAATTCAATATAAAAATGGGTAAGAACATATAATAAAACTGGAAATAGTACTAATACAAAACAGTATTAGTATATATATAAAGTATTTTTATATAGTATTCATAAGTGCTTTATAAAAAACTTTTAAATTATATTATTATTCTCCCTTTACACTTTTCCCTATGTTTGGCTTAGAAAAGTATAAGCGTTTTTAAAAACAACTTGAGTTTCATTTTTACTTGTGATTATTTTCTCTGTTAGAATATGGTGAGGTGTTCTACTCTTTCCATATAGCTCACAGTCTTCTGTTGTGGTCTCTGTTTTACCATCTTCCTCTATACTTTATCTTAGCTAATTTTCTTAAGTGATTTGTTATTTCAATGAAAACAATCTCATTTGAGCAGTCTCCATTCTAATACAAGAGCAGTATTTACCTCGTTGGCCAGCAGCAAAGTCAAGAGGTTTTCATCATTGTATTGTAGTCTCCTAAAGAAAAGAAGCTCAGTTGAAGCAGGATGGGATTTTCTCAAGTGTATGTGCAGTAAATCAAGACATTTAACACTGTGGGTATACCAGGTATTCCAACCCTTTTTCACTCTAACCACAAAACTTTTCATTCACCAGGCTAGCCTTTTGTGGATACCTCTCTAGCTCAATCATATTTTTAAAAGAGATTTCTATACTCCTAGGCAAAGATTTCTCCCTACTTTGGAGGTATTAAAATTCAAACATCAAAAGAGAAGACACTTTAAAAAAAACATATTTTTTTTCTCTTTTCATATTCATATACATTTTAACTTTATTCCTGGGAGACAGAAAGGAAAATTTAGTCACTCTACATTAAACAGTGTTTTGTAACTGCAAATAATGAATAGAAGCCAGGAATGGAATTATATTTTGCTTTCTCGAATCTAAAAACTCCAGGTAATGAACAGACTATTCCTAGAATTGGGTGCATGGTGCACAAAGATACTTTGTTTTTGGCATGAAAAGGCTCTGTTGAAATTGCTCTTTTTAAGTTAAAAAACGATGTTAACTTGGTTTAAAGTCTAGGAAAGCACTGATGCTTGCCAGTATTGAAAGACCAAAACCTGTAGGGGAAAAAAAAAACCCACCAAATATTGAAATGGCTGTGAATAAAAATACAGAACATGTATTTTTAAAGTTTGTCAAACTTGGACTACCTCCAGGTTTACAAGTAGTATCGTAAGGAGTGATTTTGTTGTTCTATTTGTTAAACAAGTTTCAAGAAGAAAGGTTTCTGGATACTATTTAAAAAAAAAAAACTATTTTGACATGAGCTCTGTGAAAGGAGTGTTGCTTTCTGTGAAGTAGCTGTGATGATGGCAGGACTGTGTGGGATGACATTCCCACAGGGTTTAGTTGACTTACGAAATGTCTGTTTCTCCACTGCACCCTGCAGAGGGTTAGGACAGAGCCCAGAATCCATCAGTGCAATGGTAGAGGCTTTAAACTTAGACCACCAAGTGTGTTCAGAAACAAACTTAAATAATGTTCATAACTTAGTTTTGATAAGTAAAATCCTGGACCCATAATTCTCAGTATTCTCTCTTGTTTTCAAGACCAATGCAAAGTTTTGGTTTACTGGTGTTGCTATCCATTCTGTATCTGTCACCTATTAAGAGTCAGAAAACACTGATGCAAAAAAAATTTACTGAATGATAAAAATTGTAACAAAAATACTAGAACATTGGGCTTCCCTGGTGGCGCAGTGTTTAAGAATCTGCCTGCCAATGCAAGGAACACAGGTTTGAGCCCTGGCCCGGGAAGATCCCACATGCTGTGGAGCAACTAAGCCCATGTGCCATAACTACTGAGCCTGCACTCTAGAGCCTGCAAGCCACAACTACTGGGTCCATGTGCCACAACTACTGAAGCCTGCATGCCTAGAGCCCATGCTTCGCAACAAGAAAAGCCACGACAATGAGAAACCCGTGCACTGCAACGAAGAGTAGCCCCCGCTCACCACAACTAGAGAAAGCCCGCGCACAGCAATGAAGACCCAACATGCCAAAAAAAAAATTAATAAATTTATTTAGAAAAAAATACTAGAACACTAAATAAGAAAAAAAATAATTCCACAACCTGAAAAATCGTTTTAGTAATTCTTCTTCCCTCTCAGTTTATGTTTTTTCACATATGGTTTTACATATTTATAATATACAAATACAATGTTTATTATGTTTTCTGACCTAATATTATCAGATATGTATTTCATATTATTTTTCTTTTTTTTCTATTTAAGAAATAAGACATAGTCAAATCTACTCATTGCGATCCTTTTCATTCTTCATAGTTTAACTAAAATACCTTCTTTTCCATGAGCAGTCAAACCCGGTTCTCCTTTGTGCTTCTCTGCCTGAACCGTGGTTATTTATGCCCAAGTCTCTCTCCCCTAATAAACTGAAAATTGCTTGAAGGTAGTTTATTCATTTTTAAATTCCCCCCAGTAGCTAGTAGAGTGCCTTGTCCATGGTAGACACTGAATAAATATTTGAGTATTTAATCCATAGAATCATTTCCAGCAAAGTGATTTAAAATGAAGTTGAGGTGAGAAGAAATGAGCAGAGCCATAGAAGGAAAATGACAATAAAAAGAGGAAGTGGTAGTATTAATTTCTGATGAGGTTGAGGTAGAATTTAAATGTACAAACACCAGATAGAGAGAAAACTATTTATGAAGATATGTCACAAGTCTGTATGCACCAAGAAACACTGCAGTCAAATATATAAACCAAAAATATAAAAACTAGAAGTGCAAAGATAATTTGAAAAAAATTATAGTAAGCAATTCCAATATTCCTCTTTCAGAATCAGATTGAGTAGATAAATAATTAATGAGCCCATAGAGAAGTTGACTTAAATCATCAAAGCTGTGATTTAATAGAAATCTATATAGAATCTTACTTCTCTTGATTAAATATTTTTAATATCCAAAAAACATTTTTAAAAGATTATGTAATTGGCTAGAAAAGAACCTTAATACATCAAAATAAAGAGTTTTTACAGTCTACCTACTTTATTCATAATCAAGTAGAGTTGAAAATAAATTTTAGAAAAAAAGTTACCAAAAAATGTTTTAACTGCATAGAAATCAAGAAACACTTAAATAGGAAGTAAAAACAGACTATAAACAGCCTAGAAAATAATGAAGAGAGAACATTTCATACCAAAATTTTTGGAACGTAGCAAAAACTGTATTCATTACTAAAGAGTAAAAGCGGAAAACAAAGTGATTGTAAGAAACTAGAAAAAGAATAACAAAATGAGACAAATAAAAGCAGGGAAAGCATAATACTAAATGTAAAAATCAAAAGAAAGGAAAACTAAAAGAGAAAAAAGCAATATAAAGGATAAGCAAGCCCAAAGCTAATTATTTTAAGAAACAAAAGATTAATTGTTTGGGGAGCCTGATTTAGGGACCAAAGTGAAAGTAATGAAAATGAGAAAGAGGCATGATGAGGAAAGAAATAAAAACCACAGAGAGAAAGAGAATATTATTTTTCATTAAGAATATTCTCAGTGAGAGAATATTCAATTGCAACAAAGGTGAAAATCTAGGAAATAGATGGCCTTCCTAGAAGAAGACATACCCTCATGTCTTCTATTATACTTGGCCCGTTCACGTTTTCTACTTCTTCTTGGGTTAATTTTGGTAACTTATAATTCCTGAGGACTTTTTTCTTTTCATTTTCCTTTCTTTCAGTTTACTGTGGTTGAGGATAATCCTGTTTCCCCAGTAGCCAGACCACACCTGCATGATGGCTTTGGTTTCTGGGTATCACACTTTTACAAACCAACAACGTAGGAAGAAGGAAAGTCTTCAAAGAAGACTTTAAAGACTTTAAAGAAGTGGGATGTTTTCCTGAGAAAAAGACTGAAGGGACATGACAGCTATCTTCAAGCATTTAACAATACCTTACCAAGAAGAGTGGGTAAATATGCTACAAGACCCAAGAGAGAATTAAAATTACCTTGGTGTGTACGGGGAAAAAAACTGGAGAAGCTACTACATTACCCATGTCTGGGCTGACATGTCTGTTTTGCAATAATTTTCCTTGAATCCAGTACCTTAAATATACCCACACTTGAGTCAATGGCTCTGACTGGGCACTAATACTCATAAATCCTCAAAATCACCTGTATCTGCAAAATTTTGCTTTCTTATGTCACTTTTCAGACTTGTTAAATGAATTTAATATGATTTGTGGAAGGGCAAAGTACTTTTCCATAACTAAACCACCAATGGCTTTTGCTTTTGTTTGCTTTTGGCATTTTTAGAATATTTAAGCATAGTTTGAAAGCCAAGGGAAAGACACCAATGAAGAGGGGGAGAGAGAAGTTATAAAAGGTCTCTTGTGAGCTTTGTAATATTTTTTTTAAGCTTCCAAAGTTGTTTCTAGTCTCTGAAATTTTCACTTGCCCCTTTTAACTGAAATTAAACCTCTGAGTAAAACAAAATTTAAGGCTTCCCTCTCCCACTAGAGTAATACTGATTATTAATCTGTGGTACTGGATTGACTAAAATATTTCCAAAACAATTTTATGTCTATTAATGTGAACTATATATGTACATTTCCATAATTATGCATCTGTATTTCCATTCTTGGTCAAATTTATTTTAAAAATGGGGATACTTTTGATGTAAATGTATATGATTTGTTTTTCTTTTGTATCTCAGCATTCAGTTCTACAGTATATTCATGTAATTTGTGCTTTTAGTTATCTTCCTTTACATATACGCTTTTGGAGGAAGAACACTGAATTATGAATGAGAGTACTGAATTATGAATTACGGATGATTACAGAATTTAAAATGTTCTCCTTGTATAAGAAATAAACATAAAAGAATTTCTAATTTCTGAAATTAATTTTGTGAAATACTGCTTTCTGAATATCAACAAAGGTAAATATTAGCAAACTTTTATTGAGTATCCCTATCAGGTACTGTTTCAGGTATTTTATGTAAATCAACTCATACAGTCCTCTAAACAACCAAATTCGATTGGTAAATTCCGGTTTTTACAGATGCAGATGCTGGGCAAGAGAAAGATTTAGCAACTAGTAGTAAGGAGCAAAGCCAATTTGAGTCTGGAATCTACTCTTTTAACTATTAACCTCTACAGCTTTTTAAGCTAGAGCTAAAGCTTTAGAGCTTACATACAGTTTTGGTCTTTTTGTAAATTAGAGCATATATTATAATTATACAATTTTAGCACCAGCAGGGAATCCTAAAGGTGAATCAGTCCATCTCTAAGAGATTTGGTTGTGTGTGTCCCTGGAACCCAAGGACATGCAGCCACATAAATATTAATAACACCAGAATCCTATATCTGATTTCCATTCCAGGGTTCTTTTCATAAATTACCTATGTAGTATCTTTATTTTCTGATTGTAATAAATTGGAATATCTGATTTAGATAAGTGTAATGATGAAAAAAAGAGTGGATAACATTTAAACAAAGTAAGCTCAAAATTTTTTTCTTTTAGAAATATTTCCCTCTCTAGTGTATCCAAATATCTAGCCTGTTCTAAAATTTCTACCTTTCAAAAGGTAAAATTGATTATAGTTGGGGCTTCCCTGGTGGCGCAGTGGTTGAGAGTCCGCCTGCCGATGCAGGGGACACGGGTTCGTGCCCCGGTCCGGGAGGATCCCACATGCCGTGGAGCGGCTGGGCCCGTGAGCCATGGCCGCTGAGCCTGCACATCCGGAGCCTGTGCTCCGCAACAGGAGAGGCTGCAACAGTCAGAGGCCTGTGTACCGCAAAAAAAAAAAAAAAAAAAAATTGATTATAGTTAAATGAATATGTACTTGTTCTGTTTATCTGAGCACACGTTATGCATTTCTCTCTGTCTAAATACTTACTCAGTGATTTGCATTAAAAAAACCCTCCATATTAATATTCTTTGAGGATGGATTAGAATTTGGGTGTTATCTTCTTCTAAATACTTACTCAGTGATTTGCATTGAAAAAGCCCTCCATATTTTAATATTCTTTGAGGATGGATTAGAATTTGGGTGTTATCTTCTTCAAGAATCAAGATAAGGTATAGAATCCTAAAAAATTGTTTGCTTAAACATAATAATATATCTCAGTGTGCTTTTCAAGGAGAAAAATTGGATTAAGTTTATATTTCCTTCCACATATTAAGAAACATTTTTTACTGCTTGAGTTCCCAAATCTGAATGTGCAATTCACCTATTGGATAAAATTTTACTTAAGTGGATAAGGGAGCATGAAAGTTTGGGTAGTGAGGAAAGAAGAAAGAAGTTTAAGTAACATAAAGGAGGACTGTCTATAGAAAAATAGATTTGGCATGATTGAATAGAAAATTAATACTGTACTACTTGTATAGTTATTGTTTTAACTAAACATTATTTTGCTGAATCTTTGAGAGTTATGAGAGCTCAATTAATTAATTCCTTCAAAATTACATGTCATTTTGGTTTTAATGTTCATTTCCCTGACAACTCATGAAGTTAAACGTATTTTCATATGTTTATTGGTCACTTGAACATCCTCTTGACCATTTATCTGTTGGGTTGGTTGTCTGCCTTTTTTTTACTGATTTGGAAGGGCTCTTTATGTATTCTGGATAAGCAAAACCTTATTCTTCACATATTGCAAATATCTTTTCCAATTCTCATTTGCATTTTCATTCTCTTAACAGTATCTATTGATGAACAGAAGCTTTAAATTTTACTTAGTCAAATTTATCACTTCTTTTAAATGGTGAGTTTTTTTACTGTCATGTGTAAGCAGTCTTTCCCTTCCCTAAGGACATGAAGATATTCTTCTTGACCATCTTTAGAAGTTTTATTGTTTCACCTTTTATAACTATAGCTACAGTTTACCTGGTTTGGGGTAGGAATCAAACAGATTTTTTTTAATAGATATTTAAGTGACCCAGCACACTTTATTGAAGAATAACATTGTCCCCACTGCTCTATAATTTTGAAACATCGAGAGTTCGTATGTAAGTGGTTCTGTTCTGTACTCTTTTTCTGTTCTATTTTTCTGGTATCTATCCTTATCCTTGTGCCAGTGTCACACTATTGTAATTACTATAGTTTTAGAATCATCTTCTAATTTTGAATTAGAAGATGATTCCCCTCGAAAAAGAGAGAGAGAGAACAAGAGGGAGAGTGAGAAAGAGAGAGGGAAAATTGCTGGGAATTTTATTAAGATGGCCTGGAATCTGTAGGTCAATATGGACCATATTTACATCTTTAACGACTCTTCCAGTTCAAGAACTTGATATATTTCTCCATTAATTTGCTTCTTTCCATTTTCCCAAAAACATTTCAGATATTTCTATACAGGGGTAGTGAACATTGTTGCATTTATTCATATTTAATGTTTTTAATACGTTATAAGTGAGACTACTTCTTAAATATTATTTTGAAATTGCTTGTTACTAGTGTATGGAAGTAAGTTTGATTTTTGTGTATTGACCTATTCAGCAAATTTTCTAAATTCACTTATTTATCCTAAAGTTTATCTGTAGATTATGTTGGATTTTCTGCATATACAATTATGCAATCTGCAAAAAATGGGGGATTTTATATCTTCATTTCTAATTATTTTATTTTCATTTTTCTTTTTCTCTTCTTGCATTGGCTAGCTCTAGTCAATGTTTAGTAATGGTGGCAGTGCATACTCACCCAATTTTCAGTCTTAAGAAAAAAGCTTTCAATATTTCACCATTGAGTGTTAGGTTTACTGTAGATTTTCTTATATATACTCATTATTAGATTAAGGAATTTTCATCCTAGTTTGCTAAGATTTTAACATGCATGAATGTTGAATTTATCAAATAACCTTTCCTCTTTCTATTGAGATAATCATATGATGTTTCTCCTTTATTTTATTTATGTGTGAGTTACAGCAATTGATTTTTGAATGTTAAACCAATCTTGCATTCTTGGAATAAGCCCGCTTTGATTATGATATATTGTCTTTTTCATGTATTGTCTAGATTGGTTTGTTAATGTTTAGGATTTTTGCATCTGTGTTTACAAAGAAATTAGTCAGTAGTTTTCCTTTCTTGAAATGTCCTTATCAGGTTTTGGTATCATGATTATGCTGGCCTCATAAAACAACCTGAATAGTGATCCCCCCCTTTTTATCACTATTCACTAAGAGTAGTTTTGTGATATCAGTGTTATTTCATCCTTAAATTCTCAGTAGAATTTACCAGCAAGGGACCTGGGGCTGAAGTGTTCTATGTGGGAATGTCTTTTTCCTCTGTTGCTTTTAAGATACTTCCTTTGTATTTGGTACTTGGCACTTTTACTTGATGTGCCTAAGTGGATTTTCTTTATATTTTTCTTGCTTGGGGTTGAGAGAACTTCTGGGATATTTGACTTGATGGTTTTCATTAGTTTTTTAAAAAAATCAAAGGCATCTAGCACAATGCTCTGTAATACCTGCTGAGTAAACAAAGAAACATATTTATTAGTAAAGCAGCCTTATGGAGAAATGCAGAACCTAAAAATGACTCTACCTCTATGGTATTCCACAAAGTAATTAATGCACAGAAAGTGCTTCTACCAGTGCCTGGCATGGAGGAGATGCTGCATACATTTCATGACTATTGTTATTGCTTTTGTTGTGGTATTCTCTTCTCCTCTGCCATATTAATATGTTTCTTTTTAATGATAGAGGAAATCTGAAATCCCTTGGTATTAAGTGAACTAAAGGCCAAGGCACACTGTAAACTATCATGATCAACACTTAAAACCAAGATCAAATTCATAAACCATGCATTTGATAAACTGAGCTTCGAATCCAAGGTTTATATTTTCTGTCTTTTTTTATTTTTTGGAAGAGTTAATTAATTAATCTGTCACTTTTCCAGTGGTTTCCCTCACCTGTGGCATTAAATTACTTTTGAGTTCTCCCAAGTGACAAATTAGCCATCTAGCTTGAGGTAGTGGATAATTATCTAGTGGATAATTGTGTCTCTTACTAACACCCTTGGAGATTGTTTTAGAATTAAGTAATTTTGTCTTACAAGAATGGACATGTTTTGTTCAGAAATGGAGAGCATATTTTTCAGTGATATAAATAGTAGTATTAGCATTGAACACAACAGAAATTTAGACCTTTGTTTTAAGGATATTAAGTATATAAAATCCTATAAATAGAAGTTAGATGATGTTATTGAAACTGTTAAATTGATATTAAAGAATTATTGTCATTTTAGAAAATATTTGGTATCGTGATTATGTTTTTTAAAGATCTCTTCTTTTCTTTAGACCCATACTGAAATATTTATGAATTGATGAAATATGTACCTTGTTGAATAAATAAATGAATGCACTTTGCTTAATGATTATTGGTTTTTAGTGATCTTTTGAGGAAATTATTCGGAAATTGAGGAAATTATTTGGAAAAGATAGACATGTAGAGGCCAAGAGATTGCATAGGTCATGAGTAGCATTTTATTATGAAAAAGGGGATATTGTTAGTATGAAGAAGTATGTGTAATTCAAAGGATTGTATGAGTAATTGTTTCAAACTGCCAAATATTAGCTTACCAGCAATAATTCAAATTGTATAAACCTTAGGTGGTCCAGGAATTTTGAATTCTCAACAAACACTTCAAGAGACTCATGCAGTTGTCCTGGAAGTAGATTCAGGCCTTATGCTGTAAAAGGAGGGAAGACAGAAATAAACTAGGAGGTTGGGATTAACATATACACACTACTATATACAAAATAATCAACAAGGACCTACTGTATAGCACAGGGAACTCCACTCAATACTCTGTAATAACCTATATGGGAAAAGAATCTGAAAAAGAATAGATATATGTATATGTATGGCTAAATCACTTTGCTGTACACCTGAAACTAACACAATATTATAAATCAACTATATTCCAATATAAAATAAAAATTAAAAACAAACAAAGAAAGAAAAACATAAAAGCTAAAAAAAAAGGGAAGACTTGGGACTTCTCTGGTGGTCCAGTGGCTAAGACTCTGCGCTTCTAATACAGGGGGCCTGGGTTTGATCCCTGGCTAAGGAACTAAATTCCACATGCTGCAGCTAAGAGTTCACATGCTGCGACTAAAGATCCCTCAGGCCACAATGAAGATCCCGAGTGCTGCCACCAAGACCCAAAGCAGCCAAATAAATAAATAAATAAATAAAATTTAAAAAAAAAAAGCTGTAAAAAAATCTGATGAAGAGAATAGATCAAGCCGCATGATCCTTAAAAAAAATAACAGGGAAGAATACAAAAAAAGGAGGGAAGACAGAAAAGATGGAGACAGACATAGATTGGGAGAGTTTGTAGTGGGAAGATAAAGGAATGTGATCATATTGCTTCTGTCTGTTTAATAAAATATGAGATCATTTGGCTCAATGTAGTGGGGTAGGGATTTTGGAGCTTTCAGAGAGAAGAGAAGGTATGGAATACGCAAAATGCAGAGGGTGTGAAGCATAAGGAAATTGTGTGTGCTATGGAAATAGAATAGACTTACAGGCAGATTTGAGAGACACTGAAGAAGAAGATAAGGCACTTGGTTGGACGTTAGATGGTAGGTGTCCCAGTGTGGTGTGGTAATGAACACCCACTGCAGGAAGAGTGACCAGATTACTCTCTCCCTTGAGCTGCCTTGGATGGTTCTGGTTCCTATACACATTCCATTTCTATACGACCTGACTCTCTGGGTGGTTGTGAAACGACTGCTTCCATTGTTATTATTTATATACTTAAAATAAATAAACTTAGAGGCAAGGGAGGCCAGGTTAAAACATTGACCTGGGAGTAAAACATTCCAGCTCTTACTCCCAAAAGTATGCAGCTCTTCAATAAGCAAGAGTCTCTTGAGGTTATCCAAGTGGACTCCTTCTATGTGGAATGAAAAGAAATTGTCTTTCACATGCTGAAAACTGAAGTTTTCTGTTTTCATAGGCGTCTACTTCAGACTCCTAACATGGCTTCATGCTCTGCCGTCCTGCTCTGATCCCAGTTCATCTGTACAGCCTCTGCCTTTAGCTGTAACTGAAAATAATTTACTACAAAACATAATTTGGGTTATAATAACTCTGTAACAAGTATAAAAATAAAATCTGATTGTAACTATAAGCAGACTCATCAAAAAAAGTAGAAAAAATTGCTTTGGGCTAATATTTGAAAGACCTCTTTGGACTATGTTTTGTACAATTGTAGCATAAGATGATATAGCAACTTACATTTCAACAGATTAGTACTAATAAAATGGTTTACCCAAAGCCAGATTTTTTCATTTTATTATCAGTCTGGTTCATGTTCTTCACTCGTATTAAATATATTGTTCCCAGGCATCCTTCAGCCTGTAGCTTCGTAACTACCTTTCCTCAAGTCTGTGCCAGATAAACAGCAAAGTTAAAAGAAAAGTTACTATGAATTTAGGGGTTTTGTTAATTGCTCACTGCAGAGATTTTCTTTCCCTGGATCATGTGGCTTTTCCTCATTTCTCCCTCCATTTTCATAGCGCGCTTTTCTCTTTAAGGTCAATGTGTTTTGCCTTCTCAGAATGTCAGGTTCACCCAAGTGAAAAAGAAATGATTTAGTGTTGTTTGCCTTTTGGAGTTTTCACTACCTCCCTCTGCTACCCTAAGATGAGCAAAAAGAGATTATGATGCTATGAATATAAAGAGTTCTTGCTCACTACTTGTGGAAAACAATTCCAGGTCCTCCTTATTTCAAAGTAGCTTGTTTTCTTCATCTTTTAAAATATAATTGTGTCCACAGTTTGTACTTGAATCTTATACTGTAATTTTTAATGCTAACCGTTTCTAGAATCCCCTACCAAATAAATGGTAAATGTAGCATTCCAGTACATTCCTTCTCCTCTCTCCTAATCTAACTCTGTAGTTCTTTGAAGAAATTCATTTTATAAATTACCTCAGTAGTAGTCAGATCTCATAGGGATTTTTTTACAACATTATGATTGGTTTAATTTTCTTACTTGTTCCTATGATACTGATGACATGGGAACAGTTATATGTTCTTTGCCTGGAAGAGTCAGGGAAAATAGAGGGTTTTCTAGCAATGATTTTTAAGCTACTAGTTGTAGTATATATAGGTACTTTCAAAATCCCCTTTTTTTGTCTTTTTTTTTCTTTTTTTTTTTTCTTTTTTTTGCGGTACGCGGGCCTCTCACTGTTGTGGCCTCTCCCGTTGCGGAGCACAGGCTCCGGACACGCAGGCTTAGCGGCCATGGCTCACGGGCCCAACCGCTCCGCAGCCTGTGGGATCTTCCCGGACCGGGGCACCAACCCGTGTCCCCTGCATCGGCAGGCGGACTCTCAACCACTGCACCACCAGGGAAGCCCTCTTTTTCTGTCTTTTTAAAGTAGTTAAATGTGCCCTAAGTTTACTGCTGAGTAAGGTTGTAGTAAGGAAACTTTGTAGTAAGGTTGAAAAATCTGAAACACATTTTCATCCGAGCTGTTCCTTTAGTTGGCTCATTGTCTGAATGCTTTCTCATCCTGCAGTTTCCAGAGGATGGAATGAGAATTTGCTTCCTAAATGAGCCTGTGGCTTAGGTCCATTTAAGTTCTCATATTTGATTATCATTATATTTAATGATAGAGAATGCTTAAACACGCTATCAATCATTTTGGAAACATTATATAGTAATTAATTATTTGGTACTGCCTGATATAGGTACCAAAGTGATTATCATTTATTATGTTAAGAATCATGAAAAATGACAGATAATCCTTTACAGTAATCATGAAATAAGCAGTACTGTATGAAAAAAGAAAAAGAAAAAGAAAAAAGAAGAGAAGCTTAATAACCGGTGCCTTTTTTCTCTCCCATTTGCTCTTTCACACAGGTACAACTTGGCCAAGTGGAAATCAAATGCCCTATCACAGAATGTTTTGAATTCTTGGAAGAAACAACGGTTATCTATAACTTAACGCATGAAGACTCCATCAAATACAAGTACTTCTTGGAACTTGGCCGTATTGATTCCAGCACCAAGCCATGTCCTCAGTGCAAGCACTTTACAACCTTCAAGAAAAAAGGACATATTCCCACCCCTTCCAGATCAGAAAGCAAATACAAAGTAAGCATGTTCACCAGAGTTGGGGGTTAGATGGCACATGTTGGGAGCAGCCAAATTAGGCCAACTTGTGGTAGGCATTAAGTGGGCTTCCTTCCCTTATCGGAGTCCGAGGTGAGTATACAATGGCTATGATTCTGAATATGTATGCTTTGGGGATGCTATGATTATTATTGTTAGAGCACTATTGAGGATTTAATTAAACTTCTTTGGCTTTAACCTGTGTACAATTCACTAACTGAAAGACTAATCTTTAAAGTAATTATCATTGCTATTACTAAATATTAAATACATACTAAGACTTTTAAAAAATTTTAGTACAAGCTTAAATTTTTCAGTGAACCCAACGTGAGTCTCCTCCGGTTCTGTCTATAATAAGTGAAAATAGTATAATATGCTATTTATTCATGTATTCAGCAAATACAAAATGCCAGTGTATGCTAGGCAGTGTGCTAAGTTTTGGGGATACAATGGCAAATGTGACACAGTCCTTGCTCATAAAAATGTCTTATGAAGGTGAGAGAGACATATGTTCTGAAATGACAGTTCTATATGAGAAGTTAGAAAACAAAAAAGTGAAACCCAATACACTTGTGCTTTGAGAACACTGACCGAGGAGGGGGCTGGCGTGTCAGGAAAGGCTTCATGGAGAAGATGCAGTTCTCCAGGCAGATAAACAGTGGAGAGCATTTCAGTGCAAGGGATGAGTAAGCGTCAGGCCTGGAGGCTGAGGCAGGCGTGTTGGAAATGAGTGCTTGAGAGAACTAGGGAGATAGAGTGGCAGGGAGGCAGCTGGTCAGGTATTTAAGAGCAGATCATGTTGAGTCTTTCACACTGTGCTCAGGCTTGAATTTAATTCTGTGGGCATTGCAGGAAGATCATTCTGGCAGCATATAGAGGATGTCAGAGGAGGGCAAGACTGAAGGCATGGAAATCATGGCAACAACTGTGGGAGCAAATCCTTGATTCACAGCCCTAACTGTACATTAGAATCACCTGGCGAACTTTTAGACACACCAGTGCCTGGTCTCCAGCCCACAACCCTCTCGCCCCAGAACAACTGTCTTGCAAATATTTGAACTTCACCAGGTGACTCTAATATGTAGCAGAATTGGGAACCTTTGCAGTAAATGAAGCAGAAGTCAATGCAAACTAGATGTGGTTGATCATGAAGCAATTAAAATCATTGGTAATAGGTGAGGGATGAAAAATCTCAACCTAAAGTGAAACTATTAAGCAGCTCTCAAGAAAAATAAAGCTACTGCAGAATTTGGGGGTGATTATTGTTGTTACTCTTATTTACTCTTACAGAAAAGATGATCTATAACAGAAGAGGTAAATTATCCATCCCCCTGTTCTATATTCTACATAGTTCTACACAATTCCTGAAGCAATGATTTTTACTATTTAGTACAATGTTTATATAGCATTTTCATCATTAAACTCCAAGTTCTGACATTAGTATTAACTACCTGATTCACATGCCCATACCTGTCTGGATATTATGAGTAAAGGGAGCACAGGCATGGATACTCCAGCAAAGCCACTGTGATATTCATGATTACAGTATAGCACCCTAAACTGAGACTAATATCATCATCCTTTGGGGCTAACCAATGGATAGTTTTTAGGTTTGCTGTATTTTTTAAAATTCAGTTTTCCCAATAACAGAACCCACTTCCAAATTGGTATAGTTTGTCATAACTTTAAGAGCAGTGAATTCGAGTGCTTGAATAAAATAAATTGAGTCATAAGGCAACAGAAATAGAAAAAAGTTTACTGCTAATGTCTATGTCTGAGCAATTTAAACTCTCTTCATAATATCACTTAGAGCCTAAATTGTGTTTTGTATCTATTAGTAAAATCCTTGTAATGTATATTTCAATATTATTCTTTGTGAGTCGACTTATAATGTCCTGATCCAAGATGTCATTCTTTGAGCATTTATTATGGTTTCTGCTGTCAATTCAGAAGCACTTAACATACAAGGTTAAAATTGCTTGAAAATATTATAGCTATTTTATAGCAGGAAATACCTTTGAGTATATCACATATGAAATCTGAGATATAAAATATCATGTTTGGGTACTTCATTTGAATAGGTTTTTATAAATTTTTTGTACACTGCAGGTGGAAAAGGGAAAACCAGAATATATCAACAAGCAGTAACAAGAACTTTTAGGTGCCAGTTTAACCTTCTAGGATAAACTGATCCCTCACTCAACATCTTCTCGCAAAAATTTAGTAAATAGAGCTTTTCATTATGTTCTGAATGCAATAAAACTCTTACTATATGAAATAGTACAAGCGTATTCCTGAATTGAGAAATTTACATTGAGGCAGCCTTGCCTTTGGTCAAATCCAGTCTTTTTCATTCATAACATTTGCCTTCTCATCCCTGCAACTCATGAAGCCAAAAAGTTTTACCACTCCATTTCTACAAGATTGATTTCAGTTTCCATTTAGAAATCTAATTTCTAACCTAAACAGTTCCTATAATTTATTAATGCAGCTCCAAATGAATGTTAATACAGAGAACAAGTTAGCATTGAGAAAATAAAAATGTTGAAGTTATGGTTGTAATGGTTCTCAGGTGATGCCTGGAGACAGACACATCACCAGCACCTGAAGGTTTTCTCCATCGCAATTATCAGCTAAGATTTTATGGTGTATTCGTGTGGTTATTTGCTTAAAGTCTCTCCCACTGGTCTCTAGGAGACCAGGTCCAGACTTGCTTACTGCTGATAACCTGTGTCAAGCACTTTGGTAGAGTATTCTCTCAAAATATATGTCTTGAGGGAACTAATAAATGGGCCAATGCATAATAAATGTGGGTGCTGAGAGCACAGGAGAAGAAAAGACAGGAGAGATTGGGAAGGCTTCAGTAAAGGGCAAACACATTAAACTAAGCCTTGAAATGTTGAATTTGCTATGCTAGAAAAGGTGGGTCAGAGCACAAGCTTCAGACCAAATTTAAATTCTCAGCCTGCCATATGCTAGCTCTGTAACTCTGAGTACAGTTTCTGCATCTTTTACTGGTGGTAGTAATAATACCTGTCATAAGAGTGTAATAAGGATTAAACAAGTTCACACATATAAAGTGCTTAGCACCATGTCTGATATATCCTAAGTGCTCAACACATGCTAGAAATTATTATGCTTATTATCAGGCGAAGGCAGCAGAATGAACAACCCTGGGTTATTAGGGAAGGGACTGAGGAGTCAAAAAGAATAGAGATGGAATAAAAGATGGGGTGACTGATGGATGGTCAGAGTAAAGGGGGGTGAAACAGACTGTGTCTTGAGGAAGAGGAGCAGGTTTGGGGAGCAGAAAACTAATTCATTTGAAATGTGGGATAAAGTTAAGTTTGAAGACCCTTTGGGGCATCAAAGAGATATCCAAGAAGCATGGATCTAATGCTAGGAGTGATCTGATGGAAAGCATTAATATTTGAGGAGGGGAGGAGGTCCCTGAATTCACAGAAATTAAAAATATATGTTTTGGGAGGTGGGAAAAGTTACAGTTTCTCATGGGAGAGAGGAGAGGATTGCAGATACTTAAATGTACTTATTTTACTCCTAGGAGTTTTACTGAGGTAGGGGCAGTTCTGGGTTTCCTTCTTATTTCCAAGTGTAGACCAAGAAAGGATCCCCCTTTTCATATTGATTTGGGGTAAGTTGAAGGACATGCATAAATCAACACAGGGAACGTGTTGGAGATAATCCTCTTTATGGTTTCCTTGAGGCAAAACTAATAATAATCCCCACTCTTCTCCCAGAAATATTAAGCAGAACCTTGATAATTCACAAAACAGTGCTTTGACTCATCATAAGGTGAAAAAAGCCAATAAAATGTCCTGAGGAAACACCCTCTATGTTCTTACCTTGTATATTATGCATTACTTTTTCTCTCTTGTAATCATACATTTTCTGGGTTGAAATCACAGTTTATATTATAAAACTGCACAAATACATTATTTCCTCATGTGGAAAAGAACTTCTCTAAGGTCTTTAAGAATATAATCAAGTCAATGGGTTTGTTGTTCCTAATTGGTGAACTTTAAAATATGCTTAAGTGAAAGGCTGGAACTCTAGTAATACCCAGCTTACCCTCTTCCTTTGTCAGTTATTCAAACCTTGATGACCTGTCCTAAACTCCAGAAAGATACCTCCTTGGACTGCTTCTCCCAACTCCCTTACCATCTCAATCTCTATTTAGGTTCAACCAAGGGTTGGCATTGGCAGGAAATGGGAGGATGGAAAGGAGAATAGTTGATGCATTACTTCCTTACTCCCTTCCTAATTCAGTGCCAAAGCTCTGGCAGTAGCTATGTCCCTCCATGACTATGGCTTCCCCCTAGGTAGTCCCGCCCCTAGGCTCCAGAAAATTCTTTCTTCCCTTGTCTCTTTGGCCCTAGGGATGGCAATGGTTTCCCACTATTTCTGCTTCTGGGGGGCCTGCCTGTCCTTTGTTTATTCAGATCCCAGCTGTACCTCTTCAGTTGTACTTCCAATGAACAATTTTCATTTATATAGAAATAGATAAAAAATAAATGAATAAAATGTGCTTAAGCTTCCTTCTTGTAAACATGATTTGAGAAATTCTTTCCATCTATAAAAATGTTTAAAGCTTTCACATGAAAGTGTAGTTAGCATGCTGCTCTGCTCTTCTGTTTTCCCTCGACACCATCACTTTAGGTTGACAGTGTTTACAAATTGGGAGTCAGATTGTGCATCAGCCTGGCAAGATCAGTTTAGCTTACGACACACACTGAATTCTCTTGGCAGTAATGCATCATTGATGTCAGGAGCCGATAGAAAACAAGTGTAGTGTCTTAAATGATTGTTGCTAACATAGATTTGTGAGGGAGATAAAGATAAAAGTCCTCTAGCCCAGTTTAAAGAAGCCATCTTGTGGGGGAGGGATAAATTAGGAGGTTGGGATTAACATATACACACTACTGTATATACAATAGATAATCAACAAGGACCTACTGTATAGCACAGGGAACTCCACTCAATACTCTGTAGTAACCTAAGTGGGAAAAGAATCTGAAAAAGAATAGATATATGTATATGTATGACTAAATCACTTTGCTGTACACCTGAAACTAACACAACATTGTAAATCAACTATACTCCAATATAAAGTAAAAATTTTTTAAAAAATAAAGAAGCCATCTTAAACAAAGGGTGTGTTATATATGTTTCCACTAAACAAATGTATAGCACTCATCTATGATGCAAGCCTACTAAGTTTTATTAGGATGCATTTCTCCCTCTAGTTACTAATGAGATGCTTTGCTAAAGTTGTTCTTTGTTTCCTGTCTTGACGCATAAGTTAGCCATAATATTTTATAGAGTCTTTACTTGTACTTGGAACTTCTAGCAACAAAAGCCAAATATTGGAATTCATTTGAAATTTTAGCCTTCATCTGACCTTAAAAAAGAAAAAACTACAATAATTGTAATAATAGAGTCTCATGGCTACCATAAATTGACCAGCCATGGGATTGAGAACTGTTTGTTTTTTTCACTTCATCACATCATCCCTTGTATCTTCAGCACAAGAGACAAGTGAAGAATCATTTCTCTTTGACGACCTGCTGAATAGTGGGTAAAAGTAAGCCAAGCCTTGTGCCCATTATAAAATGATCTGGAAGATGTTAGGACTGTGCATTTCTCACCTACTGTACTCTGTATTTCTACTTTTCCATATTTGCCATCTCAGAACTGTAAGGGAACCCCATGCATTAGTCTAAATGCCTACCAGGTGACCATTGAGCCACTGAACACTTCCATTGTTAGGGAACTTGCTACTTGTAGAATCATTCCCTTCCATTTTGAAAGATTCATTGTTACCTTCAGGCTGAGATCTCTTTCTCCTGCTTCACCTATTGGCTACAGAGAATACTCCCATTTTCTCATGTACACTCTGTACTTAGCCCTCTTGCTTCTTTCCATGGGAATCTCTGTGAGATGTTAGCCTTTTGTGTTGTGTTCAGAATAGGGTGTCCTTTTGCAAACAGGATGATGCCATCCTGCTCTGGCTAGTGAATTTGGGTTATGCAAATCAGAGCAGAATCTTCCAGTACACTTTATATTCATCTATGAAGAGGTGGAAGAAATAGACTCAGATATTCCTCTGGGCCTTGCTCTCTAGGTTTAGAGGAAGAGTCTATAAATGCTTAAAGATGATTCCTGGCGATACAAGCAAGATGGGCTAGTATGGAACAGTGATTCTCAAATTAGGGAGAGAGGAAGGACTCTTTTCAAAGCACAAAACCCCCATTCCCAAGTTCCGATATACTGCCCTAGAAAAGCATGCCTCTCCGTTGAAAATAAAAGCTAGTATTGAAGTGAATGTATTGTGCAATAAATAGTGTGTTGCATATGTCAAAGGAGCCTGGAAACCATAAGAGGGATGTCGGTAAGGTTATTTATATGAATAAACATTCTATCTCCATTTAGGTTATCTTGTCATGATTTACTATGCATTCTCATCCTTATTTGGTCCCCAACCTTTAGGAAAGTTTCCCTTTCATTTTCCAGTTTAGTTTAAGCTATGCTGTGAGAAATTAAGGGAAGGCTCACTTGACCACGTTTGGATTCTGTTTAGGGAGCAGTGCCTCATGAAGCCCATGTGTTACTGTCACTACATTCAGGGAGAGGTTCCCAAGTAGGAGGTAAAATCTTAGGGAATAAAATCAAGGCAAGAAGTCAAGTCATCTTTCCCACTTGGGGAACCTTCCCCCACTGCCACTCTTGCTCTAGGATTTGATCTTATAAGGGAGCAGATCGTGCTTCCTTGAAAGTATTTGAAGTCACGCATAAGAGACTTCTTTTCTCCTCTCTGTAATACCCAGCACTTCCTCACAATCTTCTTCTCTTCAAGAAAACCTCCTTAAGTTGTTACAAAACTTTTTATAACTACAAGATGTCGTGATTATTTACATGTATATTGATCACTTTCTTTAAGACATACTAGGCAGACAGCCATAAGTTCTATATGGTTCATATAAGAAGTTTCTGGACCACAGTGTGTTTTGAAAGACACATCAGGAGTATAGGAACCTTAACGTAAGACTAATTGGACCCTGTTTTGGGGCACGTCTACAAGGCTCAGGGTTGACCCAGCTGAAGTGACACCTCTGTTTGGGCCCCACTGGAGCACTTACTATTTCCCCAATGCACCGTGTGCTCTCAGGCCTTGATGGTGGCTCTGGCTGGATTCTGCCTGAAGTGTTATCCTGTCACTCGTCCCAGTGACATCCCACTTATCTTCCAAGGCCGTATTCTCTCTGACTTCTACTCTTTTGCCTTCCCTGAGGCACATTTCTCATGGCACCCTCTTGTCCAAGTGTCTACTCTAGCAGTTGTTACATGGTTTTATAGCTCTTGGGGTTTATTATATCTGTCTGCCTTCAGTAATTTTTTTGAGGACAGTATTTTCATTCTTTGTGATGGCCTAAAATCAGTACACTCAGTATCCGTTACTTGAAGGTGCTCAATAGATATCTGTTGAATGGGCAAATGAATTGATGAATGCTTCATTCTTGAGTATTTGTCTTAATCTGAATTTCTAATAAAGCAGATTCTTCTTGGTAAATCGAGTTAATTCATATTGGCAATGCTACATTTATACATGGATGTTGTCTAATATTTTGAGTTTGATAAGTAATGATTTTGTGGTTTATTTAAAATAATTATGTATATAGGAGTGTATAGTATTTAGGCAAGAAAAGACTTATTTGGGGTGCTCTTTGGTTTTGAATTCTGTTTTTGTTTTGTGGGTTATTTCTTTATTGGCATGATGAACTGTGAAGAGAAAATACCATTTGCTTCGGGCAAGTGGGTTGGTTTAATTTGTCATCTGAGTGTCACTGTAGCCCAGAATTCTAGAAAAACGAAGGGAATTCAAAAGTAAAAGAAAATGTAGTGTGAGGTTCTTTTATCGTTCATGGATTATAGAACAAGTTAGTCAAGATTCCCAACTCTGATAACTTTATTTTTGAAACACTTGTAGCCTTGCCTCTTGTAGAAGAGTTTGCACATTAATCATGATGTTCAGTAAAATGTTATGTGGATAAAATATTTAATAAACAGCATTTGGTAATCTAAGAAGCAGTGATACCATCTCAGCCACTGGTCATAAATTAGACATGTTGGGTTTTCTTGGAATTCATGTAATGTTAGCCAATATGCAGTACTTGCTCTGTGCAAAATAATTCATTTTACAAAGAACTTACTGAGTGCCTACCATGTGCCACAAGTTCTGTGTTACTTAACTCAGGAAACAGAGTGAATGAGAAGCAGCCTTTGCCCTCAGTGAACCTGTAGGCTGTTAGGGAGATTAGATAGCTATGTAATGTAGCTGTAATGTAAGTTCTGCAAGATACTGAATCTGGTTGGGAGAAATAGGGAAGACACCTTGGAGCAAGTAGCATTTCATCTGGTTAAGATTTCAATAGACAGATTGTGTTCACTGGACCTTCTCCAATTACAAGAAGCAGAGCTTTGCTGTCTTTCAAGCCCCCTCACTTAACGCGTTTTACTATAATGTTGCACAGCAAGTAGTAGGAAGGGCAAGAAAGCAGTCTCAGCTGCCACCCAGGCGGGCCTCATGGAGAACCAGACACTAGCTCTGAGGGCATGAGAGCCCCTCTGTTGTGTTACTAGGAAGTGAAAATGACTGCTGTTCCCTTCTCCAGTGATCTGCATTGTGTTCACTTAGCTTTTCTCTGTCTTTGCCTCTGCAGCCAAGATAGAGTGCATGTGTATCCCTTTTTCATTCCTCAAGAGAGAAAATCTGTCTTGGCTAATCTCTGTTCAACAAGGAACATGCTCTGCCCAAAGCTCCTGCCAGCCACGTCGTAGGCTTCTTGCCCACAAGTAGATCCCTGCTTTTAGCCTGGGGACTCATCCCTGGTGTGATCAGTTGCGGCCAGTGCTATGGGGTCACATGATATAGAGCAATGCTCTCAGACTTTAACATGGGGACGAAAATGCAGGCTCTGGTTCAGTAGGTCGGTGGTGTGACGTGAATTCTTTGTCTCCAACGAGCTCCCAGGTGTTGCTGATGCCGCCGCTCCCCCAGCTACACTTTGAGTAGCCAGCGTAGAGTGTGGTGACCTCTGTGTGAACATGATGACTCAGGAGGCAGGCACTCTGTGTGGGAGGGCTGTGGCTGTGAGATGGCATTTCGTGTGGAGGAAGATGCAGTGTTCATGTCTACAATTTTGAATATGGTTACGGTTGGAATGAATAAGGCATCTTCAAACCAAAAAGTCAGTATTTAAACAATTCAGGTGCGGTCTTTGAATAACAAGGTGGTTGGGATTGGTGATTAGTCCTTGTTTTATTTTAATCCAGAGCAAGGCAGTAGTTATTTTAATGTTTTCAGTGAGACAGTAAGCAGGCGAGTCTGAATTTAAATTATTTATCTTCACTTGAGAGCTTGCTGCAAAACTCTTTTCATAGTTTGCAACCAAGTCTGTGTTGTCTGTGAGGATCGGCAGTGAAACTTAGTTGTTTATTATGTGAAGTTGGAAGCCAGAGTCCCTGGGAAGGACACCGAGTATTAGATTCCTTATCATTCTTAGGAGAACCTACATTTCTAATTGTCTTCATTAGAGATCCATAGGTATGATAGTTCAGCACTTGGTCACAGAGATCCTTGAACCATTGTAATGTCTGACATCCTTTGAGTTAATCCCAGTTTCAAAGCACCCATTACAGTCATTCTTCTACTATTCATTTCATAAGTATAATCTAAGACTGACTGATTAAAAACCAAAGAGGTTTATTTTTTTTAATTTAACAATGCTAGAGTTCAGTAATTTAGAATTATGTATAATGTCTAATAGAAGAGAACTGAATTAAATATTCCAGCCCTTCTGACATAGTGGCAGAAGCAGGAGGAAAAGTGAATCTTTTCGACTTCCCCGTTTCATTCATTACATTCAAAAATTACATTCACTTAGGCCCCCATGTGATATTCACATGTATTCTTCATTGTTTTAAGTGATCTTTCTACATTGTTTTATTATTTGGAGTTTACGCACTTCGACTCATTCTTCTTACTTTAAAAATAACTTATTTTAACTTTAATGATCAGAAAAGGCAAAAATGGCTATTTTAAATGACTAAATAGTATCATCCTTTTAAAAAAAAAAACAAGGGGTCTCCTAATTTATGGGAGTAAAATCTTGAAAGGGATTTTCAAAATTCACCTTATGTTGATAGTCATATAGAATTCTGATTTACTGAATAGATTAACCACTTGACCTTTGACTTTTACACTTCGGTTTTCAGTCATCAAAGCAAGAATGCTGTTTAGTATGAGGAATTGTTTTGGCACAATGAAAAGAATGCTGGCCTTGAAGTCAGACAACTTTACTTGCTATGTTTCTTTGGGCAAGTTATTTAATCTCTGTGAGCATTAGTTTCCTCATCTGTAAACTTATGATGTTCATATTGACTTTACAGCATTATTTTGTTGATAAAGATAAATTATGCATGTTATGCAGCAGTATAAGCATTACCATATAACAGCATTTTAATAAATAAACATGAAGATTTTTAGAATTTTATGACAAAATACTATTTTGTTTTGATATAAAGTAAAAGAGAAAGTATTTTTGTTACTCCTATTTGCATAGGAATAACATTATCTATTCTTGACATAGATGAATACTGCCGTGCTTTGAGGTATAAACATAAGAGCTGATTGTAATTGCCACTCGGTTAATCTATAGATTGGAAACACCATTGTCAAAAAAGTGGTTTTCCAAAAACGAAAGTAGTGATATTGTATACAGTTTACCAAAAGAAATTCTATCTGACTAATCTTCAAAGTGTAGTCAGTAAATTCAATCATGCTCAGTGAAGTAATTTGCAGGAGCACAGAGAATAGTCAGTTGTTTATAGTGAGACATTTTATTAATTCACTTTAATCAAACAGACCTGGGAAGGTCAAGTTATGCTCATTTGTTTTTAGAGAGTGAGGACCAGAAATATGGTGAGAGAATGGGATGCTGCACTGTTATTCAAAATACAGGAAGTCAGATAAAGTGTCTTTCATGTCAAGTGGAAGACAGATATTTTCAAAACACACACATGCATTTTCACATACACCTCCACATAGTGAACATACGAAGACATCTTCTGATGGTTTCCTAGGTACAGGCCACAGGACCACCATATGTATATATTTCTAATCAGATCCTTTATATTATTTTTATAATTAACCTCCCTTAGATTAATAGCAAACCATGGATATCCATTATCATAGCAAATGCTGGTATAGTAGTTTATTTGCCAGTGCGTTTTTCATTTGATGAAGCATCTGTGGAGCTTTGCTTTTATAAAAATGAATGAAGCCATTGGTAAGAAGAGCGATGGAAATGCCTGGAAAACTGGTTCAAGGGACAGGCGAGTTCAAGGGCAGAAGCCTGAGTGTGGATTTGGGGCATTGTGAGCCTTCAGATTTTACTCTGTGCTTCAATCTAGGGGGGTTTCATAAGGCCAAATTGATTTCCAGAATATCCAAAGGGTTTAATTCTAGTGTGGCCTACAAACAGTCAGATCAGCCAGCCAGAGCAATTCTTCCCTCCTTTAATAACAGGACAGTCATATCTTATTCTAGTTTCAGTTTTGTATAGGGGGAGGTATTTTAAATTTGGACCGATTATAGCCTTTTAGCTAGTTTCCTTAAGCATCACCATTCTTATCTTTTTAGACAATTTAATATATCTACTAGTACTTAATATTACTTTTCCTTATGCAGATCCAGTGCCCCACTTGCCAATTCGTCTGGTGTTTTAAGTGCCACTCTCCTTGGCATGAAGGTGTTAACTGCAAGGAGTACAAAAAAGGAGACAAATTATTGCGTCACTGGGCCAGCGAAATTGAGCATGGGCAGAGGAACGCCCAGAAGTGTCCAAAGTGCAAGGTGAGACAGCCTTCGGGAGGGAAGGAAATAAACACGTGCATCTGGCTATCACTGAACAATACTATTTACAATATTGAAGTGAAGTCTCTGTATAACTTTCTTAATGCAGACGTGGAGAAAAAGAATATTCGCTGTTTCATTTTAGAAGAGTAATTACATTACATAACTAAAATGAAGATTTTTATATATAAACAATGTATATTCTTACATTACATTTCAGAATTTAAGGAGGCTACGTATAAATATGGATCTCAAACTTCAAAATTCTAATTTTCCATTTAAAAATGGAGATGTGTGTACAGGAAAAAGCTCATATGAAAATGATATAAAGTATTATTTCTAGCTTGCCAACATGTACTATAATCACTTCTCAGTTAGGTAGGCTCTGAATCCTTGTAATCCTTTGGGTTTTTTCTCCTCTGCCATTGCTTATCACTTTAGGATTACATTAAACTGGTCATTTCCCTTTTTGTAAATCTGGTGACGTAGAAGCTAAGAGCTAAAATCAGGACTTTATGAATCCCATTTTTCAATTTTCTCTTGATGATCGTGCAAGTAATCAAGAGTTAGCAGGCACTTGAGCAGAGACCTAGATGTTGAAAGTCAACCATGCAGACAGCCAGGGAACGATCTCCTATAGACAAATCAGCACGTAAATCCAGCCAGAAAACTTTGGATTTGACTCTTACAGGATAGGGATCTGTTGAAATTTGAAGTTTTTTTTTTTTTTTTTTAAAGCTCACTTTAGAAAATTATATGTATGTAAATGCATATGTACACTCCACCATGTGTGGTTTCCATTTTGTGCCAAATTTATTTTTTGATAATCATGTCTAAACCAGGCCTAATTTTCTTTCAAGAATAATTTTGCAATTCCTTCCAGGAGACTTAGCACCAAGATAAATGAAATTTGAATTATCAGGAAAAATTTTTAAATTAATCATGTGAATGCAACTTGAAGTAGTAGAAGTATATTCTGAAGCCTATAAATGAGAATAAATATAATGCACAGATTCACTACACCAAATTCACGTACTAGTTTATATGTATAGTAAGTAAAGCATTGCCTGAAATAATGTGTTGTGTTCTTAGCAATTGGAACATGTTATGTTCTTAGCAATTAGAAGAAATTTTTGAAATATTTTGGATGGCCTGGCTCTCTTAAAAGTGACATCTACAGATGTTTGAGTTAAAGCTTTCTTTGTTTTCCGTGTAGAAGGCAAATTTATCTACAATTATCCCTTTGATTTTTTTTTAACATCTTTATTGGAGTATAATAGCTTCACAGTGGTGTGTTAGTAAGGCTGCTTCAGACCACTGCATCAATTGCTCAGTAGATTTTTATTTTTTACCCATTGAAGGACAATGGGAAGATGAAACCTTTCCCCCTTTCTGTTGCCTTTCCAATTTACTCAGAGGCACTGCTCAGTTTCAAACTAAATAAAGGCCAGTAGGAATTCAGGAGCACTGTTTAAGTCATTCTGCATGACACTTTGTTCATAAGTATACTTTATATCTCTCTGGAAAGCTGTGAAACAATTACCAGTTGGCCTGGCTCTAAGAATGAGCGCTAAATGAGGACTACTGCAGCATTATATGTTAGGGATTTTCTGAATGAGTTGAGGTAATACATGAAAACATACATTTGTTACTGTAATCCCTCAATCTAACATTAAATGGACTCGATGTATTGAACGAAAAAGCACCCAGCTGTAAGGAATTTACTGAATGCACTAACAGCTCCCACAGGTTTTACAAATATAGATAAACAGACAAGAGGATGCATACATGCTGGTTCTCTTTTGAAATAATAGCTAAAAAGTTGCGGTTTGAAAATGAACTACCTTTTAAATAGCTGAAGGGAAAGGAGCCAAAGAACCCTGGAATGAGTTTACACGACTACCTTGTAGTGGAGAATCTACTTGCTGGTGAGATCCAGGTTCCATAAAATTTATGTCAGTTTAAGTCATATTTTATGACTCGTTTTGAATACAAATAGTTTCAGGGCTTTTATAAGCATATGACTTTAAAGTTTTGCATTTTCTTAATTGTGATTTTTTGTCATTGTTGTTGGACCATAAAATTATATTTTTGCCCATGAAGCCTCTCTAATACTAGAAATCCACAAGGAGATATTATTCAGTGTATTAATATTTTATATTCCAAAGCTTTATTTTTATAAATAATCTTTTAAAATTTATAAATATGAAAAAGGAAGATGCTAGGCGTTTATGAAAAAATTTCACACAGTGCTTCCAGGTGAACAAAACAATTATCATATATTTTCATATGAATATGTTTTCAATAATGATCAAATATGTTTAAAATTTTTTTGTGACCAAAGTATATTTATGTACCCTGCACAGGTATATTTGCTTAGATTGATTCATAATTTTAATAATTATTTTGATTATTATTATTTTTTTTTGCGGTACGTGGGCCTCTCACTGTTGTGGCCTCTCCCGTTGTGGAGCACAGGCTCCGGACGCGCAGGCTCAGCGGCCATGGCTCACGGGCCCAGCCGCTCCACGGCATGTGGGATCTTCCTGGACCGGGGCATGAACCCGTGTCCCCTGCATCGGCAGGCAGACCCTCAACAACTGCGCCACCAGGGAAGCCCTATTTTGATTTTTAAATGATTGTTTTGTTCATATAGGTCATATAACATATGATAGAAATTTGGAAAAGAGAGGGAAAGAATTCACCAGAATCCTGCCACTCCAATATACTCACTGTTAACATATTAGTGTCTCCTCGGTCTCTCCCCTATTTAAGTAGCTTTAAAAAAAAAGAATCGTAGTATGGGGATAATTTGATATGCTTTGTTCTTCCATTTAACATGTCAAACTTTTCTTATGTTACTAAATAGTTTTCATAACATTTATTAACTAAGTAATATTTGCTTAAATATCCTTCTGCTATTAGTTACCAAAGCTGGCTTTGTTTGGGTTCGGGTTTTTTAAAAAAATATCTATATATTATAAATAATGTATTGATATTCATCTTGAATTTGTATTTTTCCATATTTTTGACCCTTAAAAGCATATATTCCTGAAGACAGAATTACTAGGTTAAAGGATATCAGTGTTTTCAGTATTTGGTACATAGTGCCAATTTGCTTTCTAAAAAGACTGAAACAATTTATAATTCCACCAGAAAAATCTGAGAACCTATTTCTGTATGATCATTTCTTATTAGCATTTTCAAGTATTTTTAAATGCATATTTAATACTTAAAAAATATTTTGTTCATATATTTTGAATTGTCTTGTTTGCTTTTAGATTGAGTACAAATTCATGTGTTTTTGAGTTTGAAGTGCCCATTTTTGAATTATCTGTTCATATCCTTTGCCCACTTGTTTGGGTCAGGTTGGGGATACTTTTTATTATCAAATTATATGAGCTCTCTATTTTCTATTTGAAAATATTAATTCTTTTTCTGACATATTTTCTCCTATCTTTTTTTTTTTTTTTTTTTTTTTTTGCGGTACGTGGACCTCTCACTGTTGTGGCCTCTCCCGTTGCGGAGCACAGGCTCCGGACACGCAGGCTCAGCGGCCATGGCTCACGGGCCCAGCCGCTCCGCGGCATGTGGGATCTTCCCGGACCAGGGCACAAACCCGTGTCCCCTGCATCGGCAGGAGGACTCTCAACCACTGCGCCACCGCCACCAGGGAAGCCCTTGCCTATCTTTTATTACTTTCTTTTGTATCAGTGATAATTTTTTTAAACTTAATTGGTTTATGTGTGTGCATTTTTTTAATTTTTAAAAATTTGTGTTTGACCAAATATATCATTCTTTTTATTTTTGGAAAGAAAGAACCCACACACATAAACACACACATATATATGATATGTGCATATATTTATATTTATATATCTTTTATTAGTATTTTACTCCTAAGCCTAAAAATTTATCTGTCATCCAGAAGCTTGATAAATGGTCTATTTTCTTTCTTTTTAGTATTTAATTTCTAAATATTTTAACTCTTTGATCTACCCATTACTTATTTTGATGTTTATTATACATTGAATACATACACTAATTTTTTCCAAATTAATAGCATCTAATCTAAATGTGTCCCCCTACCCATCGATTTGTAATTTTTCTCTAAACATATATTAAATTAAGATGTTATATGTTGATGTTATATTAAATATATATAAGAGCTCTTTTCTGAGCTCCCTAATCTTGTAGCTGCTAATTTTTTTAAAAAAATTCTGTGCTTGTACTGGTGAGTGTTAAATGATTGTGCTTTTGTAAAATGTTCCCATCCATACAAAGTTTGATAATCAATCCATTATTTCAATTAGTATTCTAAATAAACCAACTTTTCTTTCATTAGCTTATAATTATTATTTATCCTGTAATGAGTTTTTATCTTTATCTCAAGTGGAAAGATCAGTTTAATATATGGTATAGTATTATGAAGAGATTTGACTTATGCTGAGAAATCAAAATTATTATTTATAATTGAATTTTGGCACATAATCAGAATGAGTATTAAAACATTTTTTCTCCCATATACAATCAAGATACTTATTCATAAGTGTTTTTCTTTAATACTAGGGTAAAAATATACAAGCATTTATGGAAGTCATTTATTTATAGGACATTTTTATGAAAAATTAATAGTAGCATAGTAAGATCAACTTTTCTTAGCCATTTTTTTTGAGTCTCATTGCTTCCTTAATTCATAGTATTCTTCAGTCACTTGTGAGACACCAATTTTTATCTTAAAAATGTGTCTTCCATTTTGTATAAATTCTTAACCTACCAGATATATATGCTAATTTTAAAATGTCTCTCTGGAAAATAGTTACCACAAAACTAAATCTAGTTCATGATAATTTTAAGTTAAATTTAAAGCAAATATCAGGTTTAAATTTTGTTGGAGGTATTAGAATATTTGTTCAGTTTTATGCAAAAATTCATATGAGACTTGTGTCTTATAAGATACTAAACTCGGAGTTAATAAGAAAAAAAAATTGTTGAGTCAAAGAAAATGAAAAGTGAAATGCACACCTAAAAATTAACAGACATGAGATTATACAATACAAAGCAAATAAATAAGCAATTGTAAGCAATTTCACTTGTATACCTTAGATTTAAATTGTTCATGAAAAATTTTGGAAATAATATTAAGTGCAAATTTTTTTTAATATATATTATCATTTGAAAGCCTGAAATACTTAAACTATTCCAAAAGTATACACTGATAGTTCTTTAAATGGTACAGTAATACCCCACTAACTAAATTAAAAGCAAAAAACAAAGAAATCATTTTATCATTTCCTTTTTTCCAGAAAATGGCGACCACCTATAATTTTGTTGTTCAACACATACGTTATAAAAAAAAATTTTTTTTTTTTTGGCAGCACTGTGTGGCTTGCAGGATCTCAGTTCCCCAATCAGGAATTGAACCTTGGCCACAGCAGTGAAAGCCCAGAATCCTAACCAGTAGGCCACCAGGGAACTCCCCGAAAGTCTTTTTATTATTTATTTTAGTTTATTAATAACTGTGTGTTAGGTCATAGCAAACCCCAGCTGGATGATTCTAAAGGCCTGAAAAATTTTAGATTTTAGAAGAATTAGAAATCTCTAATATTATTGTCTAATATTATAATAAGCATCATTAAAGATAAAAACAATCATTCAGGAATGTGAACCTTCAGGAATGTGAATGAGAACTCTGTAAAAATGGTTAATGATCCAATCTTCTGATTGTTCCTCAAAAGGTTTAATACTAGTCAATTAGTGTTAGTTAACCAGGTTTTATCTTTTAGCTATATCATGTTTTTCTATTTAAAATGTTTTTTAAAATGGGGTTTTAACATTCAAAACTCGACAAAGGCCAGATTTCTGCCCTCTGTGTATATTTTTTTAACATACGTACTTTCAAAAGAGAGATGGACACACCTTCAGGCCCTTTTACCCAATAATTTGAGGCAAGCCAGTTTAAAGCCAGCAGGAAGTTAAAGTTAAGAAACAATTTTATAAAAAAGGCAGTATATAAAGAAAGTTTTATCTCTTCAAAAATATTTCTGAAAGAAATATTGTAATATGTTAACATTATTAAATATCAGTGGTAAATCCATAGATGTCTGTTACACTATCATCTTTAAATTTTAAATGTTGGAAATACTTCATGAGTAAAAATAAATAAAACCTAACAAGAGAACAGAAGGATTCTAACATCACAGCTTTCTGGAGCTGCTTACACATCTCCATTTGCCTATGCAACCTCTAAGGATTTGACTATTACATTTTCTTTTTCCTTCCTCAGGTAAAAGTTAAATGTTTCTAAGAATACTGGGCTTACTAAAGCAAAGTTGGGGTTAATATTTCTCAAAATGGTTAGCTTTTCATAACTTGGAAAATTAAAGGGGAATTCCTCAAACATCCCTACCCCAAACTACCTTCTTCCTTAATGTCAGATAAGAGAAATACTTATGTAAACATTTATATAATGTGGTACAAATATAGTCATAGCCAACTAGATGACATGCAGCTGACCACTTTAATTTTTCTCTTATATAAATAATAACATATCTCTAGTTAGGACATTTTACAAAACATTGAATAGGGATAATTAATTAGGAAGTTATACATTTTCATAGGCTACATATAAGTAATGTGATTTATGAATTAAGGGTAATTAAGTCATTTATTTTATTCCAAGGTTAACATATATCCTATTTTTAGGAGGCAGGACACTTTTTTTTTTTTTTAAGAAATGCCAAGATATGAACAGGGAGTGCTGAGTTCTAATATGCCAGCTTTATTTTATTCATAAAAATGCCTTTGTACAACGCTCTGTCTTTCTTCGTAGTGTTAGCACAGTAATAATAATGGCAATACTATCTACATGTACTGATATTTACTACATATTACTCTCCATTGCAGTTTTACACACATATTATCTCATCAAATCCTCAGATGTGATACTAAGATGCTAAGTTCCAATGTGCCATCCAAATCTTAACTATTAAATGCCTTTTGATAAAACTTTAAGGTGTTTCACAGTAATAATAAAATGATAGGTTCAATAGTATGTGAGTTACATTTGTTGTCTCATTTAAATCTCAAAAGAAAGTTCTGAGAAAGGGGTAATTACCACCACTTCAAGATATAGAAACAGTTTCAGAGAGGTTAAGTAACTGAACCAAAAGGCACGCAGGGGAAAGTACATTATATTCATCCATAATTTATTGAGAATTTGGAATTAAAGGAATTTGCTTGTCAAGATATTTCCTTTCAGATATTTTATTCTGTTAAATCCTGTAATAGGATGCTTTTGGCAAAAATGTATTGATTCAGAGAAAAGATTAATTTGCTCCTGTTCACATCAAATTAGCACAAACCCTGTCTGTGGACTCTTATATCTAAGCTATAGCTATAGAGCCTATGGTTACTGAGGAAAGAACTTAGGGTATTAATGTTGGATTTTATAGATAATCCTGCAATTCTCTAGCACTTCACACGTCGCTGCAAAAGTGTGTTCAGCAGCTGGTGACTGCTTTTAAATAGTGCCCATTGTAGAAAATAAAATAGCTTCTCCTTGACCACTAATTACCCACTTTAACTCTCCAGATTGTTTGAAATCACTAAATTTGAAGCAGTGTTTATCACTGCTACTGTCTTCTTGAAGTGCCAAAGCCTAGACCTTAGTTGTGAGAAGAACTTGATTGTTTGGTGACAAATATTTTATAGGATATAAACTGTATTTCATCCAATGCCCCATTTTTATGACTAATAACTTCAATATTTGTTTACTGTCTGAGATTAAATGTATAATGTGAGTACATATAACATTTCATTAAAAATCAATATATTGTCCTCGTAATATAGAATAAAAATAAGTGCAAATATAATGAAATAATATGTATTTCAACATGTAAATGTTCAGGTACTATGACATTAAAAGACAAAAAGTAGCAGTCAGATTTTTGAACCCATTTAAAATGCATAAATTTGGATTTAAGAAACCATGAAGTGAAGCTTAGATATTATCAATAGCTATCCTTTTTATCTGACATTTTAAAATGAGGACAAAATTAGTGTATATGTATATATATGTGTGTATATATATGTATGCTTATATATTTATGCATATGTACATATGAATTTATACAATTTTATTGCTAGAAAATTCAAGATACATTAAAATCATACATACCTCTTTGGGGCTTATATATAAAATGAAGTTAGATTCTAAATACAATCACTCTTTCTCAGTTTACACCGTAGTTATACAGTAACTAAAAAATTATCTAGTAAAACCATACAAACATTATTTTGCGTTTATATATAAAATGAAGTTAGGTAACATGTTCAGATATTTATAAACAGATTTTCACCTATATGAACATCTAGTGTGTCAGAAAATTATATGGGTGGAACCTAATTCTCTTCTGTGTGGGATGTCCCAAACATTGAAGAACAGCCCGAAATACCAGCATCAGCCACCTTTGTGACAACTGAACATTCCCCTACCAAAGAAATTCTGAAGTATCTCCAGGGGCCTGAGAGCCCCTGTGGAGAGCCTCTGTTAGAGATGAGGGCTTCTGAGAGGAATGAAGTCCAATGAGCTGTGTAGACAGGGAATAATTGAGTAAAAATCTGCCCATTTTCCATTTGGATACCTATGGGGCCAGTTTTGCTAAAGGATCTAAAGCTTTCTAAGATGGTTCATTTATTTTTCTTTTCATTTGATTTCATGCTTTAAGAATTGCTTTTTCTTTCTGCAGCAAACTCAACTTAGAATTCCAAACAGGATACAAGTTTTGCTGGTAGCAGCGATCAGTAGGCAGATCAACAAAGTTTGGAGAACTATGAGAAAAGGTCTATATCCAAATTCCTAAGCAATGTCTTCACTTGCCTTAGTGAGCTTCTCCAGCACAGTGCACTCTCCTGTCCCCAAGATGGGCTTTCTCATAGTTTCTCCATCTCAGTAAATGGCAACTGCAACCTTCTAGCTGCTCAAGTCAAGAATTTGACCTTTTTCTCTCACACCCACACATACTGTCAGTCATTAACTTTTGTAGATTGTACCATCGAACTATATGTGGAATTTGACAACATCTCAGCACCCTTGCTGTCACTAATCTGGTACAGGACATCATCATCTTTCTCCCTCTAAGATTTTTGCAATAGCCTCCTGACTGGATTCTTACTCTTCACAATGTTCCTAACCCAGCAGCCCAGCAGCCAGAACGAGACTACTAAACATAAGGCAGATTACGTACCCCTCTGCTCAAAATCCTCTATGGCTCCCATCTCACACAAAGCAAAAGTTAGTCCTTACAGTGACCATGTACCCCATCACACTCTGCTCACGCCCACACCCCATTATTCCTCTGACCTCATCTTCTACTTCCTTCACCCTCCTCCAGCCACACTGCCCTCCTGGCTCTGCTTCAAAAACATGATGCATGTTTCCTTCTCAGGGTGTCCATGCCTGCTCTTCCCTTTGAAATATTCTTTCCCCAGATATCTACACACCCAGCTCTCTCCCTTCATGTCTTTGAGCAAAATTCAGCTTCTCAGTAATCACTTTCCCCTACCTCAATAGGTAATATGCTCCTTATAGGCTTTATTTTTTTCCATAGCTCCATATTGCTTATCACTATTTAAAATAGTGGATATATTTTGCATCATGAGAGCAGGGATATTGATCTGTTTTGATCCTTGAGGTACCTTTTGCATTTAGAGCAGTTCTGGGCATTGTTTAGCACTAAATAGAAAATGGTTGAATGAATGAACGTCATTTTTCTTTCCTCCTTATATGTACTTTTAGTGAGAATCCATTATGTGCTCTGTACAACATGGTCCTTTTTCTCTTGAAACCCACAGAAGGGGAGACACAGTGGTCACGGAAGATGATAAAACACTGTTGCACTTCAGCAGGGCTTTGCGTAGAGTATTATAAGGGAGTTCATGGTAAAGGGGACATCTCCGTTCATCTCGGGGAAAGCAGGGAGAGCTAGGTTGTTGAGGATTATTGGGTGGATTTTGGCATGATGAAAGGTATCCAGGAGTGGGAGTATTACACTTAAAGGACAGGGCACAGAGCCAGGAAATGAGTGCTGTGTAGCAGAGCCACAAACGCTTTGTGGTTCCCTTAGAGTAGGGTTCACAGAAGGAAGTGGTGAAAGGTGGGGCTGTAGAAACAAACAGAAGCCTGGGCTTCGCATGCAATGTTAAGAAACTTGGATTTCATCCTCCAGACTGAAAAGTTATAAACAAGGGAATGGTGGTAACCAATTGATATTTTAGGTTGGTTGCTGTTGATTATATGAAGGTAGTTGTAGACATCTAGAAGGAAATGATGATTGTATTTGCTAAGGTAATGGTCAAAGGCTGGAGAAGAGGAGAAGTATTCGATAAATATCTTGTGGCTAAAACTGTCTGATTTTGTTCAATGGCTGGAGGTGAGAAGTGAGAAGAGGATAACAACAGGATATTTAGCTTGAGTATCTAAATGGATGGTGATACCATAAACTGTGATAAAATCATGGAGATGGGCTTAGTTTTCTTGTTGTTGGGCTAGGGAGCCTTGGAATGGTTATGAGTTTGGTTTTGCTTATTTGACTTTGAAATGGCTGTAAGGCATACAGGTGCATATGACCCCCAACCACTTGCTACATGACCCTGCAGCTCAGGAGTCAGGTCTGCAGTGGAAATTAGGAAATGAGATCCAGTGGAAGGAAGTTGAAGCCATTTGAGTGTGGAAGAGATCACCCAAAGAGTATGTGCAAAGTGGTGATTCATGGATGGGATTAAGAGACAAGTGAAGAAATGAAATGGAGTTATTTGTAGTGAGGTGGACGGACCTAGAGTCTGTCATACAGAGTGAAGTAAGTCAGAGAGAGAAAAACAAATACCGTATGCTAACACGTATATATGGAATTTAAAAAAATGGTTCTGAAGAACCTAGGGGCAGGACAAGAATAAGAATGCAGACGTAGAGCATGGACTTAAGGACACGGGGAGGGGGAAGCATAAGCTGGAATGAAGTCAGAGAGTGGCATGGACATATATACACTACGAAATGTAAAATAGGTAGCTAGTGGGAAGCAGTCCCATAGCACAGGGAGACCAGCTCAGTGCTTTGTGACCACCTAGAGGGGTGGGATAGGGAGGGTTGGAGGGAGATGCAAGAGGGAGGAGATATAGGGATATATGTATATGTATAACTGATTCACTTTGTTATAAAGCAGAAACTAACACACCATTGTAAAGCAATTATACTCTAATAAAGATGTTAAAAAAAAAAGAGAGATAAGTGAAGAAATAGGAACCTAAGAGAGGTAAGAGCAGCCCCTGGTAAAAAGGTGTCACTGAAGCAAGAGTATATCGAAGGTCAGAGGGAAGTAGTGGTCACCTGATTAAATGACACTGAGAGATACAATAAGATAAGAATTAAAAACACGTTCATTGGATTTGGCAATTAGAGGCTCATGGATAATACTCATTTGTTCTTTTAATATTTATTGAGAACATGCTATGTGACAGGATCAGTGCAACTCCCTTTAATAAAATAACAAACAAGATGTACATGATCTGGGCCCTTTCAGATCTTATCGACTGGGAAAGGGTTTGAGCAGAGACATATAATTAAAGAGTTTTAAAATAGAGAGTGAGAAATACTCACTCAAGCTAGTACAGCTTGCTTCTCATTTCATGGATACAGTGCCTTGAATATGCTGTGCTGGGAATGGTCTCCCTACCTCCCAGTCTTCTTAACTGGTGAACTTAACTTGTTCTTCATTTCTCAGATCAACTGACACTTCCTTAGAGGAGCCTCTTCTGACCCTTAGACCAGATCAAGCTTCTTAAGTATTCTCTTCATACCTTATCCTTTTCCTTCATAGCTTATGAGTGTCTATTTATTTGCAGAATTGATTATGTCTATCTACAGCTTAGACTAAAATCTCCTTAATGGCAGAAGCCATGTCAGATTTTATCAATGGACAAATATTTATTGAGTGAATGAATGAATGTTTCCTGGAGAAAGACAGTTGATCTGGATGTTTCATTAACATGGGGCTGTCGGGATATAGCTCAGCGGTAGAATATTTGACTGCAGTAACATGGGGTTGCTGTCAACTGAGGAAGAATTGAGAGGTGAGTAAGAAAAGCAGTGAAAATATTCTTTTAAGAAGCTTGGTTAAAATGGAAGGGTGGGAGTAATCATTGGCTAGAAGGTCAGGTGGAATTAAAGGAAGGATTTATTAGGATGGGGAGACACCTGAGCTATTAGCTGGCTAAGCGGTGCAGTCACAGAGGGGAAAGGGTAAAGATGAACGGGAAGGAGGGGAAAACTGACATCTGGAGATTTCTGAGAACATGGGGTGTGGGGCTAAGGGAAGTACGGTAAAGAAGAAGGAAGAAAATTAGGGGCTAATTTGTAGTACAGTCTACCGTGAGGAATGAGAATCGGACAGTACTCTACACTCTTCTTCAAAGAATTTGTCATCATAAATCAATCATAAGACTGAAATATGTATGAAATTTCCTATAACTAAGAAAACCAGGACATTGGAGGACAATTAGACTATTGGCTTTAAAAAGCTAACATAGCAGGAGACACCAAATGATTTTGAAATCATCTTATATATTTTTTGAAATATAGTTTACCATAATAGAGGCCACCATGTTTGACATGACAGACAAGGACTCATTCTGCTTATCTATCCCTTCCCTTCTCCTTCTAATTTTTGATAATTATTATTTTAGTTCTTCTTTTGATTATCTTTTACCTTTAAATAATATACTGTAACCTTGGTTCAATAGTCTAACAATTTTAGGTGATATATGAGGATCTAGCCCTCCTACAACTCTTTCCACTTCTCTATTTCCCATTTTCTGTAAGCTGTAACTTTGTTTTTATATTGTCAAATTTAATAACATCCACACTCTATTCTAATATAATATTTAATACTTCTGTTATTTCTAAAGGATAATTCTAACATGGGAAAACCAATTGGGTGTTTACATAATCAAGAACATATAATTATGGAACAAAGATTACATTTCCTTTTCCATGAGATCACAACTTCTAGGAAAAATGCCTTTTGCATCTTTGCTCACTGTCAATTACTTAATCATGCTGTAGTTTGTTACGCCTCATATTTGGAACTTACACGCCTTTCATTTTGTTTTGTTTTTCCTGAAAGTCCTTACTGTTTCTCTTTCTTCCTTATTGGGAATAGAAATACAACTTTATTTATCATGTTATTTAATATTAAGCTCCTCAGGAATTTTATTGCTTGATGTATATTCCATTGTTATTTTTTGAAGATGTTCTTGAAACCAGCTGACTTCCTGTTCTAAGTTGGACTGATTGCTTTTCAGCTCTTTCGCTGAGATTTCTTACAACTTTTTTGGTATGTGGTAACACTGTCTTTTCTTGACTTGCGCATTCACTTAATGAAGTGCTTCCTTAAGTCATGGCACCAAAAAAGGAACAGAGGAGTCTTAGCATCTCTGGAATTGTTTCATTTTTACCCCCATATATTAATTATTTTGTAATTGGACAACAATTCTAGGTTCATATTTTTAATGAGGTCTTTGAAGGCTTTGTGTAGATGTTTGCTTTTTAAAAATCCCCGTGTTGAAGAACCTAGGGGCAAGACAGGAATAAAGACGAAGACATAGAGAATCCGACTTGAGGACACGGGGAGGGGGAAGGGTAAGCTGGGACGAAGTGAGAGAGTGGCATGGACATATATACACTAGCAAATGTAAAATAGATAGCTAGTGGGAAGCAGCCACATAGCACAGGGAGATCAGCTCGGTGCTTTGTGACCACCTAGAGGGGTGGGATAGCGAGGGTGAGAGGGAGACGCAAGAGGGAGGGATATGGGGATATATGTGTACATATAGATGATTCACTTTATTATACAGCAGAAACTAACACACATTGTAAAGCAATTATACTGCAATAAAGATGTTAAAAAAAAATCCCTGTGTTATGGAGGATTGGTATAGTGAGATAAGTAAGGAACTGAGAGTTACTCATGGGATTTTTTAAAACTTTCCTCATAATTATTGCTTCTAATTAATTCCCCCATATCAAAGCCATTGAAGCAAATACATATATTAAAATAATTTTATACATAGAGTAAATTATTTCTTGGGAACAATAATACATAACAGTTAATTTAGTTATCATTTCCTGCTTAAAGAATAAAATAAGCCTTCAATTCTTGGTGAAAGTGGAGATAAATACTTGTGGGCAGATGTGTACTGATTTAGTTATAAAATAGGTTGGATATTTAGCAGTTCATTTATCGTTATTCTTCCACCTTATAATTAAGTAGAATCTGTATGAAAATAAAAAGCTGAATTCTAGTTCTATTTTTTAAGATAATTTGTGGGCATTTTATTAAACTAAATGTAAACAGCTTGAAGAGGGCAGGTACATATATTGATTACACTCTTATTACAGGTGTTGATATGTACTATAAAGAATGTCATAGGCTCAGAAATGATCCGTGCTGTCATTTCTGTCTATGTGGACTTAATATCAAACTCAAAGAAATATCTGGCATATCCTGAACATTTTATCTCATGGCTTGTAAATGTAGAGCTATATAAACAACATTTAGTGCTTAAATATTCAACTCCTTACGTATCAGCCATCCTTATTTGGTATAGATGGAGAGAAGAAACCCTGTTAGTGATAACAAATCAAATGATGTTTGTGGCTTATGGGTAGTCAGTTTAATCTAATGGGTTAGAAATATCTCATCTGTCTTACTCTGTCTCCATCCCTTAAGTAAGAACAGAATTTTGATGCTGAATTACAGCCACTTGGGTGATTGGTATGTTTTTTAGCAGAGCTAAACTGATGAATGTTTTGAAGCTATAATAAAAAAAAACTTTTAAAGCTTCACTGAGAAATAAAATGGACTTTACATAAATGTAATTTAAACCTACTTTTTAAGGCTCTATGTTTTAAAAACAAAAACGGCACTGTCACAATGTGACCTTTAAAGATATATTCATTCAGGGAAGTCGTTTATCATATGAAATGTATTAGCCTCTGGGTGTTAGGAGTTCAAAATTATAACTTGCTTCTTAGCAAATATGAAAAGTAATGTCTTCTGTTACAAGTTAACTTGCATTCTGTCAGTTCATTTCTCTTTTAGCATGAAGTTATAAAATATTCATATATAATCAATATATATTTGCAATAGTATTAAAGGAATCACTGTGTACTTGAAAGTTGGAAATTATGAAACCATTTTCATGATTAAATCATTGCCATTATATGAGTAAAATATTCAAATTAATCTATAGAACTATATAATCCTGCAACGTACAAGGTTCCTGTAGAGTATTGTCAGAACTTAGAATTTTATCACTTCCTGTGCAGAAATATTTTTGGACTAACAGTATTTTAGTTGCCTGCTATGTTTCAAATATTGTTTTAGAAATGAGGAAAGACTGTTAATAATAAGTATACCACATAAAGATTTTAGAACACAATGAAACAATATTACAAGCAGATATAAAATGACAGAAAAAATGGTATGTGAAATTTTGAGGCAAATGAACTGTCAGTGACAAGTTTAACTTATTAGAGCAAGCTTCTTGTCAGAAAAATTTTTGACATTATTTTAAAGGAAGAATGTGAACTGGCCCAGAGAGTGGCTAAAACAAGCAGAAAGACTTGAACATGCCTTGTACAGGAGGGAAGACATGACTACTTTGTCAGTTAGCAAAGAATACAATTGACCCTCTGGTTTTATCTTTAAGTTTATAATAAGAGGCTGCTTAGCATAATAAAGAAACAGACAAGAATCAAAATACTTTCTCCATTCATTCAAGCAGATTACTTTTCTGAGCTCTGGTTATGAATAAGCATGCCAGTCTCATGGTGTGGTCATGAGGCTTAAAGGCGCTAAGCTAGGTACAGTGCTTGGCATTTAGTAGGCTCTAAACAAATATTAGTCCTTTTCCCTTTACAGGTCACATACAACACTATGCTATGTGGCCAGGAAATCTGTTAAGCTTTAATTACCTCCATATTAAGAGCAATTACAATATACAGTCAAAAAGTTGAGCATATGATGAAGTAACCTTTATTTTGGGTGCTCAGCTGTTGTCTCTGAACAAGTTTTCTCCTAGTGCTCAGGTAGTTTAAAGATGAGAAATAGTTCAAAGGTTCGGTATGGCCTTAGCCTACCTCATTCCTTAATGCCATCTGCTGTGCTAAATGGATGTGGTCATAGGAATTGTTCTTCATAATCATTCATAGAAACAGGTGCAATGGGGAGACTAAGGGAGAAATTACCAGGAAGCTAAAGAGCTCAAGCTGCAAAGACCCTCACCTGCTCAGGTCTCTTCTTAGGCCTCGTATCTAATTTGTATTTGTAATTTACATGCTTCTCCTTTAAGTGGGCCCCCCAATTAGATAACCTCCAGGCCCAACAAAACCTGGGTCGACTCTCACTGGTCTGTCAGGTAAAAGAAAACGAATTCAACGTAATTGAAAAAGATGAGGTGGCCAATAGCAGAAAAAGCAAATTTTGCTTCTATTGACCAAATATTGATTGGTAGTTACCCTTGACCACAGATGCTTAGATGCCCTTAACCACAAGCTAGCCCTCACCTATCCAGGAAGGTACTCTAGTCTAGCATCAGCCTAAGAATCACCCAATTGAAGAAGTGAGAAAGGAGATCACCTGGCAATCAGGGATTGCCAGTTGCATTGCCCTGGTATTTAGTTTCTCACATTTTTAGGTGGGTGAAGGGGAAGGGATGGATGGAAGCAATGTTATACTGATCTGACTCAATATGTGCCCCCAAAATGTTGTAGTCACTGTATGCGTATTATCACATTTTTATTTTCGTGTAAGTAATATCATCTAAATTGTAGCTTGGGAGATAAGAAGTAACCTCCGTACTTACCTGTAACTTGACAGCAACAACAGAGGGAGGTGATTAGTTGCACAGGTAGCATTGCATACACAGTCCTGTACAAGCATTTGCAAATGAAATTAGAGCTGGAAACTAAAATGGTACTGCAAATACACTTACACCTGCTATCATTTCCTTCCACAACAGGATTTCTTTTCCTTGACATTTATTTACAAAAATTTTACATAATCCTTTCTTTTAAGGAATCCTCTTCATCTCTTCTTATTCCTCAAGCCACCTCATTCTTGCTGATCATAGCATCAACAAAACATACCTTCAGAGCATTTTTTTTTTTTTTTTTTTTTTTTTTGTGGTACGCGGGCCTCTCACTGTTGTGGCCTCTCCCGTTGCGGAGCACAGGCTCCAGACGCGCAGGCTCAGCGGCCATGGCTCACGGGTCCAGCCACTCCGCGGCATGTGGGATCTTCCTGGACCAGGGCACGAACCCATGTCCCCTGCATCAGCAGGCGGACTCTCAACCACTGCGCCACCAGGGAAGCCCAGAGAGCATTTTTTTTATTTGAATTTTATTTATTTTTTATTACAGCAGGTTCTTATTAGTTATCTACTTTATACATATTAGTGTATATATGTCCATCCCAATCTCCCAATTCATACGAACACCACCACCACCACCACCACCACCACCGGCTTTTCCCCCTTGGTGTCCATACGTTTGTTCTCTATGTCTGTGTCTCTATTTCTGCCTTGCAAACCAGTTCACCTGTACCATTTTTCTAGATTCCACATATATGCATTAATATATGATATTTGTTTTTCTCTTTCTGACTTACTTCATTCTGTATGACAGTCTCTAGGTCCATCCACGTCTCTACAAATGACCCAATTTTGTTCCTTTTTTATTCCATTTTATATATGTACCACATCTTCTTTATCCATTCATCAGTCGATGGGCATTTAGGTTGCTTCCATGACCTGGCTATTGTAAACAGGGCTGCAATGAACATTGGGGTGCATGTGTCTTTTTGAATTATGGTTTTCTCTGGGTATATGCCCAGTAGTGGGGTTGCTGGGTCATATGGTAATTCTATTTTTAGTTTTTTAAGGAACCTCCATACTGTTCTCCATAGTGGCTGTATCAATCTACATTCCCAACAACAGTGCAGGAGGGCTCCCTTTTCTCCACACCCTCTCCAGAATTTGTTGTTTGTAGATTTTCTGATGATGCCTGTTCTAACCGGTGTGAGGTGATACCTCCTTGTAGTTTTGATTTGCATTTCTCACCTTCACAGCATTTTAAATTGCCTCCTAATCATTGAGTTCGATGCATGTCTGGAAAGATAAGTGAGTTTTCTTTGGGATGTGTTTGTTTATATCTGTATTATTCAAAATAAGCCAACAGCTTGAGCACCTGAAATGTTATTGAGCTTTACACGTTTAAAGTGTTTGATACAAAGGTGGCCTGGGAGAGCGTGATAATAAGCAAACTTACGGCCTCAGGAATGCTTTGTAAGGCTTTTATTTTGGTGAAACTAGTAACTGTTATTCCATATATTTGCCAGGTTCTACTTTATAAAAAATTTAGTAACCTTTTTTTTCTTTCCCTCTTTCGCTGGTACAGATCCATATCCAGAGAACGGAAGGGTGTGACCATATGACCTGTTCACAGTGTAACACTAATTTTTGTTATCGATGTGGGGAGAGATACCGCCAGCTCCGTTTCTTTGGAGACCACACATCAAACCTCAGTATATTTGGATGCAAATACCGCTACCTCCCAGAGAGACCTCATCTAAGGAGACTAGTGCGAGGGTCAGTCTGTGGTGAGTGTCTGACGTGACTTATACAATCTTCCCCAGTAAGGAAGCAGTGACGATGATAGAACTTAGGAATGTAATAGAATAACCATGACAAATCTCAGCACCTGCCAGGTATTCTAGTAGAGCCTTTAGCTCAAAATAGGAGGAAGATGTTTTCTCTCCCTTTGAGTTTAAAATAAAAAACTTGTTTGTTAGCAGGGCACTGCTTACATGAGCGAGCAGATTTTGTTCGAAAAACAAATAATTTATTACACTGCAGAAATATGAAGTCCTTAGTCTTCTGAAAGCCTATTGTAATCCACTTGATGAAAGGGGACAATGTTACATTTCTTTTGTAGTGACAGTACCTAGCAGTGTGTCTTAGGCATATCCTCTATCCATCCATGGAAGACAAACAGTGCAATTTTAAAAATCCCTATGTTTCAGAGTCTTGTAATGGAGTTCCATTGTATCTATATAGTTGATAAGCCATTGTATATATTTGTATGTATTTTCTGTTGTATTAGTAGTTAATATTAATAGCTAGCAGTTAATGAAATGAGCATCAAATGCCCTCGTTGCATACAAACCCAAGTTTAAATATCCAAGTGCAATGCTTTTATGGATTGACATTTTTACCCCTTTCTTCGTCCTCAACAACACACAGTCTCATATATAAATATGCAGAGATAAACACGAATTCCTGCTCTGGCCTAATGTCACCACCTTTGAGTGATGCAGTGTTCTTCTGGCCTAATAGTTCTTCCAATGGCTCCCTACTCCTCTGGAATATACCTACTGTGACATTTCTTTCTTTTTCATCATGGAGAACTCCATTATTTCTTTCTCTGGCAGTCTTTCTCATGTATACACAATACTTTTTAACATTGTCTACGTTTCTTGCTTTCTACTTACTTGTGCCTCGTTACTTCATGAGACTATCTTTATATCACTCTTTAGCCCTCCATCACTTCATTACTGTTGTAAACCGCTGTCCTCGCTAGAATCATGTCAGGCTAATTAGAACAAAGCTGATGGTAATAATATACTTCTGTCAGGTAAAAAATAAAACATATATTTTAAATTTCATTTTATCATGGGGAAACCAGTGCCATCATTTTCTAAAATCTTATATGATATCTGTAAAAACACCCTTACTGAGCTTAATTAAAAACATAATTTCCCACAACCAACAGCATTCAATATAGTCAAGATTGGTTTTAATGATTTTCAGTGCTTTTCTGTTTAGTTGCTTATAATGGTATATATTATAATTATATACTTACTAGTTACTTACTAGTTAAACAGTTAAACATATACTTACTAGTTAAACAGACTTACTACCAGGAAGCTAAAGAGCTCAAGCTGTAAAGACCCTCACCTGCTCAGGTCTCTTCTTAGGCCTCGTATCTAATTTGTATTTGTAATTTACATGCTTCTCCTTTAAGTGGGCCCCCCAATTAGATAACCTCCAGGCCCAACAAAACCTGGGTCGACTCTCACTGGTCTGTCAGGTAAAAGAAAACGAATTCAACGTAATTGAAAAAGATGAGGTGGCCAATAGCAGAAAAAGCAAATTTTGCTTCTATTGACCAAATATTGATTGGTAGTTAAACATATACTTACTAGTTAAACAGACTTTAGAGGGATAGCTAGGGAATCTAACCACTATTTATAACAATACTACCATGAGAAAACTAACTGCAAAATTAAGTTTTGAGCTGTAACCTATTTGTAAGTCTGTACATACAGAAAGCAACCTAAAAACCAAAATCCTTATATTCCCTGCACTGTTAGTCCTTTTCTTTCCTACTTCAATGCCATTTTGTGGCAGAGTGTTTCCTTTCATTTTTGTTTTAAATAATCTTTGATTTGGCCATGCTTGTTTTTTTTTTTTTTCCTTTTCGTTTGTCTGTTTAGTCATTCTTAAATAAGGAAAGTCATTTCCTGCCCTATTTGTTCAATAATATTTTGGTTCATTCTCTTTGAGCCCCTTCACCATTTGCCTAGATGCCACTAGAATTCTCTTTCCAGGTCATAAAATAGAGTCAAGATATTTAACAGCCTGTAGGATGGACAGCCCATAAACATTGTCAACAGGGAAATATTTTCTTTGTACAGTCTTCTCTGTTTTTGTTTTTAATTTTGTGGTCAGCTTTCTATAAATGGTTTTCTTTTTGGCCCATTTTCTTTTCTGTGTATGTGTGTGTACTCGTGTGTGTCAGGATGAACCTGACAAAGGAGGGAGCAGCTGGCCGTATGATAAGCTCTCCCTCCTACACATATTTTTTGCACCTCCAGCACACCTGCCTCGAACTGCTGTTGGACCATCACTCCAAGTATAGCAGGGAAATGTGGACTTTTTTCCTGTGGACAAACAAGGAAAAAATACAATAATTCATGCTACCCATTACATTTTACAAAATCAGACAGAATGATTTTATAAGCGATGTTTTTAAATAAAAAGAGCAATTTAATTTCAAACATCTCATCCCTACAAAAGGCAGGAAAAGGAGTTACTCTGTAAGTCCCAAGCTTACCTTCTCCCTGCCATGGAAGAGAGTAGATGGATGACAGCAAAGCCCTCCTGCCCTCCATCCTTGCATGATGGAACCCAGTTTGCTTCTCAGTTTGGGACCACAGCCTGCAGATGTCCTTGGACAGAGACAGAGAAAGAGCCTGCCCTCCTCTCACAGCTGGAGGTTGGAAAACAAGGATGGTCATGTGACCATCTGCCCAGTCACAGATCAGAGGTTCTGCCTCTAGAGGATAAGGGAGAACAGCGATTTGAGGATAATTAGCAGCCTCTGACATGCAGATATCTCCCTGGTAGGGAGTAGGTAGGTTATTCAGTGAATGGTGTTGGGAATAAAAGTGACAGAAAGAATGCTTTGTTCTCATATAATTCCATACAAATATTGAAAATATTACATTAAAACATATAATAATAAAGAACATACAGGTCCTTAACTGATTTCTAGTTGGCAAATAATTTATATGAACAAAAGCAATGGAGCCCACCCCCTCCAAAACTAAATATCACATTTTTCAAAAAGAAAAGAAGTCTGGAACCAGAATTGAAGAAATACAGATAGCCAATAAACATGTTTTAAAAGATTCAGTGTTATTAGTAGTCAGAGAAATGTAAAAAATGAAATTTTTTTCTGGATATTGATTAGCAGATTTTTTGTCAAATTAATACTCTATGCTGGACATCCATACTCTATTGAATGAACTGGAAATTTTGTGCAATTCTTTTACAAAGAAATTTGATAGTAATGTGAAGGATATTTTAAAACATGATAAAAAATCTAAGTTGACAATGGTTTATTTGCAAGTATAATTAAAAATAGCAGAAAAGGGAACAAAAAATAAGTACTAAAATATTTAAATAAGCTAGAATATATGGATATAATAGAATACTATTTCAGCTATTGAGAATGGTATTTTAAAAGAATTATTATTGATCTAGGAATAAGAGAATCTGTGCTTAACTGTCCTCAAGACAGTTTCAAAGGCAGACTTAACGTGTATTGAACATTGATTGCATGATTGTAATAAGTTTATTACTTCCCAAAGAGAGAGAGCACATATCTGGTTATTTGAGTTCTGTGATATTTGAAAAAAAAAAATAGTGCTGTTACTTTGCAGTCATGTTTCATTGCTATTATGAAAATATATTGATAATTACTTAAAAAGGAAACATGAATGAGCACACTGAGCTACATGTGTAGGAAAAAAAACAGATTCTTTTACAATATGCAAATCAATATAGTATAAACTCAAGTGTAGCTTTAAGAATGTACAAAATGTAATTGTTCAATGTGATTTAGTATTACTTGGTTGAGTCTGTCATTGGTGAAAAATGTAAGTAAACCCCATGGTTAGACATTGTGTCAATTGAATGGCAGTTTTTTCAAAATTAGATATTAAAAACTGTATTTTTTATCTATGTTTTTTCTGTGGTTCCAAAGCCCCTTTCTTAAGAATAAAGAAGTTAATATTTTTCTGACAAATTTCCAACAAATGGCTGCATTATGTTTCTGTTTTTTAATGTAATTGGTTATTCCAAATTACTGTCCTTATTTATAGAATGGTGTTGCTGCTTTATTTTCAACAGCTAAGGGAGTCGACTGCAAAGTCCCTCCATTCCTTCCTCTTCTATTGTTGTGTTTGGGTTGTACAGCTATTGCTGTGTCACATGTCTTAATATCAAGATTACTATGGAATGACAAGATATTAACTACTAGCCTCTATTTTTGTGCTAGTGCCTTTTAACGCTAGTAGGATTCCAGTTGTGAACTCTGTGGTATAACTAGAGTCTATTGTAATCACTGCTCAGTTATTCATTTAGAAAAAAAAGTGCTGGTTGAAGCCATTTGGCATCCTTATAAGTGCTTCCTTTCTAAGTTTGTTAAAATGATTCATTTGAAAAACCTTCAATATATTGTATGTTTATTGGTAATTTTCTCTAACAATGGTATTGAAACATCCCATTTGTAATTCAGTGTATTAGGTGTTCATATAGTTAGTTTATTTTGGACCCAGGAAATAAATAAATCACATTTGCAGATGTAGACTTGGGCACAGCCCTCTGTAGCACCTACTAACTCTCCATTTTGTGAGCTAATTAGATTTTCTCCTGCCAGCTCAGAATGTTCACTCCTTTCTTAATCTTTCAGAATCTTAAAAATTTTAAATGGAAGAGATCTAAAGGAAAAACACAAAGATGAATGGTCCTGATGGAATAAAGTGAACCAGTAGCTTTGGAATTTTCTTGGTTGTAAAGGATGATTTATGCGATGTATGACACATGTGCCCAGGACTTGAGTGAAGTTACTGAACTTACATATGTGTATTTGTTCTACACCTGATACATTTCCTTAGAGAAATATTGCCTTAATTTTAATGACTCCTTAAAAAATAGCATACATTGTGATATTAAAAAGCATTGCTGAAATTGTTTTTAGTTTCAGTTTAAGACTCTCTAAATGGTTTGCCTTTTGTTTTCCAGCTGGAAAATTATTCATTGCACCTCTAATTCTGGTCTTGGGATTAGCACTAGGGGCCATAGCAGTTGTAATCGGTAAGAAATACTTAATGTATCTGAGATGAGAATTCTCTGAGTGCCACAGAGAGAATATGAGTGTAAATGTAATAATGAGTCAGTATTAAGTGTAGATGGTACCTGTTCCATGCTTGCTCTAAATAAGCAATCAGCACATGATTTATAGATTCAGAGGAGCATGTTTCGTACAGGGTGTATTTGTGTGACACTTTCTCAGTCCATGAACACTTTGATTCATGTTTCTTATAAAGCATTATTAATCCCCTTTTAATACAAAAGTTAATGTAACTAGTATTTTAGCAAAAGATTGCAGTAGACGAGAACCCAGATTTTCCAATTCTGAGTTCAGGTTGGAACATTGAAGAAAAGAGGCTCTGTTACACCTTTGGGTCTTTGGTTAGTTCTAGTAAAAGGGTTCCCTGGGTCAAAAAGATACTTTTGATGTGTATAGGAACACGTACCCAACATATACTTGAGCACTAACAAATAGAAAATGTATCAGTGATAAATATAGTTTTATTCATACAAGTATATTAAAATATGTATTTTCGAGCAGTGGTTCTCAGACTCTGGAGTGCTTTGTAAGAACCTTGAGGGCTGGTTAAAAAACAGGTTCCTGGTTCCTACTCACAGTTTCTGATTCAGTGTAGGGGCCTAGTTCTAAAAAGTTAGGTGATGCTGATGCGGACGGTCCAAGGATCACACTTTGAGAACCATTGCTGTAGAGGATTTAAAATTAAGCACTAGAGCTAAAGGCTGCTTTGATCATTGTTCCACATAGTAGATGGGATTTCTCTTTTTTCCTAAATAAATTTATTTTTATATGTAAAGTTCTGTTTAGCAAGTAATTTGCATGAGCAGGACAGATAGAATTATAAGGTAACTAACATTTAAGTTCTTACAATGAATGAGGCTTTATGAAGTAGATACTGTTATTATCTGTATTTTACAGTTGAGGAAATTAAGTCTTTACTAGGACCTCACAAGTGGTAGAACTGGGAATCAAAGCTGACATTTGCTCCACTGCCCATTTTCTTAAGTAACATGCTATATGGCCTGAAACCGAAGCATGAATATCAGTGTGCAAGTGATATGACTAGTGATATAAAGAAGACTTAAACCTAAGTTTTGATATTTTGATAAAAAACATTCATATCCAGACTGGTGTCACAGACTTTATTAAAAGGGGGAGAAGGAGCTGAAGAAAAACAATAAAGAATGAAATCTTGAAGAACTAAGTACATTTCATAGCATAGGTATCTTCCCACTTTTCATTTTCATGTATTACTAAATAATGATTATTTACAGCTAGCAAAATAAAAATTTGAAAATAGAAAATTTTCAAATCTGTGATACTAAAAGCCTGTCCTCTTAATTAGCTTTAATCTTTCTTTTTTTAATCCCCAGGTTTATTTGTATTTCCTATCTATTGCCTTTGTAAAAAACAGAGAAAACGATCACGGACAGGAATGCACTGGTAAATGCAGATGATTTCATCTGACTACGCTGGTCCGGGTAGGAGCTACACAGAATTATACACCTGTCTGAGGGTCACTTCTTGAAAACTGCCAAGAAGACCCTTTTGCCATCTCTTCTCCTGTGTTCTCTGCAGGCCACAATGCCTCTAGCTCCGGTGCATTCCCGGCATGGTATCCTGTCCTTTCCTTATACAGATTGCTGCTTTTACAAAATGGTCACTTTCATAGACTATAAACATCTATATCATAACTCTGATCTTCTTAATGGTTCTTGGAAGAAAGTATTTTAATTAGAACCAGTTATCCTCAGAACTGTCTGAGCATGCATCTCCTGAGCATTGCTTGGACTGTCTTTGTACCTGAATCTCCCTCCATGCCCTCTTCTGAGACTTGGTGTGAATAACTGAAGGTCCCACCTGTACCAACAAGCAAGGCCACTTTTCAGAAGATGAAGGCTCACCATATGCACCAGTTTTCATCCGTGACCCAAGCAGTATAATTCCTTCATCCTTCAGATGCTATAATTGTTAAAAATCTCAATGCCCAAAAGGGAACTAATGAAACTAAACAAATGAGAAGAATCATAGTTACTGAAGTGTATACGTGTAGGGGTGTGAATGTGTGTGTATATATACATATCTGTATTAAAACTAGGTCCAATACCTTGTACTTGTCAAGTTCCATGCCTACACTATTTTTCCACATTTTCATAGACATATTTAAAAATGATTGTTCCTTTGTGGGCATAATTTGGTAATGTACTGAATTAAAGTCAACGTACACAACAGGTTATTTTGATGTTGACCCTTTCTATTTCTTGCTCTCTCTTTCTCTCTCTCTCTCTCTCTCTCTCTGTCCCACACACACACAGAGAAATTTGTGCAGTGTCACCTCAAGGATTATCAAACTTTATAAACTGATAAAACTAATAGGCTGCTCCTAGGAAATTCTCAAGACCTGTCTTCTTTTTCAGATTTCTTATATGTTGGCATACTTGCTTCACTCTATAATTAATTTAAATAAGTGTGCTGTAGAGAGAACTGCTGAGGCCTTTAAACATATCCCTATTCTGCTAATTTTTTAACGAACTTGTGATTACAATAATTATGCTTTAGGTTAAGCATATGATATTGTTTAAAACCCCACCCTCTCACCTCTCCTTTCCCTCTCTCTCTCTCTCTTTTACTTCTCAAGTTTTTCATAAAAACAAATACTGTTTTTGAAGGATTTTTCTTATGTTTATTGCTCAAATGCATAATAATGTGTTAGTATATTCTTATTGAGGGGTGATTTAAAACAAAACTTTTTGTGTTCATGGGTTTATCTAAAATATAAACTGCTTTTGGAGGAGGAAACAAAAAAAAATGAAAAAAATATTTTCAGGATGTTTTACCAAGCTGAGAAATCTTTAAAAATAAGAAAAGGACAAGTAACTAAACTGTTTTTTTTTTGTTTGTTTTCATCACGAATGTTCATCAGCAGAAGGGAATTAAAGACCTCTAAGAAGCTTAAAGTTTCCACTTGTCTCCAGATCCTTAACATTAGCTATTGGCGTAGATGTAGCATTTACTTTTCAACAACCTTTTCTGAATTGAAATAGATTATGTGATAAAACATGCATTAACATGGATAGTTTGTCTTGTTGGGCTCCAGAGTATAAGAACATTTATCATTTTTATTTGATCTGGAAAGTCCATAATAGTGAAGTTTGCTTTCATAGATAACAAGCCAGCACTTCCATTCTTTCTGAGTAACACTCAGAAAAGCTATACTGCTGGACTAGTCTATTTCCAGTTAGAGGAGGGTGTGCCATTTATGGCCTGGAATAGCATATTTCTAAAGCATAACATGATACAAGAAGAATCTAGTTTCACAAATTCATATTTCGATTCATCCAACCATCTATCCATCCAACAAATATTTATTGAGTGCCTATTCTACTTGCTCTAGTATTAAAACTGAGAGAATGGGAATTTCTAGCCCTAAATCCATGTAATTCTGTTATAAAAGTGCTTAATTTTTGTAAATTGTCCTTTCCTAGACTTGGGTGTTAGTTTGACGATGTGTGAATATGATGTATTCTAAATCTAGTGGATGTGTTTCTGTATGATATGTGTATGTATATATACTTAGACATATACATAGCTGTATGTGAATACATATATACCATCTAGCTAAATAATATACTCTCTGGTCCTGGATAATCTATTTTCTTAGGTTATTGTATCTGTTGTCTTTGGCCTACTCAGGGATTTTTATTCCTTTCTTCGAATAATTTATCTTTTGGAGATATTTTTATATTATTTGGAAATGTTCCAATTTTCCACTTACAGAGCGGCGTTTGTTATCAGTGAAGGCTCTTTCATCAGCACTCGCGATAGTGTGCACAGTGCTGCACAGGATTTTCATTTTTCTATTGCATAGATTTTAAAAAATTAACATATGCATTTTTCGCTTTCAAAGTTGGTATATATCAGGCCTTTCCCTGCTAGTGACTTAAAGTAGTTATTTGTGAATTTTTTTGCTAAATATCATTAAGATCTTAAAAAGGGAGAAGAAACATAAAAGATTATTTATATGTTAGTGCTAACTTGAAGGTAAAACAATCGCACCTTTTGGGGTAAATTCTAAAAACGACTTTAACAAAAACAGCATGCATGTAAGATGAATATCTTTTTATCCAAGGCTTGTCATTTTTTCATATGTTTTCATTGTAAATTTAATATATGCTCCTTTTAAAAAAATCAAACTATATTGAATTATAAAATACAAATTCCTCTGCTTTTCCCCACCCCTTATTTTCTAGGGGTAACCACTGTTAATAGTTTGGTATGTGTCTTTCCAGATACTATCTATAAATATACAAATAAGTATGCGTGTGTGTGTGTGTATCTGTGTATGTATTCATTTTGTATAAATAATAATAATATGCTTACTGTCCTGTGACTATTTCCATAAGAGTTTAAATAGATGTACCTTATTCTTTTGTCAATTACTACATATTCCATTGTGAGGCTATACTTTATTTAATCAGTCTCCTATTGAATGAACATCAAGATTGTTTTCACTTCTCTGTTACAAAGCATTAGTGAAGATCCTTTACATATATTTTTGTCACTGTGTGAACATTTTCATAAGTTTTTAAATTTGGTTTTTATATTAGTAATAAAATTTTAATGCATTTTCAATGAATGAGATCATAGAGATAATATATTTAAGGCCCTTTTCTTGGAGAAAGACTTGTGTAAAAGTGCATAATTTTTAAAGAAAAGCATCTTTTGCAGGATAACTTCCCCCCCCCATGCTTGATTAGCCAAATAAACATCTTGCCAACACTTACAGAAGAAAATTCATCTTATTCCAATAAAAATAAAATGCAATGAGATGTCTATAAGATAATGTGAGAAAGATGCATTGACATTTGGATTGCCTAGTTTTAAAACTTGAGGGATTTAAATGAAATAGCCAAAGCGATCATGTTTGTCACGTTCTTTAAAACACTATCCATGTTCATGCATGTTGCTCCACAGAGGAACTTAATTATGCCATTGTGAAAAGTAGGAAGCAACATGCTGGTAATTATGAATGACCACATTCTCCACAGAAAAATAATTTTGACTGTATGTGAGGTTTGGTGGTTTGTTGGGATGCTCCTAAACTTGGAATAACATGAAACCTTTATTTTACAATGAATCCCAGCATTTCCCTAAGAACTCCTGTATGTGAAGTTAAGAAAAGAGGGGTCAAACCTTTTGGCACAAACAACATTCTGTTGCCACCACCTTGATTTTCTGATAAGTGCTATTGTATCCTAAAGGTAGAACAGACTGGAAAACAATCAAAGATAAACACTGGTCGGGTTACAACCTGGTATCTTTAATTGTACTTTGCTTGCTGTGATATCAGGATTCAGTGGTGCCTCTCAGGAAATTCCCTGTCTTGTGTCACCCACCATTTCCTGAGTCCCAAAGCCACAGGTAGTCTTTATCCTTCAATCCTATCACCTAAATACATGGCCCGTGGATCCCCTAAAGGACCTTCAAAATACTCTTCCAGTCCCCGAACGATCAACCTCATTTTTCTACACTCCTTTGAGATTCTAACCAGCTCCTCTACACTAGAAAAGAGGAGGAGAGAAAGGAGTGGGTTAAAAACTCACTCAGGCACGTGCAAAGCACTAGCATTCCTTCCAGACCTTTGTCAAATTGAGTACACGTGCCACCAAATGGATCTGGTTCCTCACTTGTTAAACAATGCAGTTGTTTTTAACACTAGACTTTTATGAGCTCTATTAAATTCATAATTATAAAAAGTTAGTGGCCTAAATAATATCCATTGGTATACTTCATGAAGTACCAAAATAAAAATTCACGGCAAATGCCATTTTATATTTGAATTTTATATGCAGGCTGCATATATGCCTTAATGTGAGTCTTCCCATTGGATTGTATGCCTAACCTTTCATATTTGTGGCTGAAATCTATCCCAACTATTGAAAGTAATCTTTCCTGTGGTCAACTTTATTGTTTTGTGTTAATGCTTAATATAAATATAGCCTTAAGATCCAATAATGCACTTTAAAATACTTGTGCCATTTAAGCAATTTGACAGAGTTGAGGAAACTAATTGCAGTATTTTGATGGAGACAGTAGAATAACAGTATTAGCAAATATATGTCACCTCTTTAAATTTGGCAGGGGGGCAGAGAGAGGGGGTGGAATCAGAAGCTGGAAATTTAAAACAAGTAAAACATACCTGGAAAAGATGTAGCCAAGTTTCTGAAATTATAGTAATCCTAGAAATTGGTATTAGGAGCTCAAACGTAGCAAGTAATTAATACATGTTACCTAATAACCTAGTTGGAATGTTTGTTTAAAATATTAAGTTAGTTTCTACTGAAAGTTTTAGCTGCATTTTTATTTTTCATGAAATCTATAAAGAAATTCCACTGATTAGTAACACAGTAAATTAAAACTACCATCAACAGCCAGTTTGAGCATATTTTGTTTTTCAAATCATTGTGTTTTAATTATGACATTTTCCTCCTCTGGAAAATAAGTTGCAAGTCCCATTTTAATATGAATATCTATAATTATTACTTTAATAAAACTGAAATAATTTTATAGAGGCATTAAACTATGGTCTGAACAAAATCAGAGTTCCAAATTTGGGGAGTATTCAAGATTGTGAAATGCTACGTTTTCAATGCAAACCTTTATAAGAGAAAGGCATTCCTTTGTAACTCTGGTTTAGAGGGTAGAACTAATACTCCTTTCTTGGCCAACTGTTATTTGGGGCTTTTATTGTATATCACTGTTCTGAGGCTGGACTGTAGTCACTTTATCAAAATCCAAGAAGCAGAGAGTCACAGAAGTGTGAGACTTGTAATTGTCTATTTGGGGCATTAGCTGAAGTCTTCATATATCACATACCTTACATTTTCTCATACATAGTGCCAATTTTAGCAGCATGTAATTATGTATATTATAAACTATATTCTTTTTTGACTAAAGAAGTGACTATTTTGAGAATAACAATATGAACTTAAAAGGCAATAAATTTAAAAGAAAACATAAAAAACTACTACTGCCTTTTTTTTGGACACTTCCTTTTAGCTTATAAAAGAAATTTCATAAGGTATATTTACTTACTGCATTACTTAGATTACACAGACTTATTAGCATAGAAATTTTTGTTTGTTTGTTTTTCAGGTCTATCCCACATTTTTGTCACTCTGTTCCATCATGTTAAATGACTTTCTTCCCTGCTTGTGAAGTGATACTCACATACTTCAACATCAAGTTTCTGTTTTCTTTTTAGATTTCCTAGTTATCTTTCTTTTTCCCTCTGCAGTCCCCTTCCCATCTTGACGAAGTGTGGGATAAATTCTCTCACCATTAACTTTTTTGACTCTAATGAAATTCAAACTGAAAGGACTCCAGAATTTGGCCCTGGTAGTAAACATAATATACCTTGTCTTCCTTTATCTGTAAGTTAAAACATCTCAGGAATACTTGGAACACGTCCCTCTTCCTGATAGGAGTTGGAGAACCCTGCCCAGCCCTCTGACAAGAAGTAAAATGAATGAGACGTTATTTGAATCAGAGAGCCTAGAAATACTCTGAAACCAAGCTTCAGAAATTGTTTCATGATTATTATAAGGTCAATATTGTGTTTGCCTATTAGTTGGACAGAAAGCATGTGTGGACATTCATCCACTCTGACCCCAGATCATCCTTGATTCATCCAAAATGACCAAATGTGTGGTTTGGGGGTCTTTGTTTCAACAAAAAGCACCACAGCTTGGACTTAGGGCTGGATTTATAATATTGTCGCATTTGTACTTGACTGTGGATTCTTAATTCTGGGAATGTTATTAGACTTCCTGATAATCTAAAGTGGATGGTATTGCATGTAACTAATATCAGCCCTATTCTAGAGAAACCATGCATCGTTTGCAAATGTTCAACTTTTTCATTGATATGATTTAGATATAAGCCACACTCAAGATATATTTAGCATAGGTTTATTACATGATATGGAAAAATTCAAGGGATAGTCAAACTTGGGTGTTAAAAATCCCCTCAAATTGCTGAGATGATGTTACTTCAGATTTTTCCTTGTAGCTGGCAGACTACATCGGTCATCAGTTCCCTATAAAGTTAGGTGTTCACCTCATGCCCCAGCTGGAGAAATCATGTCAATAATCCAGTCAAGTTCTTAAAAATAATATTTTTTCATTAATATATTACTTCCTCTATGTCCAAATATAACTTTATTGTTTCCCTTGAGTAAATACTGTCTAAATATTTGATAGAAATATCTGAATTTTTTTCAGTTTAAACAAAATTAGCATGCTTTATGTTCCTTGATAAAGAAAATTCTAGATAAAGTATGACTTTATCAGCTGATTACAAACCCTTTCTCTAAGACCTATTTTTTAAACATCTTTATTGCAGTATAATTGCTTTACAATGGTGTGTTAGTTTCTGCTTTATAACAAAGTGAATCAGCTATACATATACATATATCCCCATATCCCCTCCCTCTTGCGTCTCCCTCCCACCCTCCCTATCCCACCCCTCTAGGTGGACACAAAGCACCGAGCTAATCTCCCTGTGCTATGTGGCTGCTTCCTACTAGCTATCTATTTTACATGTGGTAGTGTATATATGTCCATGCCACTTTCTCACTTTGTCCCAGCTTACCCTTCCCCCTCCCTGTGTCCTCATGTCCATTCTCTACGTCTGCCTAAGACCTATTTTTTTAATTCCACGTGGCAACAGCTTAATTTTGTTATTCGATCATTTTCATCATAATTTAAATTCTGTAGATGGTCTTGAAAAAGGTGAACCAACCTTATATTTTGTATGAAACCTAGAACACTAATTGGTATATATATATATGATATATATATGTTGCTTATGAAAGAAATTATTATTTAATAAGTAGTAAATTCCGAGAGAACATAGAAATAGTTCTGTGTAGAAGGAACACAAAAACAGTGGCATAAAAATGTTGTTAGGTTAACACATTTTAACATAACATAACAACACATTATTTATTAAGAAGCCACAACAGTTAGTTGTTTTGTTTCTATTGTAAACAAAATTGATTATAAGATATATTCATGAAACAAATTTATTTATATGTAAATATATATTGCAAAATTGTGGGCCTATTAAATTACTGTATTCACATTCTCCTTTTACTCAAAGAATGTAAAATGCTAAAAAGAAAAACATTTGGGTGTTTACGCTGTCATTACTGTATATTTAGAAATTGTAGTTCTAAAGAATAATTGTTACCTCCTGTTTGAATTACCAGAATATATCCCATTTTATCAATAATTACATCCTCACAAACAACAGCAAATGAGAAGAATTTCTTAATTTTAAGATGAATGACTTTCACTAGTAGTTTGTACTAGATCTTGTCCATAGTTTCATTACATTACACGTTTTTCCTGTTCTGTAAAACTTGTAGCCATTTTCCAAATAATGTCATACTACTTTCATATTTATATAGGAGCCTGGTTGAAAAGAGATTTTCTTTACATTTTCAGTGACATTGAAAGTATTTATATAATTTTACTTTTTAACTTTGTCTACATTTCATTAGTCATACTGTTAACTTTGGTATTCATAAAACTATGTGGAGGAAATCATTATGATTATATTTTAAGAAAGAGGCATGTAGAAATAAAATAAGAAAATAGAAAATATTAATACTCTTTTGTAGAAATTCCTAAAAGAAAACTGGAAAGGAAGCAAATTCTTTTGTGATGAAAATGTTGAAAAATCAGGAGTATTTAAGACCTTAATTTCTTACATTTTTAGAGCAATCTGCTTCTTATCTCCAAATGATTATTTCATGCTGTTGGTTCCATGAATTGTGCTTTTAGCAGAATATATAATTTCCCCCCACCATTTTAGGGTTTATACATTAATGACTTATAAGAAAAGAAGAAATTAGTGAATAAAAGTCAGAGAAACTGGGTTTATTACCATTTTCCAATAGCACTAATGTATAGTCCCTTTAACCTTCCATACGGTGCTTTGTGTGATGAGAATATAAAACATTTATATATGTTCTTAGTGCCTTATTTTTTTCACTTGACTTTATTTCTTATCTAAAGAGCCATATATTTTTTTGTGAGTGTTCTTTTGTCCTTCTATTTAAAGTGCTGATGAGACAGTGTATCTCTAGGAATATATATATAGGCTGCATTTGCTACTTTCATTCACTGTATTATCTCTAGAACAGCAGGTTAGCCAATATATTTTTCTTAAACTCATTGTTCATTTTTAAGCTAAAGTATTTTAAAAAGGATCTTAAACACCATAAATTGAAGCCATTATAATTGAAATGTATTTTTAAACCACCAAAAAGAATGCTGATTATTAAAGTTTAAAACAGGAGTTGGAATGGTTATCAGTCTTTATCTATAGCTCCAATTAGGGCAAAATTACTTTACAAAAAACATTAAAAATAAAGGTAATTATATGGTACTTCAGGAATTCGACCAGTTCACTACCACTTGTCTTTGGTAATATTTTGTCTGTAATCTGCTTCCACACAGATGCTGAAGAATGATGGTGTTTGCTATTTACACAGAGTTATAAACTCACAGTGGGCTTTATCGACATCAAGACATTTTGTACAATATATTATCTTGCTCTTCTTGGTCTTTGCCTTTTGTGTTATACAAAAAGCTGGTTTTGTTGTATTCTTTATGTACTATAGTAAGTAATTCAACTTTTCCTGATGAATGTGTAGTGAATAATTAGATAAATCATGTGCTTAGAAAAGACAAAGACACAGGTTGTATACGCAAATATGTGTAAATATTTGACAAAGAAAAAAAGAGGAAAAGAATCTTCCTGCCAACAGATATGTCCTGCTGGACAGGACATGGAAATTAACAGATTTTTTTTTTTTTTAAGGAATGAGATTTAAAAATCTATTACCTCAAGAATTTTCAGTGGATATATATCAGTGTAATGAACCTTCTTCATAAATACAATCTCACTTGCTGCTGGCGGTAAAAGCAACCCAAGTGTCAGATCACACAAATTTTAGGGGCTACCCTAAAATTTAGGGGCTAGTCTTTCAAAAGATTGATACTTTGTGAAATTTTGGAGTCCAATTTTGGACTTTCAGTAACACCCCTATGGCTTTTTGTTGTGGTTGGGCTTCTATTTTTTTGTTTGTTTGTTTGTTTTTGGTTGATTGTTTTAGAATGGAAGGGTAATCTTAATTGTGAGATCAGATCTCATGGAGGGGTGTAACGACATTCACTCTACTTGGATGCAAACTATAATGGGAATCAACTACTTTGATTGTCACTGTATGAACTGTTGTATGGATTCCTGTGGAGTGCTGTTTACTCGCATGATGTGTGCAAGACATCGTGCAGCGTCATCTAGCAATGCCTAATAAAAGTTTTTAAAAGAGAAGACTCTTGAGGTTTTTTTCCAATAGATTTGGAATTTAAAGAAATTAAAAGATAAAATTTGGCAGTGCCAAAATTACATGTACATAAGTAAATTTGGAAAGTTATCAAAGTCATTTCTGCGCTAGATTCTAAGAATGGAGAAGCAGGAATGCATAGAAATTCATGAGTGTGTATTTTGGAAGGTGGATTGTGTTGTGTTGCTGTGGCATGTTTTGAGGAAGGCACACAGAACAGTGACGATCATTCTGCATGGGGTGTGATAAAGAAGCAAATACTGTGAAATTAAGAATTTGGCTTAGGGTGGTGACTGCTCTTTAGACAAAAGAGGCTGGACAGGAGTGGGGAAAGTAGAAACCAGTAAACCATTAGAGCTAAATATATATGCCTTCTCTTTAACCTAGCAATTCTTTCCCTAGATCTATAATTAGGGAAACAAGGGCATTTGTTGACCAAAGGACATGTATAAGGATTCCCATCAAGAGTAATGTGGATAAGTATACTGGGGTAGATTTATACCATGGAATACTACAGAGCAACAACAATGAAAAAATAATAATTTCTTAAAAATCTACAGAGCAGTGCACAAAAATATGGTTGAATCTCACAGACCTGTTGAGCAAATGAAGCCAGACACAAAAGGGGATATATTTATATGATGATAAAACTAATCGATGGTGACAGAGTCACAACACTAGTTACCTTAGGGGTGCGGGTTATTGACTAGGAAGGGATGATAAAAATATTGTATCACTTCATATGGGTGTTAGACAAGGTACTATTAGGAACTTAATATAAAATAACTAGATTATTAGAAATGAAACTTACAATAGGCCAGGTTTTAATCCTCAGATCGCAATTGAGGTAGGTTTGCAAAGAGGTTAAGACCATAGCTGGGTGGCTAGGCTGCTGTATTCAAACCCCAACTCTGCCTCTTGCAGGGTGTGTAACCTTGGCCAAGTCACTTAACTTCTCTGTGGCTCAGTTTTCTCTTCTGTAATGGGGAGGGCAGCACATGCCTCCAAGTGAGCTGTGAGGGTTCACTGAGTTTTAAAAACACCATGTAAAGCACTTAACATAGTGCCTTGATCTTAACAAGCTTTCAATAAACGTTAGCTCTTATTATTATGGACACATTGGCCCATACAATATGATTCATTGATATCACTCACAAGTACTGGAATATGCTAGCTTGGTATCATTCCTAGACATCGTGTTTTGCCAAAAGGCAAATTATTTTAATGGATAACGCTTGACATGAACCTGTTATGTGTTCATACAGGATCTCTGTCCATCCAGTATGTTCAAATGTATTGTTATGATAATCCTTACAGCCACCCTGTGGTGTTATATTATCCCCATTTTATAAGTTTTACAAATGAAACAAAACTAAAAATACCAAAAGTTCAGTGATCTGTTTGAAGTCATGCAGCAAAGCCTTCATTCAAACTGCAAGTAGGTAGTTCCTTCCCCTGGGAAAATTCTGATATCTTTTGGGAAGAAAGAAGGAAAGGAAGAAAGGAAAGAAGGGAGGGAGAGAGAAGAAAAGGAAAGAGAAAAGAAAAGAGAGGGCAGGAAGGAAGGGAAGGGAAGGGGGAAGGGAAGAGAAGGGAAGGGAAGGGAAGGGAAGGGGGAAGGGAAGGGAAGGGAAGGGAAGGGAAGGGGAGGAAAGGGAAGGGGAGGGGAGGGGAGGGGAGGGGAGGGGAGGGGAGGGAGAGGGAAATACCATTTCACAGTTTCAACATCCTTCTCCCCAGTCCGCAACAAAAACAAATTGGGGTTGCCTTTGTCCAAAGCAGAAAGGGCGTCTCCGGACAGGAGCTTACACTCAGAGACCCGCTCCGCGCATCCTCTCCCAGCGCAGGCCGGGACCAGGTACACCCGGTCCAGTGGGAGGCGCCCCAAGGACCACTACAGTCCTGGGATCCAGGGGTTGCAAAAGCCTTCCTTCGGGGGAGGCGGAGCCAGTGCCCACGAGCATCTTGGTCCCCAGCAACCCCCGCACGAGGCCGCCGGCTGCCCTGAGCAAGTCGGACTGGCTGCGGGCGGTGACCGCCTTGCCTCCGGGCGTCTGGCGGGGACAGGGGTGGGGCGCTTGCGGCCCGGGCGCTGCTCGCCGCCTCCCTCCCCCCGCCCACCTCCGCTGTTGCCCGCTCCTCTGGTCAGGGCTTCTGGGAGAAGCGAGTCTCCTCCGCGAGCACAAGGGGAGGGACAGCGAGGCTGCGACGTCTGTGCGCCAGCAACACATCCCATTCCTGCATGTTTAAAGGAAGAAAGTTGTTTTGTTTGTTTTTTAATTGAGGTGAATTTTTAAATTAAATTAAACTAATTTTATGGGGAGGCTAGAAGACAGTTGCCTGCAGTGTTCTGATCGCAGCTTCCATTTGCCAGATCACTTCTCATAAACCTGGCTGATAAAGTTTCTACATCTCATTTAAAAACGTTACCCAAAAGAAAAGGAACAGAAGAACGGGATGAAAGGGAGAAGGGAAAGGAAAGAGGAAAGAAAGGGACATTTAAGAAGCTAGAGGGCTTCCCTGGTGGCGCAGTGGTTGAGAGTCCGCCTGCCGATGCAGGGGACGCGGGTTCGTGCCCCAGTCCGGGAGGATCCCACATGCCGCGGAGCGGCTGGGCCCGTGAGCCATGGCTGCTGAGCCTGCGCGTCCGGAGCCTGTGCTCCGCAACGGGAGAGGCCGCAACAGTGAGAGGCCCGCGTACCGCAAAAAAAAAAAAAAAAAAAAAAGGAAGCTAGAATAGTTAAAAGGAGCCAAAGAAGTGAAGTCAAGACAGTTGCAAACCCCATATGATTTCAATCCCAAAGCCAGTTTTCTTTCCTCTACATTAGCGTGTCCTGGTTCCCCCCAAACATTAGAATTACCACTGTTACATTATTCGTTAGCATTGACTGAGTCTAAATAACTTGCCCCGTCATACAGCCTGTCAGGGACAGAGCTGAGATTTGAGCCACAGCAGTGGATTGCTTCTCCGTCTCCTCTTATTAGCCAGGGAATCCGAGGCAAGTTACCCAAGCAGTCTTTTAACATCTGCAATTTTTTACAAAGGAACATTGGGAAATAGGGAATAATCACCATAGAGAGCTGAGGCTCCCATCAAATGAGACAGCATGTCTGCGAGCATACAGAATACCGCCAATTATTTTCTCTTTGATTTAATCATTTGTTGAAAATCTGTTTGATACTTTTTATTCAGTTAATTATTTTTTTGGTAAACGTATTGAGCTCCTCCTATGTTATAAGAAATATAGCGTATATGCATTTAGGAGAAGGCCAGGCCCCAACACTGGTCTAGTGGAGACAGTGCTAAGCAAAGGTTCAAGGTGTACAGCATAATGTTTTGATTTACATATCAGTACATCAGGAAATGATTATCACAATAAGTTTAGTGAACACCCATCACCTCATATAGATACAAAATTTTTAAAAATAGAAAAAACTATTTTTCTTTGTGATGAGAACTTTAAGATTTAGATTTTAACAACTTTCATATATAACATGCAGCAGTGTTCATTATATTTACCATATTGTACATGACATCCCTAGTGCTTATTTATCTTATAACTGGAAGTCTGTACCTTTTGACTGACTTCATCCAATCCCCCCTCCCCCTCCACCCCCTGCCTCTGTCGATCACAAATCTGATCTCTTTTTCTATGAGGTTGTTTGTTTTTGAAGTATAATTGGCCTAGAACAGTTAGTTCCTGTTACTCAACATAGTAATTCCATACTTCTATACATTTCAAAGTGATCACCATAGTAAGTCTAGTTACCATATGTTAACAAACATATTCCATAGTTATTGACTATATACGCCATACTGCATTTCGTACCTGTGACTCATTTAGTTTGCAACTAGAAGTTCTCAAAGCGGTATAAACTTCCAGGTGACTTGCGTTCTTTTTTTTTTTTTTTTTTTTTTTTTTTTTTACACAGGCCTCTCACTCCGCTCTCCCGTTACGGAGCACAGGCTCCGGACGCGCAGGCTCAGCGGCCATGGCTCACGGGCCCAGCCGCTCCGCGGCATGTGGGATCTTCCCGGACTGGGGCACGAACCCGCGTCCCCTGCATCGGCAGGCAGACTCTCAACCACTGCGCCACCAGGGAAGCCCCTGACTTGCGTTCTTAACCAAGAAACTTAGATCACATGAATAAGGTGGTCTGGGGTAGTGAAAACAGCATGACTTGAGTCCAAAGGCCTGGCTTCTACTGCCTGCTCATGGGTGCCTGGCCTTGGAGGAGATGTTCCATCTTTCTGTAGCCAAGTTCCCTTCCTTGAATGTGGGGGGACCAGATCACTAACACACATATTATATGAACAGTAATATGTAATGAAGTTAAACTACAACAGTTAAAAACCTCTTTCACAATTGAATAAAGTTAAATTTTGCTTTAACAACTGCACAATGCAAATAAACATACTGTGGATACTGTTCAAGCAGGAGGTTCAAAGTAGTGTTCAATGAATGGAATCTCCCTTCCCTCAAGCAAATCACACTTGACCCAGAGAATGTCCTTAACAATCGCTGGGTTGTAATAGTGACCCCAAATTAATACACTTCCTACCCTGGTCATTAATTCAACCTTGAATTAACATATTGGCTTGCCAAGTTAGACATCATTGCATACTGTAAGATGCTTTAACACTTGTTTCTCTTAGCCGATCTACTATTTCAATTGGGTACAGGAAGTGCCTGCATGAGGACAGCCCGAGAAATCACCCAGTCATTCCATGAGGGAGGTTGGATGATTCCCCCCCCACACACACACACCCCTGCAACCAGCAGCACAGAGGCCCTTTCAACATCCAGAAATAGATCTCCTATTGAGCCTCTGTTTATCTCCTCTGACCATAAAAAGCAGCTGGCCTTGCAGGGAAGACTGGCAGCTGCAATTAACTCCAGGAGGTCATAAGCCTAGTCCCAAGCAGCATGAATAAAGGCTGCTCAAAGAACTTTTGGAGTCAAGTTGCTAGCTCGTTTGGTCCTCTGAGGAGGAAATCTGTGAGCTAAACACCACACACATCACTGCAACATTTCCTGTAACCACCAGAGGCACTCAGAATCATTCCATTATTCTTGGAGTTGCTTCAGAATGACGAGCAAATATCTACAATATGACTGAATGCTGATGGTGTTTTGTTAAATGAAAAGCATTAAAAAAAGGATTGCATGATCCCACAGTTTTTATCTTCCATGACTGTATTCAAACTTTGCTCAGTTTTAGACTAAGAGTAATTGTGAAGAGAAAGCTGAATCATTTTTTAAAGCCTGGAGGCAGTAAGAGGTTTGTATTGGAACACTTTCACATCATTGCTAAACAATTACCAGGTCATTAGGAAACTGTGTCAAACATCTCTCATATCTTTGCTAAGAGCCCTTAAGAACACTATTCTTGTTGCTTATTTTCTATACAAATGAATTAATAAAGGCCTGGAAAATTGCAATAATCTAATTCATTAGGCATGGGACCAGGAGCAGAACCGGGAAGTATCAAGTACAATACAATAACCATCTGAAACTTATTTCAACTATGTTAACTTGGTATTATTACTATTAAATAAGCCAAGAAAGGCTCCAAGTCTTTATCCCCAAAATGTCTTTGGGGCTGAACAAATGTGTTTAAAACTACAGGTAGCCATTTTTTATTATAAAAGTCTAGCTCTTTGTTTTATTTCATCTAAAATTTGTTTTATAAAACAAAAATAAATGTTTCTGGGGAGCATTTGTTCTGCTATGGTGGTATAAACCCCCTATAGCTGACCCTTTCTTGTGAGTACAACAAAAACAAAAAACGTGTACCAGAAAAGGTTAAAATAAACAAGAACAGGCAGGTTGTGGTGGAAAATCAAATGTGGAGAAGCCACCCCCATGGTAGGATGGTCTCTGTTGTTTACCTCTAATGTTTTGCTCCAAAGGCATGATTGTAGAGGACACAGCTGCTAAAATTCCAGTAGAACCCTCTGTTACCTTTACCTGCCTTCAGAACCACAGAAAGAAGACAGGGCCGGAGGGGAGTTGTGGAGGGGAGAGAGTGGAGAAGGAGAAATGAATGAAAAGAGGAAAGCTCAGCAGAGAAATAGAAACTATATTAAAAAGAATCAAATGAGGGCTTCCCTGGTGGTGCAGTGGTTGAGAGTCTACCTGCCGATGCAGGGGCACGAACGTCCGGGAACATCCCACATGCCACAGAGCGGCTGGGCCCGTGAGCCATGGCCGCTGAGCCTGCACGTCCGGAGCCGGTGCTCCGCAACGGGAGAGGCCACAACAGTGAGAGGCCCGTGTACCGCAAAAAAAAAAAAAAAAAAAGGAATCAAATGAAATTTTTTAAACTTGAAAAATGCAATATCTGGAAAAATTCCCTGGATGAGTTCAAAAGTATAATGGAGATAGCAGAGTAAAGAGTCAGTAAACTTGAAGCTAGATCAGTAAAAATTATTCTATCTGAAGAACAGAAAGGAAAAGATTGAAGAAAAATGAATAAAATCTTAAGAATCTGGGGGACAATATCAGAAGTTCTCATGCATGTGCACTTGGACTCCTAGACAGAGAGAAGAAAGAGATTGGAGGATAGATTACAATTGGACACAAGAAGACTTTTTGGAAAATGTTCATTAACTTGATTGTGGTAATGATTTATACCCATGTGGGAGCTCATTCAATTGTACACTTTAAATTTAAATATAGAAGTTTAATGTCAATTGTACATCAAAGAAATGGTTTTTAAAAATTTTAATTACATACACACACCAAAAAAAAAAAAGGAAGAAAAGAAAATGAAATATTCTTACACTCAAATAAGGTTTTTGGTTTTCTTTTAATAGTCTTTTTTGTATTTTCTAAATTCTCATTATATACACGTCTTTCTTTTGTGTTCAAGTTCTATGTTTTAAAATAGGAAAAATTAAAATTATTTGTTTCTAAATAAGTAACTTAGGTAAAATATAGTATTACTCATCTGGTTGTGTATTTGGGTACTTTCTATTAAAGATTTAAAGAAAATTTAAGTTTTATATATGTCTTATCTTTTGCATATGTTGTGTGTTTAGAGTGTTTCTTCTTTCATTTTATTTGAATGAGAATGCCTCCTATTAAGTTTTGATTTGTGGTTATTTGAAAGAGAAGGAAAACACAGAAATGTATAAATCAAAAATAGCTGTCTTACCATACTTAAATGTTTTAAACCTAAGCCAAAAATAGTATAACCCAATTTATAACACAGAATGTGTAGAGGTTAAAATTACCTTCTGAGTTCATTATTAATTTTTTTACTTACTGATGTGAAAATCAGCATAGTCACCATGTTTTGCTATTATATTATGACAATGGTTTCCATAACCATTTTAAACCCTGCATAAGAATTTTGTGTGTTCTTAAACATATTACTTCTAGTATATGACTATAAGAACTCATATTTTGTGAATGTGGGCAGGAGAAATAGATAGTTTACTGAGTAAATGTATATTTCTTTGTCTTTGATAGTTTGCTGACATATAAACCTTAAAGAGAAGAAGCCCAAGGCAATTTTGTAAACCATTGTATTGCAAGTATTTTCTCCTTTTTATAAGGCCATTTGGGTTTTATCACATAACTGTCTTTTTTTTAATTAGAAGTTACAGTATAAGCCAAATGATCTTAATTTGAAGTTAAACTAAGGAGAAAGCAAATTAAGTGTTTTGTAGACAAAAATTTAACTAATAGCCTATTCGGTGTTGCTGGTGGTGATTACATTTCATCAGGTCATTCTCATCATATAGCCTTAGCAATAAGCCTAGAGTCTCAGGCTGTGCCCTCCAAAAAAGCAGAGCCCAAGATTAGATCTTGCTTGAAGGTAATAGCTTAATTTGGGATGTGAACCCAAGAAACATTGAACCCAAGTGAACAGCTGGGAGAGTGAAACAGGAAAGGACTGTAGGCTTATCTAAGGATGCATTATCAAGGCACAGTTGTCTCTGTGGGCACTGTACCTCAATCAATCCTCGAGGTCCCTCAGAAGAGCCATGTAATCTGTTTCTCAGAATTGCCCACCCCAAAGACAGAAGAGGTCAAGTTTATCCACCTGCTCTGATGCCCATTAGTTGAGGTTGCTCCGTGGAACAATAACTCCCTCATACTTCCATGTACATGAATCTCAAGGGCTCAGAAGTCTGCACAGGACATCCAGTGAAGTAGAGGCAGAGAGCTCCCAAGATGGAAATCTGAGGAAGGTGCTGCCAGGTTACCTTTGCCAGCAACTGATTGCCTCTGTGCGGCCAAAGTAAAAGCTTGGGCTGAGGAGACGTGAGAGTATAAGCGGTAGCAATGCAGCGTTGTAGGGATAAATACACCAACAAAGAAGATAAATAAGACAATTTGTTAGGCTAATCACATTAGCCTCTGATACACACACACACACACATGTGCATGCACACATGTCTTGACACTGGCTTCCATCAGATTTCAAGAATCAATTATGTTCATCTCTTCCAGACTCTATGTTCAGTAATGTCAAGTTAGTAGTTTCAAATCAGCAAAGATGTGAGTGTTTACACTACAGAAATTGGCAGTCTCTACACACCAGAGCATTTTTGTTTGTTTGTTTGGTGGGAGTGGGGCAGAGAGCTGGTTTGCCAGCACATGACTACTACATGTATGTGTCCATATATATGTGTGGGTGCCTATACAGAGACACACATGGCAAAGGTTTAACTTATTTGTAAATTGTATTTTGGTGAAATAATAAAAATAAATTAAATTTAAAAATAGTACTATCTTGATTCCAAAATAGAAACTATCATAGGAGCCTTTCTATGAAGGACTAAACTTGAAAGCATGAGCAAAATGTTAATGTCACCACCTACCAACCCACAGGTTAAATGCAGAAGAAAGAAAAGACCTCTAGCTGAGATAGTAGCCATATGACAATCTGTTATGACCTGACCAGCATATACATGAAATTTATCAGACATTCAAGAACAGGGCCACGTAAAACGAGTAGCCCTCCAATCCTTTCAAAGTTCCTTAAAAAACAAGTGTGTTTTAAAATTCAAACACAGACATTTGGGGCCTAAATTCAAACTATTGAACTCATCATATTGCTCATAACTTCTTGTGGTTTGAAAGATCTTACTTATAACTTAGGATCCACAAGCTTCAACCAATTTAGAGGACAATCTAGTGACCAAAGGTAACAAAGCTTGTCACAGAAAAGTATTTGTTCAGAGGGCCAGAACATACAAAAGGGGAAAACTTCTGCGAAAGCCAATGCTTCAATTCTGTGATGATCTTTGCTGTCAGGAACCAGGGCTATTCTATTTACATTTATCCCAGGTGATTTATTACTAGAGTAAATATTCTAATGTAGGACTACTCCTGCACTTTTTTAAAAAATTTATTTATTTATTTATTTATGTATTTATGGCTGCACTGGGTCTTCGTTGCTGTGTGAGGGCTTTCTCTAGTTGCGGTGAGCGGGGGCTACCCTTCATTGCAGTGTGCAGGCTTCTCATTGTGGTGGCTTCTCTAGAGCATGGGCTCTAGGGCACACGGGCTTCAGTAGTTGTGGCACACGGGCTCAGTAGTTGTGGCTTGTGGACTCTAGAATGCAGGCTCGGTAGTCGTGGCACATGGGCTTAGTTGCTCCGCGGCATGGGGTATCTTAGTGGACGAGGGCTCGAACCCGTGTCCCCTGCATTGGCAAGTGGATTCTTAACCAGGCAAGTCCCTCCTATTGCATTTGAAATTTCATAATTTAAATTTCTTTCATGATGCTTCCACTTTAGTATAAACTTAAAATAGAAGCTTCTTGTGGGGAACACTCTGGTGAGTGTTCAGCGTTTCAGCTGCTGGTGAAATGCTGTCAGCAGCATAAATATTTGTTGAACCAAGACATGGTTATTAAAGCCATAATCATTATAGTGATTACCCTGGAGTCTCTCTTTGGGTCTCTATCTCTTTTTTAATAGATAACTCTCTTGGTACTGGTACAAAGGTGTATAACTCTTGCATTTCTAAAATGGCTCAGAGTCACGTAGACAACAATGGCTTTAGGTTAGGATTTATTCTTACCTTGTTACGTGTCACTTTATTAAATCATGAAATGCATTTAGTATACAATGGTGAATTTACTTAAGTTGCTCGTTCCCTTGCTTCTTTATTTTTTCTGATAAATATACATAAGAATATTGTAATAAACATCCAACACTTGTATCAACATTGTTATACCTTGTGTGATGATTGCTTTTAACACTTTAACCTAATATCACAATGTTATAGCAGTGGTGTAATGAATATGCTAAACCTTATGTATTTAATGCTCATGAAGAGAAAGATGTGTTGTGAAATGCTTGAGAAGCTGTTTAACTTCATGAAATCAGAAGCTTTAGTTTCAGACAGACGTGTCTCACCGAAAACTGCCTTACCGTGTAATTTTGGGCAAATTAATTAATCACACTAAGCCTCAGTTTCTTCATCTATAAACAAGGAATGCAATATAACCTAACTCACAGGGTTCTTGAAAATTATAACTAAGATGACCTATATCAAAACCTCTGCACAGTGCATGGAACAATGTTAAATTCAAAAGATCAAATCGAAACAAAACATTGTTACTATCAGAAATAACCTCACTTAGAAAACGGAGATAATAATCGCTCATTTCAAGGGATATCGTGAGGAATAAATCAGTTTATATATGTAAATTGCCTAGCAAAATGCTTAAAACAAAATAGATAATCAAGAAATGATAGCTATTATCATCATTGGATTTGTTGCCACTGAAATAAGGTCTTTTACATGCTTATGTTTTAAAGTGCTTATGATTTGGAGCCCTCTGGTGTTCCTACTGGGCACTGCAATTTTGAATCAGTTGGTAGTGTTAAGCTAACTTAATCAGTATTTCCTCAAACTATCATTTACATGCTATTTTGTCAATCCAAAAGAGCTGTTACTTACTTAATATTTTTATTTAACTTGACTTATTTATTAAGGGAAAATCAATATATTTCCAAAACCAGTTTTCTGTCATTATGATAAATGTTAAACCAGTATGTTTTTAACATTTGTTAAATACATAACTGTTAATATAGAAAACTGTACTTTGGGTACCAACCAGAGTTATACCTCATACAACACCTGAGAAACCTTATTTTATATCAATAGATTTCATTATATGAAGGGTTGGGAGAGTTTTCAAAAGAGGAAGCAATTTTTTAAAATTGAATCAAAGAATTATGAGACATTAGTTCGATGGACAAGAGGACAAAGGATTTTCCCAACAGAGACTAAAGTACATGTAAATGCAGAGAGCTGTGGAAGCACTTGCCTCATGGTGGAAACTGCAAGCGGTTACAAATAGCTGGACCCCGGAGTACAAGTCAGTAATTGGCTGGTACAGGGAGAGAGGTGGACGTGACCACGTCAAGGAAGGCTTCCTGGGTCGTGAGGAAGACTGTGGACTCCTTTCCTGTAGAGTCATAATTTTCCCAAGAATTGAGTTCCATGAGATTTTAGTAAATACTTCTCCTCACCACCCCTCAAAAGCATTTATGTGTGCGTATGTGGTGTCGAGTTTGTGAAAAGCTGAGTTAAATCAAATTACACAGTATTTTTTTTATTATTAATTTATTTAGTTTTGCTGTGTTGGGTCTTCGTTTCTGTGCGAGGACTTTCTCTAGTTGTGGCAAGCAGGGGCCACTCTTCATCGCGGTGCGCGGGCCTCTCACTATTGCGGCCTCTCTTGTTGCTGAGCACAGGCTCCAGACGTGCAGGCTCAGTAGTTGTGGCTCACGGACCTAGTTGCTCCGTGGCATGTGGGATCCTCCCAGACCAGGGCTCGAACCCATGTCCCCTGCATTAGCAGGCAGATTCTCAACCACTGCGCCACCAGGGAAGCCCTACACAGTATTTTGTTATTGCAGAGGTTGTCACAGCACTGTAAAACTCTAAGAGGACATTATAATATGCAGATTTCCTAACATGTTTGATCTTGGAGTAGTTTATTTTTTTAAATGTTGTCTTACTGTGAGACAACGCAAGTAAGAAATGCCCTTGGGTTGTGGAGAGTTCTTTTTTTTAATAAAGACAGTAATAACATGATTAGATTTGTGTTTTAGAAGAATCATTAGTAACAGTATGGTGGCTGACTTGAAAGAAAAAAAAAAAACTAGAGGCTGCCAAATGAGTTAGATTATGGCTGAATCACCCATAGTACATGTAGAAAATGTAACATAATCACTGCATATGTCATGATTTTTAAACTGTAATAGCTAAAAATAATTTTAGGGCAGTACAAATTTGAAAGCAGTAATTTATGCCTTAAAAAAAAGAGACATTAAATAAAGTAATGGAGCTTATTGGAAGGAATGACAAAACCTAAGAGACATAAAGAACTGACAGAAGAAGAGACTTCTTAGAAAAATAGAGAAATATCCCATGCCAAGAAATTAGTACAATGGCAGGCAGATCTGAGTAACAAAATAATCATGATGATAGAATAAAAGGTATGAAAAATGCTCAACAGTAACAAATTATAGAAAAATTACTTCCTTTTTTTTTCAATAATTATATTGTGTACTTCAAAAGTTTCTTGCTGCTTTTATTGAAAATGACAGATGTAGGTGGGACACTTTAGCTTATGAAATAGAAATCAATTGTGACTCTTATCATTATGAGTTATCAAAACCAGACTGTGAACATATGTATGTTAGTACAAGGTAGTGCTTTGGCAAAAGTGAGTTGGAGGTAAAGAGAGGTGGAATTTAAAAAAAAATCTCATAAGTAGAAAACAAAACTTCTTGAATATTTAAGAGCAGTAAAAAGGGAGGAAAATCTTTTTTCCAGAGGATATTGAATTATTCAAGCAGTTTGATGGATCCTGTTTGCTCTCAAATTGATTTTATTAACTAGCATTTAAAGCAGCTGCTCTACTCATTTGACAGTTATGGGGAATAATTACACATTTTCCTTACTGAACTGGTTTGAAATGTCACATTGCTTGAGAGTTCCTTCAGCTTGTCAGATTGTGTTAATTTTCTTCATTTTTCTAGTGAATGTTTTAAACTGTTGACCCAGCTCCTAAATAGAGCAGCCCTTTTCTTCCTCATCTGAAAAAGACAGGTGATTGGGTAACAGGTATCGTTGGATATGCAGAAAGTGAAGCATCCTGGTATAGAGGTAAGTCAATGTTTTTAAGAGAAAGTGAACATAACTTTTTTCTTTTTTCAAATTCTTCCATTGATATTATGCAACATTTATTTCAGGAGAATTTAATCGAATAAATTTTTTAACTTATATTTTCACTGAATATTCCCTAATCTTATTACAGAATGAATTGTGGTTGTAATTTTTTTAACTGTTCCCAGGAATGGAGGGAAAGAAAATTAGAAACTGGAGGCAGTCTGGCAACTGTGTTAAGAACACAGGTTGAGGAATTTAATCTGGGTTCATAGTCCAGCTCCACAGTTGTTAGCTGTCTGATCTAAGCCAGTTAAACAACCCAAGACTCAGCTTCTTTGTCTGTAAGGTGGATGAAAATACCTCTCTCCAAAGAGACTTTATGTGTGTGCAAGAGATTATTTTATCATTGTGGCACAGTCTAAAATTAAATTGTTAATATTAACTTAAATCAATATTATTACTTTGGGTTTAATTTTTCAAAATGAAAATTAGAACATGACCTCTAATAGTATGAACCATTTGGCATTTCAGATTCTCCTTGGGTTCCACTGATTTATCCAACCTTATCTACAACTTATTCCCAGAATTAACCCACCATTTCAGTGTGGCTGGTCTTATTGACCAGCCTTCCTAACTTCTATTTTCTAGAGATTCCACCCGGATGGTCACTTAGAGGTGGCACTCTATCTTCACTTTTCCCAGTCAACACTTATCAAGCACAGGTTCCTAATTCTCTTTTAAGGTATCCATATATATGATCATAAATTAGTATATTAACCATTTGTCAGAACACGTTTGCTTTTTAACAACTGCTTTCAAGTTATCTAGAAAACTGCCTAGTGGGAGAATGTCAATCATCAAGAGTCAGGAGTAAATTTTGGCAAAAGGCTGTATTGACAGCTCCAAGTGGTTGCCTGTCCACTCTGCCCATACATAAGATCATCCTAGATCAACAGGATAATACTTACATGTGAAGTCTATTGCTTCTTCAAAGATTAGAAAGTAAGGAAAACTAGGAATGAGAAAACCTTGCATTAGTAAATTTACATTTGGCAAATGAAAACCTCAAATCTCTAATTCTCATAATATGATAGACCAGAGATCCTGATACCACCCCACTAGATAAAAACGTAAATATTCTTAAATTATTGAAAACTTTAAATACACTTTTTAAATGAAGAGAAGAGGTTAAAAAATAGTAAGGGAGATATGAGGACAAGGGTGAATTATGAGCAGATATCTGGGGAAGTAAGATACCTTGGAGGCATATGCAGATTCTTATTTCCATTCAGAAAGAAATAAGAAAACAGGTCTTGTAACTACAAAAAAATGGGGAGCCAAATGCAAGAATAGTCTTCATAAAGTTTAGACTCAACGAAAGATACAAGGAACCTAGGAATGAATGTAACAAAAGAAGTTCAAGGTGTTCATTGTATTAAGAATACGATAAGACTTAATTGAAAGATATTAAAGGAGACATAAATGAATGGAATTAGTTACTCTGATCATGGATGGGAGATTCAAATTTTTAAAAATTTATCTATAGGTTCTATGATATTTTGATCAAAATTCTAGTAGCAGTTTTTGTAGAATTTGTCTTGCTAATTCTGAAATGTCTGTGAAAGAATAAAGAGCTATGTGTAGCCAAGACACATTTGAAGAAGTACAAGCTAGAAGACGCTCCTGAGCAGATTTACAATTTAGTATCAAATATTATTAATTAAGATTCTGTAGTATTGGCCTAGGGATAGATAAATTGATCAGTGGAATGGAATAGATATTCCAGAAATTAAACCACATATTATGGGAATGTCATATATGACAGAGTTGGCATTGCAAATTTGTTGGAAAAAAAAAAAAGATGTATTAATAATTGACCTGGAATGGTATGGAGGAAAATGCACTTGGATTCTTTCTTCACACTATAAGCAAAATTTAATTCACTTAAATTGAAAGAATATTTTATTTAAATGTGAAAGACAAAATATTAAGACCTTTAGAAAAAAATATAGGCAGAATATATTTATGATTCCAGGGCAATAAATGTTCTCTCTTACTAAACAGAAAAGCACAAAAAGTAAGTGAAAATAGAACAGTTCACCATATTAAAATTAGAATGCCAATCAATTAAAAAATATAGAAAACAAGTGAGAAGAGAAGCTACAAAGTGGGAGAAAATGTTTGCAACATGTGTAACTGACAAAAGACTAGTATGTAGAATGTGTACAGAGCTCCCAAATGTTAACCTTATAATGCAAAACAACCCAATAGAGAAGTGGGCAAAAGAAAAGAACATGTATATTACAAAAGAGGAAACAGAATGGTAAATAATCATATGAAAATACACTTAATCTTGTCATTCTAGGAAATGCATATGAAGACTGCAATGAAATACAATTTTACACACACTAGATTGGCAACACTTAAGAAACATTCTATTTAAGTTAAAAAGTTCATAAAGAAAAACATATATGGATGAAGTTTGTGCAGATAATTATAAAGATTAATATTGATCACATTAGCCCATTTCATTGTATAACCTAAAAATTTACAAAGGATTTTTACATGTTGGCAAGGGTATGGAGCAAGAAGAATTCTTATATACTAAGAGTATGAGAAGAAATGGAAACAATTTTAAAAATAATTTATAATTATATCATAAAATTAAATATTTGATACCATTCAAGCCAGCAATTCAAATCAAATTTAAATTGCTTTATTCCATTTTATAGTTTGCAAAATGAGAAGTTAATACTATTCACTCATTCACAACCCTAGCAGAGCTGATTTTCTGACTGAGTCTTAACTGAGACAAGCCTACCTACCAGCCCAGGTCCTTGAATTTGACATAAGCTGGTGTAACACAGGTTACGTTGACATGTTCTTATTGACCTACTGCAGTTTTAATGATCAATTTGTATTGTCTATCACATTTGTTTAAGACCCAGTTTAGATTAGTGTCAAAGTCACTTTGAAGTTTTAGAAAGTAGCTATTGTGGTCACTAGACAACCCTTTGCCATTTGCAGCATTGTCTGCGGTCTATCCTGTGGCCGTGGGTGATAGACGTGGGCTGTCATTAAGATATCACCCAGATTTCTGTTAACAAAATGAACGAGCCTCCTGGCTCCTGTAAAACTATCCCTAAGGACCTTATCAATAATCTCTGTGACATTCTACTTAACCTTTCTCTAATTTTTCAATGTCACTTGTAAACAGCAAAGCCAGAAGTGTACATTGTGTTTGAAAAAGCAGGGCCGATACCTGCTTTTCCGCTTTTGTTTTACGAGAATGGTATGGTCATATCCATTTATCTAGAGGTCAAACCCTGGCTAAGTAAGGCGGCCACTGGAAACACAGCCACTAATCACAAGAGCTATCTAATCAGCAACAAGCCATCTTGGAGCCTTTTGTAAAGAAATTGCACCTTTGAACCAACCTGAGGGCCCATATAAGTAATGTCTTCCCCATCCTCTGTTACCCGTCTCCCAGGAAAAGAGATTGGGCTAAGAACACTGTCACTGTAAGGTCAAGTGTGTAGTTGGGCAGAACTTATATGAACCCGTTCAACCTCAAAAAAGAGAACGAACTTCTAGCACTTTCCTCATACAGAGTTACAGAGGAAAACCACAGGGATCATTCTGCCTTCTGCTTCTCTTCCCCTCTCTCTTTAGGAATGAGGTAAAGCCCCTCTTAGTCCTTTTTCAGATAAGGCGTCTGCAGATGAGGAGTGATGATGATAAGGGAGGAAGACGACAGGAAAGTTCCAGAGCAGCTGTGTGTGGAAATGTTGGGTAAGAATCCCTCCCTGGCTAGGCGCGGAGGGCTCCGTATACTGTGGGTCTCCCTATATTACACAGGGTAAGCATTTCTATTCATATGATTCTATTCATAATGACCTTCAAGAAAGAGTTAAAGTCATGCTTCTCACCAGGGGGCAACTTGGCCCTCCAGGGGACATTTGGCAACATCTGGAGACATTTTTGATGCCACAACTGAGGAGTTGCTACTGGCATGTAGTGAACAAAGGCCAGGGATGCTCCCATCCATCCTATAGCACAAGAAAACATTAGCAAGTGAAAAATAGCAACAGTGCTGAGGTTAAGAAACTGTATTAAGACCTTAAAAAATTATTACATTTTAAATGTATTTTAGAGATTGCTCTTTTAAAATGGTTCTATATTTTAAAGCTTTAAAATCTAAAAGAGTAGGCTTTAATATTTGTGCATACTAAACCTCAGGGTACAATTAAATAATATGTCTCTTTATAATGAAAAAAAGCACCTTTATCCTCTAAATCCTCTGAACATTTGTGGATAATTTATGATCCAGAGACTATGTCTCGAAATTTTGGAGGAACTTAGAAAAAACAAAATCTGTACACTAGGTTGTTTTTGGAAAAGATTTTATACAATATAACCAATTTATTGAGGAGTCTTTGAGGGATAAACATGAAATATTTGAATTTTTCCAATAACTGTTTCCTCAACTGGCTGGAAAATGGTTTTCTTACAGGCAGCTGGTCCAGATTCATTAATTTTGGTGTTTTTGGTTAGTAGAAGTCTTATGTTGGTATATGATCTAGTCTTCTCCTCAGTCTAGAAGTAAACCTCTTCTCCCCTCTCTTAACACTGCTTGGAAAATCTCTCTCTCTCGATGTGTTTGCGTGTGTGTGTGTTGGAGACATACAGAGAAAAACCTAGTCTGATGTTTTTACCCCTCTCTCTCCTAGGTACCAACTCCTTTTGTCAGAGGGTACAGTAGGGATAAAACCAAATGACTCCATAATTAACTCCATCTCTCTGGATGTGGTTGAGAGACGTCAGACTCCCCTGGGCCCTGGTGGACCCCAGCTGACGGCCTTATGCTGCACTCCTCTGATGCTCACCTCTTGGCTTTCTACTTCAGCGGTCCTGGCAGGACTGTAGTTCACTAATCTCCTCCCAGCCTCCAAGGCCAACTCTCTGGCTGGTGGGCTTGAACAGGAGCTATGCTCCAGTCCCCCTGAGGACTGAGAATTTTGTGAAGATGGAGAGAAGACAGTCCTGGTTCCTTCCCAGAGAACTTCCTCACCAAGCTCTCCCCATTTCCTTTTGCCCTGCTCAGTGGCATGATGTGGGCGTTGCCAGCAAGCCCCTGGCTTCACAGATGTCCCACACAGACACTAACTGCCTCTCTCCCTTTGGGCAGCCCCTCCTGTCTTCATGAGTGATTCTGCCGTACCCATTCCTTCCCTCACAGAGCCTCCCTTTCTCCAGCCTCCTGGGAATGTGGGCTCACTAGCTGGTTCTCTCTCCCCTAACTTCCATACCCCATAGGGGGCTCAAGGGAACTCCTAGGTATTTTCCTATACTGCTTGGGAGGGTGGGAAATTCAACGTCACACTCATTCTGCCCTAACAGTTCTCAAAACTATCTGGCCATCAGAGCTCCCCACGGAATTGTCCAAGCCAAGTCTTCTTTGACAAAGGGCAGGGTTAGATACATAGACAGACCCATGCCTAAGCTCTCCTTCAAACTTCTCTTCCTTCCCCAACTCCTCCGGAAGTAGGGGCAGAAAATCCTCTCTTCGTCTGTTCACATTTCTTTTTTTTTTGCGGTACACGGTCCTCTCACCGTTGTGGCCTCTCCCGTTGCGGAGCACAGGCTCCGGACGCACAGGCTCAGCGGCCATGGCTCACGGTCCCAGTCGCTCCGCGGCATGTGGGATCCTCCCGGACCGGGGCACGAACCCGCATCCCCTAGCATCGGCAGGCAGACTCTCAACCGCTGCGCCACCAGGGAAGCCCCCACATTTCTTTTTCATTATATTCTGTTTACCTCTGGGGTGACGTTTTAATTTAAAAGCTCAAATTTTAATATCTTTTATCTTTAGATACTGTGGACAGTTTCTAGAACAGTCATTCTCAATCTTGGAAGCACAATCAATATTACCTAGAGCGCTTTCAAAAAGCTCTCAAAATGTCTGGAGAGTGGGATCCAGGTGTCAGAAATGTTTGAAAGCCCCTCGGTGTTGTGCAGGTGCACCAGTGGGCTGGGAAACACTGCTCTAGTCCCTGGGATAGGAGGGAAAGAATGAACACTGATTAACACCCCGTAGAGCATGCTGTCACAAAATGTAGAAACTCAGGCACAAAAAGGGGAAGAAACTTGCCTCGGTTTACACACAGCTAGTAATTTTCAGAGTGGGAATCAAATGAAGCCCAAAGGCCATGTTCGCCTTCAGTGTGTAAGTAAGGATCATGGTCAGAGCGGCATGCTTTAAGTCCTTTCCTATTCCTTCCTCAAATTTCTGTTTTCTGCCCATCTCCCAAGGGCACCTTACAACTAACCAGGACTCGTTTAGGCAAGACTGCTGAGTACACCTTCCCTTTGGACACTTAAGATTTCCCCTGCATCCCCACCTCTGTAGAAAGATCAATTCTGGAGGCGTGAACCAGGTTTTCACTGACTTAACCAAACACCCTCCCGTTGTTTTCCATGTGGAGTATCTACAGGAACAAAGAACAAGAGGGTGAAGATGGTTGTTTTCCTAAGTTTTAAAGATGTGAAGGAAATTCATCATCCCAAGTGGCAAGGAAAAACAAGGACATGGCACAGTCTTCCTTGCCTAAACCATTATGTGGGGAATAACACAGCAAACCTGGCTAATTCCTTCATCCTGCAAGAATCAGGTGAGGCAAATATCCTCAAAGAAACCTTCCTTTATCTCCTCCCCCGTCTGAGTTAGGAGACCTCCCTCATTTCTCACATGCATACTCGACTTAACTCTGGTACAGACTTATTATATTGCACTGCTTTAGAAAGCATCTCTTTACCCCTCCTTCTCACGAGACCATAAACTCCCCGGGTAAAAAGGATCATGGCTCTACCTGTATCCTCAGCATCTAGCATAGTCCTTGACACACAGAAGATACTCAGTAGCTGTTTCTGAATCAATATCAATATTTCCTTATTATGAACAATGATAGAAGAGTTTAAGAGGGCAGACCTTAAAATTTAATAAATCAGAAAAATGAGTCAGAGTTTAGAAGAAGTTTAGATGACTCAAGCTAGAACATCGTTAACTATTTTCAGCTCCTTTTAACAGCTAGGAGTCAGCTGTAACCTGGTGTTTAATCTCCAGCGCAGAGAGGACCAGAACAACGGAATAGACTCTAAAAAGTGATTTAATCACCGATTCTGATTCATCACTTGGTGCATCCATGGTCACGATCACCAACAACCATTTAAAAGCCCTATGCCTGGTGATCTATAGAGGAATTTTTAAAATATAACTTTATTTATTTTTGGCTGCATTGGGTCTTTGTTTCTGCGCTCGGGCTTTCTCTAGCTGTGGAGAGCAGGGGCTACTCTTCGTTGTGGTGCACAGGTTCTAGGGCACACGGGCTTCAGTAGTTGCAGCAAGCGGGCTCAGTAGCTGTGGCTCGTGGGGTCTAGAGCACAGGCTCAGTAGTTGTGTCACGGGCTTAGTTGCTACGCGGCATGTGGGATCTTCCCGGACTAGGGCTCGAACCCATGTCCCCTGCATTGGCAGGCAGATTCTTAACCACTGCGCCACCAGGGAAGCCCTATAGAGGAATATTAATGGCACTGATTACAAATCAGGGACATCTTCAACATAACAAAAAACACTAATGTGTTTATACACGTGCCAGGCAATCATGAGTATTCCTTCTTTCAAGCAAAAATGTAAGATTCTATTAATGTTTATTAGACTATATTCTGAGAGTAACTATAGAACCTACTAGTTAGTTAATTGTTTATTCAATAAATCTTTTTTTAGCTATGAATTTGTATAAGGCTCTTTGGCAGGAAATATGAGAGGCTCAATATAAGACCCACACCGGACCCTGACAGACTTTACCATCTAAGAGAGAAAAAAGACTGAGTAATACAGCAAATCATTCAAGACCAAATGTAAGTAAATGCTACGTTGTATTTTGCAGATGAGGATGGTATAGATGGGAAGAAAAGGGGAAGACCTGTGACAGCTAAGGACCTGAGGAGGTGAGACAGGAGGTGACATTTCTTAGTCCCTGCCATGCTTCCTAGTCACATTGCCAGGCCAGGTCAGTAACAGAACTGTACGTTTCTAGTCTTTTCTCTGAAAATATGACTGCTTCATCAACTTACAGATGCAGCCCATGGGTTTCAGATTAGAAAATATATCCACAGTTGATGCTTTTTATTTGCAGATTCCATATCTGTGAATTGGCCTCCCCACAAACACTTATTTGTGACACCAGAATCAATAAAGTGCTTTCTTGGTCCCACCTGGACATGGGTAGAGGCCTGAAAATTTTGGGTAAACAGGTGCACACCTCCCAGCAAAGGTCTAAAAAGGCTAAGCTCCACCTTCTTGTTTCAGCACTCAGATTATAAACAAGTGCCCTTCTCACAGACTACAAACAGACTATTTCTGTGTGTTATGGAGGGTGATTTTGCTATTTAAAATGACCCCCAAGCCTAGTGCTGAAGTGCTGTCAGGTATCCTAAGTGCCAGAAGGCAGTCTGTGCCTTAGGGAGAAATGCATACACTGAATAAGCTTAAGAAGTTTCATTCAGGTTTCGTCAGTTAAATAAGCTTAATAGCGCTGTTGGCTGGGGAGCTCAATGTTAATGAGTTAACAGCATGTATTAAATGATGTATCTTTAAACAGAAACACACATAAAACAGATACTGATCAGTTGACAAAAATTTGGGGTCCAGAATGTCAGAGGAACCTAGCACTGTATTTCTACCAGGAGCAGTGATTCCTTATTGTAAATCCACCCTCCTTCCTCTCCCCAGGGCATTGGCCCACTGTGCTGCAGCCCATGGATCTTGCCATTGGCCTAGCAATATCATTCACAATAAACTGTCCCATAAAAACAAAAACAAAAACAAAACACACACACACACAAAAGTTCATCTCCAGTATTCTGACACCAAGTGTCAACTGTGGAACTTTCTTCACCTAGGATATTAATTCATAATTTTTCTTTTTGTTGATGATTGATACCCTTCCCTTGATTTAAACGTACGCATTATTTTTATCCCACATGCCCAGTAGTCATAGATTCCAAAGCCACTGGATCACTTGAGTACATAAGTGCCACTGTTTAATGAAATATGTATATTCAGGTCTGTAAACTTAAACACGTGACTTGGAGTGCTACTTGCAGACGATTCTGACAGTTAAGTATTTACGTGGACCATGGTGATATCCAAAAGAAAAATGCTTTTAAATTTGTGGATTATTTCATTGAACTATATAAAATGGGTATCAATAAATGCATTCACTAAAAAAAACCCAAACACACAAAAAGTGAAGGCAGAGCCGACCTCAAGCCTTCATAGGGTGGAGCACGCGCCCCGAGCCCGGAGCGGGCGCCGTCCGCCCGATGCGCGGAGCGGCCGGCAGGTGGCGCCCAGGGGCGGGCTCCCTCCCCGCGAGGCCTGGGCCAGGTGGACTGGAAGGGGCGGAGGTAACCAGAAGCGGGCAGCTGAGGCCGCTCCGCGGTTCCCACCCCTTCAGCGCTGCGCTCGCTACAAGCGTGCGGGGAGAGGACTCGAGCGGCTGTGCCAGCTGCGTTCCGAGCTCGGGCACCGCTGCTGCTTCTCCTCCAAGCGCCGGGCGTCCCCGCCGCGCTCAGTCCGAAGTCGGCCACCATGGAGGCGCAGGCACGAGGTGAGTGGTCGTCGACCGCCTTGAGGGTCAGTCCCTGGGGAGCGTAAAGGCCCTTTCCCTGCGTCACCTAACTTTGCTCCCGGACCGAGCGGATGGGTGACCGCTCCACACGTCCGCAACTCCGCTCCTACCCGCGCCTGCGGGGCAATTCCTGCTCCCCAAACTCAGGATTTGCTGTGGGGCTGGGGACCAGTGAAGGACGCATTAAGTGCAGAGGAGCCTCCGTAGGAAATGCGCCGGCGGAATGCCCTACTTCTTTCCCAGCCCGTCGCCCACACGCTTCCCGAACCTCGTGGGCGCCCAAAGGACCTGTTGGGCAGGGACCGGAGTCCGCGTTTCGTTCCCTTTTCCCCGCGGGGAGTAGGGGGGAGCGCGACGCCTCCTGCCCTGAGCGGTGGGCTAGCGTCCCGCAGCTCCCAAGTCCCGGGCTGAGCGCGGCGCGCGCCGCGGCGGTGGTTCCGCGGGCATCCGGCTCTCCCGGCTACGCGAGGGGTTTGCAGGGCCGGGACCTGCCTTCCGAGGCTGGGAGAGCGTTACCGCCCGCTGATCTTCAGCAGCTCGACACGGGTGTCCCTGTTTCCCACGGTCGGGAGCGACTTCTGCCTCCCCAGGCGCGCAGGGCCGCCGGCCACGGTCTGGCCGCCACGCTCCCAGCTCCTGGGGTCGCCCGCTCGAGGAGCCCGAGACCGCTTTACCAAGGGCAGCCTGGTGTCTTGGGGTCACACACGGACGAGGGTTAGGGAATCCCGAAGGAATCGTACAAGAGTGGAAGTAAATGGTCGGTGGAAAGAAACAGGTGGGCGGAGGTGGAACAGGAGACTGGTAGGAAAGGAACTGACTCTGGAGTCTATCTTGGGAGCAATGCCAAGAAGGAATCGGGGATAGAGTTCAGCCTTTAAAACAATCACCACCACCTTTCTAACACACTGCGGGAAATTCTGTGAAGGCTTTTTAAAATAAATTTAGAAACCCATTTAAAAAAAGAAAAAGCAAGAGGTTCATGACCCTATGTGCTCGCCCTTTAGAGGCCTAAGCGTCTTGCATGTGAGCGACTTGGCAGATACTTGGGCCTGGAGCCACCCAACAGGTTTGCTGCCAGGATTACGATGGTCTGAACAGTACAAACCATCCTCGTTCTTACCATCAGCCAAGATCCTGTGCATAAAGCTGCCTATTCCAGTATTTTTTCCCCCACTCTCTAAATAGGAAAGGGGAATTCAACCAAGGGTTGTTGGTCAAATTCAAAAGTAGAGGTCAGGTTGGAAGCCTTCACTCCTAAGCTGAAGCAGGTGGAAACAAGTCTGGAGCTTTCCAACCTGCTTTGCAGATTAGAATTATTTGCAGTCTTAAATACAGGCCCTGGCAGATCCCAGACCAATTAAATTGGAATCTCTGGGGCTTGGGCATGGGTATATTTGAAATCTTCCCAGGTGAATCTGTTACTCAGTGAGGCTGGAGAGAAACTACAGCAGATGGGAAACATTCATCAGGTTTCTGAAACTACAGATTGGACCCACTAGTGTTATTCGTTTGCTTTACTTGGGGAATATACGTAACAAATATTCCAGTGCTTTCCTTGGCCAAGCACTGTGCTAGGAGGAACAAACACGGCCTTGACCTCTGCTTCATGAAATTTACAGTAGAGGAAGAGATGGACATTAATTTGATAGTTATTTGATAAGTAAAATGTAAAATTGCAAGTATCTTAATGATAAGAAGAGGGCCACAGTGTAGCAAAAGCCTGAAAAATCTCCCGGCCTAGTAGGTGATAATCAAGCCAGCAGAGTTTGTTTACTGTGTCCCTGTTTGTGCTCTTTGTGCTTTACATGTGTTGACTCATTTCTTCTTCACAGCAGTCTCATGAGCTAGGTAGTGTTGTCCTTCCAGTTCTCCAGAAAGGAAACAGGTCAAAGATGTAAATTTCTTGTAACATCAAGTTCAGGATCTTCTTGCCCCTTCGCACGTTTCTCTGGCTCAATGAATTGCCTCCTAGATTCTAAGAGAGTCCTGTGATTTCCTAAATGCAAGTTTCTATCCTCAACACTGTTTATTTTAGAATTATCTAGTGGGGATGGCTTCTCTTTCTGCCTCTTGATCTAGAGAAAAGCAAAACTGAGTGAGGTTAAGTGGTCAGCTGCTGATAAGATATCCCCATGTACTTTGCAGGGGACCACCTCCCCCCCCACAAATGCTATGGACATGATTTGCACACATCGCTCCATAAATGCAGCAGCGGGTCCTAGAAGCGTTTCCCTAAGTGAAATGCTGCAGACATTTCTTTGACTTTGGTAGAAGGTAAAACACAGAAGTGGGGTTAGGAGCAGAACCATTCCACGAAGAGGGCCTGGAGAACAGGATGCAGTGAGAGGCCCACAGGAGGCCAACGTTGCCAGTTGTTTTCCTGGTAGTAGAGAATTTGCTTTTATAAAAATGATATATTAGAGAATTTATTTAGGAATGTAGCATTTTCCTGAAACATATGGCAGTCCTTTAAAGTAAAAAGTTCCTGATCTTTTTGAACTACCTTTCAGTATTTCGTTACTCTAGGAAATAACTTTGTCTTTCCCATTGTCTTTAATGGTAAAAGGCAAAATTTCACTTAACACTTGAATGTATTCAGGTTAATAATTGTATGCGTATCCTATAATTGCTGTAACAAATTACTGCAAATTTAGTGGCTTAAAACAACAGAAATGTTTTCTCTCACAGTTTGGAGGCTAGAAGTCTAAAGTCACTATCACTGGACCAAAATTAAGATGTCACCAAGGCTTCCATCCCTCTGGATGCTCTAAGGAATAATTTTTCCTCACCTCTTCCAGCTACTGGTGGCTGTTGGTATTCTTTGGCTGCATCTTTCCAGTCTCTGCCTTTGTGGTCATATTGCCTTCTCTTCTGTCTGTCAGATCTCCCGCTGTCTCTCTTTTAAGAATGCTTGTGATTTCATGTAGAGCTCCCCTGGATAATCCAAGATAATCTCCCCATCCCAAGATCCTTAACTTCATCACATCTGCAAAGACCCTTTTCCCATATAAGGTAACATTTAGAGGTTCCAGGGATTGGGACCTGATATCTTTGGGTGCCATTATTCAGCCAAATTACAGTAACTATTTTTTATATTCAGACATTCTGTTCTGCTCAGGAGGATTCTCATAAGTCCATGAATGACACAAAGTAATAAACATCAGATTAATCCTGTTTGCAGATTCCATTAAAGTGAAAATGTCATATTTACCTTACTTTCTACTTTACTCAAAGGACATTTATTTGCACTCATCTTGTTCCGGGAAGAACTCAGGGCAGCTTATACAGATATATGAAACACAGCAAGGTAATGTAAATTAGAAATAGATGAAAGAAAACAAACCAGGATAAGAACAGAAAATGAAGCAAGGAATGAGCTCTAGAAAAATGAATACAGTTATAACCTTTTTATTAATATTCCATGAAAACAAATTCTTGCTTTGTAAACAAGGCATGTTATTTTTTTATTTTTTATTTTACAAAGCAGTAAAATAATCCCTTCTTTCAAAAATAGCAACAGGTCAAGTCTCTTATATTGTAGGGATCAGATTACCCAAGGAAAAAAATCTGTTTTCCACATTTCAGGCCATATAATCATAAACCTCAAACTGTGGAAGCTAGGTATTACACATTTTGATTAATGACTTTTGAAGATATTATGAAGAGCATTCTTAGTGTCTTCAAAGCTACCTTCTATTCTTTTATTTTCCCTCTAAATAAAAGTTTTAAAGTAATTAATGATGTTTATATAAGATAAAGTCAATCATTTGCAACAAATCATGTACTATTGTTGCAATTAAAATTCTTATAAAATGGAGTCATAACAAATCATAGATATTATAGTATATTGGAACCACAAATCATAGATACTATAGTATATTGGAACCTATTTTGAATTGCATTCCCTAATATACACCTTGTTTTCTTGATACTCTTGGTAGGCAGAATCTGAGAAGTTGCTTCAAAAAACTTATAAGCAAAACAGTCCATTTTTCTGGCCAGTCATAAGATTTGGTACTTAGGGAGCTAAGTAAATAATAAATAAGTATTGATACTTTGACAAATAATGATTTGTCAAATAAATATTTCAACAAATATTTATTGATTACTATAGTAATAGCAAATGTTCAATAAGCACTTACTATTGAGAGGTAGCAGGGGATAGTGGTTAAGATTCCAGAATCAAGTCAAACTGCTTGTATTTTGATCCTACCATGGTCACTTACCATTAACATGACCCTGAAAAATGTATTTGATCTCTCTGGGCCTTGGTTTCCCCATACATAAAGTGAGGAAAATAATAACAGCTATCTCATAGGATTGTAATGAGGATTTAACGAGTTAATATATGCAAAGTGCTTAAAACGGTACCTGACACTTCGTAAGTACTCTATAAACATTTGCTGATGTTTTTAGTAGCGTGTGCCAAGAACTTTACATGCATTATCTTATTGAATCTTTTAATGGCACCATGGGATAGATACTATTACTTTTAACTCATTTTATAGACAGGGAAAACTGAAGGTCAGAAAAATTCAGTGAGGAAGGCAGAATTCAATTGCAAGTCCATCTGAGTCCAGAGTGTAAGCTCCACCACTATACTACACCATTTCTCAGTATGTGCTGGGCAGTATATGCCAACGGGAAGCAAAGATGTGTTTGATTGACATGGGTCATCTTTCCAGGGAGGGCAACCAAGAAGAGTCATTCCTATGGATAATGGCACATAGAACTAACTAGATGATATATTTCCATCTATTGGGACTTTTTGAGTATTTAAGTACTAATTAGAACTATTTCACAATGAGGGTGATAAAAACAATAATACTGTATTTTTTTAAGTGCCAGATGCCATGCTATTATGCACTTAAAAAAATCATGTTATTACTAAATACAACAAAGTCAAGAGGAAGGTAATGCTATTTTTGTTTTACAGATGAAGAAACTAAATGACAGAGTAGTTGCACAACTTCCTTTAATTCATAGATCTTGGATGTGTTGGAGCCCAGATTTGGAATCAGAGAGTTTGACTCCACACTTTGGGATTTTATTAATATTCTATAACATCTCCTTAAGTTGGTGTGTATAAGTGGTCAGTGTGCAAAGTTAAAAATAATAGATTTTTCTTGACATTCTGTATGGTCAAGGGGGTTTTAAAAGGGCAGAATTTAACCATACTGTCCATTGCATATATGGGCAGCGTCTAGGTCTGGGAATATGACCCAGAATAGCTGAGGTCTGCAAGAATAAGCCCCATATTATGGCAAGTTGGGATAGGGGTGCTTATGTAGTAACAGCTTGCTGTTTTAATTCTGTTTTCAAGATGGGAAATTCTGTAAAATCACAGGCCATGTGATTCTTAGAACCAGTATGGAATTTTATCAGCAGCTGCAAGGAAAAGCCAGTTCAAAGGTGGAATGGTTCAAATATGTTATTCCACTTCGTGTTCATCTATATCTCATAATCTCAGGACTTTAAAATAAATAAAAGGCATAGGATCTACCTGTTTGTCTCCAGAGAGTAGGGTCTGTACACTCTAGATGCCCGCTAAAAGGACTCATCTCAAGGAATACCCAAAAAAGAAAGATTTTTATAGTCTCATTAGTATTATAATTACTTGTTTACCCCGATATGTTTTAATTTAACCATCTCCCAGCACGTTAGCACAATACCTACTTTAAGAAGGTACCTAGTGGAAAAAATTGAATCGTCAGAGGGTTTGTCCTTAAGCTACTGTAGCAACCTCTGTGTTAAATTTTTGTGATCTAAAATGGCAATTGAAACAAACTTATGGTTACCAAGGGGGAAAGAGGGGGAAGGGATAAACTGGGAGATTGGGATTGACATATACACACTGCTATATATATAAGATAGATAACTAAGAAGGACCTATTGTATAGCACAGGAAACTCTTCTTAATACTCTGTAATGACCTATATAGGAAAAGAATCTAAAAAAGAGTGGATATATGTATATGTATAACTGATTCACTTTGCTGTACAGCAGAAACTGACACAACATTGTAAATCAACTATACTCCAATAAAAATTAATTTTTAAAAATGACAATTGAAGAAAAGAGGGTGGAAGTCCCAGTCATCAGCCTGGCTTGCTCTCCATGTATGTGGACGTTCACCATTACTGCAGTTTTGGAAGGTCCCCAGCAACACCCTGAAGCCACCTTTTAAACTTATGGAGTTAGGATACAGTTAAGAACACGTAAAGGATGACCCCAGTCTGTGGATTTTCCAGCCTGTCATTCTACTTTTCAATGAATATTTTAGAAATGAAGTGTAATTTATTTAAAATCTATGCATTAAATTAAGAATCATTATTAATGCACCAGGGAAGGCAGTAGGACATTTTAATGAATTTGAGTTGGCTCAATGAAAGCTTTGGGTCTTCAAGGAAAGATGAATTTTAAATAGTTTCTCACAGTGTGAGTCGTTTATAAGTGTTACATTTTGATGCAGAGGGTGTGAAATTCCCAGAATAAAACCACAAATTTCCAAGAGTACCCCTTCATCACCACCATATTGCTTCTTTCTCAAAAGACAAAAATCTGACACTTGACTATTTGTGCTATAGCCAAATGATGTACCACACACTGAAAACGTGTGTATATGTTACACCTCATCTCCAGACTTACCCATGGTTATTTGCACCTTACACAAATTACATTTTCCCTGCTGTGTATCTAAAACATAGAATCCTCCAAGCCCTTGGAAATTGCAAAATGCAATTTTCTTATAATTAGACACCTCTTTCGTCAATCAGTAACAAGAGCTCCTTGTCAAGAATCCTGGAAGCAGAACTGATTCATTCAGAAGAAAAAGATAACTAGGGATTGGGGACGGTGAGAAGGGATCTCTTCAGATTTCTCAGTTTCAGAGTCTCTGGCTGTTGGATATTTGTTTGTTTATTTTTCACTGATTTTCCCCCCTGCACATGAATGAGCTGAGAGTAGCAATAATGAGAGCAGAAAAGAAAATTGTTTATAAGTATTTCCAACATTCAGGATTTCAAAATGGATTCATTTCTACATGAAGACATTATGGAAAGATGGTTCCCTTACTTAAGAGTTAGGACAGGCCAGGAGGAAATTGAAGTCCTTGGCCTCGTTATTCCTCTTTTGATACCCCAGGTCTCCATCTGGAAATTTCAAGATATTCATCCTGAAAAGTTTATTTCAAGTGATTGGAAGGTTCTTATAAGCACTCACCTATTTCTATTTTCCTCATTCCATGAAGGACATTACTGATAAGGAAAATATCTATTTATTGTGGGCCTACTGTGTGCCAGGCATGGTTGCAGTCATTTATGAGATGTTCCATCAGGTTCCCATAGTCCACTCTCAATGCCACTGTCCCTGAAAGAAGGAGGATTAGGACTTGGCATTTTTTCACTGTGACAGAGAATGTGTACAGATAAGAGAGGTAAGATGCATAGATACAATGTATAGAGACAAGAACACACATGCAGAAATTTTTTGAAATATGATCTTGCTATTTTGATAAAATCTGCATGTGAAGACGTCAGGGGAGTGTATCCACCAGCCAGAAGGCAGGTGGTTACTTCCTGGCAGTGCTCAACGCATATGCTTTACAGATTCTCTGGCATGCAGGAGAAGGGCTGAGACCCAGGCCCCTCCTTTCGAGCAAGGGTTTTGGCCTCCACAAAGGAGAAAGGCCCTTGTACTTACAAATAAAAAATCCAATACATTTGAAAAGCAAATCTCGTATTGGAAAAAAATGGGAGGTCGGTTGAGTAACAGTAAACAACAGCGGTAAAACACACATCTGAAAAGAGATTCAGATATACATTTGAAAAGAATTGGAATCACAATATTGCTCACACCACATTGACTTAAGTTCTTTGATTATGTATGTTATGGAGTTGCTGACTTCCCTCATTAAGAGAACTGGACAAATAATAGTGGTATTAGCACTAACATGTTATAATCTACTATCCCAAATCTTACAATTAGATACAAATATAACTTTTTATGACCTTTGCTACTGTAGAGAAAAAAACCCATTTATATTTAGTGTCATCCCACATGTTGTGTACTTACAGTTAAATATGCTTGTTTGCAATGACCCAGGAATTCACAACATGTAAAAGTATGAAAACTACCTCCTGTGGAGATCTGACCTCAGGAAAAAAAGAACTTGATGCCAGTGTTTTGCTTGGCCCTCTCTTCCCCCATGACACCCTGTGCCTGCCTCTGCAGAGTTGCCTTCCTCAGATTTTTGTGTGTTCTTCTTAGTCCTTCCTCAAGGCTGAGGGAAAACAGATATTTTGGATTAATGTAATGGGACCTGTTATATATGGTGGAGTTATAATGGTCCCATGTAATTGCTTTGAATTTGGGTTCTCTTTGAGGAAAGAGAAAATTAGCTCTTTCTCTTAAAAAAAAAAAAATAATCCAGTGGTCAGTCCTCCGACGGTCCCCATCTTAGTTGACCTACCAGCATCTCTTGGCACAGTTGCTCATTCCCTCCTCCCTGGAGCACTTTGTTCTCTTGGTTTCCAGGATGCCGAGCACTTTCCCCCCTCCTCCTTCTTTGCAAGCCCCTCCTCAGTTTCCTTTGCCTTCTATCTGCACTCGCTCTCTTGGTGAGCTCCTCGTGACTGTGCTTTTAAATTCCATCCATACACCAACAAACCAGAACTCCCAAATTTATTTTCCCAGCCTGGACCTGGCCCCTCACCTTCAGTCTACTCACTTACTATGTCTGCATGAATGTCTAATAAAATCTTGAACTTAACATGTCTAACATTGAATTTCTGATCCTCTTCCTCTGAAATAACGCTAGTCTCCCAGTATCTCCCAAAGTTATTGCCATCTCAGCTAATGGCAACTCCATTTCAAATATGGAAGCCCAAAACCTATCCCAGGAAAGGTTTTTGTTTTGGGGTTCCCCCCACCCCATCATGTCCATATCCCATTTCCAGTTTGTCATGCCAGCTCTACTTTCACAATATATTAAGAGTGGAACAGCTTCCCACCTTCTCTGCTGACCGTGCCTTGGTCCAGGCCACCATTATTTCTCACCTGAGTTTCTGCAGGAGTTTCCTAGCTGGTCTCCCTGCTTGGGCCCTGGCCTGTCTTCAGTCTATTCCCAACATAGTAACGTGAGTGATCGTCTCAAAACAGGTAGTATCATGCCATTCCTCCCTTCAGAACTCTGCAGGAACTCCTCCTTTCACTAAGAATAAAGAGGAGGGTCCTTACTGTGACCACAAGGGTGCTACGTGATTCCCCCTTCCTCCTCGTTACTTCCCCGACCTTATCTCCTAATGCTCTCCTTTGGAATTCCCTTTGCTGCTTCTTCAGAGCCTTTCAGCTGAGCCTTCTGAGCCTTCTGCCTCTGAAATTCTCCCTCAGCTGCCTTCCTGGCTTGAGTCCTCATCCTCGTTTCCAGCCAGTGTTACCCTTAGTCCTGGCAACTGGGCCCCTGTCGTCAGGAGACAGTCCTCTGTGGGTCTCTCAAGTTTCTGTGCAACTGGTCTTGTGAGCAAAGGCATTCACAGCTAATTTTCCCTTGACTCTTTTCAAGGAGGTTTTGCATAGCAGGCAGCCTTGGAAGACAGAGACTGTCTCCCTTAGGGGCAGATAGATTTACCGTCCAAGATAATAAAGATCAGGACTCCCTCTGGACCCCATGTCGTGCAGATTTGCTAGCAGCCCCTGTATAAAATCAGAGCATCCTAATCTCCGTGTTACTCTCGGAAACACATCCCACTGTGTAATCAGGCACCACCTGGCCCTCAGCACGTCACCCTTGTGGAATTAGGGCTTAGGGAACTGGTGCAATGATGTTACTATGGCTACTGCTATTGTTTTGAGTAATACATTTTCTTTTTCTGTGACCCAGGAGTCTTGTATCTTCTGCCAACATCTGTGAAACTGGCAGCCTAATTTGTTTGCTTGCAAGTGGGGCGAAATCCAACACTTCACAATTCTTGACACCTTTCCTGAGCCGTTAACTTTAGAGGACCCCATTTTAGCCTTCTGTGTGAGCCTTGTCTGGAATGAGTAGTCTATAGACCCACCTAGAACCTATGCCTCCTCTTCTAGACCGAGCTCTGGGTACCCGGGACTCCAGAATTCTCTGCCCAAACAGCCCTCAGTGTGTTACCAGGCTTGCCTGTGCCTTCCAAGAGTAGACCATGCTGCCAGTGTGAACATTCTTCATCCTGAGAGATGACAGGCTGGCTGCTCTTGGAGTTGGCAGTGGGAGTCGCTTGGACATACAGGCTAGGGTACTGGTTGTCAAAGTGTGATCCCTTGACCAGCATCATGGGCTTAACCTGGGAACTTGTTAGAGGTGCAAATGCTTAAGCCCCACTCTCGACCTACTGAATCAGAGACTTTGGAGGTGAGCCATCTGTGTTTTAAAATGCCCTCCCAATGATTCTGATGCACATTCTGTTTCAGAGTTCCAATATAAACTCACTGGACTAGGTTTCCCCCTGCACGTGCACAGGAGCCCCTGTTTGTGCTTGCGATGGACAGACCTCTAGGTGACCCCCAGTGATGAATGATTTCCAGTTTTCATACCCCTGTATGGTCCTTCCACCGAGATTTCAGGCAGGACCTGTGACTCGCTTCTAACAGCATGTGACAGACATGATGGGGTGTTATCCTTTGATTATGTTACTTTAATAATACTCTGTCTTAGCAGACTGGAGTTGAGACTCTCCTGGTGGGTTGATGAAGGAAGCAGCTGTGTTAGACAAGTTCACATGACCAGGAACTTTGGGCAGCTTCTAGAAACTGTGGGTGTTTTCTAGGACCTGAGGAAGGCAGCAAAAACCTAAGGCCTTCTGCTCTGTAGATGCCAGGATATTATTCTGCCAACAACCTGAGTGAGACTTGAAGTGGATTCTCCCCCAGTCAAACTTCTAGATGAGAGCGCTGGGCTTCCCTGGTGGCACAGTGGTTAAGAATCCACCTGCCAGAGCAGGGGACACGGGTTCGAGCCCTGGTCCGGGAAGATCCCACATGCCTCGGAGCAACTAAGCCCGTGCACCACAACTACTGAGCCTGCACTCTAGAGCCCACGAGCCACAACTACTGAGCCCGCGAGCCACAACTACTGAGCCCGCACGCCACAACTACTGAAGCCCGTGCACCTAGAGCCTGTGCTCCACAACAGGAGAGGCCACTGCAATGAGAAGCCCGTGCACCACAACGAAGAGTAGCCCCCGCTTGCCACAACTAGAGAAAGCCCGCGCGCAGCAGCCAAGACCCAATGCAGCCAAAAATACAGAAATTAATTAATTAATTAAAAAAAAAAAGAAAAAAAAGAGAGTGCACTGTGGCTGACACCTGGGTTACAGCTTACTGCCCTGTGAGACCCTGAAAGAGGACCCAGCCAAGCTGTGCCCAGGTTTCTGACCCACAGAAGCTCAGAGATAATAGAAGCATGCATTTGAAGCAGCTAACTTCATGGTAACATGCCATGTGGCAGTTGGTAGCTAACATGGTGCAGGGTGTCTGTGGGAAGAGAGGACAGACTGTGTGCCTCCTTTGCACTCTTGCCGTAGGCCCTGCAAAGGTTAGTGATGATCATTTCGTCATGGCCTCTTTACATGACACTTCACCCTGCACCCTCACCACTCATGTGCACAGAGACACTTACTATTGATATTTCCCTAACCTGCTTTCCATTTCTCTTTTTAACCGCTATTCCCCTCTCACATACTGTATATTTTACCTAATGTATTTTTTTTTCCTTGGCTTTTCCTACCCCTCCTAAAAGTAAGTTCACTGAGGCCAAAATATTTTACTGAGTTCGTCAGTGCTCAATCTCCAGTACCTACAGCTGACGAATAATAGGGGTTCAATCAATATTTATTAAATGAATGAAGCAAGCTACAATCTTTCTGAGAGTCTACTGGTTCCTTGTTAATGCTCCACTGAAGTCAGCTGGCTCTTTCTACTGACTCAGTTCAGTATTGGATAATTGCATGAATGGTAAAAAATAAATGTGAAGAAAATAGTTTGAAGCATAGTAGTTAAATAAGTGAAAAAATGTGTTCCACTCCCTGCGACTTCCCCATAAAAAGAACAAACTGACCCAGGGTTTGCCATTCTTGCAAGACCAGAGTCCATCTACCAGTATCACCATGAAATGTAACCCTTACTTTCTATCAGCAGGCCTCTTCTTTTTCTGTGGCAGACTGGTGACTGTGTGGTCGGTTTGTAGATGTGATCATGTGCTCACAGAAGGAATCCAGGAGGCAGAGAGAGTCCAGCTTCCCCACTGGTCTGTGCCCCATTTTCCTCTCTCCCTTCCCTTAATTACCAGGCTGCGCCAGCTCAGTCATTTGCCCCAAAGGACTCTCCACTTTGAGTCAGGCACATGGTCCAAAGGATATCTATAGAGAGCCCTGGCTGCTTTCCCCAATATAAATCTACATTTTTCCCTGGGTAGATGCTTTCTATTGTTTCTGTCCTCTGTCTCTTGATCAAACCCTTTTGGGAGGCAATCTGATGTAGAGAGAGGGCACTGGCCTGGGAGCCCGGAGACCTGTGTCTGGTCTCGGCTTTGTCATCATTATGACTCACCTCTCAGGTCTGTTTGCTCACCTCTTACCTGAGGGGTTGGATCAGATGTCCTTTGAGGCTGACTAGCTCGTTCTTGAAAGGCTCATTCAAGTTCTTTTATCCGTGTTGTTTCTAAAAATAAAAAAGATTTGTATGTATCTATGTATATATGTACACATGCAGATGTGTGCGTATGTTTATATATATAAAGCTGCTGTTCCTTTATATATAAAACAACCATAATGGAACTATGCTTGCTTCCATTTCTATATGGAAAGTTTGCAGTCAAGTTAGGTATTTTCATTTCCTAACGTAATTCCTAAGATTTTAGTCTGGATGCTGGTACATCTCATTTAGAGATTGACTGTACACCCACATAAGCTGTTTCTCCAGGCTGAGAGGTGAGTGCAGTCATGTGGGGAGAGGTCAGGAAGAAGAAATAGAAGAAAGATAAAGGTTCTGTCAGATAAAGGGACTCTAGCCTAGTGGTGGAGAGCACAGATGTCACAGAGATTTGGATTCGTGTCCCAGTTCAGTCATTTTTTGGTTGTGTGACCTTTAACTTAACCAAGTCTCAGTTTGGTCATCTGCAAAATGGTGAGAGTTGTGGCCACCCAGTGGGTATGGTGACGACTGAGGGAGATGATTCCCGCGAAGCGCTTGGGATGGTGCTTGGGTACTATTATGGTAATTAAAAGGAAAGGTGAGATTTATTTATTAAACAAATGTCATTTCTTTGTGAGCTTACCACCCTATTTTTATTGAAGCAGTTAGGTGTCAAGTTACTATGTTTAATGCATTCTTTTATCAGAAAATTCTTTGGATGTGGTACACCACCTACCACATGATTAAATATAGCTCTCTGGAGCTAAGGAAAGATGAGTAGGTTGAAGATAGAAATAAGTATATAAGTTGATGGAATTTGGACATCTGGCCAACATGCAAAGTTCTTTTATGAAGTACAAATTTTACCTACTAAAACACACTGCAGTTTTGCTAACAAGAGGATATTTTGTTTAATTTTTATTTTTATAAATTTATTTATTTGTTTGTTTGTTTGTTTGTTTTTGGCCGCGTTGGGTCTTCGTTGCTGGTGCGGGCTTTCTCTAGTTGCGGTGAGCAGGGGCTACTCTTCGTTGTGGTGCACGGGCTTCTCGTGGTGGCTTCTCTTGTTGTGTAGCACGGGCTCTAGGTGCGCGGACTTCAGTAGTTGTGGCACACGGGCTCAGTAGTTGTGGCTCGCAGGCTCAGTAGTTGTGGCTCGTGGGCTCTAGAGCACAGGCTCAGTAGTTGTGGTGCACGGGCTTAGTTGCTCCACAGCATATGGGATCTTCCCGGACCAGGGCTCGAACCCGTGTCCCCTGTATTGGCAGGCGGATTCCTAACCACCGCGCCCCCAGGGAAGTCCCAAGAGGATATTTAGAATGATTGCTCTTTGGGTCCTTCTTTATTTACTTGGTAAAAGCTTAGAGATATGCAGGCATAACAAAGCAATGTTCATCGTTTGGACATGTTTTGAGGACAAACAGGTTAAATTTTTTGCTTTCATTTCCATTGCTTCTCTCATAATAATTTAATAAATCATCGGGGTGGTGGGGAGTGCTGGCAGTGCTTATCTTTTCAGTTAGCTGATCTTATTTCTGATCTTTCGTGGCTTGGATGTTGATTATTACAGTGCAGCCTTGCTGAAGGAATGCAGAGCCCGTGGAGCAAGGTGTGTATTCTGGATGGCAGGCCTTTGAAGATCCCGGTTTCTGTTGCTTAGCAGCATGCTTGAGATTTCTGAGTATTCTGTAAAGCTCCTAATGACAATGCAGATTTCTGCTCTTGCTATTTCAGATGTTTCAAAAAATAAATAATGCACAAATGAAAACTATTTATGTATAAATATAAATATATAAAACCCCATCACAATCTATTCCCTTCACTCTACCTTCTTTTTCTTCATAGCACTATGGTATGTTATATAGTATATATATACACATATACTATATGCATATATAGTTATATGCATAACTATTTGTCTTCATTTTCTCCCAACTATCATTTAAACTTCTTTAAGGCAGGGGCTTTGTCTCCTTTATTACCATATCCCCAGCGTCAGAAGGATGTCTGGTCCATGGAAAGCACTCTGTAAATATTTGTGGAGGAAACGATGAATGAATGAATGAATAGTACTGAGTGGATAATGCCTTATATAACCCCGGCAGGGTGTAATAGGGGATGAACATTTCAACTTTTATAAGAAATGAATAGTTTTTAAAATTTTTTATTATAACTTCTCATAAAAGCTCTCCAAATTAAAGAAGTGCTAGAGTGATAGTAAGAATTCTCAGTATTCTTTCATTGTCATGGAATGTTTCCAAGATTGAAATGCTGAAGAAGATATTAAGCTTAGGTGTTGGGGAATGTCGACATAAAAATAGAAGCTGGGGTAGAGCTAAGTTGCTCCTCTTAAGAAAACGAGAGTGAGAGGGCTGTGGAGAGGGTAAGGGGGAAATATGGGAAGCAGGGAGGGAAGGACCCGCAAAGAGTGAGCCTTAGCAGGAGAGAAAGAAATACAGCAGGAGAGAAGAAGAGATGCCTGGAGGCTGAGGAGAGAAACTTAGGACAAGAGATGCTTCTAATGGTGCTTTCCCAGGAAATGCTATCATCACCTCTTAGTTTCCCCTGTGATATCTTTATTCAGTATAGAATTTCACATTTTTTTCATAGAGTTTTGTTCGTGAGAAAGCTCAAAAGAGAAGAGGTCATTGGACACCTGATGTGTATTTTCCAAACAAAGAAATAGATATTCAGTTTCTCCCAATCTCCATTAAGCAAATATTGAGCAAATACTTAATAGTCTTCAGTATGAGACGTGCAAATGAACCGTGTGCTTTGGGTGCCCAGGTTTTTCTGACTGTCCTGGGGCGGAGGGTCCAACAGGGCAGAGGAGGGATGAGAAGGAGAGACTGCAGCCCAGTCCCGTGGGGATGCTTTACCTGAGCAGCTGATTTTCAGTGCGGTCGAAAACCTCGGATCAGCAAACCTATTCAAACTATTTTAACTGGACAAATGAAAGTCTCATTTATAGAAATAAAAGCTACAATAATTTGGTAGCATTTTCTTCTGTAATGTGCATGTGACCTGCTCTGCTTTCTATTTTGTAGAGATTTATGAGAAAATATGTCCATATTCTTATGTCCACTATTCTGCCTGTTGCAAGAAGTTACCGAACTTGAAAAACACTTATTTCCTTCCCTGAATGTGCCACCTCCCCCAAGTCTTTGCTGATAACCTGTGAGGGTTTGAAATATTGATGAGTATGAGTCCATTTTTCTCCCATTTTCACTGACCTTTCACTGGAGAGTATTTTTAGCTTTGCTGAGAATTTAGAGAAGAGGAAATCTCTTACAGAAATATCAGATTATGTGGGTATTCTTTCTGTTTCATAGAACTCAAGATGAATTCTGTAAAATGAATACTTGAATCATGATTAGCCTTTTATACTAATAAAGTAGTACAGTATAAGGTCATTTTAAAATAAGCTCCCAAGAAATAACTGTGTAATATAAAAGCATATCCTTCTTCTAAAATCTAATCTTAATACAAATAGATGTAATAATTTTGATAATCAAGTGTTTGTTTAGGTCCTGTGTAAATACTACCATTGTGCTATTAAAATATCTCTGGCGTCCTAGCAGATACAGTAAAGGCTGCTGCTAACACATTAAGTTTTTGAGCTATGAGATGTATTCATCAACACACTGGTGAAGTGCTCTCTTGACCGCACTGGATGGCTTGCTCATCATTGGACATTTTCCTGTCCCTCCGTTTTCCGAGCCCACTTTCTACTTTCCCATGTTAGACCCTTCGCTCAGGTGGTTTTGTCCACCTGTAATGCTTGTTCCTCTCATTTCAACTTGTCAGATCCCATCCAGCTACCAATGAACTTCTGATCTTCTCCCTGGAGGTAATCCCCCTCTTCTGTCAACTTCCATGACTTTTGGAATCTGTTTTATGTCCTTAAGCAACAGCATCATAATTTAGAGTTGGGAGGGACTAATAAATGATCTCATACAGTCTCCTCATTTTGTGGATGAAAACACTCCAAGAGATCTGGAGTGGGGATGGGGGTGTTGACCCAGGCTAGTTTCTTATAAGTGGAGACACTAGAACAGAACACGGGTTTCCTTCCTGCCTCACAGCCCTGTGATCCTGTCCTGTGCAGCCTTCCACCTTCTGCAGCACATTGTGGTGATTTGTTCCTATGTCTTGTTGAAAAGACTGTGTGAAGGTTTATTTCTTCATTCAAACATTAACATTTTATTCATTACAGTCAGATTCAGAAAACTTACACTCTTAAGTTCAGCTTGCAAATCGTATTCTATTTATAAAATTAGCAAATGCTAATAATTACTCTTAAAGGAACTTTGAATAGTATGACAGTCAAATAGTATGATATACAAATTTAGCTCATATAGTCAATTTCATATTTGAGTACTTCAATTTTCTGGTTGACATCCTTCCCAATTACTTAAATCTTGTAAATCTAAAAATTAAATATGTAAATGTAGTAAATCTAAAATTCTCTTAAATGTTCTAATATTACTTACAAATTTAATAAGATTTCCACTTAAAAATCACATTTAAATCAATTTCCTAATTAAACACTTAAAACTGTAATTATAAACCTGATCATCTCTCAATAGACGAAATTCTCTCAAACATAATATAAAATACCAAATACTCAGATGTCTTCCCACAAGTACCCCAGTTCTGTGGCTTTGGTTTTATTCATTTTTTCATTCATTCATTTCTTTGTGCAATAATTATCTAAAATATTTACACCTGAAACTAATATAATGTTATAAACCAATTTTACCTCAATAAAAAAAAGAAATCTAAAAAATAAGTGAATAAATAAAAATAGCTATGTGCCAAGACATTGTTCTAGACTCCAGAAAAACACAAGCAAACAAAATGAAAATTTCTGCCCTCAGGAAGTTCATATTCTAGGGAAGAGGCAAATAGTAAACAACATAAATTAATTGAAGATGTAGTATACTAGTTATTGGTCAGTGCTAAAGAAAGCAGTAAAGTGATGAAGGTGGTGGGTGGAGTGATGGTTGTAGATGATTCTGCCTCTCTCTGGGATTGATACTCTGCACAGAGCCTTTAACTGAGCTTACTTTCCAGAAGAGAGACGTGGCTTTCTGAGTACACTTGAAGTTACACAAGGAGAAGAGATTTGGGTTGGGACGCTGCCTGCATTCCCACTGGTGACCCTGGTGAATATTCTGAACTTAGAATTGCTGTGTCCACAACTCTGTGACTTCTAAAGGGCAACCTGTAGCCCCACGTCACTTGATTGGATTTCGTTATTTCTTTGCCTCTTACAAAATATAAACATTCTTTTCACCCAACCATAAAGACCTTTGATGTCCCTCTGAAACCCTTCATTTTCTTCAGACCGCTCAATCTTAACAGACGTACCTGACTGCATTCCAGGCATCCTTCATGGTTCTCTCCTGCAATTTGGACACAACTTCCCCAGTCTCTTGCCTGACCAACTTTAACTCTCCAGGCAACAGTGAACTTCAAGAGGAAAAACTCTGTGCCTTAGATCTCTTCCGTTTCTCATTTATCACTGTGTTCTGTAGAACACAGAGGATTGCCCAAGCAGACCCTTAGAACACAGTGGATTACCCAAGTAGACCCTGTTGCTTAAGGCAGTAAGTATAGTGCTGCTCAAAGAAAGACAGTGTAGTCCCACTCAGCCTCCAGGTTGAAGGCAATTGCTCAGCGGCTGGACTCCCTGTAGTGTGAATAAGAATTATAATAATCCCCACATGCCTCAAAGACCTTTGTTAACTAAGAACCACTATAAGAATGCTAATTTTCCATGGTATTCGTGGTTGAATGTTTATTTTGTAAATCCCTCAAAGCACTTCACAAGCAGATCGTCTTTTCCCCTTTCTATTTAGACTTTAGGATAATGCGAGTTGTGCTATTGTTTGGTTTTTAGAATGCTGATACTTTTATTGTATCTGGTATATATTTAAGGCACAAGTTTTTTCCCACAGGATAGCTTCAGTGTAGCAGAATGATCTTTCATTTCTTTCTTTTCAGGGGTACTAACTTCTTTTTTCTAGTCCTTCAATTTACTTACTCTGAATGCCAGCGATCTTTTTTTGGACAGAAATGCTGAGAAGGCAGCTCTTATTTGAAGTGAGTCTTTTCTGCTCTCGTGCATCATAGCATTGTTTGAGCATTCTAAGAAAAATCTGGAAATGGTTTTTAAGAGGGCTGTGTTGCTCTGGGGAGCAGCTTCTTAGAGGCAATCTGGTTAAGGGAGAGTGTTTGAAAGCCATTTCAACAAGGAAAGTCACTTTCTACCTGGTGTCTGAATGCACCTGAATCCACCACCAGGCAGAACTCTGAAGCCATCCTGATACTACCTTTTCATTACCTCTAATCCATAGCTCTGGTTATTACTGTTCTTCTGTTGACGCTCTATCATGTGAATAATTATTCTATTCGGAGTCTTGGTGAATCATCAGATGTCTCAGTTTCTTCTCTGTCTTTTCATAACTGCTGCACAAGCCCTATTTTATTTTTGTGTAATTATTATTTCATCATATATGATGTCATAAGCCAATTCAACTCTGTTATGGAGTGAAGGTGGAAGGGAGGGAAGGAAGGGAAAGAAAAGCAGCCTTGTATTATTAAGATTTCAAAGATAGACATTTGAAAGTGAGTCTTTTCCCAGAGTTACCTACCATCTGCTATGGTTAATTGGGCAGTTAGTGCCAAGCATGGTTTATAACTTTTCTAAATTGAGCAATATTTCACTTCAACTTTGAAGGTCGTGACATTACTGACAAATTGGAATTTTCAAATTAAATGTGATACATAATTTTTAAATAAATAAAGTCAGCATACGTATGTGTTATGTATTCAGCTTTTCTTTATCAGAGAATATAAAGGAGAGTGTGAATTACCCTATTCTGTAGAATTCAACTTATAATTGAAAACATGAGTGGGACTGTTTAACATCTATATAAAACACTGTTTCCTGGTTTTTCTAATGATACATTCAGGTATCAAAAATGTTTTCTATTTACTTGCTCAAAATTCTTTTAAAGAAAGAAACAGAATCCCACCAGTTTCCAGCTCTGGTGGCCCACAGAATGGCAGCCAAATGACTTGCTATTACCATAGCCCTTTATACTTGCTGAATGCTATTCAGTACATCTAATTGTGACTATTCACAGTACTTTCTGGTAGTGCGAAGGAGGCTGACTGGCCTGGCGTTGCTCTTGTGCAGGTTACAAAGCTAGAACCAGAAGAGGGGAAACAATGATGGCTTAAAGTAATCTTAGAAGTTGGGTTCAAGCCCACTGTTTGTTTTTCTCTTTAAGATTTAGAAGGGGTAAAGAATCTGATGGCAGTGAACCAAGCAGTGAATATGATGTCAGATTAATTGACTGATTTATATACTGTAGTGATTAATTTGTAGCAATGAGGTAACAAACCTGGTAATATGTGATCTAAATGATTAGCATAAGTAGCAATGCCAAGACCAAAATTCAGGAAGACTAAGAGGTTGTAATAAAAGACCTTCAGGAGGATTTAGGAATAAACAAGAGAACTACATAACAGACCTATCTGAGAGACTCAAGAAACATATCGGCCACAGTACAAAAAGAGCTAACCATTGGGGACTTCAGCGATAGTGTCGAGGCAGACCAGCTATTTTACCTGATTATGTACACGCTATTTTCTAGAGAAAAAAAAGAGAGAGGAAACCAAACTGAGATTTAACCAGCATCATGGGATTTAAATATCAGACTAAGAATAGTTATGGGATTTGGGTGTTTTCCACTAGCACTGAGGACAGCACTAGATAGAGGCATATGCTAACATTTGTTTACTGACAAGCATTTCCTGAGCATCTTCTGGGCGCTGAGTAATGTGTAGATTCTGGGATACAGTGATGAACTAAGGGGGATGCTAAAATGTGTCAGCACAGATAACTGTGAGCCTCCAGGCTTGATGTGTTTCCGCTGATGTGGTATGAGCCATAGATCTCTGGACAATTTCTCTCTTCTCTCAGTTCGTCAAAGGAGAGCTGGAGTGAGTTGTTACTAGGTGGTGCACTGATTTCAGGGTCTGAGGAGTCTCTAGGACATTACAGAGATTCTGGGGCAGTTGGCTTTCATTCGGAAAGTTGAGTTTGGACTGCTGCTCTCCTGGTGGCTCTTGCCTAGATCACCCCTTCGGGGCAGTTCTTATGGGCAAGGCTAACTCTAGGACAGTTCTGACTTGAGGGAAGCACTGCTCCGCTCCTCTGCAGCTGTACTTCCTAGAAACCAGTTAAGCATAAAATGACCAGGAGTCCCTAGGAAGGCAGATAGGCATAGGTGCTGAGTCAATGCTGGGAGGACTTTATTAAGCCAATAGTTGTAAATGTGTGTTACTTGGCTGGACCTCGTACAAAGCAGTTTAAACAGCATCTAAGGCAGATGTGCAAAGCACACAGAGGCACAGGGGAAGTATGTAAACCGTGAACAAACGCACAGCGCTGTATCATTTTTTTTCTAGTTTTATTTTTTTTAACATCTTTATTGGAGTATAATTGCTTTACAGTGGTGTGTTAGTTTCTGCCTTATAGCAAAGTGAATCAGCAATACATACACATACATCCCCATATCCCCTCCCTCTTGCGTCTCCCTCCCACCCTCCCTATCCCACCCCTCCAGGTGGTCACAAACCACCGAGCTGATCTCCCTGTGCTATGTGGCTGCTTCCCATTAGCTATCTAAGCACAAGTTATTTTTCAGGATTCATGAGCTGAAGTCGTGAGCAAAGTGTAGGAGTTACGCTTTTAGATCCGTGAGGTGGAGAGCAGTGGCTGCCTCTGTACAGGCAGTCAGGAGAGGACTGCCTGCCGAGGGGGTGGTTCTGAGAGGTGGTTGAAGGTAGAAAGGGAGGGAACCTGCCATTTGGATGGATGATGGCATTCCAGGCTCTGGGTGCGGCTTCTTAAAGGAGCCTTTGCTTTTGGAGTACATGGAAAGAAGAAGACATTAAATTAATTTGGCTGAGAACAGCTGAGGGAGTCAGGATGTTATGAGCACTGGCTTGGCTGTCAGACATCATCACCCCTACCATTTCCTCACCTCTGGACCCTGGACCACTGCTCAGAGCATTGCCATATAAGATCCCATTTCATGTTCACCAAAACATAGCTAAGCAGTAGGTGACACATCTTCATTTTGCAGATTAGTAAATGGAGGCCTGGAGAGTTTAAGTAATTTGCACACCAAGTACTCAAAAAGTTACTGTGTGTGTGTGTGTGTCTGTGTGTGTGTGTGTTTATATACCACATTGGAATACACACACACACACAGTGGGGATTAAGAATGCAAGGCATGGGGCTTCCCTGGTGGCGCAGTGGTTGAGAGTCCGCCTGACAATGCAGGGGACACGGGTTCGTGCCCCGGTCCGGGAAGATCCCACGTGCCGCAGAGCGGCTGGCCCCGTGAGCCATGGCCGCTGAGCCTGCGAGTCCGGAGCCTGTGCTCCGCAACGGGAGAGGCCACAACAGTGAGAGGCCCGAATACACACACACACACACACACACACACACACACACACACACACACACACACACACACACACACACACACACACACACACACACACACACACACACACACACACACACACACACACACACACACACACACACACAGTGGGGATTAAGAATGCAAGGCATGTTATTTTGAGTACTTCATGCCAATCACTGTGTTCTAAACTATGAGGACAGCCAAAGACAACTTCCCCTTCTTTGAGGAATTTCCAATAGAACCAGTCCTTATACAATAAACAAAAATCAAAAGAAAATGGGAATGAAAAATGGGAATGAAAGCAGCATTGAAGGTGCATATACAACACTGAAGCATCCAGAAGGTTCAAGGTGGCCAGCCTGGGTCAGAACTATATGGGAGAACTTCGTAGAGGAGTGAGCTTGGAGCTAGGTTTTGTAGTTAGGCATGATAGGATATAAGTATTTGAAAGAAGCATAGATAGATGAAGAGTGCCTACTGAAGGGCCTTGAACAGAAGCATGGGTTGATGTTGTTGGTATTTCTTTGTCTGACTCCACTGGGAGATCATAAGGGATGGACGTTTAATGAAAACAATGAACAAAGCATCACTGGATTGTATGAGAATGAAATTGGAAAATATTTATAAAACCTGTGAGGGCTTCCCTGGTGGCGCAGTGGTTGAGAGTCCGCCTGCCAATGCAGGGGACGCGGGTTCGTGCCCTGGTCCGGGAGGATCCCACATGCCGCGGAGCGGCTGGGCCCGTGAGCCATGGCTGCTGAGCCTGCGCGTCCGGAGCCTGGGCTCCGCAACGGGAGAGGCCACAAAAGTGAGAGGCCCGCGTATCACAAGGAAAGAAAAAAATAAAAATAAAAATAAAAAAATAAAACCTGTGAAACTTGTGAAGGTGACTATAGACAATGAGCCAGGGATCAAGTTTTAGCATTTGTTTTTCCTGCAGAGCCCAATCCCTGGCAACTTGGTTGACACTCAAATGTTGATTAAATGTAAATAAATAATGATAGTGATTGGGAATGTGCAATATGAGCTAAATAAGGAGTCTTGACATAGAAGAGACATACTGAAAGGGAAACTTTGTCTTACACCAAATGTACTCAATTATTATCTCAGTAAAATCTGGGAGTCCTTTGGGGAGGAAGGGAGCATGTCATTTATAGTCCAACGGTGGAGGACAGAATGCACCCATCCATTTTAAACAGGAAGGAATTTGTTACAGAGCCCTGTTAAAAGGCTGCAGAATCATAGTGGCCAAAGGAGTAGACTCCAGACTCAGCTTTCAGGAACAACTCTTAAAGCTAATCCTAGAACTGGGGCCCCATATTGCTGCTGCCACGGCTGCTGTTAAGAAGCATTTGGAATCAGGAAGCCACTGCCATCGGGACCTGCTGCCACCAAGCTGCCGTTCCTGCCATTGGCTCCAGAACTGAGCTACACCTGCTCCTGTCTGCACCAGCAAAATGGATGGCTCACGTCATGAAGCTGGTGGGGGGCAAACACTGGGACCTCAGCCACAGAAAGCCGATGCCTCCAAGACTGTGCTCGGCTGCAGGAACAGCAGAAATGGCTGAAGTGAGTCTTCTACCTCTCTGCTCTCACAGATCTCCTGGGAAAACCTCTGGCTGACCAACCAAAGTCACATGAGGCCCTCCGGCATCATCCAAGGAGGCCAGCTTCTGGGACTTTGCAGTAGAGGCGGGCATATCCACAGAGAGAAGAATGCAAGCTCTCGCCTTACAGGGACAAAGGAGGAAGTGATGTAGGATTAATGTATCTGGAAGGAAGCAATAGTTGTCTTTGTATAAGATAGCCACCATTTGATTTTGTCTGATTACTAGTATCAGGCACTTTGTTTTCAGGAGATTTTAGTACAACTATTTGTGAAGGAAAGGCAACAACTTATAGAATTGAGAAGAGTAGTAGAAATTTCAGTTTAACAAGAGAAGAAGGAATGAACAGAAAGTCTACTAAGCCAGCAAAATAACAAAGAAAAAAAGAGGAGAAAACAAACTAAATCGTAACTATAAAATTAAAACAATCAAGTATACCATTGTTACATTACAGTGTAAAAGATCTAAATAAAGAGACTGTTGCGATAAAAATAAAAACATGGAGGGCTTCCCTAGTGGCTCAGTGGTTGAGAGTCCGCCTGCTGATGCAGAGGACACGGGTTCGTGCCCCTGTCTGGGAAGATCCCACATGCCATGGAGCGGCTAGGCCCCTGAGCCATGGCCGCTGAGCCTGCGCGTCCGGAGCCTGTACTCTGCAATGGGAGAGGCCACAACAGTGAGAAGCCGCGTACCGCAAAAAAAAAAAAAAAAAAAAAAAGGCTATCACAATTGCATGGAGAACTGTTTAATAATTCAGTTCTATAGTGATGTATTTTAACAAGGAGATAGTAGATAATAGGTAAAGACAAAAGGGCCTTTGGTGATCCAATTAAATTGACTTAATAGGATATATTATGGAACTTTCTATAGAACTTCATGTTCTCTCCCTAACTCTCTTGGTGCCATGAAACATGGGGAAAGTTAGTGAAGTACTTGGCCCAAAAAAGAGCTTAAAATTTTCAGAACAGCTTTTACAGACCACACACTTTTTTTATGTTGAAAATGAGGAATTTATTGCATGCTCTGACAGTAACGTTACCTTTTTAGCTTATGTGGAATGGAATTTATTTATTTTTTTTACTTTTGTGAAGTTTAGTTAATTAACAGTGTTGTGTTAGTTTAAGGTGTACAGCAAAGTGATTCAGTTACATATTCTTTTTCAGATTCTTTTCCATTATAGATTACTATAAAATATTGAATATAGTTCCCTGTGCTTGTTGTTTATCTATTTTATATTATATATCATTGTGTGTATATGTTAATCCCAAACTCCTAATTTATCCCCCCATCCTCCTTCATAACCATAAGTTTATTTTCTGTCTGTGAGTCTATTTCTGTTTTGTAAATAAGTTCATTTATGTCATTTTTTTAGATTCCACATATAAGTGATATCATATGATATTTGTCTGACTTACTTCACTTACTATGATAATTTCTAGGTCCATCCATGTTCCTGCAAATGGCATTATTTCATTCTTTTTGATGGCTGAGTAATATTACACTGTATATATACACACCACATCTTCTTTATCCATTCATCTGTCGATGGACATTTAGGTTGCTTCCATGTCTTGGCTATTGTAAATAATGCTGTGAACATTGGGGTGCATATATCTTTTCCAATTAGAGTTTTCTGTGGGCACACACCCAGGAACTGGGATTGCAGGATTATATGGTAACTCTATTTTTAGTTTTTTAAGGAACCTCCATACTGTTCTCCATAGTGGCTGCACCAATTTACATTTCCACAACAGTGTAGGAGGGTTCCTTTTTCTCCACACCCTCTCCAGAATTTATTATTTGTAGACTTCTTAATGACGGCCATTCTGACAGGTGTGAGGTGATAACCTCATTTTAGTTTTGACTTGCATTTCTCTAATAATTAGTGGTATTGAGCATCTTTTCATGTGCCTGTTGGTCATCTGTATGTCTTCTTTGGAGAAATGGCTATTTAGGTCTTTCTTCCACACATTTTTTGATCGGTTTGTTTTTTTGATATTGAGCTGCATGAGCTGCTTGTATATTTTTGGAGATTAATCCTTTATCAGTTGCTTCGTTTGCAAATATTTTCTCCTGTCTGTCATGTTAGTAAATAAAATGGGATAAATTTGCCTCAAGAGAAAAATTTTTCCAAAGAGATCATAAAGCACAACCCAACTACACTCACATAAAACTATCTAAAAACTATGTGAGTAGGAGGAGGTCAAAGATAAAAGTATGCGAAGTGGTATACCAGATGGAGGTAAATGGTGAAAACAAACAAAAACAAAATAAAAATAGCTGAAAATAATAATAATACAAGGCAAGATTATAGTCAAGGTAAAAACCAGTCATGAAATAAAGAGGAGCATTTCATAAAGAAAACCATCACAAGTGGATGCCTAACCAAATCACCCCAAGATCAAATACTAAACATGAACAGTAGAGGTAATATCAGCATTTGCAGCGGTGGATCCAGGCAATTTCCTGGGGCTACTGGTTGTGACATCATGGAGCGTATAGTCCCCCATTGTCCCCTTCCAGGAAATCTGTTGACACCCTATACCCAAGGCTCTTGTTGGAATATTTCAGTTGCCTTATATTTTCTGGCTGCTGTAGTGAAAGTGTGAGAGGAAATCACTTCACAATGCCTTGGTTTCTAGGCTCTTGCTGTGAGGACCTGTGACATCTGAGATGGCCTAGAAATTACTGACAAACATCCATTGGCCTTCCTTGAGCAGAATATTTTGGACTTTCTTCCTTATGATTCTCCCATATTATTTCCTTTCTTTTTGAATGAATTGCTGTGTTTAATTCCGGTTTCTCCTCTATTACATTGAGAGCTATGTCCTCTAGTTTTGTCCTATTATTGATTACTAGAGACTGGTCAGAATGGCCATCATCACAAAGTCTACAAACAATAAATGCCGGAGAGGGTGTGGAGAAAAGGGAACCCTCTTGCACTGTTGGTGGGAATGTAAATTGATACAACCACTATGGAGAACAATATGGAGCTTCCTTAAAAAAAATAAATAATAGAACTACCATATGACCCAGCAATTCCACTACTGGGCATATACCCAGAGAAAACCATAATTCAAAAAGACACATGCACCCCAATGTTCATTGTAGCACTATTTACAATAGCCAGGACATGGAAGCAACCTAAATGTCCATAACAGGGGAATGGATAAAGAAGATGTGGTACATATATACAATGAAATATTAGTCAGCCATAAAAAGGAACAAAGTTGGGTCATTTGTAGAGATGTGAATGAACCTAGAGACTGTCAAACAGAGTGAAGTAAGTGAGAAAGAGAAAAACATATCACATATTAATGCATATATGTGGAATCTAAAAAATGGTATAGATGATCTTATTTGCAAAGCTGAAACAGAGACAGATGTAGAGAAAACGTATGGATACCAAGGGGGGAGGGGTGGGATGAATTTGGAGATTGAGATTGACATATATACACTACTGATACTATGTATAAAACAGATAATTAATGGGAACCTATGTATAGCACAGGGAACTCTGCTCAGTGCTCTGCGGTGACCTAAATGGGAAGGAAGTCCAAAAAAGAGGAGATATATGTATATGTATAGCTGATTCACTTTGCTGTATGGCAGAAACTAATACAACATTGTAAATCAACTATATTTAAGTAAAATAGGTTTTTTAAAAAGAACAAATTATAAAAACAAAGAAGAAAAATATAGAAATATATAGAAAACAAAGGACTTTAAACAGAAATCATCAAATAGATAAAAGGAATAAAACTAATACGTCTATCATATTACTAGGCTACTTTGTTTTATTTCATTTAAAAAATGCTAGTCACAGCCCATTAAGTCGACTTAGTGATCCACTAAATGGGGTAGTGACCTACAGTTTGAAAAAAATACTGCATTAGAAGATTCCTATCAAGCTGCGTGCATGGCATTCCATGGTCAGAAGATTTCCACTGGGCTGTCAAGGCAGTGACTCAGTGAGGTCAAATCCAGACCTAGGCTTGCTTTGCTTTATTGAGTATATGCCAGTAAAGCCAGCTTATGTGGAAGACATTCAGGGAGCAGATTCCTTAAGATAGTTTTCAGTCTTAGGCAAAGCATTGTGATACTTTTAGAGAATTAGCTTAAAATGGAAGCAAATACTTTTTTTCCTGCTGTGGTAGATGCCTTAGGTAATGATTTTTCTCCAGCGGTTGGGTCTGTCATAAGAAGGTGGGTTGTCTTGGTGTAAATAGAAGGCATCTCAGTTGATTTCACCTCTGCCCTAAACATTCTTAGATTATCTTTTCCACTTAGGCTTTAAAATTATATGCTCAAATGGAAAGAAAAGAATTTCCAAACCATTCATAACAACAATTAAGTATATTCATTTATAGTAATTATCCTAGTTGGGCAAACCGCTAAATTAATTCTCCTCAGGACCAGTAGAGGTCACTTGTGCACCTCGTTCCAAATACAGAATTTGTGTGGGTCATAATCACAGATGTGGCTGATGCAGGCACTGAAGGTGGAAGTGTTTAAAAACCTGACTCATACTTTGACTGCAAAGGAAAATGACATGTGTTATATCTAACTGGATTTGGGAGCAGCAAATTTCAAAAAGAAGGAGGACAATGGACTCTGCCTACGGCATCCTTTATAGTATACCTAATTTAAGATGTGTATAACAAACATTTTTAGATATTCATTAGGGAAAAAAAGGCTTTATATCCTGCCATCAACTTTATTTTTTTCATCTAGCATGTTTTTCCTAGTGATTAACATTAATGCCTTTGATTTTTCAGGTGTTGTCAAAAGATAGTTCATCACATGGGGAAAGAACAGAGATGGGGATTGGCAACCTCTCTCTTCTTGGTACTTTTCCATAAGACTTCTTTCACCAACCTCATTGTTCTTCCCTTTTTACTCCTAAGTAGATACAAATCTAATATTGTAGGGACTTGATTTTGTTTCCTTATAACATGAGTATTTGAAATAAATTGAGCCATTTTTGTTTTCACGTTATTTAATAAGCATCACAGAAAGAAGAATGTAGAGTAAGAGCCATAGCAGTAATACTTTTAGTTGACGAAACACATAACAAAAAGGGTATGCTGAGACATTGAAAGTCAAATCATAGGTCCTCCTAAAATTTCCCTTTCCATTTGCCTTCCCATCCTAGAATTCTCTACCAACATTGAAGTATTGGAGGTTAGGATGGAGAGAAAGTATAGATAGAGCTTTCTGCTCCTAAGTCCACGTCTTTCTATAGATGAAGACAGCCTCAAGTACCAGGGTAGAAATAGGTTCTCTGAACTATATTGGTCATAATTTGAACTATTTCTATCAGCTGTGATTTTGTGGCTGGCAAGAATTAATATGTCTTTCTTGGTTTGTAGGACTGTCAAAAAATAAGGTACCAAACTAATGACCAGCCCCAAGTGAAATAAACTGTTGTCCCTGGTGCCTCATTTTCAGAATAAGTCCTAGGTCTTACTCTCTGAAAACAGTACTGAAGTAGGTGGCATATGGGAGTCACTGCAAAACCCAGACTGATGACAGGAAATCGATGAGGCTGAACGCCATCAACATTACGTCAGCATGCTTCAGAGTTTTTATGATGTGCTCAATATATTCTCTTTTGCTATACTAAGGAAACAATATGGAGCCATCCATTACTGTTGTCTCCACTCTACTTATTGATTACAGTGGTTTGTGTTGTATTATAGAATGTTATATGGAACCTTAACATGGTTTTAAATTCACTTGTCTTCCAAACTATAACTAACATTTTCTCTAAAATTGAATCATTCCTTGGTTCCCTTGGGATTTTGTTTTGTTCTTGGTGTCTGTGTTTGGCTATTTTGTTCCAATTATATTTTCTCCATTCTTTTATTCTCAATAATATTCCTAGCCTTATTTCCTAGTGGATGCTTTTTCAGGAGAACAAACTGTCCTTTGACACTTGGATCTCACCCATCGTCCATTTGCTTGATGTGTTTCCATGAGCACAGGCATTCCTAAATGAAGAAGAGAGAGACTGAATGTCCTCTTCCAGGTTCCATCAAAATATGGACTTAATTATTTTTCTTTAATTTCAGAAGGAAATGGTGAAGGGATAATGATGCGTTCAAAACTGGGTGAATAATATTCTTTCTTCTAACTGAAACAGTGTAGAGGAACCTACCCGCTATCAAATATCACTGGTGCAGCATTGTAGATGCCCAAGAACAGCAGTATTTCCCATTTGGCTGGCTATTCATTTTTTTTTTTTTAATTAATTAATTTATTTATTTATTTTTGGCTGTGTTGGGTCTTCATTTCTGTGCGAGGGCTTTCTCTAGTTGTGGCAAGTGGGGGCCACTCTTCATCGCAGTGCGCGGGCCTCACTGTTGCGGCCTCTCTTGTTGCGGAGCACAGGCTCCGGACGCACAGGCTCAGCAGCCATGGCTTACAGGCCCAGCCGCTCCGTGGCATGTGGGATCCTCCCAGACCAGGGCCCGAACCCGTGTCCCCTGCACTAGCCGGCAGACTCTCAACCACTGCGCCACCAGGGAAGCCCCTGGCTGGCTATTCTTACATGGAGTTTGTCAAAATAGAGAAACAGGGTGCAGATATCCTAAGTATAAAGCCAAACATTCTCTGAGTGTGTCTGTCTCCCTAACATCTGAGGAGAGAGAGAGCTCAGAGCAAAGGAAGAAATGAACAACTGTGGGACATCGAAGTCCTCACAGGCCTTCTGATACTTGACTTTTCTCTCTCCTTCTTCTGCTCACTGGACACCTACATACCTTGTCATTATGAACTATTACTATTTTTTAAAAGATAAGTTCAAGAAAAATAAAAAAACCAATATTCACATGGTATAATAACATATGGAACTTGCTATTCAAGGCACAAACTAGAATCATAAAAGATTTGAACCAAATTATGAATGAAAGACCTGAAATAACTACTACACAGCCACCAAGCTCTCCTGTTCATGTTGTTGGAGAAACCTGTCCTCTCATCATTATTCCCTCAGGGCCTCTGTTGCAGGAGAATAGTGGGGGTGGGGGGGTTGAGGATGACTTTGACTCCAGGTGGAAATTGATGTTCTCCTGATGAGCCGGGCTAGCACTCAGGACACCAGACATTTAGCTCCAGGCATGTGACTATCACCCGACCATGTTGACACCTGCCCTTAATGCCAAGGGTTTCAGAACCAGCATCATGAAGTTCGTTTGGGTTAATCCATAGCAATACAAATTTTGAGAAAAAAGGAAAATCCTTATTTTCCTTATCTGCAAGTGCCTCAGCAAGATCCCAAAATGTACATGCTAGTAACTTGAAACGTAATCTACTAAGGGGAGGAGAAATGGACATGCAGATGTGACTTATGCAGACTTTGTCCCCATAATGGAAAAACACCTGCTATGACATCACCTGGCCACCAGGGGATGCGCTACTAGCACCTCATGGGAAAGAAGAAGGGGTTGGGTTGGGTTTGTTTTGTTTTGTTAGTACAGCAGCACCTCATAAGGGAGTCTTCCTGCTGTCTGCCCATCTTCAGTTCTAAGGAAGTAAGCATTGCTTTTTCTCCCCTTGGTTAACTTACCAGCTAGGTTTAAGTCCACTTTTCTGAGAGTTAATAAGAACTCGGAGAGAAAAGAGAATATTAGCCGTGGTTCCAAACACCAGCCAAGGGCTTTGCCACAGCGGTCTGCTTTGGTGGTGGGCCTGAGTCTGCACTGACCCCTGTGGGGCTCTCCTCCCCCGTGCTCTACACTGGACCCGCACACATACCTTACTGGTAAAGTCAGGCCCACTGGCCACTCCAGTGAGAGCTGGTTCTGTCACAAGTGTCCCGCCTGATGTCTTGAAAGATTTTATTAGCATCCATGTCTTCCCTGGCAAGCATTTAATTATAAGGGCACTGACGGAGCAGTTCAGCTCTGCCGGCTGATTGTTTATAATAATCCTTGCTGACATCTGTTCATTATCCTTACGTGTTAAACCTTGTACCCAAGAGTTTACATAATTTAATCTCATTTAATCTTCCAGACAACTTTTTGAGGTAGTTACTATGATTTTCTGTATTTTACAGGTGAGGAAAGTGAAGCTTAGAGAAGCTAAGTGAGATAGCCAGGATTGCTCAGCTCATAATTGTGTTGCCAAGACTAGATTCAGGCCCATCTTATTCCAAAAGAGACATTCTGAAGTCATATTGCGATTCTCAGTGTAGAGGGTGGAGACTGGGGCTACGACCTGTCCCCAGTGGGGTAGGGCAGGAGGACGTAGAGAGTTTGTTTTCAAGCTGCTTGTGTTTATGTTCTCCTTCCCATGTCCCTCCTCCCTCCTCTCTGCTCCCCTCCTTTTTCCTGTTCTGATGTACTTTCCTGGGCAGACAGAATAGGGGAGTGCCTGTCCTCACCATTGCGACTCACTGCCACACTGAGTACTGTTCCTGAGGGCTGTGCTACAGCCCTTAGGGGCACCATGATGGAAAATAGCTGAGAACCAGTGGGCTGAAGGAAGGCTAACAAATCCGCAAGCAATTTTTCTGTGACTTTCTATGTGAGGCGTTCTCTCTGTGATGGCATAGGTTCAGGGGGCGCACTCGGCAGCAGAGTGCTGAGGCAGGCTGGATAACAGCCTCTATGGAGGTGAGAATTGTATGTATATAAAAAACAGGAAACGTATATAAAGTGCATATACACATGGAAAACATACATATGCAAAACACACATACATGAAAAATACATACATATATGAGAAAATATATATGCACATATATTTTTTATATGAATCTATATACCTAGGTATAGATATTGATGTGTATGTGTTGGACTCTAGGTTTGTCTTTCCTCCTCTCCCAATTCCAGCATCAACCTTAGTCAAGGTGCAAAGCTGTGATGTGTTCATTGTAGAGCAGTTCTCCTTTGAGACTTGCAAGACTGAGCTGGGGAGTTGGTGGGGTTCAAGGCCATGCCCAGGCCTTCAAGGATCTCACAACCCAAAGGGCTTTTTTTCTTGAGGATAATACTGACAGTTCTATGTACAGATCCATTCTTTTAGATCGTCATGATTTAGACAGCCAGAGAATTCTGAGGAAAAGTCTTCTGAAAAGTAAAAGAATTAAAAAATTAAAAAATGAATACAGGAACTTTCCTGGCGGTCCAGTGGTTAAGACATCACCTTCCAACGCAGAGGTTGTGGGTTTGACCCCTGGTCGGGGAGCTTATATCCCACATGCCTGCGGCCAAGGAACCAAAACATAAAACAGAAGCAATGTTGTAACAAATTCAATAAAGGCTTTAAAGATGGTCCACGTGAAAAAAAAAATCTAAAAAAAACCACCCCCAAAACCCAGAAAACGAATACAAGGCTCCATGCCTTTTAGTTCCTAAGAGCTGACTAAGACCACCTTTGGAATTCAAGCTTATTTACTCAATTAATGATTAATATTGAGTGCGACTTTTTTGTTTCCCTTGGCAACGTCTGGTTTGCAATCAATTAGAAGTGGCAGTTCACAACAGGGAAAAATCTGGAAGAAACAGGGATAGATCTGGAAGCTCAGCATTTCTGGGTTTTCTGTTTAAGGATGAAAGGGCCATTCATAATTCAGCAGCCCCTGAGGTCGTCCATGAGCACATGATAGCATCAGGAAAGTCGTGTTTTCTTCCTTAAGCACATCCTGTCACTCCTCTGCTCAAAAACCCGTGCTTCTCTTTTCCTCTCCTGCCTCCAGTCTCCTTTCCATCTTTTTTCCAATTGAGGATCCTCTGTGATCTAGACCAAACATCCTTTTTGGTACATTCCTTAACCCCTTCCCCTAAAAGCCTAGCTTCAGATAGTTAGGTAACTCTTCATTCTTGTACTATATCTGAACTTTTTTGGTTCTTATACTTTGCCAGTGCTCTTCCTGCAAGATCTCCCTCCCCATCTCTACCTGTCAAAATTCTCCTATTTTGTAAGACCAAAATCAAACAACATTATCTCTGTGAAGACCTTCAGAATTAGTTTTGGATTAAGCATTTCTTATTTATGCTAATAATACATTGTTTAGACCTTGGCTAAAGTGTTTAATACATTCTTAATTTATAGTTAGCTGAGTACACTAAGGCTCTCTTCTCTGTTCTTTGAGGGTAAGAAGCATGTCATGCACTGTTTGTATCACCCTTTAATGAGAGAAAGATTTTATATAAAATGAGTAGTTTAAAATGCTTTAACATTAAGTAAACTTTAGATCTATGGAAAAGGAACTGATGTGACATTCCCTGATAATACTGGGCAACTCAGCATTGTCATCTCCAGTTGCTCTAATCATCACTTGCATATTTTGATTCTTTGATGCTCCAAGCAGAGATTTTAACCTTAGGGCTTTTGAACTAGCTGTTATCTCTCCCTGGAGCTCTCTTTCCTTTTGGGAGTTTTAAACTTCAGCCCATTCTTGGGGCCAGCACACCTGACCCATCTTAGCGAGGCTTCCTTTGACTTCTCAAATCATTGTTGGTCATGTGTTGAGACAGAAACCCTGCTTCCAGTTGCTCTGTCACGGTGCCCTGTTGTACCATAGCACTGCCACAGCCACGAGAGTTATTGCTTATCTGCTCATCAAGCGTCTCTTAAGCTTCATGAGAGCAGAGGCTTTATCTAAGAACTAGACCAGGGCCGGTTTCACAGTGGCACCACTTACATCATATTATATTATTTAAAATTAGTGGTTCTCAACACTGGCTGCACACCAGTGTCATCTGTGGTGCTTAAAAAAACATAGATGTGCCAAGTTGACTTCAAAGATTCCAATTCAGTTGACCTGGAGTGATGCCCTTAAATTTAGCTCTAAATGTATGAATCATCAAAGGCTCAGGAAAACAAGGAAAGATAAGCTTTCCACAGCTTCCAAAGTTGTGGTTGTTTATAAGACTTTCCATATTTCATTTTAAGACCTCATCTCATATCCTTAATCCTTGTGACTGTCACAGAGAGATAATAATAAGATCAAACATGAACTTACATTAGCCAAAGAAACATCTGGGGCAGTTCCAAAGTTTTAATTACCGTTTCAGTAATGTAAGAGCTTAATTATAGTTTGAATGTTGAAACGAGTTTGGGTATGTCGCCCTACAACTAAAGGAAATCTAAATAATTATCATCCCGCCTTCTGTCTCATTGCAAGACCAACAATCACCAAATTATTTTTAAGAAATATACTACATGTTAAATGGTTATTTTTCTATTAGCTCATATAAAATACATGACACTGAGTAATGTACTCGAAATAAATATTTATTTTATCCATAATATGTATTTTGGTATTTATCAGATTCCATTAAAATTGTATAACAAGTTTCAGTGGAAATAGAACTTTTTCTTTTTCCTCATATTTGTGTATTTGATATCAGACTTTATTCTTAGACTCTCCACCTCCCTCATCACCATGGTATCTAAACAGATTTATGACTATGACATGCTGTGCCCCTTACTTTACACATGGGGCACAGAGGTGAGAGTGAGGAAGATTCCTGCTCGGAGCCACTTACCCAGTGAGTGGCAGACCCAGCATCAGGATTCCTCCCCCTTAGTAGCAAAAGTGTAGTCATATTCCTAAATCATTAGGCAGGGAAATAAAAGCAACAACCTTAAAACTGTTCCTCAGAGATATCTGGACAAGTCTGTGCTTTTAATCAGAACCCTCATGAGGTGAATCTCCCACTAAGGAGTTCCAGAAAGGATTTTCCCAACCGTTTCTAGATCATGAGGAACTACATTTAATTTATAATGTGAAAATATTCCAAACACAGACTCATAATCTTGCTTGCTGACATTTTATTTCATCTTTCTTATTGCTTGCTGAAAAGAAGAGCTGCTGTCCTTTTCCTTTTAACACGCCTCCCTATATGAACAGTCTCTAGAGATGTCACTTTTCTACACTAAAATCTCTGTTTATATGTTATCACTTTGACCTTCTAAGTCCTTGAACCATTTTACTTTTTCTTCTTGGTAGGTCTGTTCTCTTCATAATCTCTAATTAAATAGTTCTAAACAGCACATATCTGCCCCCTGATCCAGTTCAGTATTGAGCGGAATGAATCAAGCTCACATGCTCAGAAATGCAGGAAATGTAACTTTTCTTATTTTTCTGCATTCTCATTTTCATGTCTCTTTTGAGTTCCTTTTCTACCGTGGAGTATTTTAGCGAAATGTTTGTCCCCCAAATCAGGAGGCATTTCCCTCTTTCGTCCTGCCAGACCCTAAAGTAAAGACTTTTTTCTCTTTTTTTTTGCTGTACGCGGGCCTCTCACTGTTGTGGCCTCTCCCATTGCGGAGCACAGGCTCCGGACGCACAGGCTCAGCGGCCATGGCTCACGGGCCCAGCCGCTCCGTGGCATGTGGGATCTTCCCGGACCGGGGCACGAACCCGCGTCCCCTGCATCAGCAGGCGGACTCTCAACCACTGCGCCACCAGGGAAGCCCAAGTAAAGACTTTTTTGAGGGTCAAGTGTACGATCGAGGACTGTAAGAGGCAGAATAGTTGGACGAATTTTTTTAAGCAAAAGCTATTTTCTACCCAAAGTAAAATGTAATGTTCTAATCAGGTGTGCAAACTAGTTATTTCTAAAATAATATATAATTTAATGCTTTCTTAAAGTTAGACCACACTTCAGAAACAAGATTGCTTTTCCAGTGATTACTCTCAACTAAGCTGTACCCCAAAAGATTATTAAAAACTTGCCAAGTTACTTTTCCTTTCATCTTAGTGCTAAGGATTCAGATGGGTGGCAGAAACTAAGTAAACGAAAAGTATACGTAACTGGTGACGTGGAAGAACCCAAAGGGAATTGAATGAAGCCCACTAAACCTCAGAGCTGAGGGGTTGCACCACCCAATTTTCAAAGAGGCATTTGGGTGTCCTTTACCTGAGACGGTAGGGTCACTAGTGTCTCCAGAACAAAAGAAAATAAAAGAGAGAGGTAGGGGATGTCACAACCAAGTGTGGTTAGTATCAGTCACTGCTGGTGTCCACATGGGTGAGGCTGGCCAGCGCCTCTGCAGCTCTGGGTCAGCGTGAGGCTGGCCGAGGGATCCGGTAGCCCAGGGCCCTCTGAGTGAGCCCGTTGCTCCAGTTAAATAAGTAAGGGTCAGGATCTGGGAAGGTCAGCACTGTCAAAGCACTGCCAGGAAGTAGGACTGTGCCCGGGGCTTCAAGCTGAGACCCTGGCTCTCAGCCCCATCTTCATCTGATCTTGAACTCTGCCTTGCTCCCTGAATGGAGGAGCTCAAGGTCTGTCCACCTTTAGGGACAGAATATCTGCGGTTAGTTTCCAGTGGATGCGGATTACAGCAGAGGCAACCGCAAAGGCTCTCAGCCACTGGGAGGCTCTTACAGTACTTTAAACCCTTTAAGGCAATTTGAGTCTTCTGTGTCTGTTGTCTTTGAAGGCACCCTGTGTAGTATTTGAAACCTGTAGTGGCCAGGTTAAGTGATTTTTCAGTTGTTCACTGGAGATGGAAAAAAATCACAAAAGTCTTCTTTATTCTATGTTTCTACTCACTTGCAGTGGCTCCCCCAATTCTACCCCTCTACACATGTTTGGATGCATGGAGTAAGGGAAATCTGTTTGCAAACACATGAGCAGCTTCCAGAGCTGGGAGGCCTAGGGACACACTGAGATGATAAGTTGCCTGAATATAGAAAAAGCAGGGAAACGTGGCTCGACCATTTTCTCTCTGTGAACATCAATTTTCTCATCTATAAATTAGGGGTAGGGATGCCTAACCGTATGAATTAATGAGCATCGAACCCCTTGACCTAGGGCCGGACACATGAAGAACACAAGTGTCAGCTGCTTCCCAGCAGCTGTAATTGTGGATGTGGGGCTGCCTCTGTGCCCCAGGAGAGCTTCCTCAATGGTTCTCAACTGGGTGTGGTTTTGCCCTGCAAACACGGGGCAATGTCTGGAGACAGTTTGATAGTCCCGGCTTGGGGAAGGGTACTACTGGTATCTATCTGGCAGAAGCCCTATAAATTACTGAACACCCTACAATGCACAGGACAGTCTTCCACACCAAAGAATCCTCTGGCTCCAAATGTCAAATAGTGCTGGGGTTGAGAAACCCATCTGACTGAAAAGTCATAGCAAAAAAGGGCAAGGTTGGCTCATTTTCCTTCATCCTTAGGAAAAAGAACATACATTATGATAACATAACAATACTGACCTCTTCTGGCACTTAAAGAAACAGCCTATAAAATCTAGACAATGCTATGAAGCTAAATCTGATTGTGGTGAAAGAAAACAGAAGTAAAGGTATTTTGTTTGTTTGTTTTAATTTAAATAAGCAATCCTATCGATTCAGCTGGTTTCTTGATTGTGGATTGATGGATCTAAGGCTGGATTTTATTGATTTTAATTTTTACCAATCATACAGCCTAAAAAATGTTTTGCTAGATTTGTATGATTTACTAAATAATTACTGATGTTTGCATGACACACAAAACCAAGAAAAGGTCAAGTGTTAAATTCTGTGTTTAGACACTTACTTCAATTCAAATGAAACTCTAAAGGAAAAAGATATCAAGTTTAGCTTGCCTTAATATACAAGAAAATGTGCTAGAATTGAGCACTTGTATCACAAAATATCAGATGTTGATGAAAATTTTTAAATGACTTACTGCACAAGAATGCTTTAGAATCATAGGGCAGTTTGTAAAGCTCGACTTGCCTTGTGTTTCCACGTTGTTGCATCATTAGATGAAGTCTCCTTAGTGGGTAATTACCACCTGCCTGCCTGGGTTGGGTTGCCTGGGTTAACGTAGGTGAGCCTGCAGTCACTGCCATGTTTTATAGTCTGTGTTGAACTTCTGCGGTGGCACCTTTCTAAAAGAACATACATTTTAAAGCCATGATTATTATTTAAACCCTTCTTTCAGTCATCTTACTTGAAGACTGGTTTTTAAGTTTTGTTTGCCACCGACTGGGAAGGATTTTAAAAGAGGACCAGGATGCTTCCTGCTTCTATGTTTAGCATGCCATAAGTTCCATTAATAAATTCTTTGATCTTTTTAAAAAAAATAGTTCTAGATTTAGTCATTTGTTAAAAATGTGTTGAAAATTGGCTACATGTGTACAAAATTGTACTAGCCACAGATTTAAATACGTATTTTCTTTGAAAAAATGTGCATTGAAAATATCAGAAATGTTTTCACAAAATAGAGACAGATGATATACACAGTTTCTCAATAATTCAGTGTGACCTAATTTTTAAATGTTCCTCAATAGTCATTTATCCCCAGAGTGAGCAAAGGCTTGTGTGTCTGTGAGTGTGGGACACTCGACCGGCTTCTGAAAACTTCTGATTGCGGTGGGCATGTGAGCACTGTCTGAGAGACAGGGAGGATGGGAACTTCGGAACTGTATGCTCTCCCAGTACCTCCCCGGCTGTGTCCAAAGGCACTGTCTCCTCAGCCACCTTCGAAAAGCCAGACCCCCTTTGCCTGGGTCCATTTCGCTCAGTTTGTGTAAGTTAGGATTTCTTCATGCGTGTTCCTTCGCCCACTCTATATTTGAAATAAAAACCACCATTCATGATTTAGAAGTGTGCATTGTCTCCCACTGATACCAAAATTGTAAAGTGAATGAGTTATTTAATGGTTTATACATATACTGTATATATACTGTTCTTTGATGATAACATTGACACAATTGAAAAGACTCATCTATTCGTTCTACATATTCGTTCTTACATATGTAAAAAATCTATCTTCCCACGTATGGCTTTTTAAAAATGGTCCTTGATTTTGATTTTTGATTGCAATTTGTAAGACTGTGACTGTCTTGCTCAGAAAGGTCTCCTTGATCCAGTGATCCTCCTTATTTTTTCTATCTTCTTGGTGATTTTTGGCTGGAGGTTCCAATAATTCTCCTGTTATATGCCACAACGGTGCTAAGTGCTGGAGATTCAGACACGATTATGACAGTGTCTCTATTCTTGAAGAGTTCACGGGTAAGGACTAATTAGCCCTAAATTCAATGTGATGAGTGCTGGAATGGAACCAGTGAGAGCAGATAAGACACATACATGAGGAAGCAGTTAATTCAGAGAAAAGCTTTCACAGTGTAGGCACCATTTTACCTGGGCTTAGAGGACGAAGCAGTGTTGGACACATGAAGTGGTAGGGAAGGGCATGACTTGCCAAAGAGTAGCGTGAGTAGAGGAATGGGAGCAGAGATTGCCCAGGGCTCTGAGAATGACTGGTGAGCTGGTACAGCTGGAGAGTAGGCTGCCTGATGGAGAAAGGCTGAAGGGCCCAGCATAGAGGGGCTCTACTCAGTCTCGATGCTCTGCTTCGAGGGTTATATTTTATTTTGAATCCAGTAAAGAGACATCAAAGGCTCTACTGTGATGTTACAGACCAGGATAGGAATGATGTAGGGCCCCTGAGGAACCCAACTAGAAAGATCTGTACTTTCTTCTTAATGTATATTTATTTTAGAAAATTTGAAGAATACAGGAAAGTGGAAGTAAATGAAAAAAAATCACCTGTAAATCCACTTCCCAGTAATATTCATTTTAAAGATTTTTGTGGATTTCCTTCATATAGTCTTTTTCTATGCATAGAAAATATATGCACTTTAATATTCGATATAAAATTTGAAACTATGGTTTTATATGTTTTAAAATTAACATGATATTTTGAACTTTTAATGTTATTATTAATTGTTTTTCTGGAAAATGATTTTTTTATGATGCAAAATGTTCCTTTTTATGGATTTACCATAGAGTGTATAAATAATCCTCCATTTTTTGGCATTTAACATATTTCACCCTTTTTGTTGTTGTTAGTCTTTAAGATAGTTTGCTGAGCATACCAGTTAATGTTGTTAAAAATACCACATCAGTGATATTGTGTATTTTTCACTAATTCCACTGACAAAAGATAATAAATAGTAAATAAATAAATGTTGGTTGACCTGAATGGAAATGAGGCATTTGCTTTGATGGTAGTGAGAATAATTTGAGTTAGACATTAGAAAGGACTTCCTTACTATAACAATTGTGAGACATATTTGTAACCATGGGACTCCTGAACCCATTTTCTGGATATTTTAAAACTTAATAGCCAAGATTTAAGTATTATCTTTCTTACCTGAATTGACTAGGATAGGTAGTATCTTATATCTATATTTATACTTTTCTAATCCTTTTAAGTTTTACTTATACATAAATTTGAAATTTTAAATTACAAATTTTGAAAAATTTTAACAATTACATGCTATGTCGGTCCATTCGGGATGCCATAACAAAAATACCATAGACCGGGTGGCTTAAACAATAGAAATTTATTTATCACAGTTCTGGAGGCTAGGAAGTCCAAGATCAAGGTGCCAGCAGATTCTGTGTCTGGTGGGAGCCCACTTCCTGGTTCATAGATGGCTGCCTTTTGCTATGTCCTCACATGGTGGAAGTGGGGAGAGATCTCTCTGGGCACTAATCCCATTCATGAGGGCTCAACCCTCATGACCTAATCACTTCTCAAAGACCCCCCACCTCCTAATATCATAACATTGGGTATTATGATTTCAACATGTGAATTTGGAGGCCACAAACATTCAGTCCCTTGCACATGCTTACTGTAACCAGCCAGGTAATACAGAGGTATGTAAAACAGAGTTAATCTGTTCCCTATCCAATCTCACCCTTTTGAAGTGAACAGCATGAATGATTTGGTGTGTATGTTTTCTCACCTTCCTCAGTGTTCTTACAAACACACAGACATTCACGTCCACATATAAAAGGTATTTTTGTTGGGCAGAGTACTGTGTGCTGGTTATTAATCCCTTGGGAGCAGAACACTGTGCACCAATGCTAGGAGAGGACTCTAAACACTCCTGCCCGTTGTATCTTGATATTGGAGTTGCCAAGGAAAATACAACAACGCGGTCAGGCTCTAGATGGAACAGTGCTTTACTTGTATAGAAAAGAGCAAGATCAGCTTCAGTATTGTGCCTAGGTCCTTCGTGGCTAGCAGGTCCCCTCCCTCACCCAGCAGCTGACTGGGGCAATTGACCTTACTCACCCCTCTCCTTTCTACCACCATCAGCAATAGAGAGGAATGATCCCAACTGCACCCCTGTGGAGTCTGAAATACTGAAAGCTGGGGTGCACTTGAAGGCCATGGACACACATGCTTAAGCAGAGCAAAAGAGCACCCACTGAGCCTGAGATAGGGAAAGAGATTCCCTCACGAGGTGATAAGCCCAGCACAGGCTATGTGGGCTCTTTATCTCTTAGTAAGGAAGTGTTCCAGGCACAAGGCCCATTTCTCGTTCAGCCAAATGGAGGTCCAAAGACTGCATGCTTGAGACTGCCTTTCCCAACAATTTTTATTGCTGTCCCCAAATGGGTCATGGGTGAACATGATTTGGCAGCTTGCTTTACACATTTAACAACATACAGTGAACATTCCTCCTGGTCCATGAATGGCAATCCAGTTCATTATTTTTAATAACTGAAAAATAGTACGCAGTATGGGTATCCTGTACTTCTTTCAGGTGTTCCCCTACTGATGGGTAGCCAGGTTTTTTTAGTTTTCTGCCGCTACCAACAATGCTGCAGTAAATACTTTATACCTATTTTCTTACATCTCCTTTTTTTCTGTAAGATTGATTCCCAAGAGTGGGATGGCAGGGTCAGAGGCTCTCCCAATCAGCTGTCAGAGTCCGGAAGCCAGTGATGTGGTGGAGGACCCGTTTTTCTACAACCTTGCCAACACAGGCTGTCCTCCAACGTTCGAATTTTTGCTCATCTCTTAGACGAAAAATCATACCACTTTGCAATTTTAATTTGCATTTTCCTTCTACTAGTAAGGTTGTCTTTTCATATATTATTTAGCCATTGTATTTTCTTGTGTATGACTGGCCTTAAGCTTTCCTAGTTCTTGCATGCTTTATTTCTGCTAAACATTTCATGATGCAGAAACACATCTTTCCATCTCTTTTAGCATTTATTTTCCTACTGAGATTTCAGGAGAAAAAGATTTTCTCCTGGACATTGTCAATAGCAGCTATTTGAAATGCTAAAGATTTGATAAGCAAAACTGGGGAAATGTGAATGCTACTGAACTGATTGTTTACAGTAAAGGGAAGGCTGCCTATAACTCTGACCAATGCTTTTTAAATGATCAGGCCTTCAAGTCTGGCTGTGGTACCAATAGGCTGCATCCTGGCATTATTCTTTAACTCTCACCATAGCCATAATGTTGTATAAGGACTAAAGAACTTTTAAAAGCTTATTAAAAAAACAAAAAAACATTGGGCCTGTGGAGGTCTTTCTTACTATTTACCCCTTTCTGTAAATATGCGGGGGGCGGGGCGGGGGTTATATTTTGTTCTGCTTGAGTCCCTAGAAGATGTCTTCTATTGTAAAGGGAATGGTTTTACTTTTTTTGCTTGAACTTGCCCTGAAGAATGACCCAGACCTTTACAAAGACCCACGAGCATTCAAGGAATGACCAAGGATGGGAGTGTAGCCTGTCCAGTGAAGCTGACCATATGCAAGCTTGTGTCTGTCTCACTCCCTCAGGGGTTGGAGGAAACAAGAAACTGGTCCCGGGTCCCTTGACTGTAGCTCAGGTATCTCAAGATGACTCACCAAATAAATGAATGGAAAATCTAATTCTCGAGTCTGTTTCTGATGGTGTAAGAAGAAAGGGGAGAATTAGAGAGAAAAGGAGAAGGGATTCTTCCTTTTTTTAAAATGAGTGTGAATTTTTGTTGATGAGTTTGAATACAGGATAGTTTATTACCTTGGGCTTTTCTTGTAATATAAGTGAGACTGTCTTCCTTCTTGTTCAAGGCAAAAATCTAAGGCTGAGTGTTAAATTCCACGGATTTATCTTTTGTCAGGTTTGGTTTCCTTTTCCAAGTTTCATGAGAGGTAAAGTTGAATATGTATATATAGGGCTGGGGGTTATGAAATGAGGATGGGGATACAGAAAAAATGATTATTTAAAAGTTAAATGAGGGGCCTCCCTGGTGGCGCAAGTGGTTGAGAGTCCGCCTGCCGATGCGGGGGATGCGGGTTCGTGCCCCGGTCTGGGGGGATCCCATATGCCGCGGAGCGGCTGGGCCCGTGGGCCGTGGCTGCTGGGCCTGCGCGTCCGGAGCCTGTGCTCCGCAACGGGGGAGGCCACAACAGTGAGAGGCCCGCATACCGCAAAAAAAAAAAAAAAAGTTAAATGATCTACCTATTTTTGGTTTGTCTATACACATTCTTGCAATAGTTTTATTTTTCCACATCAATGTAGGAGTTTATTCAGAGAAGGAAGTTCCTAGAGTCTGTCCGTCAGGAAGATTAGTTATGTTTTGTTTTTCCATAACTATTTGTTTGGTTTTTTATTCACAAATTTGTGGCTGCTGCGTTTTTATCACTCTGCTTTTGGATTGTTTTGGTCTGAGTTGCAGATTTATCCACTGTGCATCTATTTTGTGTGTGTCAAACTGTGCCTTTCTAGAATAGCAAATGATGGTTTGGAATGGGAAGAATATTCCAAGTGCCTTAATCTTATACTTGAAACATAGGCAATTGGAGAAGCCAAGAAGGTTCATGATAAACGTGTTACGTGTTTTATTTATTTATTCTCTTACATGTATTTTAAATGATGAAAAGTTGCCCATGTTACGGAAAATGGATGGAGTTACCTTTAAAAATGCTTAAGTTCCATTTATGTACATCTGTGTGTGTACATACACGCACTTTTTAACAAGAGTTAAACTCCCCACTAAAACTCATATATGGGAAATGTGTAGTGGGCATCCTCACTTACGGGGAGGCTCCACATGATTTGGGAAGAGTCCTAGGACATTCATATTAAAATAGGAAATACAGGCTGTCTTCACATGGCTCAAATCTTTGTAAATCCAGGATGGAAGTCATGCAATTCTGAGACATCTAATCAGGATCTTTAATTTTAAGTTCTTTTCCATTTTGGGGAAGCTCTTTCAAATGCTTTCTGCTTTCAACTTCTCTTTGGAGACCTAGCTCTCAATCCTTAAGGGTGAGCACAAAGCATGCATATTTGGAATTATAATGTGTCCTCTTTATGAGATCCAGATTCTAGTGACTGGCTTCCTCTTTGGTTCTAATATTTAAACTCTAAAATTCTATCAGCATTAATCTCAGTTGAATCAAACTATACGCATCTTCCCAAACCATCCTTTTTCCTTCCTCTCCCCTAAAGTATTACTAAAATGTAGTATACTTTTTAGATGTTTGAAGATAGAAGATTATCTAGTCCAGTAAAAAGAGAAGTATAAACCAAGGAAAGCACTGCCGTCACCTTAAGAACTGGTACCCACAGAGGATCAAAGACCAAAAATAATATGAAAAGCCTCAACATCTGCAAATCTCTATATCTACCCCACGTTCAACAAAAAAAATGTAGCAACTGTACTATTTCATAGGAAAAAGCACCCCATGATCACTTCCCCGAGACGGTTTCCACATCAGCAATCTTGCACTTAAATTTCCCAAATCCAGCCTCATCCTCTGCAGATGACAATACTTTTGTGAGCTTTCAAATAATGTTCAAATTCTGCCGTTAGTATCGGAAATCACTCATTCCCGATTCACGGGCGGTGATGAACGGGTCTGGATTCCTGACATAACTAAGGAACTTGCAGCATCAGTCGAGCTTCTTACCCCAGCTTCTTGGAAACCCAAACAGCAGTCTGTCTCCATCTTTTAGAAGCTGATGGCATTCCTGCCCAAGACCCCAGTGTCATTCTGCTGCTCCTGTGCTTTGTGACCATGACCATGGCCTGAGGTCACACCAGGAGGTAGTTTTGGAGCTCATTCCAGAGCTGGAATCTCTGTCCGGATTCACGATGGAACCAACAGGTCAAGCAATCTTTTTACAACCCAAGGTCCAGCTGTCTACCTTATCATGATTGAGGTGTCTGAGGAATTAGGAATTCTTGGTTAGGTAGCACATCTGTTGCAGACAGAAGAGAAAACCCTTCAGGGCAGCTGCTTAAGCCAAGAAGGAAAGGAATTTTGCATGGGATCGATGAAGGCCGATCTTGTCTGGGTGGAGCTTTTCTCAAAGCAGTGGGTGGATCTTGAAGCCCTCAGATGTTTTCTGGTTCATTTGTCCTGAAACGATTCCTCCTCCTGTTGTACTGGAAGTAGCTGGCCGTTGCCCCCACCAGGGTCACCACCACCCCGCACACGATAGGAGACACAATTTTTGCTATCCTGTTGCCTTGTGGGTTGCCGTACGAGGGATAGCCATCTCCACCTGCAGACGGACTGGGCCTGGGCCTGGGCGGGTAACAGCATCATCGAGGTCCCTGTCGCTCAGGAAACCGTCCATTTGCTCCCCCGCTCCCCTTGCTGCGTGGCTGGCACAGTCCGTTTGGTGCCGAGAACCAGGCTCGGCACATAGCAAGCACTCAATGAAATGCTTTCACAGTCCTCAGTGCAAGCTAAGCTGCCGTCCTCAAAAGGGGTCCGTCTGGGTGGGCTGCTGCAAACCTGCCAGGGATGCTTTCCTGTCCCTCGCACCCACCTGGGCAGCCTACTGCGGCCCCGCTGCACGGCCTGCCCTGGGGCTAGCCCCCTGTCCCAGGACAGCCTTGACGTCCCAGCCGGGAGCATGGGGCACGGCTCTAGGCTCTGTCCCCTCTCCCCGTCCTGCAGTCTCCCCGTCCAGGCCTGCCTCGTGTCACATCTTTTAATTGAAAATTGACTTTGTGGTTTTTTCCCATGGCTTTGAGTGTGGTCACTTGAAATGCTTGTAACCAACAGAAGCCATTGGTGTGGATAAGGCCGTGTGACCTCAGGTGAGGAATAAAAACTCAGGTCTGGGTGGCTCACTCTTTGGTTGTAATTCACATTGGCCTCACACGAGTGAATTTCAGAAGCAGCCCCTGGAGGAACACATCTACCACATCAACCATAAGGAACTTAAGCTTCTCTGTTTCTGGCTTTCATTAAAGAAAACCCAATGTTTTCTATACTTGTTCCCTTGACCCACTTTTAAACACTTAAAGAAATTTTCTTCTACAGTGTTCACAGTTAACTAAAGTTTTCTTTTATTGATATTTTCTAAACAACCTAAATTAACAGAGAGGTTGGACAGTGTAACACAACTATGTCCTGGGTGACATGAAGGGACACCTTTCTACCACAGATAGTCCCAGGTATATGTCAGTTTTCAACTTGTCGGGATGTTGGGTAAGATCCTGCTGTAGGTGTTTTCTATTACCAAATGGAGTTCATGTTCTAGGGACACCCATCATGTCTTGAGGATCCTAGTTCCTCTTAAACTTTCTCCCTTTAATTACTTGTATCTTTTTCAAGGAAGTAGAAACTTAGAATTGTTTTATTGGGGAATATAAAGGTATAAACTCAGGCAGAACATTGATAGAATGAAAGCTAGCCTCTGGCTTAATGTAGTTCTTGAAGGGACTAGATGCAGTAACAAAAATGTAGTGATGGTGCCAGGACAGCTGATATATTGATGTGTGCTCATTGTTACTTCTCTGCTGCGTTATTTACTACTTATGTCTATGGCCACTGCGTTGGTTGTAAGTCTTGATCATTTTGTCTTCAACACTGCAAAAAGACAGATGCTCCCCTGACTGAATATCAGATTTAATTTGTAGGCATTTGAATAGTACATATATAAGGTCATGGGAGCTAATTAAATTAGTCCACAAATATTGATATTTATGGAGAACCTTGTATTAAGAGTGTATAAAGGACCTCATAATCTGAAGGAGGAGAAAGATAATGAACTGTGCAGTTAAAATATAGCATAAGTGATAAATATCTTGAAGTCATCAAACTCTCTTTATTCTTCCCAATGCTTACCAAATAATCTTTTGCTGTTCATGGTTTCTCTAGTAGATTTTGTTCTGAGAAAGTAAAGAGCACAGAATTTCCCGAAAGAAATTTGGTCTTCTTGGCAAATCAATCTCCCAGAAGATTTGTTAGTGGAAACTATCATCTAAGAGGCTGATTACCACAGTGTGAAGTAGTGAAATAAAATATCTGGACTTAACAGACCACAGAATATGACATCTCTCAAAGATGCAGCCAACCTGGGGGATCCCAGCCTGAATGGCCAGCTGGTCTTTCACAATAATTGAAGCCGTGTCTTAATGCAAGGACATTTTCTGTAGTTATCCCAGTAAAATGATGCCACAAAGCAGGCCGCTCCCATGGGCCTGGGCAGCGCCACTGTAGCCATAGGGGAGCAGGGCGTCTCCATCCCTCAAATTTCCACAGCACCCTAAAGGTGTGGGTTGGGCATGAGCCCAGGGAAGCCTTGGGTAAATGGGGCCAGTTCAGACTGTCTGGGATCCTTTTTTTTTTTTTTTTTTCCTTTTTCTTTGCGGTACGCGGGCCTCTCACTGTTGTGGCCTCTCCCGTTGCGGAGCACAGGCTCCGGACGCGCAGGCTCAGCGGCCGTGGCTCACGGGCCTAGCCGCTCCGTGGCATGCGGGATCCTCCCCGACCGGGGCACGAACCCGTGTCCCCTGCATCGGCAGGCGGACTCTCAACCACTGCGCCACCAGTGAAGCCCTGTCTGGGATTCTTATCCCTGACGGTAGGTAAGAGTCCTGATCAGACCTTAGTCACAGAAATGATCATTTAGGTCTATGTGCATCCCTGATTGATTTGAGCTCCTTGAAGATGGCCTGCCCTTCAGGGCTGTGCAGTACTTACTTAACTCTTGAGTGCCGTGTACTTTCGGCTAACTTTAGTATCCTGTCGAATTTTGGTAACCTCATCAATACACAATGCACCTAAAATTTTTATATCAAAGGTATGTTTCCTCTTACAGTCAGAAGACAGTTACCTTGTACATATGGGTAAATGAGAAATGGAAGGAAATATTTCCATATATTTGTTTATCTCTATCTGTAATAGCATGTCACTTCCATCTTTAGCCAACATTAGGTTTTGGTCAGTCACAAATTTTTCTTTAGAGAGTAGAGTCTATTTTAACCAGCATCTGACTATGTGGATTATTACCTAAACAGCATACTAAAAAAAAGGGGGAAAGATGGAGTATAAGCATTTAATTTAGTCGTCTACAACCTCAGAAGCATCTTTAGATAAAATACTTAGTAAAAAGCATAAAGTCCTTATTCAACTGATTAGTACACTCTCAGGCTGAGCGTTACAGGGATGATCTTTTTCAGCTACATTATTAAATGACACCGAAGCTTTAGAAAATAATGCTATTAGTAGTGGTGACTCATGTGTTCTTCATATTTTAAGAAGGATAATAAAATTTTACAGCACAGTGTCTGAAATATTTTCTTCATAAACTTGTTTAACTATAATCATAGTAATATATAGTATTATGTGTATTAATGCAATTTATAAAATGCAAGACGTAATGTAGCTTTTATTCTATATAATATTTAGTAGTAATATATAGAATAATGTATATCATAATATATAGAGTAATGTACATCGTAATACATAGAGAAAGCAAAAAAGCCATTTTAGATCAATTTAAGGCACACGACATGTTAACTTGTTATTCTAGTGTTGTTGGCAACTTGGTAGGATTCTTAGAAGAGAAACTGAGGAGGAAGGGGAGAGAGCCTTTCGAGAGAGATGGAGTGGCACAAAAACATAAGAATGAATAGAACATGAGTGAGGAACACTGCATATGACAGCCTGGTGGGTTTTGAGGCCTTGGCGGAAGAATCCTAGGCAGGCTACTTGGAATCACCACTTGTAGCCAGCCGTGGAAGGTTTTGAATGCTAGTGTAAGAATTTTCAAATTTAGGCTAGAAGCAATTCCATTCCATCCATTTAATGTTTTTGCAACTGGGTTTTAACATGATGAAGGTTATGTGTTCAAAATATTAATTTGAGTGTTGTGTAGGTTGGGTGGTGGAGAAAGACACTACAAGCAAGGAGGTAAAATTTAGCTAAGATTTAAATAATTTTGAGTGTGTAGTGACAAAAGCCCTAAATCACAGCAAGCAGTATGCACAGCAAGCAGTACTGTGTCATAGCAATGAAAATTCAAAAGGATAGACAGATATGATAGATGATGAAAAGATATGGAAAGGGCATCAAGAAGACTTGGTAAGACAGAGAAAACAAGCCTATGGTTACCAAAGGGGAAAGGGATTGGGGGAGGGATAAATTAGGAGTTTAAAATTAGCAGATACAAACTACTATATATAAAATAGATAAACCACAAGATCCTACTGTATTGCACAGGGAACTATATTCAATATCCTATAATAAACCATAATGGAAAAGAATATGAAAAAGAATATATAGACATATATATATGTATAATTGAATCACTTTACACAACATTGTAAATCAGCAATACTTCAGTGTTTTTAAAAACAGAAGAGTTGGGGCTTCCCTGGTGGCGCAGTGGTTGAGAGTCCACCTGCCGATGCAGGGGACACGGGTTCGTGCCCCGGTCCGTGAGATGCCACATGCCGCGGAGCGGCTGGGCCCGTGAGCCATGGCCACTGAGCCTGCGCGTCCGGAGCCCGTGCTCCGCAACGGGAGAGGCCACAACAGTGAGAGGCCCGCGTACTGCAAAAAAAAAAAAAAAAAGAAGAAGAAGAAGAGTTGGTAGCTTGATTTTCTATTCTAGGGGATTAACTGAACAAATATTAGTTGAGCAACTCCTATATGAGAGGGTTTGGGAGATGAAAGCCCACCGTGGACTCATCCCGGTGCTCAACAGTGGGAGACCCTGCATATATTAAAGGTACAGACTGCCATAGGTGGCAGCTGGGGTTTATGTGTCACCCCCTCTCTCAAAGGCTGGAGATAGGTTATCCCACTGGCGTGTCCTACATTAGGGTTCCAGCCTTGCTTTTAGGATGTGGGAGTGTAAAGCTCTCATTATATTGTTCTTAGCATTTGAGCCCTCTGCCAAAACTACAGGGCAACAAGGAAAAGCATTCAAAGCCCTATCTGCTCTACATGTGATTGAACAATAGCCTAGATACGAGTTTCTGGTGAATGAATGAAAAGCAGTTCAAGAAGGGAGGTGCATAAGAAATAATATTTTGGATTTTTGTGTGGAAGATTTAGTAAATGTGCAGCAGGGATTCTAATAAATAAATTTGTTTTATAGCTTTCATTTCTACCCTCCTCAAATTAACATGTATTAGCTTTTTGTGTGTGTACTCAGATATAATCATAAATCCAACAATAATGAGATTAGCTCAATAGCTTTTCCCTTAGGGAATAAATGGAGATATTTTGAACTTTTATGTTAAAAGAGTGCCTGAAGCTATTTTTACCAAACATCATGAAGAAAATATAATTAAGTAATAAATATTACAGTTGTAAATTTATTACTTAAAACATGGTGAATTTTCATTTAAGCTATTTTATTGAATTCTTTTTTTTTTATTAAGTCCTAGGAAAACTTTGTATTCTTTTTGAAAATATGCACTTCCTTCGCTGGATTTATTTCTTAATTCCTGAATATGGTGCACGCACACAAACATGCAAGATTCTTTTGTTATTTAAAAGAAATTCTGTAACTTTTATATATTTGCCAACAATTCAGGGTATGGTCACTCATCTGAAATCACAGTTCATAATCATTTTACCTCATAGCTATCTGTACTGTTTCAGTCATGTGCATGAAGCCACAGCCTAACCCAGAGGAGTGCTTGACAGGATGCATTCAAGTATGTTGATGCCAATAGGTGATTTCATTTCAGGGTTGGAGGGGAGGCACTTTAATCCAAAGTTCACTCTTGATTTGTACTCAGCAGCATTTTGTTTACTATTCTTCAGATGGTTGTAAACCAGGTAAAGGCATAGGCTTAGGACTCAGACTAACCTAAGTTAGAACACAGCAACTTGTAACTGAGCCAGACTCTGAACCCAGGTCCCATGAGTGAAGGTGCCCATTAGCAAAGGCTGAGACTGGCCCACAGTGACTTCTCAGTTGGACCTGGTTCAGTTTGTTGTGTGATTCAGTCCCATATGTGGGACTTAAATGAGTCATCACTGGGTCGTTGTAGGTATAGTGAAAGCAGGTGGATGGTAGCATTTGATGAGTATTTAAAGACCTACCTGCTTCCCCAGGATGTCACCTGGCCAATGCAGAAGCACAATTCCTGCAGTAGAGTCATTCCTGTGAATATTTGTTACTTTTATTAAGACAAGTCTTGGGCTTCCCTGGTGGCGCAGTGGTTGAGAGTCCGCCTGCCGATGCAGGGGACGCGGGTTCGTGCCCCGATCCCGGAGGATCCCACGTGCCGCGGAGCGGCTGGGCCCGCGAGCCATGGCCGCGGAGCCTGTGTGTCCGGAGCCTGTGCTCCGCAACGGGAGAGGCCACAGCAGTGAGAGGCCCGCGTACAGCAAAAAAAAAAAAAAAAAAAAAGACAAGTCTATATATTTTGTTGCATGTACTAATGAAAGTAAAATGAGCATCTTGAAGTGCAAAATACTCCACAGCAGGTTTGCAAGATTTTTTCACACTACACCTTGCTGCACATACTTGTGCTCCATACCTGATCTATACCTATACCTCTACTACCCTTGGGCTTTGGATAGTGGGGAAGAAAAAATTGCTTTAGTCCATTCCAATACAATCATTTTTAAAGCCCCTTTAAATAATACTTAATTCCTTAGTAAAATCACCCTCTAGCTCAGAATTCTTTTTCAGCTCCCCTTTTCCCTGTCCCAGCTAAGGGGATGTCTGGTATATGTAAGCAGGAAGGGCCCATGTAGTGCCTTGGCTTCTTCTGTGGCTCTTTGGGCCACTGGGACCATGAAGTCTTCCGATGCTGACGTTTTCTGCAGATATTACTTGTGATCTTGTCTTCCTTACCTGAGTCTGGGCCCAGTAACCTTTCCAAGCTGATTCAGCTTCACTTTGGCTTTTGATGGCTGATTTCTCCACCCCCTCCACCCAGACCTCTGGCCAGGGCCAGTAACCTCTGCTCCTGCTGCAGGGGCACCAACCCTTTGCCAAGGCAGCAAGTTTCTCCCTAAGTGCTAAGGGGAGTTCTGGTTCCCATGCGTGGTTAACTGACTGCAGAAGAGTGAATGGGGAACTAAACACCAAGGGCCAAGATGCCCAACCACCCAGCACCTGTTGATAGGGATGTGGCTGTGCTCCAGGTTGGTGCAGGACAGCCTGAAAGATATTCTTCTCTGGAGCGACTACTGCCCTCCAGATGAGAGTGGGACAGGCTTCCTATATCAGTCAGGGACCAGGAAAGAAGTAAATGGATGACATGCTCAAAAGGGGTGCCTGATTCAAGAGTTTAATGAAGGGACTATTAGAAAGATAGGAAGAATTAAGGGAAACCAACAGGGGATGTTGAAGCTCCTCAGAGCAATAGCAGCAGGAAGTCAATACAATCCCTAGGCTGGAGGACAGGGCGGGGTTCTAGGAACTTGACAAGAGCTGAGCTGTAGAAGAAAACTACTGAACAGAAGCTGTAGTCTTTGGTGCTGGAAAAATAAAACTGCACAGTGCAGCCTGGCAGGGAGAGAGGCAGTCCCTGCCCCTTTCTGTCCCGCAGGGTCCCGCTGGGGCTCTGATGGCCAATGCAGAAAGGAAGCAGAGGGTGAGGGAACCATGTTGATGTAATCCTTAGGCCAGTCTCCCAGGCACAGAGCAGAGTGGAAGAGGACAGAGGGTGGGTCTGGAGATGCAAACAGAACCTCCAGCAGGTTCCTCTATAAATCTTTCTGGGCCAAAACCCAAAGGGAAAGATTGGACATACACACCTCACAGCTCCTCTCCTTCTTTCTCCCTTCCCTCTTCCCACCTGCTCCCGGGCACAGAGCAGGAGGCACATACATCCTTGGTAAATCCTCATGCACTGTGTACCTAAGGGGAACTTCCTGGCCTGGATGTCCTGGCCTTGGCTTCTGAGGTACAAAGAGGGAAATAAAGATGTGGAGAACATCCCTTCCTAAGAATATTGCCTATTTTGCAAAACTGTTGTCTTCCTGGCAAATCCAATTTCGAATGCCAAAAATCTAAATATTGGGCTTCCCTGGTGGCGCAGTGGTTGAGAGTCCGCCTGCCGATGCAGGGGACACAGGTTCAAGCCCCGGTCCGGGAAGATCCCACATGCCATGAAGCGGCTGGGCCCGTGAGCCATGGCCACTGAGCCTGCACGTCCGGAGCCTGTGCTCCGCAAGGGGAGAGGCCACAGCAGTGAGAGGCCCGTGTACCGCAAAAAAAAAAAAAAAATCTAAATATTAATCTTTGTGTTTCTTTTGCTCCTTTCTCTACCTCAGACAGATGGATGCCTTAGACCAGCTAGGAAAATACTATATCTTGGGGAGGCTAAAACACAAAAGAGAACATAGCACGTTAATACTTTTAAAAACTGTCACCCCCAAATTTCACCAATATGTTGCTGAGGTCTGTATGGAAATGTAAACATTTTCACATATCTTATCTGATTTAACATCATTTAATCTTAACAACAATCCTGTAAGGTATCCATTTTACAGATGAGATAATTGAGGTCAAGTGTCCTCTGCTGGTTAGTGGCAAGCCCACAGGTAGGCAGAATTCCAAGTGTCCCAACTCCTGTTGTAGTGCTCTTTCTTCTATGCCAGATAAAGGCGGCATAGTCTGCACATTTGGAAAAGAGAAAAATTCATAATGTATTGGTACCTGCTAAAAATTGTGCTTCTTGAACAACTTGCCCACTAATTATTGCTTTTATTAAAAATATGTTTTAATCTTCTCTAATATCTTCTTCCATAGTAACTAGGTTATTTTATACTCATTTTACTGACCATCTCACATTATCATCTGTCACTTGGTATCTCTTCCTATTTGCTTTTTTTTCTTTCTGATTTTGACTCTTTCACTGTTTAATCACTTTTTAAAATTGAACTCCTTTTTTCCCCTACTCCTTGATTCTGGAATTATCCTTTGACCTCCTGAGTGATTGCTACTTCCCTAACCCAGTGAGTCAAAAAAATGATGGGGAACTGGCATTTATTTCAAAGATAAGAGTAAAGAAGGTAGCTGGTCTAATTAGACCTGACCTAACTAGCAGCTTCTGGGCTCCAGGCAGATTTCCTGAATGGCTGCTTTCTGGGAGAGAAACTTTGAGATTCATGATGTCTCTGAGGAGTGACATGTGTGACAGATCAGAGCTGAAGGCCAGTGCAGGAAATATCTCACTTTATAAGATTTATATACCTTCCCCCTGAAAAGTAAAAGCTACCTGCTGGATAAGGGGAGGTCTGTCCTTCCCTAAATTCGCTAGAAGTTTCCCAGTTCACATATTAGCAACTAAAATGGATTTCGAATCTTCCTAGAATATAGGAAGATACTAAAGATGCTTGATGTCTTGAAAAGTCTAAGTGCCCGGAACTATTGTCTGTTCCCTGGTACATGTCCTCTCATACTGTCAAGAAAGGAGAAGATGGAGAATTTAGGTTCTGGCTAAGTTTGAGCAGTGTCTGCTAAGTTCCTGGGCCAGACTGAGTTGGGGAGAAGACCAGAGTGTCTTACAAGTTCCTCCTATGGCTCTTCCCCAGCCCCCAGTGCAGGCAGGCAGCTTACCTTCTGGGCCAATCTCTTAAAACTGTGCTTGGAATTACTGCTGATTCCTGATTTAGACAGTTATCCTAGAACACTGACTAAAAATATATTGGCCACATGTAAGCATAAATATTTACCAGCAAAAATAAATGACAGTGTTTAAAACCTTTTAAATGACCTACTTAACATTCTTGTACTGAGAATCTAGAGATATTCTCCTAGGTTGCTGATGTTTGCATAAAACTGACACCACCTTTCTGGGGTATAACTAGGCAGAAGGTTTAAAAATGTCCATGGCCTTTGCCTCTGTAACCCAACGTGTAGGAAATCATCAAGATTTTGCCTAATGACTTGGCAAGGAGATGTTCACTGCAGCTCCCCAATAAACAGGATAAATTATCATTCATACATGAGACAAAATATACAACCATAAAAATACATAAAGGTAGATATGTGTTTTTAGACATGAAGGATATCATGTTATCCTATTGAAAAAGTAAATTAAATTCACAACAGTAAATTCATATAAATATATACAAGAAAATGTAAACAAATGCATAGAAGAAATACCAGAAAGGAGGGACAAAATGATCATTATTTCTGGGTAGTGTGATTAATAGTAATTTTAATGACTAATGGGTCATTTTATTTTATTATCTTTTACAATGAACAGGTATTACTCATGAAAAAGAAATACTTAGCATTGAAACTGGTCTCCCCCACTTCTCAGAGAAAACCATGGTCCTGAATTTTTTACCATAGCCTTGCTTGTCTTTTTACTTTTATTCCTAAACAGTATTTTATTTAGTTTGTGTGTTTGGGGACTTCATATAAGTGCAATTATACTTTATTATTCTTCTGCAACTTGTGTTTTTCACTCAGCATCTTGTTTCTGAGTTTCATCCATGTGGTGTGCGGGGCTGTAGTTGACTCATTTCACTAGGGTTGAGTTGTCTTGGTGTAAATGACCACGGTGTGCTTATATGTTCTCCTGTTGATAGACTTTTGCTGACTTACAGTTTTTTGCTACCATGAAAGTTCTTATTAATGACCTCAGGTACTGATGTATGAGTGTCTTGGGTATATCCATAGGTGTGGAATGCTGGATTGTAGGGTGTGTGAATGTTCAACTTTACTAGATAATGATAAATTTTTTTCAAGTTATTTGTATCTATTTATATTTTTGCAAGCAGTGTATCAGAGTTTCCATCCTCTACATAGTCATCAACTTTTATTAATATCATCAAGCTTTTAACTTTTTGCTAATCCAGTGGGTATGAAATGTTTTAATTTGTATTTCCCGGAATATCAGTGAGGTTGAGCATGTTATTCTGGATTTATTAACCACTTGTGATTTCTCCCTGTAATGAATCTGTTTGGGTTTTTTGGCCCATGTTTCTATTGGGTTATTTCCATTGTTTATGTGGGTTGGTAGGAATTCTGTTTATTCTGGGAACTAATCTTGCTAGTTCTACATCTGGGAGATATCTTCTTCCATTAGTGGCTTGTCTTTTTATTTTCCATACAGTTAGTGTTTTTGATGAAGAAACATTCTTATTTTTTGATTAAGAGCTGATTTATAATACTATATTAGTTTCAGGTGTACAATACAGTGATTCAGTATTTTGATAGATTATACTGCATTGAAAGTTATTCTAAAGATATTGCCTATATTCCCTGTGCTGTACAATATATCCTTGTATCTCATTTATTTTATATAGTAGTTTGTCGCTTTTAATCCTCTACCCCTATCTTTTCCCTCCTCCATCCTTCTTCCCACTGGTAATGACTAGTTTGTTCTCTATATCTGTGAGCTGTTTCTGTTTTATTTGTTTGTTTTATTTTTTTATGTTCCACATATAAGTTATAACAAACAGTATTTGTCTTTCTCTGTCTGACTTATTTCACTAAGCATAATACCCTCTAGGTCCCTCCACATTTTTACAAATAGCAGAATTTCATTCTTTTATATGACTAATGTTCCATTGCGTGTGTGTGTGTGTGTGTGTATATATATGTGTGTGTATATATATATGTGTGTGTGTATATATATATATATATGCCGTGTCTTCTTCATCCATTCATCTGTTGGTGGACACTTAGGTTGCTTCCAGATCTTTGTTACTGTAAATTATTCTTCTATGAATATTGGGGTGTATATATCTTTCAAGTCAGTGTTTTTGTTTTCTTTGGGTAAACACCCAGAAGTGAAATTGATGGATCATATAGTAGTTCTATTTTTGGTTTTTTGAGGAACCTCCATACTATTTCCATAATGGCTGCACCAATTTGCATTACCACCAAGAGTGCACAAGTGTTCCCTTTTCTCCTCACCAGCATTTGTTATTTGTGGTCTTTTTGACAATAGCCATTCCGACAGGGGTGAAGTGATAACTCATTCTTAATCTTATCCATCCTTTCTTTCATGATTTGCCCTTTTTTTGTGTCTCAAGAAATCCCTTCCTACCCAGAGGTTCATAAATATAAAGTCCCATATTGTCTTCTAAAATATTTATAATTTAATCTCTGTTAATGGTGTGAAGGTGTCCAATTTTATTTTTACTATATGGCAAACTATTTGTTCCAGGACAATTTATTAAAAGACCTCCCTTTTTCCAGAGATGTATAAATGCCAGCTCTGTCATAATTCATGTCATAGATAAAGCTTCTGTATATCTGTGCGCCTGTTTACAGAGGACATACGCATTTGCGTTGTCCAGGCACTTCCCACCTCCCTCTGACAGAGTCAGTGTGGCCACAATACTTCCTCACGGCTGCAGCTGCTCCAGGTTCCATATCTGCATATTTCCACATCGAAGTGGAAAAAAGTTTGTTTGTTTTTTTTTTTTTTTGAGGTACGCGGGTCTCTCACTGTTGTGGCCTCTCCCGTTGCAGAGCACAGGCTCCGGACGCGCAGGCTCAGCGGCCGTGGCTCACGGGCCCAGCCGCTCTGCAGCATGTGGGATCTTCCCGGACCAGGGCATGAACCCATGTCTCCTGCATCGGCAGGCGGACTCTCAACCTCTGCGCCACCAGGGAAGCCCTGGAAAAAAGTTTTAATACTCTCTTATCTCGACATTCTTTTGGACCACCTGGGAGGTTGTGAATTCTCAGGGGAAGCCCTTTTGCCCTGTCCATTTCATGCTGAGTGTCAAGGCAGGCAGTTTACCTTGCAGATGCCTGTGGGGAGTGAAGGTATTTACTTCCAGGTCGCCTTACTCTCAGGGTGTAGCCCTGTGGGCAGGAGGATTTATGGAGGGGTCTCACCATAACCTTCTCTCCCTCCGTGGCCCTGGGCTTTGTCCTCTGCCCCCTGCATCCCATGGGACAGTAAGAACCGAGGCTGGGATTCACCTGAATGGTAAATGTAGAATTAATGAAGACTTGTTTTGTTTACATCTCAACTTCCCACTTTCACTTAGTTTTTGGGATTCTTAGTATTCTTTACTTTCTTGGCAGCTCATGACACATTTAGAAGGATTTCTTTCTTCTGGAATTTTTAGTTATTTTTCAGTGGGAGGGTCAGTCAGGGTATCTAGTTTTTCAGACCATGGAAGTAGAATTTGGCTAAATTCATTTTTTTTTCTTTTTTGCGGTACACGGGCCTCTCACTGCCGTGGCCTCTCCTGCTGCAGAGCACAGGCTCCGGACGCGCAGGCTCAGCGACCATGGCTCATGGGCCCAGCCGCTCTGCGGCATGTGGGTTCTTCCAGGACCGGGGCACGAACCCGCGTCCCCTGCATCGGCAGGCAGACTGTCAACCACTGCGCCACCAGGGAAGCCCTAAATTCATGTTTTAAGTTGCGTTGTTTTGCCAATCTTGCCTAAAGGTTTGTTGGAGACTGAACCACTGCAAGGAAGAGATGAAGATACAGTAGCCAGTGCTGACTTCCCTAGCATGCTCTCTGAGGAGGAAAAAGAAGAATTAAAGGCAGAACTAGTTCAGGTATGTTTAGTAATCTTCTTATTGTTGCTATGTCTATCTCCAAATCCTGAGAATTATTGTTAGTTGATATAAGTTGCATATTACAAATATGTTGTCCTTCATTTAATAAGATTTAATATGTGATATATTATAAGGTGATTCATTTTTCTGAGGTACTTTTGTAATGCTAATTGTCCATTATCCATTGGTGGCCATAGGAAAACAAACGGTTATGCTGCTTAAGCAACAATAATTAGTTGTAAATATGCACCTCTTACTCTTTTTAGTATCACAGTGCTATGGGGACAATAAATCACTTACAAACCTTATGGAATTCCTTCAAGACCTTGGTACAGGCGCAAGCTGCCTTTGAAGAGCAGTTGTTGTTTTAGGTCAGCAGCGTAGCTCAACAAATACTGTGAAAGGATTTATGTTTATAATGAAAAATTCATTCATAGAAGCAACTGAATTTATTAAGTTGATGTGCTCTTTTTCAGAAGAATAAAGCTCTGGTGGTAGAGAGGGAAGCTATGATGACTTTAGGCTTCATTAGCGCTTGTGTAGTTGCCGTGGGCATCTGGACCTAGAGATGAGGAGGGTGCCTGGCTTGTCATGAAGACAACTCTTTGTTTAAGCCATTTGTTCATAGCACCCACTACAAACACTTTGCTACCTCTTAAATACTTTGCTAGGGAGCGTTTACATTGTAGGAGGAAAGGGCAGGAGAAGGGAGCTTCTCAAGTAGAAGAAGCAGTAGGGCAAGAGGGAAAGAGGCCAGCATTCCTCCCCATTTGAATCCCTGGCTCAGAGGGTAGGAAGCTCCTGGTCCAGCTGGAATCAAGGCTTGTCTTCTTCCTCTGGCCTCTTCTACAGGCTGGAGACACAGCTTTAAATTAAGCTTCACCCGGCTGTGTCCACCCCAGACTCTTCAAGCTCTAAGGTTCTGATAGTGTGTGTTTATGACAGCTCATAATAATACTAAAGACATTTCAGGTACTTTCGTAAGACACACCCTAGAATAACCTCATGATAAAATGAAAGAGCAGCTTGTTCTTCTAGTACAGCAGACAGTGCCTCAGATCAAATAGCCTGGTTCTTGAGCTGGACCTGTCTGTGGCCACTGATCCCGAGCCACCTCATTTATTTCAGATTGGCCACACCTGCCGGAGTGCACGGACCAAAGTCAACCTAAACAGAGAATATCTGTGCTCCACATTTTCTTAAGGCCTGGAATCCTGGATTATGACTTGTTCCTGTCAATTGTGTTGACAAAAGTTATATTCTGCAGACTGTCATCAGCTAACTGATTCTAAGCTGAAATTTAACTCCTTCACTGTTATCATCCAAGTTTAAGTTCATACACAACCTCTGTAACAGACCAACTTTTATAAAATGACTTGATTTTTCTCAGTTCTGGGATTACTGGGATATATATGCACACACACACTCACACACACACGTACATACATCTATGTTTTTTGTGTGCCTGCATGCTGTATTTTCTAAACTTCGAACAATGAGCAAGTATTATGTTTATAATCAAGAAACAGTAAGCCTTGGTTCTCAATGGATGCCCCCATGAATATAAAAAACCAGTGTTTTCACACATTCTTGCCTCATTTGACCACATTAATGACCCTCCAGTGTGTCTCATTCCTAAGACTTTTTAAGCCTGACTTCTGAAAATAACACCAGACTCCTTGTTACTTTTTCACGTTACCAGGATTGATGTTTTCATCCTTTAGGATGCATTAGCCTCCATGCTTCCTGTCTCTTATTTCTGGATTCCTCAGGGATGGAGAAGCACCATGTCTTGCCAAAGGTAGCAGTGTAACCTCCAGGGGCACTGGGCACAGCTGTTTGCCTCAGGCCCAGCAAAAAGCAAAAGAGGGGATCTTTGCTGTTTCTCCTCTGCACATTTCCACTTCTTCTCCCTCCATCTAGGCCACCTCTGCTTTCTGCTCATTCTTCTCTTAAATCCACTTTCTCTGCCCTTTCACAGCGTACGTGCGCGCGCACACACACACACACACCACAAATTAGGTTCTTTCAGATCACACATGCATTCAGATTACCTTAAATGCTAGGGTTTAATTGCATCAAGGACATCTCAGCAGTCCCACGGCTGGCCCTATGAAGAACTGAGACATCGTGCAGACAGCTCAGCTTCTCTGCCTCAGTTCTCCACAGATATTCCTCTGGGGCCCCTGGTCATAAGCAACCCCTCTCTGTTTGAGGGAAGATCCTACTGGGTCTGTTAGCAACTTGGGTAACAGGACACCTCACAGGTCAGCCTATTAGACTGCTTTTGAATCAGGCAGTCAGTTGTGGCCGTGATCCAAAGCAAGAGCTTTGTGTAGGAGGACTTCTTACGTCTGATTGCTTTGCCTAGAGGGGTCTTGGGGTGTGCCAGGCACCCGCTCTCCTCTTCTGTACACTCCTCTCCCTCGTTTCCTCAGATTCTCCTACTGTTTGCTGGCTGTGCTGGATCCCCACCCCACTGCTTTACCCTGCACTGTTTTGTGGTCTATATTCCCGTGAGGGCGCCCTTAGACTTCAGGCGAGCCTGTAACCCCATTCAGCCACACAGCCAGCACATTATTGTGCTTCCCAAGTGCTGGCAGAAGGAAGACCTGTCCTTGTGGGGAGAGACATAAAATAAGCCAGTATTGTCCAAGGGGCTACATCTTAGCCGAGATCTGCATCTTAAAAGAGGAACCTGTCGTTAACACAGTTCAGTCTCGAGTTTGTTATTATGTTTACGCAATATGTGTGTTTTTAAAAGTTCCTTCAATGCGGGGCCAATATCACTTCTGATCTGGTGCAGTAGTTTGTGCACAGAAGGTGCGCAATTAAGATTTATAATTAACTTGAATCGTATCACCAAAAAACACTTATATTTGTGAATACTGGAAGAAGAATTTTTTTTTTTACAAATCTTGTCAATATATAAAGAAATATTATTTTGTTTCAGATATTTGTTCTCATTAGTCTCATTACCAGCTGCTCCTAACATCTTTTCTGAGATTTTTATGCATCTATTCTGTGGGTTATTTTTTCCTTTCTCCCTTTTTAGATAAACTTGCTCAATATTTCTGTGCTACTAATATCCCACTCCCACTTTCATTTCGCTAAGCTGCATTTGATGCTCACTATTCTATAATGTGGCTTGCCTTTTGAAAAGGATGAAGTGTTAGCGTTAGAACTGTAAATTTATGATTATATAACAATCAAGTACTGCCAATGTCCCCTAGGTAAAATGACTCAAGAAAAATGGGCATTAATAGGAGTAGGAAAAATACCAGACAGCATTATCAAGTAGACAATGGCTGTTGCTCAGTGTGTCGTTCCCCAAGAAAAGCACACAGTGCCCTCAAGCCACCCGTCTCTTAGCCTTTCCAAAGAAGTGCCCTAAGCTCTTCCTTCTTCTCTCAGTTTTTTTCCTTCAAGACTTTCATTTTTTCTGGACTGAGCTAGTGAACAACTAAAGTCTTCACAACCAATACTGTCTTATTGTAACACCCCTCTGTGTTAATCAGGGTTCTGCAGAGAAGCAGAACCAATAGGATATATATATATATATATATGTATATAGAAAGAGATTTATTATAAGGAATTAGCTGTTGTGATTCTGGAGGCTGGCAAGTCTCAAGATCTACAGTAGCAAGCTGGAGACTCAGGGGAGCTGATTGTGTAGCTCCAGTCTGAAGGCCTAGGAAGAGCCAATGTTACAGTTTGAATCTGAAGGCAGGAAAAAACAAACAAACAAACAACAACAACAACAAGACGAAACAGTGGCCCAGCTCAAAAGCAGACAGGCAGATAGAGTTTCCTTTTACTCAAGGGAGGGTCAGCCATTTTGTTCTATATAGGTCTTCAAGTGATTAGATGAGGCCCGCCCACCCACTTTGGGAGAGCAATCTGCTTTACTCAGTCTACCAATTCAAACGTTAATCTCATGCAGAGTAACCCTCACAGACACACCCAGAATAATGTTTGACCAAATGTCTGGGCACCCCATGGCCTGTCACACCCTCCCAGATATTATTTGTGTTTTAATTTTAATTCTTCCATATTCTTAGCCAAGGCAGGAGTAACCAGGAGAAGTGGCAGGACTTGAAGCAGTGTGTACAAGAGACCAAATGCTCTTACTCCTAAACATCATACTGATACTTAATAGTTTATAAAAGTATTTCTTTTTCTGGATTTACGTTAGATATTTTATGTAATGTAGCAGATTAAATAGAAAAGTAAATTTTCAATCTTCTAATATAAATTTCATATTGAAGCTAACTCATTACTTAATTTATAATTTTTTTCATTTTTTATTGCAATAAATTGGCATAACATAAAATTAACTATTTTAAATCGAACCATTCAATGGCATTTAGAAACTTACAGTATTGTTAACTACCACCTCTGTCCAGCCCCAAAATATTTTAATCGTCCCAAAAGGGAACCCCATACCCACTAAGCAGTTGCTTCCCATTTCTCTTTCTTCTCTGCAGCCATCAGCCTGCATTCTGTCTCTATGGATTAAGCTAGGTATTTCATGTAAATGGAATCATACAATATGTGACCTTTTGTGGCTGGCTTTATTTCACTTAGCCTAGTGTTTTTCAGGTTCACCTGTGTTGTAGCTTATATCAGTACTTCATTCATTTTTACCACTGAATAATATTCCATTTTATGTATATACTGCAATTTATTAATCCATTTGTCCTTTGATGAATATTTGGGTTGTTTTCACCTTTTGGCTATTGTGAGTAGTGCTGTTTTGAGCATGCATATACATGTATTTATTTGAGTGCCTGTTCTCAATTCTTTGGAGAACATGCCTAGGAACAGGAGTGCTGTGTCATATGGTAATTCCATGTTTAACTTTTTGAGAAACTGAGAGACTGTTTTCCACAGTGGCTTAACCATTTTTCATTCCCACCAGCAATGAACAAGGGTTTCAATTTCTCCACATCCTCACCAACACTTACATTCCTATTCATTCATATCTGAGTAATCAAGTTGAAATATCTAATATTGTGCATAAATATTTATCCTATAAGAAGATCTTCTGGGCTGCTCTGGTGGCGTGGTGGTTGGGAGTCCGCCTGCCGATGCAGGGGACACGGGTTCGTGCCCCGGTCTGGGAAGATCCCACATGCCGCGGAGCGGCTGGGCCCGTGAGCCATGGGAGGCCACAACAGTGAGAGGCCCGCATAGCGCAAAAAAAAAAAAAAAAAAAAAAGAAGATCTTCTAGGGGGTCAGGAAACCAAAGAACCAGACTATCAGTTTCTAGTGAAGGTATGATTAATTTAAAATTAAAGGGGAAGGAATATCTTAAATACTTTAATTGATGATTTACCTGCACTCCAGCTCATTCCAAAACGAATTTGATATGGCTGCAGAGGTACTTACAATGTAGAATTTGCATACTACCTGCATCAGAATATCTGGGGGTGCTTGTTAAAAAATATATGTAGGCTGGCCTCACCAAATTTGAGACATCAGAATCTTAGGGCATTAAAAGGGGCCTGCTTCTGGAATCTGCATTTTAAATATTATCTCTGAGTGACTTTTATATAAACTGAAATTGAGAGCCACTGGTGTAACTAGGCCAAAAATTCTCATTAGTCAAATAAGTGAATGAATCTCACCAGGATTGTCATTTAAAGCATTTATGATTAAAGGCCTTTCTGCTGTGTCAGGACTCTCTGTTCTGCAGAGAGAGATGAGATTGGCCATTTTCAGTCTTGCATGTTAATGTAATTTAAGATTATCTGGTTTTTCACCTTCTGGGTTTTGCTTAATAGATATTTTGGCATATATTTAGATCACTGATAAATAAATGAAAGCTTTAAGAAGTGTGAGCCTTACATTTTATTGAAATGGTGAGACTTTCATTACAGAACCTGACAGTAGACCCAACAGAGTAACTGAGTTCATGTTTCCATCATTAGAAGTTTTTTCTCTACAAATGCCTTTTAACGTATGCTTAGATTTTTAAATTATTAGGTGTGGAATTTTATCTTTCTTTAGGATGGTGTTTGGTAAATTGGTCACTTCAATGTTTCTGTCACTTTTGGGGATCGTGGATTTCATTAGAAAATTGTGAATACTTTACCCACTCCTCCCACCCCCAAATAACTAATGAATGTCTTACTGTCCCCCATAGTTTTGAATAAATTCCTGGGGTTCCATAGATATAAGATTGAGAATACCAAGATGTTTAAACCTCTTTCTTCTTCTCTACATCTTTAATTTCTTTCTGCAAGTTAAAAAGCTTCCCATTAATTTTGTTACAAGTTGGAAACTACAGTAATACCTGATATATGTACAAAACCAGATTCCTAGTCATTTCAGTCACTCAAACTGAAAGAAAGCCAAAAAGGTCTTTCTAATACAGAATAAAAGGCTGAAATGAAGCCCACGTATTTTCTATGGTAAGAGAGCTAGAGATACAACCTTGAGAAATCTTAGGCAGCAAACTAAATGCAGAAGAACACATTGACAAAGATGAAAAAGTGGAATATAACATGAGAGCTAAAGGATAGAAGGTTTTAAAATGATTTTAAAATGACAGTGTATTCTCATTTAATGGAGAGACTAAAAGCATGATCCCCTTTGGTGGTCCCTGGGTACACTCCTTTTGCAGTAATGAGTATATGTCTACATACTGAAGACTCTTGCTCATCAAGAAAAGACAGGGTGCTATTGATTATAACATGTTTATGGAAGGTGAAATTCATTTTAGAAAGCTTTCCATGAACATACAAGAAATGTTCCATAACCATAAAAAAATGGATAATGTTAGATTACTAGGACATTTTGCTGATATTAAAAGCTCCAAGATACTGTTCTTTTCTACTAGATTACTTAAGATGCTTGATTCAGTATTTCTGCCTGTTTTGCTTAAGTGATTTTTTGTGAATACGAAGGTTTAGGTTTACAATGCTATTTTTGTCTGTTCACCATTGGGGTAAAATCTTCCTTGCTCTAATAAAAAGGACTAATTTTTGCAAAGGTAACTGTTATTGTTGAGATGTGTTTTTTAGCAGCTACGTCTCTGGTGACCCAAGAAACACATTTGCAAGATGACTGACAGGGTTAGTGATGCTCCTTGTGGTCAGAAGTAGAGTGACACTTAGAATGTAAATGAGACACCGGATCTCCATTAAAAAAAAAAAAATCTCATAAAGTGTCAGGCACTTTTTCTTTTTTACTTCTGTGCGTGTGGGATACTAAGGGAGTACTATTGATTCTCTTCTGGCTTCACAAAGAAAGTCACAAATATTTATACTTTTCAGAAAACAAAGATGTAAATTTAAGCAATATTACCAGGGCAATATGTTACAAAGTGTGACAATGGAATAAAGTATAATAACTAGAATCAAAGACTTTGAGGAGGTTCAAAATTATTTTCACAAAATACAGCAATGCTCTCTAAAATCTGGGTATTTTACAGAACTCCTTTGTTAGAAATTAGATTTGCAAGAGCAAGTTTTTCATGACATTTATTTTATAACAGGAAGTTTATACCTTTTGATCCCCTTCACCCATTTCACCCACCCCCCTCCCTTGCCTCTGGCAACCACCAATCTTTCTCTTTGTCTATGGGGTTGGTGGTTTTTTTAAGATTCCACATATAAATGAGATCATACAGTCATATGGTATTTGTCTTTCTCTGTCTGACTTCTTTTACTTAGCATATTGCCCTCAAGGTCCATCCATGTTTTAAATGACAAGATTTCCTTCATTTTAATGGCTGAGTAATATTTCTGTATGTGTGTGTGTGTGTATGTGTGTATGTAAAATATCTTCTTTATCTGTTTATCTATCAATGGACACTTAGGTTATTTCCATATCTTAGCTATTGTTAGTAATGCTGCAATGAACATGGGGGGGTGGTGCATGTATCTTTTCTGAGCTAGTGTTTTTATTTTCTTTGGATAAATCCTCAGAAGTGGAATTGCTGGATCATATGAGAGTTCTATTTTTAATTTTTAAAAGAATCTCCATACTGTTTTCCATAGTGTACAAGTACAAGAGCAATTTTATGATGCTGAAGAGATTTGCTTTTCTGCTGACACAGGGGAAACAGGAGATACATCAGTACAAAGACTTCTACATGAATGTTTATAGTAGCTTTAGTTGCATTAGCCAAACCCAAATATCCTTCAGTAGTTGAATAGAAAACAAACTGTGGTATATCCATACAATGGAGTACTACTCTGCAGAAAAAAGGAAAAGCCATTGATGATGCAGCAACATGGATGAATCAAATGATTTCAAATTATTATATTGAGTGAACAAAGTCAGGCAAGAATGAGTTTATTCTGTGTAGTTCAATTTATATTAAATTCCAGAAAATACAAACTAAACTCCAGTGAAAGAAAGATCAGTGACTGCCTGGGTGAGGGAAGAGAAAAGGGAGGGAGGAATTACAAAGAAGAACTAGAAAACTTTTAGAGGTGATGATTTCTTCACTATGTTGATTAAGGCGATGACTTCACAGGAGTATACATATATCAAAACTTACAGATTGGACACTTTACGTGTGTACAGTTCATTGTATGTTAATTACATGTCAATTAAAATTGTTAAAAAGAAAAATCAAGACAAATCCCTCCCTTGCATACATCCTCTCCTCCCTTGTTCATTCTCTCCTGAGGCACCACCTTGGCAAACCACAACATACGCTAGGTGTGGTTGGCAAAAAATAAACAACACTGACTAATAACACTTTAAAAGAAGTTGTTAGGATCTATGTATAATTTTAGAAAAACGTTTGGATGATTAGAAACCAAAAAAATTAAGCAGTGGCTATTTCCTAGTAGATTACACATGATTTTTATTTTCTTTACATGTTGCTGTATGAGTGAACTCTTTACAAGGAGTACTGATTTCTTTTAGAATCATTAAAGCTAAAAAAATCTACTTTGATTTTTAAATATTAGGCGGTCTTCTCTACAGGATGTGTTTGCTAAGGCCATGCACTGGGCTATGTAAACAAGAGGGCGCAGAAGCTGCTTTGGAGCACCGAGGGCACCCGTGTGTGTTTCAGCTGGTCTGACCTCTTTCCCCACCATTTTCCCTCCTACCTGTAGCTAGAAGACGAAATTACAACATTACGACAAGTTTTATCAGCGAAAGAAAGGCGTCTGGTTGAGATAAAACAAAAACTCGGCATGAACTTGATGAATGAATTAAAACAGAACTTCAGCAGAAGCTGGCATGACGTGCAGACTACTACTGCGTAAGTATACATTTTTCTTAAAAAAAAAATCACTCAGCCTGCTGTCTTGCCTCTTCAGTTTTTTTCCCCATGAGGCTGATTTCATACTGGTGGCTAGGGAAAAATATTTTCTCCAGAAGTAAAATAAGGAAATATGAATAATCATTAATATGTTGCATGATGCAGACTCTGTAAAGTAGCTTCATGAAATAAAACTTTGTTCACCAACACTCTGTTTTCACTTAGACTACTTTTATGGAGCTGTACAGTTTAAAGTTCTTTCTCTTCATTATATATATGTATTTTTTAACATTTATTAAATATATACTTTTTCCTTATGTTTTCTCATAAAATTCTAAATCCTCAGAATACTTGGCATTCACTGCATATTTTGAGTTACTATCAAAAATGGTTAACAGCTTTAAAAACTGTACAGACTTTTTGTCCATTTACATGAAAAGAAAAGCTTGTACCTCTCACGTATGGGGGTGTGCTTTTATCCCCACTACTCTAGGGAATGTTAGAACTGGGTTAAGGCCACATGAAATAATAGAATATTTTGGTTTCTGCCCCCGGTTTCTGGCACAGAGCTCCCCAAACCCTTATAATTTCCTATACCAGGAGCATCTTTTGTTCTAACATTTGCATTTTGACCCTGGTTCCTGACACAGAGTTCCTAGATCCCTTGGAATTTCCTGGGTGATAGCAGTATCCTTGGTTCTAATGAAGTGACTCTTGGACTCCTGGATGAGGGCTGGTCACCAGAAAGACCAAGCCATGATTAGAAGCTTGGAACTGTCAGTCCCACACCCCTGTTCTCTAGAGAGGGAAAAGGAGCTGGAAGTGATCTATCATGCCTACATGATGAAGCCTCCATAGCAATCTCAAAAATATGGGGTTTGGAGAGCTTTAGGGTTGCTGAACACATGGAGGTGCTGGGAGGGTGGTGTACCAGGAGAGGGAATGGAAGCTCGGTACCCATCCCCACATACCTCTTCCATCTGGTTGTACATCTATATCTTTTATCATATCATTTTTACAATAAATTGGTAACCTAGTAAGAAACCTGTTTTCCTGAGTTCTTTGAGCCACTCTAGCAAATTAATTGAACTCAAGGAGGAGGTCGTGGGAACCTCTGATTTATAGCCCAGTGGTCAGGAGCACTGGTGGTAATCTGGACTTGCGATTGGCATCTGGAGTGAGGTGAGTGGGAGGCAGTCTTGTGGGGCTGAGCCCTTAACCTGTGGGATCTGACTCGATCTCCAGGTAGATCGTGTCAGAAGTGAGTTAAATTGTAGGACGCCCAGCTGGTGTCACAGAATTGCTTGGTGTGTGGAAACTCCCCCATAGCTGATGTCAGAAGTATTGTGAGTCTGATAGTAATGTGAGAGTAAAGGAGAAACACAGGAGAAGCAAGTTTTTCTTACTTAGACCAACAGAAATGTTTTCAGCTTTGCCATTATCTTCCTGTCTGATGTTAGGCAAGGTACAGAATAGGTTTGGGTATTCTACAATCGTGCTTTCCTGGGGTTACTTTTTAAATTATGTGAAATATTTAACTATTGTGGTACTTCTCTAATGATTTAAAATATTTTGCTTGCCAGGGGGTCTTGTGCCAAAGCGAAGAAGGTGCCCGCATCATAATGTGATCCTTCTTCCTTTTGAGTGTTGGGAGCTGGGGGCCAATGGAGAAACCACAGAGGCTTCCTATCCCTTGACCCCAGATTCCACCATCAAGAAATTTTTGTCTTTGTGTTATGCATTTTCTTCCCTAGTATTCCTCCTTGGAAGGTAAAGATATTACATTGCTAGTATCTAAGTGGGAAACAATTTTATTCTTTGCTGGTACTTTTCTCCCAGGCATAGAGGGGCCTGGTAGTAAGAAAAGGTACCCATGATGGACAGCAATTATTTCAGTTTGGCTGGGGGCCGACTTTGCCTGCTGGTTCCTGAGAACTAAGATCTAAGACCTTAGTGAAGATACCCTTTGCATGAGGAGTTAGATCTAAGAGGAGCCTGACGTCTCCACACTGTGGTTCCCTTAGTGTCCATGTAAAGGGGAATATTCTCTCCAGCTCTAAGAGCCTAGCAATTCTATCTGCATCTGTGCATGTGCACCCCATGGACTCAATCAGAAAGGGTCAGGACACAGTCCAGAGTAGGGCAGGATGGAGCCAGGGAGCCCATCAGTGTCTCTCCAGAGGTTAACCAACCTTCCCCAACCTGATGATTATAGAAGAAGATAAGAAACTACACATTGATGTTTATCAATTTAAAATATATATATCGCCAACACCATATGAACAATCTCCTGAAAATTCAGGATAGCTGGATTTTAGGCACTAAATTAAATGAGCTTATCTGTCAGTAGTTTTGCTTTATGTCTTTGCACTTTGGTGGCCTATACCAATTAATGGCCCTGATAGGGTGAGGCCGAGCCATCTCTAATTCCCTGGGTCTGGTGGCCTCTGTATTTAATCCAGGTCTAGGGTTTCTTGTCACTTGATCTGAACTTCCTTCTGGGGTGTCAGAACCAGGCAGGATCTTTCTGCTTGGCCTCCCTGACCACACTGCAAGGATAAGAGAACCCAGTGGAGGGAGGGCAATTCTGGCTCTTCTGTTGCTGAGAGGAGGGAGGGAGCAGCGAATATCTGAGCAGGGGGTGTGGCCAGTTTGTTCTGGGTCTGCCAGGGCAGGCGGCGGGGTGTGGGGGTGTGGGGTGTGGGGGGGTGGGGGGGTGGGGGGGTGAGGGGAATGGGTCATGGTTTCCTGAGACATGGAATTAGAGCAGGCAAGTTCAAGGAAGGCTTGTAGCCTCTTTGCACACTGGAGAATGTATAGTTTCTGGTTTTCCCATGTTTGAAAAAACCAATTGGTTTTATAGTCAGGCAGTACACTTAGTATCAAGCTTTTTGTTGAATGAGTAGAACAGAGTTATTCCCTGGGTTATCGAGTTTAAAGTCGTGGTCAGGAAAACAGAGTTTTGTTTTTGTTTATTTTACAAGTAACCGGTTAAAAGCTAAGTGTGACAGGGTTGTAACGGCAAATCCAGGGTATTGTAGGGGATGTAAAGCAGGGGATGGAACCTTGCCTGGGGTCTCAGGGAAGCTTTTTTGAGTAAGATGTTTAAGCAGAACTCTGGAGGATGATTTGGAGTTTAATCCGGCCACCGGGGGCAGAAGGAACGTCCTGGGGGACGCACAGGCACAGCCTGGTTGAAGCTGGCAGAGAAGGCTCCTTCTCCTAAGGAAAATCCGTCCAGTTACTTAGTCTTGTTGAGATGGTGGGGAGAAGGGGCCAGGGCTTGTGGCATCTGTTTATAACAGAGTTATTCTTTATCCACAGGCAATAGAAAGCTGTTAGGGGGGTCCTGACAGTTTGTTTACCCAACAAGTGTTAGTGAGTGTCTGCTATTAGGCCTTATTACCCAGGGGCTAATCTAAGCCCTCAGGATACAGGATTCAACAAGATGGACAAAGTTCCTAATCTCTATGAGTGTTGAAAGGGAAAAGGGCAGGAAACAAGCAGCAAACAAATGAGGATCTGTCGGGATGCTATGATGAAGACAGCATAGGTTGAGGTACTAGAGAGTGACTTGCCGGAGAGGGTGGAAGCTGCTCTTATGGGTCCCTGACAGGGAAATCCTGTCCTGGGAGGTTTCTTTGAGCTGAGACCTGAATGACAGAAAGATACGACCTTGTGAGGATCTGGGGAAGAGCTTTCAGGCTGAGGAAAAAATTGCCACAAGGACACTGAGGCAAGACCTAGCTTTACAGGTTTCAGGGAGCAGAAGAAAGGGCTGTGTCTGGAGTGTAGTGAGAGGAGCTTGAGGTCAGAGCCTCTGGGGCCTCCCAGGCCAAGGGGAGGAGTGAGGATTTTATTCCAAGAGCTTTGGATGCCGTTGGAGAATTTGCAGCAGGAAGTGACTTGTTCTAATTCACCTTTTAAAAAGAACATTCTGGTTAGTATGTGTAATATAGATTGTGAAGAGGCAGGAATGGAAACCAGAAAATCATTTATAAGACTGTTGCAGTGGCCCAGGTCATGATGGAGAGTCATGAGCAGAGAGGGGACAGGATCTGGAGGTCGACCCAATGGGACTTCCCAGTGGTTTGGATGTGGGGGGTTGAGGGAAATAGGTGGATCAAATGTGACCTTAGGTCTCTGACCTGGGCTACTGGGTGAATACTGAGACTGGTTACAGCAATGGGGATTTAGCGTCGTAGTTAAGCTAGTGGGCTGTGGACTCCAACCAATTACCTGGTTTGAAATCTAGGACCCCTGCCTCCATGAAATGAGATCGTATTAGTACCTGTTGTAGGTAGTGAGGATTCAATGAGTGCAGAACAGTGTCTGACACTTTGTAAGCCTGTTTGCTGTTCTAGGAAACAGGTCTGGTGAGGACACCCAAGAATTCTGCTTTGGCTGTGCACAGTCTGAGATGTCCAGTAGATAAACAAGTTTATATATTGAGAGGGCAACTCGGAGGAAAAGTCAAGGATGGAAATGGACATTTGAGTCATCTACATATTGATGCATTGAAAGCTGCAGACCTAGGTGAGATTTCCTCGGAGATTAGTTAATAAATACAGATGATCATGGACTCACTAACCTTTAGGAATGATGTGAACTTTCCTTTGTAAAGAAGAATAAATCTCTTTCTTAAGAGGGAGGCATGAGTCTATCAGCAACATAATTTCAGGAGAGCATCTTTCTCCCACCATTTTTTCTTGGCTGCTGAGGGAAAGGGAAAAGGCTTAATCATATGTTGGGGGGAGGGGGGCGAACAGAAAAGCAGAATCTATTTTCCCCCTGAATATTTAAATGCCTGCTATTAGTGTCCATGATACCCATTCTAGAACCATATCTATACCTCATACAATGAAATTTTGATGTGGGGGGAATGATGAACTGGGGTAAGGTTAGATTGGATAGAATTAGATTTCAAAGCACTAAAAAGAATTTCAGCTGTCAGAGTATTGCAGGTATCCCAGAGGCAATACTTTGCATACTGATTAAGCAATCATGACCTATTTAATTTGATTTATAATGAAAAGAAAATCTGTGATATGTTAATGAAAGATCTTGGCATATTTTAGTCTGTGGTAGGATTCAAAGTGGAATAGGACCAGATGAGTAGGAATAACTACACCGCAGGCTAAAATTATCTCCTTTATAGAAAGATAACCATACAGTAGTAAGTCAAGAGGCCATCTGTGTCCCTGGGTTTGTCGTTGCTGTTGTTTTTGTCATAGTTTTTTATTTGCCTTGATTTTGGAGAATCTAAGGACACTCACAAAAAATTCCCCCCACCCTCATCCTGAAGCTTTTTAATGTTTTTAGGCTTCAAGGAAGCATGGGGGAGGTGGGCAGCTTTGGGGTGAAGAGGTGGGGAGACCACTGGAGGAGAAATTGAATCTCTTCTGGAAATAGAAGGAAAAGGAATTTGTAAGGTTGGTGTCGTGGTGGGCTCTTAAAACTGATATGCTTCATTTTAGTGAGAGTTCAGCCTTTGCTAACCGGTGAAATTGCCCACCAGTAAACACTGAGTTGTATCATAGAACAAATGGTAGGTCTACAAAGGGGAGAAGGTTGTGGAATGGAATTTAAACCATTCCATCTTTTCGGAAAGCTTAATAACTTCATCCTATATACAGAGGAGTAAAACTCTAACATTCAGCATTAAAAAAAAATGCACAGTGCTTGAAAATTGAAGCTCAGTTTATGATTTATTTGCTCTTTGCTTTTGTGCTTCTAAGACTTCCAGCTTATTATGCTCAGTAAAGATTATTATCTCTTTTTATGAGGAGCCTGTTGTGGCACCATTGGGTTCAGAAGTGCCAGTGAAGATTAAAGACCTAATTTAAAAAGACCACGTAGCGCATCTCTCACATGGTCGTTCATTCTTCGTACCTTTCGGCTTTCATCTTATCACACAAGGCAGGAAGTAAGATCTACTTTTCTAGATTCAAGTGGTAAATCTATGTTTTGATAGTGTGTTTAGGGAAGCTTTGGAAGAAAAGAAGCCTAAATAGTTTTTGTGTCTTTGGTGAAATTCTGCATATGCAACTGTTCAAGTAATACTCTCTTTTAAATTCCATAATAGAAAACAGATTTGGGCTATAAGATACCTTCTTGTAAAAAGACTATTGAATTTAAATTTTTTTCTTCGATCTGTATGTAGAAAAATGCTTTAAGTCAGAACATGTTAGAAGATGACATGCTTTCTCCTTTTGATTATTAACACTGACTTTCAAATCTGTAAGACATGAAGAGGAATCTGCATGAAAAGTCAACAGAATGCCTTTTATTTGGCTTGCAGAGAACCTCACCCCACACTACTGAAGAGCCCCTTGTTGGTATGCTGGCCAAACAGCTCACCTGTTCTAGCAGTTAAATGCTACCCATTCCTTAAAGATGTGCGCGTGCACACGCGTGCGCACACACACACACACACACACACACGAGTGCAATGGAATATTATTCAGCCATGAGAAAGAAGGAAATCCTGCTGTTTGCGACAACATGGATGGACCTTGAGGGCATTATGCTAAGTGAAGTAAGTCAGAGAAGGACAGATACTGCATGGTATTACTTATATGTGGAATCTTAAAAAAAGTCAAACTCTTGGAAACAAAGTTCAAGGGTGGTTGCTAGAGGTGGGCGTATGGGTGAAATAGGGAGAGGTTGGTAAGAATACATACTTTCAGTTATAAGATGAATAAGGTCTGAGGATCTAATGTATAATATCATGACTATAGTTGGTAACACTGTATTGTATAATTGAAATTTGCTAAGAGAGTAGAACTTAAATGTTCTCATCTACACACACACACACATGTTTGTGAGGTGATGGATATGTTAATTTACTAGATGGAAAAGAGTCCTTTCACAGTGTATATGTATATCAAATCCAATATCTCACAATTTTGTTTTGTCAGTTATACCTCAGTAAAGCTAGGAGGGGGGAAGCTATCCGTTCCAGCCAAACTGAATCTCTGAAAAGTAAAGCCTATTTTTGTGTTGACTTTCATCAGAAAAGAGGAAGATTACTTGTACTCAAAACAAGCAAACAAAATGCATCTTCAGTAGGTTAACGCATACAAAGTGCTTAATAAATATGAGCTGCCATTTGCTTATCACAGTTAAACTTTTGCCAAAGAAAGGTTCAACACTGGACCACATTCGAGCCTTGTTGGGAAGTGCAGGTTCCTCCAAAGCTACTGTTTGCTGGATTGCTTTAGAGCACGCAAGGAAGACTTGCCCTCACTCACCTTAAGGTCGCTGTGGCTCTTCTCCAGAGTTAGAAACTTCACACTGCCAAGTCCTGACTCTGCACATGTAGCTGAAGCTGGGGCATCCCAGCCTCCAGAATCCAGAGGAAACTCACGTGACTCTTGCTCTAGTTGATTCAGGCACTGGGGATACAGTGAGGATGAACAAGATGTGGTTCTGCCCTCAGGAAGTTCAGGTGAGTCCCAGAGAGAGGTTTAAAAACCGTAATTGCAGCACATTGGGAGGATGTTTGCAAAGAGCTTAGCAGAGGGGCTTATGGGAAACCTGAGGAGAGGCACCCAACACAGACCTCTTGAAGCAAATACTCCCAATTTTCTTGCCTCCCAGTGCACAGTTGACAGCAACCTGAGGATATCTTTTTTCTTTTTAAGAAATTAATTAATTAATTAATTAATTTTTATTTATTTATTTATTTATTTATGGCTGCGTTGGGTCTCCGTCGTTGCGCGCAGGCTTTCTGTAGTTGCGGTCAGCGGGGGCTTCTCACTGTGGTGGCTTCTCTTGCTGCGGAGCACGGGCTCTAGGGGCACGGGCTTCAGTAGTTGTGGCACACAGGCTCAGTAGTTGTGACTTGCAGGCTCTAGGGCGCAGGCCCAGTAGTTGTGGCACATGTGCTTAGTTGCTCTGCGGCATGTGAGATCTTCCCAGATCAGGACAGGGCTCAAGCCCATGTCCCCTGCATTGTCAGGCGGATTCTTAATTGCTGTGCCACCAGGGAAGTCCCTGAGGATATCTTAACACTTGATTTTTATTTAAGGAAAATGTGTTAGTTGTCCGCTCTATCAATTATGGAACTCAGCAATGGTATAATTTATATTTAGCTTAAAATAAGAGATGCTAGTAATGCAAAATGCCAAATACCACTTCCATTTAAATTATAAGGTTGTCAAGTCAATCAGGATGTTAGTATTTAAATTGTTTTTCATTATTTGAATACTATTGAACATAATTTTATGTGATAGAGTTGAAAAAACAGTTTTCAGTATTAGTAGTACAAACTATGTACAGAATTTCATGGCACAATAAAGGGAGTAAAATGCAAATACACCGACTTCCTTGGGGGTTATCTGTGGCGTGACAGAAGAGCGTTGTTTCAAGACACAGGCTCCTAGCCTCTGGATGAGGATGTATATTACTTATTCAGTTTTAAGATCAAGCCCAATTAGGATGCACCATAAGGTACAGGGTCTGTGCCGTGCACAACTCCAGAGGGACCCTTCACTTAGGCTATAATGTGTGTGGTGCTCCTTGGAGCTTTTAAATGCTCTGAGCCTGCTGACCTATTTCTCATGGATTCCCTAGTTATTTTGTTTGTGGAGCTCACTTCCCCATGTATAACCCTCTCTCGTTGCCTAACCCCTAGAAATCTCTTGTCCTCAATTATTGGTCTCTAAGTAATGTATATAAGGACTACTAATTGTTTTCAAGAAATGTAGTGGTTAGCCTAGGGGAAGAGGCCTAAAAGTGTGGGTAGAAAATGTGCATCTTAAAATTTCTTGAAATATAGTATTATTATTTCTCTCCACAAACACTGGAGTTGATCTAATTCACCCTTGTCATCTCCTAGGCAACAAGACACTGATGGAAGGCAGTCACACTGCCTACTCTAACCCTACCTCTGTCATTAAAGAGTCACTCAGCTCTTCTGGGCCTCAGTTTCATCATCTGTAGTCTTAAGGGATCGGGCTCTAGTGCCTTTCAGATTTAACATTTTATAATTCCCAGAAATAAAGAGTTAACAGTCCCCAAAATCTTTAACACTCCATTGAGCTATCCATATGTTTGAATTTTTTTTTTTTTTTTTTTTTGCGGTACGCGGGCCTCTCACTGTTGTGGCCTCTCCCGTTGCGGAGCACAGGCTCCAGACACGGAGGCTCAGTGGCCATGGCTCACGGGCCCAGCTGCTCCGTGGCATGTGGGATCTTCCTGGACCGGGAAACGAACCCAAGTCCCCTGCATTGGCAGGCGGACTCTCAACCACTGCACCACCAGGGAAGCCCTATATGTTTGAATTTTAACTTTGAAATTTCACATAGATATAGAGATGCATTTTTCATGGTGAGGACTTAAATGTCCCTAATACCTCACTAAAGTAGTCAGATGCCTGTAAACACCTCTCTCACATTTTGATACAGAAGCATGTTTAAAACATAATGTGCTAACACTTATTGCTTACTATATGTAGAGTCACCCCTAGGTATCTGCGGGGGGTTTATCCCAGGACCCGTGCAGATACCAAAATCCATGGATGCTCAAGTCCCTTATATAAAATGGTGTAGTATTTGCATATGACCTATATGCATCCTCCCATACACATGAAATCATCTCTAGATTACTTATAATATCTAATGCAGTGTAAATAGTTCTAAATACAGTGTAAATGCTATGGAAATAGTTACCCACTGATGGCAAATTCAAGTTTTGCTTTTTAGAACTTCCTGGAATTTTTTTCCTGAATATTTTCCATCTGTGGTTGATTGAATGCACAGACGCAGAGCCCACAGACGTGGCAGCCTAACTGTACTTCTCCCTGACTGGCTAGTTTTAAATGAAGCCATTACATTTAGAATGTCTCACACACACACACACACACACACACACACACACAAAGTGTTCAAAAGTCACTTCTTACCTCAAAATTCAAAGCATTCTCAAATGTATAAAAGTTAAACTACGTGGAAAGTTTACAAGTAAATTAAATATTTGCTTTAATTGCAAGAAATTCCTGAAAGAAATGCAGGACCAACACAAGAAGGAGTTCTCTAACTGGTACCCAGTCCCAACCTCATGCAAAGACCACAGTGGGACAGAGTAATTTTTTACTTTTCCCTTGAGTCACCTTTCAGGCCTTACAGATGCAGTACTGAGTGGACACCCGATTGACTGTCTTCCCTTGGCCTTCCTTGATTCCCTCTTCTGTGCCCATTTTCCCCCAGCACCCAACTCTGTTCCTCTGACACTCACTTGGCCAAGACCCCAGGTGAGTGATGATGGTGAATTGAACTTAGGCAGAGACCAGTAGAGATGGTGAGACTGTAGACAGATTCTAGATCTATTTGGAGGGCTGAACTAGCAGGGTCTCTTGATGGGTTGGCTATGGAGTGTGAAAGGAATAGTAGGGAAAAGAAGATACAAAGTCTCCTCTTTGGGTTATTTAATGGATTACTCTATTTCCTTACCAATATGCCTGAGAAACTTCTGCATAGGGAAACATTTTCCTTGCTAATTAGAATTGAGCCTAATTCTAAATTCCATTCCATAGTGCAAGACCATGTTTCATCTGTGTATAATATAGTGTCTTCCTCACTTCCATCATGTATGGATTTCATGTTTTACAGGCCATTTTCCATAGATCTGATTTTTGGGGGTTTTTTGGGTCATGCTGTGCAGCTTGTGGGATCTTAGTTCCCCAAACAGGGATCAAACCTGTGCCCTCGGCAGTGAAAGCACAGAATCGTAGCCACTGGACCACTAGGGAGTTCCCTCTATAGATCTGATTTCATGGCCGGGTTACTACTTTGGAAAACTTTGTCAGCATCCTAAAAATATAACTGGAATAACAATTCCACATTTTTCTTTGTTTATTTCTAAATAAATCCTTTGTTTTTAAGGCTAAAACTACTACCTTTAAATCTTTGTTTTAAAGGCTATCTCTACGCCTAGTTAATCCAAGCATCAGGACACTGCTTTGGGAACCTGTTTAGTAGCATGTTTCTTCTGAAGAATTCTCAGCATGTGCCATTTCAAGATCACACCTCCTGAATTCTTGTAATAATGATTGAGGTTTTTATTTCTGGTCCACATTTAGTGCTATATTAACTGCCTTATCACTAATAAGAAGTTAGAGATTAATATTTTATTTTATGTGTAATCTGCCTGCAATTCCATGATTTCACATGATCAAAAATATTCTCCCGCCATAATTAAAACCTAACATCCCATAGTAAAATGTAAAAAGAAAGTTGTAATTTGAATAACTGATATTTTTGTAACTTGGCAGCAAACAAAATTAAGCAAACATTCTAAAAGCTGTTCCTTTCTTTCATCTTCCCACTTCTCATTTGCTGCTTGACCCAGAGCCGTCTGGGGTCCACCTCCCCTAATTACATACCTCTCCCCAGAGACAAATTACCTCCTGTTCACCAAATTCTGCTTTGACCCTTATTCCTGTCAGTCTTTCCCTATTCCCTAGAAAATGTCTGTTTAGTAAATGAATATTTGGTTTGGTTTTATCATCTAGATAATACTTGATTTTTACACTTCCTGAAAAACAGGCACTGTGTAAATAAATAACATACGGTGCTGATAATATCAGACTCATTTCTTCCTGCTAACAAAAAAAGAATAATAGAATACCATGTTAATAAAGTGATTTCAGTCCCAAGGAAGACCAAGGATCATGTTTTAAAGCATTTGTGTAGAGTCTGATAGTATATTTAGGGCCGGATGATTTGTGGGAGGTGGAAGGGTGGGAGGGATAACGGAAGTTCCTACACAATGAATTTCACGGGACATAGTCTTCTTAGATGTACCATATGCATGTGAGTGTTCTAGGCTAAGCAAGGAGCTTTGGGGGAACTTACCTGGGAGCAACATATATTGGAAGAAGATGGTATGTGCATTATAAGAATTAGTTTATAGTGAGAAGCAGCCACATAGCAGCCGCATAGCACAGGGAGATCAGCTCGGTGCTTTGTGACCACCTAGAGGAGTGGGATCGGGAGGGTGGGAAGGAGACACAAGAGGGAGGAGATATGGGGATATATGTATATGTAGAGCTGATTCACTTTGTTATAAAGCAGAGACTAACACACCAGTGTAAAGCAATTATACTCCAATAAAGATGTTAAAAAAATAAGCATTTGTTTATTTTTTTAAAATGAGTTGAACATTTTTTGGTTTGGCTTGTTTCAGTTTTATTGAGATATATTAAATTAAATATAATACATACAACACTGTATAAGTTTAAGCTGTATAGCATAATGACTTACATATCCTGTGAAATGGTGTACAAAACTTTCAGCTGATTTCTTTTTATTCCCTCAGGTTAGGTGCCTTTTGTTTTCTACTTTATTAATTAACGCTTAGAAATTTCCTAGCCCAGTGGATATACCACTGCCTTTCCTGTCACCATGCTGAAAACCTTAAACCAATTTTTTCGTCTTGTACCATTTGTCACTTATAAACTCCTGTCAAGTCCGTCCATTCTCTCTCTATTATCCATCACACTGCATTGTTCTTACTGCCATGACTCCCAGTTCAGAGCCACAGAGGAGCTTCCTCTTTGATCATTGATTCATTCCTCTAATATTTATTGTTTCCCCTGTATCCCTCTGCCACATACTGGGGACACAAAGATGAATGGCTTCCTTGCCCTCAGGGAGTCAGCCTTGTGGGGACATAGGCTTGTGAACAGATCATTGCAGTACTATATTCCTAAAACTGTTTTGAAAAAAGTAACTATATTATCTTAAGATTGCGCACCCTTCTTATTCCCAGCTCTAAGTATTTGAAAATTAAGTAACTAGTTCTATTTTGCCATTTTATGGTTACTTTTACCCACATAAGCAGTAAAAGCTTAAATTTCCCTTTGAAATATACATTTTCTAATTCGTGTTACCGTTGATGGCTAGAGCTTTCATCGTCACTTCATAGAGTTAATACATCTCTTTGAGAGTAGCTCTCTACTCTCAGAGCAGTTCCACTATTTGTGATTAAAGATCTACACATTCAGATCTGCACTTATATATGTATATTTTTCCTGAATTGAGATTTAATGGTCTGAGTTTCCCTCTGATGAGCGGCCACCAACCCATCCTCCCCAAACAATGAATAGAAACAATTACTTCTGTGGATCATCTTCCTAAATCTGGCTTGGAAAGGGAATTTTCAAAGTCAGGAGAGAGAAGTACGATGAAAGTTTTATGGGAAATCATGATATTATTATGATCTTTCTCTATTTTATTTCTAGCTACAAGAAAACACATGAAACTCTGAGTCACGCAGGGCAGAAGGCAACTGCAGCTTTCAGCAACGTTGGGACAGCCATCAGCAAGAAGTTTGGAGACATGAGGTACTGTGGGAAAGAACCACGGGAATGGGGCTAAGCCTTTGGCTTTCCGAGAAAAGGGGAGCATTATATATATATACATCAACTGGTCTTCCTAACACATTCTTTTTTTTAAGTTGGATTAAAATTTTATGTGGCTGATAGTATTGGTGACTGAGATACATTTTTTTTTTTTTTTTTTTTTTTTTTGCGGTATGCGGGCCTCTCACTGTTGTGGCCTCCCCCGTTGCGGAGCACAGGCTCCGGATGCGCAGGCTCAGCGGCCATGGCTCACGGGCCCAGCCGCTCCGCGGCATATGGGATCCTCCCAGACCGGGGCACGAACCCGTATCCCCTGCATCGGCAAGCGGACTCTCAACCACTTGCGCCACCAGGGAGGCCCCTGAGATACATTTTTATATTGGGACATTTTCTGCCTGAAGGTCAGCTTAGTGGGCCTGGTCCCAGAGATGCCCTTTCCACTAGGACCCGACCTAGTAGAAATAGAAGATAGAGGGTGCCTTTAATCACCAGTAATAAGGAGAGATTTCAAAAGAATGCAGCACACACTGAATTTTAATCACTGTAATTTAAACAATAAATTAAAATATGCCTTCAGTGGAATATTCTCTGATAAACCATTCTTGGTTACATTTTTATATATATCCAACTAGTACATGTATTTTTTCTATGCTAAATGCATAGATATTTATTCTTTTATTCTAAAAAGGTACCATATAGTATATGCTCCTGGTAGTATTCTTTCTTTACTTTAGCAATATATTGTTAATATGTTAATAAATGTTTATTGCATCTTCATTTTTTAAAAAAATATTTATTTTTGTCTGCATCGGGTCTTTGTTACTGCACGCAGGCCTTCTCTAGTTGCGGAGAGCAGGGGCCACTTCTCGTTGCGGTGTGCAGGATTCTCATTGCAGTGGCCTCTCCCGCTGCAGAGCACGGGCTCGAGGCTCAAAGGCTCAGTAGTTGTGGCTCATGGGCCCAGTTGCTCCATGGCACATGGGATCCTCCCGGAGCAGGGATCGAACCCATGTCCCCTGCATTGGCAGGTGGACTCCAAACCAGTGCACCATCAGGGAAGTCCTTACATCTTCATTTTTAATGGCTGTATTATCTTCCAGTGCATAGCTGTAGCAAAATTTTTAAACCAGTCCCTTTGCTCATTTTGGTTATTTTCAGTATTTGTTATATAAAATTAGGGTGAATATCAAGATTTTGAACTGAGAACCAAATGACCTCACTGTAGGCACCAGAAAAACAATGTAGTATTGACCATTTTTATTTTTCATATTATGTACTAGGAAGTTATCTTACATAGAGCTGTTACTCTCATTTTTTTTGCTTGTTTAAATACCTATCATAGTTTATTTTGAACTTGACTGATATGCTTAGGAGATTTTTCTGTATAAATCAATGTCATTTTTCTCTCTAGAAATCAAATTCACTTTTTAAAAACGTCTCAAGTACATTTTTTATTTCTTCTTTTTAAAAAATATGTGTATATTATTTTACTGGATTCTTAAACTATTGCTTTCTTTGTTACCCTGCAGCTTTGATACCTAGAGGCAAATATTTATATCTTTGTGTTTAAGTTATTTTTTGACGTCAAAAATTACTGGATTGTGCCCAATATTCATGCATCATCTTAACAACTTGGCATTCATGAGGCTAGAGTTAAGTAAGTACATGTGCATGAATCTGAGTACATTGCTTTATCTTCATTTTTGCTAATAAAGCAATAACAAAAAACAGTTAAAATTCTTCAGAGGCAGTGTGTGATGAACGGTAAATATTCTGAATTATGAATTAACCCTTACTTTATTATATAAAAATTTGCAGTCATTTCAATGGCATTAAAACATTTATCTACTAATTAAATAATTCCTTAAAACAGGAAAGACCTATCACCAGTTATATCCAAGAAAATATATTTTGTCATGTTTATAAAGTTTGTTCTCCACATTCTTAGTTGAAACCTTTCACTTGAACACTGGGATTCAGTGGCATAATACTGCCGAGTAGAGTAGTGTTTCTCTAACGGTAGCAGACCTTATGGACACCTCTGAAGCTTGATAAATGCATATTCTCAGATTCCACCTCTCTCTCCAAGGTTGCACCTCAGTAGGTCTTGGGTGGCGTCTAGGAATCTGTGGCTGTTCTCAGTTATAAATAGGGATAAGAGTAACAACGTCTTCAGTTTATTATACAAGTAGCAAAAGAGAGCCTGCTATGTATTAAGCACTCAATAAATGCCAGTTTTTACCTTTACTGAGTGACTGTCTCAGTTACAAGGTGACCCCACAGGACGGAAATTGCGAGAGTTCGTGAACAGGAGTGCAGTGTGTTTCATAAGTTGTAGAGAACGAAGGCTGTGTTTCACACGTGCAGCATGTTGACATACTCATGTTCCTACATGAGCTGGGCATAATATCAAGGTTGTGTTGACTGCCTTTCCTCCTCTTTCAGTGTGGCTTTGTTTTAGCATAATGGATAACTTGTTTCCCAGGAGTTCCAAACTTTTCATTAATTATTGCTCTGTGTAGAGGATAGAAAATTTCCATTACAAACTGTGGTAAAAATATTGGGAAATGTAGTCCACATTCAAATATGGGCCTGTAATATTTTGTAGACCTATATTTTCAGGCCTATATTTTTCTCAAACTATAATATCTAACATTTGAAATAAATGAGGATAACTGTGAAAGCAAAAAGTTTTACAAAGAATTGTTACTTTTATACTAGAACAAGTAATATATGTAAAAGTCATATTTGAAAAGTATTTAAGTTTAATATAATAACAATTCTCAAAAGAGAACAATTAGTAAGTTTTAAATTTTTCGTTCAAATTAATTTGCCAATTTATAAAATGATAGTGGGGAAATTTTAAAATTTTATTACAGGCATTTTACTTTGAACCCCTTTTCAGTTTGAAAGTATCATATTATTTTATATTTTGTTAGTTACACCATAAAATTCTTTTGTGAATTCTGGGAACAAATTTCTGAACTTCTTCAAAAAGATTGCCAGAAAAATTCAGATACCTGAGAAGAAAAACAGTACCTCTCAGTTATGTGGGTTTTTTGTTGTTGTTGTTGTTGTTGTTGTTGTTGTTGTTGTTGTTGTTGGCTGCACCACGAGGCTTACAGGATCCTGGTTCCCCAAACAGGGATCGAACTCGGGCCCTTGGCAGTGAGAGCTCAGAGTCCTAACCACTGGACCTCCAGGGAATCCCCTCTCAGTTTTTCTTTAAAATAATTAAAAGTTAATGCTTACAGGTTTTGAAAACCTAGAATTTGGGCCTTTTAATAACTGGATGAAAAGCACTATGTTAGGATTTAATTTAGATGTTTTATAAAAATAAATAATATTTCCTGAGCTAAGGTTCTCATTTTCTCCTGACTGCCACTAAATGAAGGCCCCTTAGCCTGGTCACGGAATTGCTCTGCCTTCTTCTCCACCTGTCAGGTAACGTGGTTAATAGCTACCTGACTAGACTGTTTTCTCTGAAGTTAAAATAAGGTCACATTTATGAAAGTACTCTGAAGAAACGCAAGCTATTAGAATCACTTTTATATTAATAATGTTGCCATCTTCTTGGGACTTCTCGGTGAATTTGTTCAAACTGTGTGTGATCTAGTGGAGAGGAAATCTTTGGAGGAGGCATGTGACTTTATTAGCGAATCCAGCCACCTCTATATATCCATGGGAAAAATAGTGAGAAGCACACGTACAGTAGGTTGGTAAAGTAATTGTGAAGACATTAAAAAGTCAGTGTACTCAAAAAGAGTAACAAATGGGGTCCCCTCATCTTTTCCTTGGGGCTCTTGAAAGAGGGGACAGCGGGCAGTGAGGCCGTTTCCTTGCATCCTGATGTGCTAACCCTGCTCCTGCTCTTCTCTCCTGTGCTGCTCTGGCTGCAGGTCTCACTCCATCGGGTAAGCGCTGCCCCCAGGGCCCTGCCAGCTCCCTAGCAGCCCCCTTCCTCCCCGGAGCCCCACTGTGGGTGCGCTTCAGCCAAAGACCAGGTCTCTGTTGCTGAGAGTGTTCACAGCCAGGGAGAGTTACAGGGTATAGGGCACCTAATGCATTTGAATCTATTTCAGCCCCTGTGTATCTCACTTCTGAATCATTTACACGACTTTCACTTGCTGAGCCATCCCTCAGGAGTCTCTTCCTGCATCATGCCTTCTTACACTGGCAGAGGTCCTTAGAATTCAGAGAAGAGGAAAGTGGCAATTGCGAGCTGCGTATGTTTACGAAACTTTCAGAAAGTGAAGTTGAGAAACAGGAGTTTTTTCCTCTAGATTGTCGTGTTTTTCTGAATTCCTAGTAACTGTTACTTAGGCAGATGATTCACCTTCAACTTTCTGTACCTTCTGAAGTTGAAGAGGAGAAAGGCCACCGGAAGATCTCAAATGTTAGCAAGCGTGCAACTGTCAGTCCCAGGTCCTTGAATTAAGCCTCCTTTTAGGTAGAATCTTATTACATGCCTTAAAATTTTTTTTTCTTAAGAAAACTACCTGTATTTAAAGAGATGAATAATTTATAATGCTGATGAAGTTCTTTTAGTAATTCTTTTTTTAATGTAACTTATGAGGAAATATTTACCTATGATTTCAAAATGGAGTGTCTAGGGTAAGACCGTAAGTATCCTCTGCACTTCTTTGTCCTTTTCTTTCTGAGTTCTAGTAAAGTGCCGCCCCTACTGATGACCTCAGTGGATATTGTTGGGGAAGGTGATGAGTCTGATCCCCTACCTGTTAGCTTCCTGGGAGAAGAGCAGGCCGGGACTGTGGTGGAAATTGGATGAGGGCATGCTAGCCTAGGAAAAGGGACCCCATTTTCCTTCCTCCCTTCCTGCAGCCTGATTTCCGAGTGGAACTCACATAGAAATAACAGGCAGTCGATCAGAGGGAAGACGAGTTAGCCGCTGTAGGATCAACAGGGTGAGAAGGCTGATGATCTTAAGAGTTCTCAGAAAAGTTGATCTTTGTACCAGATGTCCTGGGATGGATGCAGAAGCCCTGCCACCATGTTGGACTGTGTGAATTGCGTTTACCTGGCATGTGTTTCCTTGATTGACTCATGTTAACTGCATACAGTCCTCTGGAGTGCTTCTCTACAATGGAATGATTAGCTTTTAGCTGCCTGGCTCTATGTGCTGGGCACTGCCCCTTGCCCCTTACTGTCTTCCTGAACAGGAGAAGGGAGCTGGACCAGGAGGGCATGTCCACCAGCTGTTGGGTTGACCTGGGGCAAACCAGACAGTCTCCTCCTCTCCTCCCTGGCCTACAGGGAACCTACAGGAAGTAAAATAATATGCAGCTATGGACCACCTGGTCTCCTTATTCCTTTGGAAGTGACTGTGGCCCATCCTACCCAACAAGAGCAAATCTCATCTTGGTGGGGTGTGCAGGGAACACTTCACATAGTTGAAATTGCTGTTTTGAAACCGTGAATAGGGAGTTTCTCATGTACTTATATTGTGCTATCTTCTTTGTTCTTTCTTTTTTTTTTTCCCTTTAATCTGCTTTTGCCCTGAAGCTACTCCATTCGCCACTCCATAAGTATGCCTGCTATGAGGTAATCTGTGTAAATTATTTTACATAATATCAATGTAGAATGTGTATGAACTGTTAACTTTATTGATAACTTGTGGTTTTTTTCCTTCTTTATATAAAGGGAAATGCCATGACCTATCTTATGCTCTTTTCTGAAGGCCCTCAGGAAAAAAGGCTGACAATCCTGTAGAAGTATTGTAGGTGTAATGGGCTTGGGCTATTGACCAGACACACTGGTTTAAATCCAGCCACTCTTGATTTGTGTGACCTGAGACAAGTTATTTACCTATCTCTGTCTCTATTCTCTTATCCGTATACTGGAATAAATAAGACCTACCTCACATGGCTGTTGTGAGATGTGTAACCTGTGTAAAGCACGCAGTACAGGGCGTGGAACATTCCAAGCACACTTGCAAAGGTAGAAATCCTTTTATTCCCACAGAATTAAATGCAAGGCTGGGAGAAAGTTTAAATGAAAAGGTAGGAGTCAAAGAGGGCTACAGTTCTAGAAAGGATATCATTAGGATTTTTTAAGGGATATATTAAGGCAAAGAGTCTGTTGAACAATAAAAATGTCATTGAAATTACTGGTGAGATGAAAACTCCTGAGAAAGATGTTCCTCTCGCTTCCAGTTGGCGTGACTTAGTGATACAATCAGATAAAATCAAAATAATAGTAATAGAGTATAGAGGAATGAATGTTAGATTGGAATCAGGAGATGTTGGTTGTAGTCCAGTTCTGCTAGGGGTGAACTTGGCAGCCTTGGGAAGGTCACCTCAGTGACAGCAGTTTCATCATGTTTAAAAATAAGAGGCTAGAACCAGATTTACTGCTCTTCCCTTGGTGCTTCCAGGAGCCCTGGTGCTTCCTTGGGCTGCCCTGGTTGGGGCTCCGTGGGAGGGGATCTAGTCTCTGGGACTCTCCCTCACTTCAGTCAGAACTGTGCCTCCTCTTCCTGCTTTTATATTATATACTGTGGTGTGAATACATTCTAGAGGGAGTTCAGTTACTCTAAATAGTTTGAGCCCACTGAAGCCAAATTCTTTCCAGGGTCATTTGCAGTGCTACAGGTTTGTAGTTGTATATGACATGATTAAATCTGAATAAACAGTTTCTCCATATTCCCCAGCATGCACTCTAGTGTAATTTGATTAGAGGAATGTCTGTTTTATTATATCTGATGATGTCTCTTCTACACTGGGGTTATGTGGTTACTTTGGAAGTTTAACCACAGCATTTGATTTCCCTAATTTGGTGGTAAGTAGAGAGCATAGATTCAAGATGACTTAGTTCATATTTGACTTGCTTCCCCTAGAATAAAAACACCAGAATTGAGCAGTGCAGCCTGCAGCTCTGAGCTTCTTTACTTGTTAAATTTTAAGTCTGGGTGTCCAAAAAAGCCTTGAAAAAAAATTAATACGGTTTTCCTCTGTGAACCAGGAATCCATCTAGTGACTTATGGGTCAGATGTATTCCTTGTGAGCTTGCCTGAAATTAACTTTAAAAAAAAAAAAAAGATTTTGCTCAACTAACATAAACCATGAACCATTAGGCTGAACTGTCTGCCCACTGTGGTCCTGTGCACCTGATGGATGACAGGTAGTTAGTCATGTGACCAGCTTGGCCAAATGAAACATGCAGTGGAAGTAAAGTGCTAATAAGTGTACACTTCTGAATCACTCTTATGTAATTTCACTAATATTTCATCATGAGACAAGTACGGTGGAGGATTACTCACAGGAATTCAACTAATATTTGAGTCATATACAAGGTGTGATGTCATGCTTGGGCCCTCTGAACTCACCACTGTTACTTCATACAGCCTGGATGCAAATGCATTTGTGACCATCCAGAGCATCAGAGTCTTGAGAGACAATCCCTAATGAAGCCAAATTCATTCAAAAACATATCCTCTACATTAGTTTCCTCTTGATAGTATTAGAGCCATGCTACAGCCCACACCATACAATGAGGCCCTTTTTTTATAACCATCCGCCCTTATGAAGTTTCTTTAGGCCATTCCTCTTATTTTATTTCTTCTGCACTCAAGAGAGAATAGCAAGTGGCTTATCAAGTATAGTAACATTCAGTTGAATTTTTTGACCTGAAAATGATGGCAGTTGTTGTTGCTGAAAGCCAACATGAACACAAGATTTTTTTTTTTTTTTTTTTTTCCTTTTTGCGTTATGTGGGCCTCTCACTGTTGTGGCCTCTCCCGTTGCGGAGCACAGGCTCCGGACGCGCAGGCCCAGCGGCCATGGCTCACGGGCCCAGCCGCTCCGCGGCATATGGGATCCTCCCAGACCGGGGCACGAACCCGTATCCCCTGCATCGGCAGGCGGACTCTCAACCACTGCGCCACCAGGGAGGCCCTGAACACAAGATTTAAGACACATTTTTAATTCAGTTCCTGTTTCCTTAGTTGGACTTGGTGATATCATTTTTAATGGTAATGATGTCATTAAGTCATAATGTCATGTGACCAAATCCAGTATAGGAAACCAAAAAGCACCAAGTGAAAGATCTAAATCTTAAAGTTAAAGATGGTATGTAGATTATTTAACACAGTGAATGAGTCACAAATAAATTGTTGATAGACAGCAAAGGTTCTGTCTGGTAAGAACAAGTAAGCATATCTTCTTTGGGAGGAAATATAACACGTGCTAATAGCACCATTTTGATCAAGCATTGAACAAGTAGTGAATATATTTCAGCCTAAAATAATGGACGCACTGACTTTCAGAAACACTGCTTCCTGGATATTGAGAAAATGCTTAGTTTTAAAACTTCAAAGTTTGAAAACATGTGAACCTTTTTTTTCCTTTAGCTATTTCTGTCTTGTCTCACATTCACTAAAATAAATGACTTTTAAAATTCCAAGTGGGAAAACTCGAATGTGACGTTCTTCAGATAGACTTTCTATTGGTTATAAAATAACTGAGCTGGGAAAAGGAGTGTTATGATAGAAACAATTGATTAGTAAATGAAAAATTAAGCTATCACTCCTTTGACTCGTTGGAAATGATGTACGGTGCACCATGGAATTATGACAGTTGTATCCTTGCCAAATGCTCTATTATTCATTCTATAGTTATCTATTTTACTTAGAAAAATTCCATGTCGGGTTATGGTTTCTGGGTCTAACCTAGCAGAAGTGAAATAAATTTTAAAACATGGTTGGTGTTGGTGGCAAACCAGCAACTAGCTCTGGTGCAGAGGTGATGTCTGCAAGTAAGAGCAGAAACCAGGCAGCACAGCACGATTGCTAAGACAGCTAGGTCTTCGGATCTGACCTCTTTTTTTTTTTATTATTTTAGGAATTCTCCTACTTTCAAATCATTTGAGGAGAGGGTTGAGACAACTGTCACAAGCCTTAAGGTACAGATAAAGTGAATTTTGTGTCGCTGGGTTCATTGAATCAGGACAGCTTAGGCATTGCTGCCATTGGCTCCAAAGGTGGGGCTACCAGCATTTGATGCAGCCAAGAAGGCAGCAGTGCACAGAGTCACTTTTCTTCACATATAAATCTATAAAGAAAACCAATATTGAATAGTGTTACTGTAGCCATACCAAGTTGTTTCTATAAATAAATCATTCAGAAGTGAACTGTTCGTTAAAGCGAATTGGAATTTGTGTTGATCTGTTCACTGGTTAGAACTCTTAATGCTGCCCCCCAAGAAGCAGATATGTGATAGATGACTGTAGATAGGACAAAGGATCTGTGAACTCTGAAATTAGAGTGTAAGTGAAAGTTCAGTAACAGCTCAGAGCTCCTCTGGTTTGGACACAGACCAGTAGAAATGAACTTGTCTCCATGCGCTATCCTGCCATCCACCGCCCATCAACACCACTTGCCTGCTCCACTCACAGACTGAGCAAAGCACAGCGTGGTTATCATGGAGGGAAAATAAAGCTGAATCACAAAATGCATTATTTTGTAATAGTGCATTTGTTCCCTGGGTATAAACTGAAAGTATACCTGTTCTATAGTCGGTGCTAAAAAAAAAAAATTCATTGAATTTATTGTTTGAGCATAGATAAGTTAATGTACAGAGGGTAAAAGAGCAAAAGTAACATCAGTCTAGTCCTAAAGGTATAGACTGTTTAAAACAGGAAAAGTCATTGATACTACTAAGATTTTTTAAAGATACCACCTAAACTTAATTACATCTTGATATCATTATCACTATTTTACATACAATCCATTTCTGTATTTCCCTATTACTAGGAAAATTAAGAATATGTGTGATCTTTAATCAGATCAAAAGCACATATAGGCTCATGCTGATTACCCAGCTGCTTCTGAATCATACAACCCTCACATGTGCTGCCAGATGAGAGTCTGTGAGGGTATAAGTTATTCCTTAGTCGAGGTCTTAGATGCTCTTATTGATTTTGACCTGGAGGGTCTTTCCCCTTAGAAGAGGCTTTCACATAGTCTTCTCTCTTCCAGACCTGTGATTAGGTGTTTAAGGCTCAAGAATGAAATTATTACTCAACATTTACCATGCTTTCATTGATTTCATTTACCAGCAGTCTCTAGTTGTGCAGTTTTACTGCTCTGCCTATCAACATTGTCATTTACTGAGGGACCCGGAGGAGCCATTAAATTGCCGCTGTTTGTAGGAAAACCTTTCTATGGGTAGAGACCTGCAGTGTCACAGACACTTCTCATGCCAGAATATCTAGTTTCAAAACAAAAGATTCTAAAAACCCCAGGAGTTAATTTCTCAACATTTGGTTCTCAGCCTTAGTCAATCCAAGAAGGAGGGATTCTGTTGTCAAGTTCTGACATAGGAGAAGTTGTACTTTTTAGGTTTTCTTTAGAAGAAGGAGGTATGAAGAAGCAAAAGAAGAATAAAGAACAACCTGTTTTCATTTGCTTTGGGGAAACTCTGGTTAGCTCACAGTTCATATATGAGTTAAGTGTCTGATCCACACTGTCAGCCTCTCACTTTTCTCACCGCATCTGGATGGAAGGTACAAGGCCTGCCGCCTTCCTCAGACATGCACAAAACTAACTCAGCCAACTGGATACTAGCCTGTGTCAAGACCTCCTGAAAGCAGATTCTGTGTCTGCATGATTGTCCATGGGTTTAACAAGACTCACAGCCCACCCACCGCCTAGTTTCTCTTTCTCTGCCCACACAGGCAACGGAGAATAGCTAATAATCATGCTGTGTGTCAAATCTCCCACTTCCTCAATAATTACAAAGTTCTCATTCCTTTTTTCCCCTCCAGACTAAACAATAGATGTTTAACCCTTCTGTGTATAGTTTATGTTCTGCATAGTTTTCTTTTGTGTTCTGAATCTTCTCCAAAACTTCTGTAACTTTTCAATCCTGAGGTTATTTCCTGCTGAGGGAATGACTCATGAATCAGTACAGATGAGTGAAATTCCTTGCAGGTCTATATGCTGTATTTCCACTCACACATCCTGCTTTAAGCTTGATTTTTCAAACACCACTTAAAAGGAATCGTGTTCATATTTGTGTTCTATTAGAAGTAATGTTCTGCTGTGAAGCGAGGTCCGTTCCTGCCATCTTCGCACACAATCTGTCACACCATCTGGCATTTGCACCCAATGGATTGTTCTTATTTTATACCCAATTGTGTAGATAGTTTGATTTTCCATGAAAAACTTGCCAGTTCATCAAAATCATATAAAATGTAGTCCTTTCTGCCTACATCCTTGTAATACATCAATGTATTACTTGACATCTTGGCTGGTCTCACCTGTACACTCAATAAGCACAATTTCTATTTCATCTAAAACAAGCAAACAGAAAACAGACCCAGAATCAGCTCCTATGAAACCATATTTGGAATGTTCTACTATGTTCCAGTGAATCATAAGCAACTACATCCCCTCCGACCGTTCTGCACCCATGTCAAGCAGAACATATTTTTAGTGCCCCTACTTTTTGGTGAGCACATTGTACAGCCTGAATTAAAACCATTTAAGAAAGTAAGATATGGGCTTCCCTGGTGGCGCAGTGGTTGAGAGTCCGCCTGCTGATGCAGGGGACACGGGTTCGTGCCCCGGTCCGGGAAGATCCCATATGCCATGGAGCGGCTGGGCCCGTGAGCCGTGGCCGCTGAGCCTGCGCGTCCGGAGCCTGTGCTCCGCAACGGGAGAAGCCACAACAGTGGGAGGCCCGTGTACGGCAAAAAAAAAAAAAAAAAAAAAAAAGTAAGATATACTTACTCTTTCTTTGTGTCCTTTCAACCGGATACTTTTTTTTTTTTTTCCTTTTTTGTGGTATGTGGGCCTCTCACTGTTGTGGCCTCTCCCGTTGCGGAGCACAGGCTCCGGATGCACAGGCTCAGCGGCCATGGCTCACGGGCCCAGCCGCTCCGCGGCATGTGGGATCTTCCTGGACCGGGGCACGAACCCACGTCCCCTGCATCGGCAGGTGGACTCTCAACCACTGCGCCACCAGGGAAGCCCTCAACCGGATACTTTTATTATGAAAGATCAGGAAGCCCAGGTCAGTAATTCAAATAATTTTTTTTTGCAAAGAGCAGTTATAGTGTTGGGGACACAGTGACAACTTCTTGGATGAAAAACCATTTTGAAGGGAAGGGTCCGGGAGAAGCTTATTGTTCACATCTCTGCTTAAGCAGGTCCTTGGCTAAAGTATTGTAGTGTGTGGTTATTAAACCCGCATGGTTAGGAAACCCCTTTAGTCCACTCCTTTCTTGGCCAAACTGCTTTATTTCCAAGTGGTTTCCTCCTTCTTTATTTTTCTATTTTGATTTGAGAAATCAAGAACTAGAAGAGAAGAACAAAACAAAGCCCAGAAGAAAACATCAGTAATTGGTATTCACCTGATTTCAACACTGTGTGACTTCTGTTGCTAAAGAGAATGCGACCAAAGAGGAGGATGGGAACTATTAATAGAGTTAATTACATTGAATTAATCTTGCCTCTCTCAGAAAAGAAATAACCATAGTGAACAATCAGAGAGTTGAAACCAACCCCCTGCTTCTTTCCAGTGCTAAGATAACAGAGTGGAGGAGGGATCAGTGCTCTGTCCCTGAGGTCTGCAAACTAAGGTTTATGGGCCAGATTCAGCTGGTTGCCTATTTTTGAGCCATCTGTATGTTAAGAATGGTTTTCACTTTTTTTTTTTTTTTTTTTTTCTGTGGTACGCGGGCCTCTCACTGTTGTGGCCTCTCCCGTTGCGGAGCACAGGCTCCGGACGCGCAGGCTCAGCGGCCATGGCTCACGGGCCTAGCCGCTCCGCGGCATGTGGGATCTTCCCGGACCGGGGCACGAACCCGTGTCCCCTGCATCGGCAGGCGGACTCTCAACCACTGCGCCACCGGGGAAGCCCTCACTTTTTTTTTAATGGTTAAAAAAAAATCAAAGGAAGAACAATATTTTGTGATTTGAAAATTAAATTACACGAAATTCACATTTCAGTGTCCATTCATACAGCCTTTATGGAACACAGCCATGCTCATTCACTTGTGTATTATCTTGGCTGCTTTCTACAATGGCTGATTTGAGTGTTTGTGACAGAGACGATGTGGTTCCCAAGCCTAAAATATTTATAATCTGTCACTTTCCAGAAGGAGTTTTCCAATCCCAAGCAGAGTGGAAAAATTCAACTTAGTAACTGAACTCACAGAGGCAGAGAGGGATTTTAATAACAATGGGAGAAAAGTTTGTGTGTGATTTGCGATGACTGAACTGCTTTTAAATCCTGGTTAAGGTTTTAAAAGGGCAGGCCAGGCAATTGGCAGGTACATTTCCCTGTGTGGTTTATATCCTTGTGAGTGATCATAAGTGACAGTGAGGTGTGGACAACATTTTGGGAAGAGCAACATCTTCTATTCTATACCTTTCTTTTCCTCAAAGTATTTTTCCATATTGTTAATGGTTAAAGGAAGGCCAATGTGGCCATTAACAAGACTTGCATTAAGCATTGTGGACCATTAAATATTCTTTTGAGAGACCTTATAATAAGGAATTTTTCAAAATACTTAACCATGTTTCTTAATTATAAATTGATTTCTTCCTGACTATATTCTTATTAGCCAATAACAAGGACACAAAAAGAGAGCTTCGTAAAGCATCATAACTTTGCATTTTAAGGTATATTCCTCCTATAAAGACAACTGCCTGGAAAGATGTGAGAGGAGCAGTGCTTAAGCCATGATTCATCTCCAACTCTCAAAGTATTAGAAACCAGAAATCATGTTCCATTGAGCCACTCTGCTTTTCAAGAGACATTGTTCAGAAATCCAGATTGCCTTGCTAAATCCCAAATGGAAAACTCAAGCTGGAGTCAACTAAAAGGCGTTCACACATTTGTGAAATTGGGGGAATTTATCTAATATCCCATTCCATTTGATTAAATCGGTTCTCTGGGTGAGTGAGTAGATGGTGCAAATCCACAGATCTGCATACGCCCCTGAAGGGACTGAGAATTTTAGATGTAGAAGACACAGAGAGAGAGTCGCTAAATCTGTACAAATTAAAGTTTCGAGTCCAGTCGCGGAACCCAAATATGAATGATATCCTAGCCCCGTGCTAAAGGAAACTAACTTCTCTACAGCCTTTGCATCCCCTTTCAAGAAAACAAGTAAATTTGTGAACTTGAAAGCAGTCGATCTTATTTTTAAAATTACAGAAATAACGAAATAACTGCATGTGTGCGTCTCAACCCGTTTCAGACGAAAGTAGGCGGGACGAACCACGGCGGAGGCAGTTTCGAGGAGGTGCTGAGCTCCACGGCCCAAGCCAGCGCGCAGAGCTCGGCCGGCGGCCCCCGGCGGGCAGAGGGGGAGGAGCTGCAGTGCTAGGGCCCCGCCCGCGCCCGCAGCCGCCTCCAGGGACCCTGCCCTGCCCGCGCGCATCCGGATATGAAGACCAGAATCCCACTGGAAGACCCAGGCCTTGACCTTGTTCTTCAGATGGCTTCTCCTGAAAGTTTAATTAAATGATTTCCACTTGAATTTGTGTTGATGATGGACCACGTCACCATCACACTTTAGTATTCATAGATTGTCATCTTTTAAAATGTCGGCTTCAGGTACACAGTTGGTCACGACCCTTGTTTTTTGTGTAATTCAACGTATTTTCCAAACATGTAGCTATTAATTATTTGCTTTGATTTTTGCTTGGACTCCTGTACGAAGTGCATGTCTTCGAAGGCTCGGTGCCCCCTTCCAGTTCTGTCCACAGGATGGAGCTCTTTCTGACCGTCTCTAGCAGTGAATGGGATGACACTAAGAATTTCATGAAACTGTTTCCGATCTCCCTCGCCTACTTTAATTCCTTATGTTTATTTAAGCAATTAAAATAATTGATTTTAATGACGACTTTGAATTCTTAATTTCTTTACGTTTCAGTTCTGCTGATGACCTTGAAAGGTGGTAGGTATAATTCTGCAGATGCTATTTTAAATCAACTTCTGCTAATTTGGGAAATATGAGAGAGGATATGTAAGTAATTATAACCTCAACTACCTTAGGATGCTGAAACAATCTACGATTCTAAAATTCTCTCTAATCTACCTAGAGTGGTACTTAACTTCGTAACTACTGAGTTAAGTAGGCAAGAGATAGCTGAAAAGGGAATTGCTAGAAAATGGGAGAAGCAGAGTTCCGCAACTGTTTCCAGTTTGCAAATTGCTCACAAGAATGAAAAAAGCATCAATCAGTACAATCAGATTTCTGCAGTACTGTTTACCTTCCACATCATATGCTTCTTTTTTCTTCTAAATGGGAACATACATTTGTTATTAGGTAGAAGGTAGCATTTGTTGTTAGTAGCATCCTATAGCTACATTTTTTAAATGTACACTGTAGAATGTAGAATAGACCTACCAACTAAAAACTCAAAATTTAAATAAGCAATATATATAACTATATATTATATATAAATAATATATAATCCATATAATATACATAATATAGATAGCAATATATATAACTATATATTATATATAAAATATTCATATAATATACATAATATACATAATAAAATAATATATAATCCATATACATAATATAGATACATAATATACATAATATATATAATAGATAATGTATAATATATACATAATGTATAATCCATATAGTATACAATATATATAACTATATATTATATATAAATATATAATCCATATAATATACATAATATAGATAGATAGTAACTTCATTGTTCATTTTATAACTTACTATTAAATAGAAGTGGATATATGTAAATAGTGAAATAAGACCAACCTAAAAATTTCTATTGAAGTTAATGGAGCAGGACAATCCATACACCTAACTGAAAATCGAATTGTTTCAGGGCCATATAATCTCTGAGCCCTGAAATCTCAGGAGCAATAGGTGTGGGGCTATAAACTTGAACCAGAGTGGACAAAGGAGCCCTGCCAGTAGGAGCGTTGGCATTCTCCCTAATTTATCCTTCCAGCCTGCTGGTTGAAGCCAAACCTTGTCCAGCTGGCTTGTGACTGTGTTGCTCACCCACTGCTGCAGTGTGTCCTTGGTCTCTCTGTGACCAATCTGCAGTTGCCTGGTCACCTTTTGTAAACTCACTGCCACCTTCTTTTTGATTGCATTCAGCATGCTGTATTGTATTAGAAAATGCAGTTATGTTGCTATAAACATATTTTCATTCACCAACCCATTTCTGCACACAATAGTCTCAACCCTACAATCTGAAAACACAGTATTAAAATTAGGTAGAAAAATAATCAAGAAAATTAGTGTTAATGCCTCAAAGCTCAAATAAAATAAAATAAATTTTATCTGTTTATTTTATTTTATTTATTTATTTTAATTTTTTTTGGCTGTGCCAGGTCTTAGTTGCCGCCATGCAGAATCTAGTTCCCTGACCAGGGATTGAACCCGGGTCCCCTGCATTGGGAGCACGGAGTCTTAACCACTAAACCACCAGGAAAGTCCCTAGCTGTTTATTTTAAACCATTCTTCAAAAATTCTTATTTCATCAGTTTTGTAAAACCTATATTCACATCACCTCTATTAATTGAAAAGTTTGTTTTAATTAAAATTATGCCCTCTGATCTGGGAGCGATATAATGGCCATGACATATCTTTTTTCCTTTTGTCATGAGATGTGTGAGTAGAATAATTAAATCAGTTGTTGTTGGTAGGTCTCATCTTCTCACTGCTTAATCACTCAGGAGCTGCTCGTGTCTCCCTGACTTTGCACAGGCAAGTGTGTCCCCACTTGACTGGCCGCTGAGTTGCCCTATTTTGTCCAGCTGGGCTTAGTTCACATGCAGTAGTTTAAAGTGTTCCACAAGTACTGAACGGTATTTGCACACAATGGACATAGCCTTTTGCTAACAAATCAAAACGACTTCAGGTCAGGCCAGCCAAGTATACGAAATGCCACATGTATGATACCAAAAGTGCATCTCAATAATTGAAAATTCCAATGTGAATTGTGATTACAAAATAAACTTTTTTTTAAGTAAGCCATTCTGTAATTTAACCATTCATTACTTTTTAAATCCTGTTGCTTTGATGGAAAATATTCAGAAATTTACACTGCAAATTTATCTTAAACTCATATCTCGTAGACTATGACTATCGGTAGGTCATGTCAGCAAAGCAATCTGTATCTTTCCCTAAATTACACATTTTCTTATAAATCTGCTCTTGAACCATAGACAACAGAACAAACTGCCCTGATAAGCCATGACACTCACAGTGGTCAACGTGAAGAGAACTCTGGGAATCTAAGCGGCTCTTCTGCCACAGTGCATTGTTCCAAAATTACCCATCAGCTTGAAAGTTGTTGAACTTCACTGTAAAATGGTGCATAAGGTTGTGAACTTTAACCCCAAGCCTCTCCTCTCACTTTTTATTAAATTGGAGTGTGGATGGGTACAATAAAGGAAGGTGGTGATAAGGTTAGAAAGTGATATAAATATATGTAAAGCAATTTCTTCAAACCTGGCGTTCAAATATAATTTCAAACTATATTTGGCAAAATCTTAGTTATTTTTGATAATCTTAATTTAAAAATGGTAAAATTCTTTATTCTACATTTCTACTTTGTTTCTACCATAAAGAGTATATATATCAAGGCAAACCACAAATAACATTATCCTAAGTCTCCCATAGAAGTCATCCCCAATCTCACTTTTGTCTATAAAGACTGGCAAGTTACTTAAATAAAAATGCTGGGTACAGAGGATTCTCTTCCCAAGGCACTTCGTTAGTCATTTATCCCAGAGCATATGTTACAAGACTTTAAGATGAACAGGTTGGCCATTCTGTTAGAATTAGTATTTGTTAAATATAAGGGCATTGAGAATTACAGAAGAGCTAGGGAAATGGTAGCCCACAGACAATGGGAAAACAAGGAATTGTTTTGGAGACAGAACCACCCCCACCTCCACCCGACCCGGATCAGCCCCAGGGACCAGGCAGGGAGAACTAGCCTGAGGTGCCCCCTGCAGACCAACCCTTCCAAATGCTCCTCTTTTTGAGTGCGGGGTAGTCTCTTCCTCATTACCAAGAGGTAACAAAGAATTATGTTTTTGTTGAGTTCATGTTGGAGGAGGTCATCAGGAGGATGTGACCACCAGCTGACCAGAGAGCTGGGCCCAGGCAATTGGAGCCTACTCACCCCCATCCCTGTGCGTGTAATGTGTGTTCCACCTACCATTCCCACACTAGGAGCTGTTTCAAGGATGCTGCCTTGAGACGGTAATGGTTGAGACCATCTGGACGGTACACATGACTGACTGAAGCCAGTTAAACCTTCTATATAAACTCAAGATTCTGACAGGCGAGTGCAGAGATCTTGTCTTGAGGCCGCTCCAGACAAGCTGCATACGTAAGTTGCCTTGCTTATGAACTGGCCACCTACTAAGCTGGAGTGGCTGCCTCTTCTGCAGTCTCTCCTTGCCCTCCGTGTAGGGGAGCCAGTCTGCGAACCAACAGTTCAACCCAAGAATAATTATTTACTCGGCAACATAGTTCTAGGGTTTGTTATTCAGAAGACCAGTTCCAGACAAGTAGCACAGGTATCTAAGAAGAAAAAAACATTAGATTGATAATGCTTAACTATTTGTAGACATTGGCTGGTGAATGCAATAGCTATCTTCTTTTACTGATCTTCGTTTTGTTCTTATTAAAGGATATTTTATTTACAACACCATTACATTTTGTTTTTAAATTAATTAGCCCAATAAGGAAGGTTTAGGACTAAGTGTGAACCCTCATTTGGTAGGTAAATGGAAAACTGAGATAATGATTGTGACCAGTATTAAGTCTGACCCAGTAAAGACTTCGAGAGTCTCTGTGTGGATTTATGAAAATTACAGCAGGCAAACAACCCAAATCAAACTCCAGGGCCACAGAAAATCTTCTGGTTATAAATATTTGAACTTTATCAAGGGTTATTTTGTGTGCATGTTTTCATGCCAGGAGAAAAAACTCCAAAACACTGATAGATATAGTTGTTTTCTTCTTAACCATATCTCCAATTAATAACCAGACTTTGCTGACTTTCAACTATTTACTGCTTTTTACATACTGTTGCTGTGATGCAACAGCATTTCAGTGCAGAGCAGCACTGCTCTTTTCAATGCAGATCAGCTCTATGTACACATTCGTGTTGCTGCTAAAGAGATCATGCACCTTGCTTCCGGCAGATTGGGTATCCATGGTTACTGCAAAGAGTTTCCAAAGAAACGGTGCCTAGGATTCTCACCATGCCAGCCTTTTTAGGCCTTCTTCAAATGGAAACTGATATCTGAATTAAAGGGACAGGCATCATGCTCCCACCAAACTACTGAGCAGGTTTGCATGGATAGCCTTCCTTTCCTCACCGTTCAGTGGCTGTGCAACATGTAAAGGCAAGCGGGCAGATTACTTACCCTATGAAAGGGAAATGAGGGGAAGAAGTCGGGTCTGATGTATTCTCTCCATAAGGTCCCGTGACCCAGTAATAACTCATATATTTCTCATCTGGTGATAAATATTCTTATCATCAAGGTCTGAAGAATATAAATCAACCAGGGAAAAACAGGAAGAGAAATGCCATTTGAGGCCGCATGCCCAGATTTATATCCCCAAATGAGAGAAAGGATTGAGGGTGACGGGGGCAGAACCAGTTACCAGGTTTACGAGTCTGTGATCAGGGACCTAAAGCAGATCATAGTGAATTAAAAACCTGGCTGCAGAATCTGAATAAAGCAACCTTTCATCTGATGGGAGAATGCATTATGATACTTTTGTCTTTCCTGGATCCTTATCACTAAGCCAGCTGAAGAATCTTCTTAAAAGCAATCATAATTAAATTTTCTATTGTTCAACGAATCTGGCCTTCAGGGAGGTAGGTTATTAACTCAGAATAAGATGACTTAAAATCAGTAATAAATATTCCAAAGTTTAAGGCTTTAAAAATTTATTTATTCAGTTCATAAAAAGCCCCCCCCCCCACCCTCCAAGTCTTCATCCATGGCATTTTCAGGACCACACCCTGTTCTGTAGCTTCTTTTACTGTCCAAATTGTATCACGTTTCTTGCTGGAGTCCAGGCAATTGAAAATAAACAGACTCACATCTGGGGAATCAACAGACCAACAGTGGCAAAACACAGTACCATGAAACAGAAGAATAAAATGTTTGTTACAGGAGTGCATCTCACGAGTGTGGCTCACTGGCGGCGGCAGCTATGTTAGCGTTTCTTTCTGCCTCAAGTTCAGAAACAAGCTGGGCTATCTCAGGGTGACTGAATTTTCCTGCAATGCAAGAAGATAGGGAAAAAGATAATGACAAGTGAATACATCAGTTTCTCCAGTTGGATCCTAGGGCTTGTCAGGAGCTCGATTTTGTGATCTGACCCATACTTCACTCCAACGCAGAGTAAGATTCCAGGTCCTGGAGAGAGGCCAGAGGCAACCACTCGGAGCTTACGCTAGTCACCCCAGATGCTATCAAGCGTAAGGATGAGAATCAGGCAAAGAACTACAGCTCAGGCAGAGCCAGGGAAAACCTCACCAGGCAGCCTCCGAATACCCCTACCAGGAACTCCAGGGCAACTCAGGGAGGATGGCGTCCAGAGAACTGAGAACAATCGCTGTCCATTCTGAATCTGCACTTAGTTGTGGGGAACAATGCACCCGCATATAAAAAGCCTGATGGGAAGACCAGGGGGTCTGGGCTGTCCCAGGATGCAAACAAGAGTGCAAACATCTACAATGAAACCAGCTAGTCTGTGCTGTCTTCCTGGCTCCTTGGCATCCTCTGGGCTTCTGCCCTGGGCAGCAACCACGCTCCGAGCTATCTTAGGTGGGTGGTGGCTAGCACGCGGTGGGGGTGGGGGTGGGGTGTTAAACCCACCGTCTCTTCTTCCCTGACTGTATTCTCTTGCCAGTGCCTTTTGTTGCTTGCTCTTCATTCCACAGTTAACTCTAGTCCATTGATTCGCTATGCTCAATCTCTTCTCTGAATGTCCCCTTCACTTTCTTGCCCTGACACCTACTCGTCCTGAGGATACAGCTTTCTCTGCAGCCCCTCCAGCCATGGCTGTCTTCTGTCTCATGCAGCTCCTACCACCAGGCCAGGGCTTGTCCTCCACGCTCCTCGCTGCTTCCAGGCCACCCTCTGCCCCACTGTGTAAAAGTCATGCTGTCAAGACTTACCATCATTCCACCAAAGCTGCTTTTACCAAGGACACCGATCAGCTCCATGTTGCTAAATCTGACGGCTACTCCTGCCTCTTGAAACACTTTCTTCCCTTGGCTTCTGGGACCCCTGATTTTCTTCCTCCAAACCTATTCTTCCCCCATCTTTCCTGTCTAGTGGAAAGTCCAAAATCCTCAGACTCCTCTTACAAACACCCCATACACAAATCCTATCGACTCTATACTCAATATATATCCAGAATCTGACTTCTTACTTTTTTCTACCATTACTACCCTGGTCCAAACCAGGGCAAGAAATGGTAAGAAATCATTTCTTACATCATTTACACTGTTCAAGTTTACTAATTTTTTTCCTAGAAATAGTGCACCAGAGTGCAAAGTGCAGTGAATCTTAATCTCAGCTCAGCTGTGGGCACATCACCCTCTTTCCAGGCTCAAGTTTCTTCCTCAATAAAACGTGGAGTTTAAACCAGATGACCTTCCAGCTCCCATAGTTTTTGATTGTACTAGTATTCTCATGTTTCATTTTCTATTTTTCATTGTGAATGTACCAAAATAGAAGATAATAGTATTAAAATGCAAAGAACAACATAAACATGACATATTTTTATTACCTTATTGGGGAAATATGCTATCTAGTAACCCAATCATTGGTCAAACGTTTTTTGGTAAAGAGTCAGATAGTAAATATTTTAGGTTTTGTGAACTATTTGGTCTTTGCTGCCAACTACTCAGCTCTGCTGCTGTATCATGAAAGCAGTATAGACAACAGAGAAAGAAAGAGCATGGCTGTTTCAGTAAAGCTTTATTGATAGAAACAAGCAGCAGCCAGTTTGGCCCACGGGCTAGAGTTGGCTGACCCCTGGTTTACAACATTATTCCATTGAACCAAAGTCAAACATTTTGAGCATCACCTATATCAAGGACAGATAAGACAAAGCTGGTTGGTCTCAGCCCTCAAACAGCTTACGATAGGGTGGGGTGGGCAAGTGGGGTTTTGGAAAGAAACCCAACGATGAACATCATTACGGAGAATGCAAGTCAGACTGTGACAACGCTAAGGCAAGCTGCAGACCAAGGGCAGATTGAGCAAAAAGAAGGGAACGCTCAGCTGTGACAGGGAAGATCAGGAGAGGAAACCAGACAGCTGAGTGGCCTTAGCCTGCAGAGCTGTTCAGACGACTTAAAAATTGTCAAGATTTTATTTTTAAGGAAGAGGAAAGCCACAAACGTTTAAAAAACAAAGAGGTGATGATACCTATATCTACAAAGGAGGAAAGCACTGAGACAGGCAGGATGAACTCATGAGCCTAGCAGATTAAATTAGGTGGTTATAACAACAGTCCAATACAGAAATAATGAGGGCCTTGTCTAGGGCAGACGTAGTGGGGCTGGAAAAGAGAGAAGGAAAATCAAATCAACTTCATTACAAAGCAAATCATATTTTGGAGCGTATTTTGGAGCTGGGACTTTCCTCTACTTGATGAGGTCACAAAAGGGTCCAGAGAGGTCCCCCCAAAATCATTGCTAACAGTATTCTCAGGGGAGATGGAGGCTGAGCTGAGCCTGAAGAACTCCCAGGGAAGAGATGGAGTTCTACTCCAGGGAGCAACATGACATCAGCGGTCAGTGCACCTGGTGCCTCACTCTAGAAGCTGAATCAAAATGAAGCTAGCGGGCTTCCCTGGTGGCGCAGTGGTTGGGAGTCCGCCTGCCGATGCAGGGGACGCGGGTTCGTGCCCCGGTCCGGGAAGATCCCACATGCCGCGGAGTGGCTGGGCCCGTGAGCCATGGCTGCTGAGCCTGCGCGTCCGGAGCCTGTGCTCCGCAACGGGAGAGGCCACAACAGTGAGAGGCCCGCGTACCGCAAAAAAAAAAAAAAAAAAAAAAAAAAAAAATGAAGATAGCTAAGGCTTATTGCCAGCCATTATTCTAAGCACTTCACATATATCCTCAAATAACCCTATAAAGTAGATTTTGTAATTATCCTCAAGTTAAAAATAAGGAAACGAAGGCCCAGAGCTAGGTTAAGTATTAATTTACTGGAAGTTACATAAATTGTATGTGGCAGAAGCAGGATTCAAACCCATGCAGTTTGACTTTAGGCCTGTGCTCTGAAGAGCTAAAATGACGACGGTGACTTCAGCTGTTTGGAGTTTTCTCTTTTTAAGTCTCTATTTCTACCTCCACCTTAACATGACCTGACATCTATAAAGCACTTACATATTATAATGCATTTGACATATATTATCTCTCTTGAATCTCAAAACCAGCCTGTGTCTTAAGCAGGGTATTATGATTTCCATTTTTCAGAGAGGTCAGGAGACTGCCTGGAAGCACACAGCTAGTATGTGTGATGTGAACCTGGCGCTCAGCCTCCAGGGCGGCAATGCTCTTGTGCACTAGGTCACCTCATACCATAAATCCCACCATTTGCTTCTTAGATGCTCCATACGAAAGTGTCAGAGGAGGGTAACAACAGTGGATATATAATATAATGTTATGACTAACATTATATACACTATGAGTAAATTAAGCCAAACTAAAGTGATGCTTATTGAAAACAGCATTGCGTACCTGCTGTGGAATCGTAGAAGTCCTGCAGTCTCCCAGGTTTGTTCTCAAGGTCTTCATATTCAGATGCCTGAAGAATCATTTCACATTGGTCCAGCTGCTTCACAAATTTAGCTTCTGCACTAGATTGGGTCTCATATTCCTAAGTAAAGGGACAATTAAAGCCACATGATTAGGGCTGCATGATAGGTTATTCCAGGAAAATTCTCATTCTGGTACCTGAAATCAGAGTCACAGCTAAAAGCACATTCTGCACTGGCCACATTTCTCCACTGCATACAAACCCATCATAGAGACTAGTCACCTGCAATTCCACAGCTTAACAGCGGCGCTGTACGTGGGAAGGCGGTGCTCACAGCTCCATCTATTCCACCCGATGCCTGAGAGGCCTCATGTGTTCACATGGACACTTCCAAGCATTTTCCTTCCTGTTTAGTAACTTATCTTCAAGATCATTATTCTTTAATCGACCTGAGTAGAGCAGGTCTTTTCAACTTCAAGCTAATATTTCATCTTATGCTTCTCAAATTATTTCCCTCTCCATTTAATGTCGCGTTTCCTTTTGAAGTGAATTTCTAGCTTTCTCATTTAATTTCAGTTACCACTCTACAATGGAAATCTCTGTCCTTGTTTTCCAAACAGGGAGGAGTTAATCAAGTCCCTACGGGTTATGACTCTTGAGGATACAGCCAGGGCCTCAGAACTCTTCATGCCACGGGTATGTGCATGTGTTGGTGGCAGGGAGGCGGTGAAGGTAGGGGACGGGGAGTGGCTTTTTTACCTTTCCTCTTCCTTTTGTTCCCTCCCTCCTCAGTGCAGACCAGAAATGAGAGGCAGTCTGCTTCTTAGTGCATGACACATGTCACAAAACCACCAGTCCCAATTAATACTATATAGAACCATTCTTCTATTAAGACCAAAGTATTCCCAACTGATTTCCCTGCCAAGTTCTCATTTGTAATTCCACCCTGTGTTCAGATAATGAACCTGTCGTGCTTTCTCAGCAGGGTGATGTGATGTGAATCACTGAAGATTTCTTGGTTTTTATTAGATGCAGCTCTGATTGGGGTTTTCAGAACAACAGAAGGATGAGGATTTCAAGCAGGAAAGAGATACAAGTTCCAGGTTCTCAACATGGAGGACGGAAGGAAAGAGAAAGAGAGGAAAGGAGAGGAAGATCAATGGTTACCTCCCTCTCCCTTGGGGAAAGATTGGCCCTACATGAAGTACTGACATATATAAAGTTTGTTTTTTATGTGTTCCCCTTTCCCACCTCCTAGTGACTCTCCCTCTGGGACCCAGGACCCTCATGTTGCTGTATATGAAACTACCCACCAAAATACTGCACTTGTACTTCAAAGGATAGAACAGAGAGAGGCTTTTTTAAGGGGTACTTGTTAACCCAACAGTATCTTCAGCTGTATGCTGGGAAACAATCCAAGGGCAGGTGAGTGTGCCAGGCATTCAGCATATGGCAGGGAGCACCTCTTGCTTTGCCTTGGGATTCAAAGGGTTATTGCTTTAAAGCAAAATGCAGGTGGTAGGGCGGATATCTTTCTGTGATACTTCGAGGAAAAAAATGAAAATGTTTTCTCCCTTGACTTACTAAAATTTGACTTCACACTTCTATGGTAAAAGATAAATTATAATCAAGGATATTTAATTGCTTTAACTAGATGTGACCCTCTGGGCTGATAGCTATTTACAGTTATGAATAGCAGTGATTAACATTTCAGAAATCAATCAACTGCCATTTTCTATGTAACCAGTACTAAGTTCCCTGGGTACAGAATGACCCTATTTTCCTAAATCAAAATCAGAACATATGGACTGGAGACAGAAAAATAGAGTGTACTGTGTACTGTGTGTCAGGCAATGTTCTAACTGCTTTACATATATTCATTTGATTGCCATGCAACCCTATAAAATAGGTATACTACTATTAGTACCATTTTACAGATGAGGAAATTGAGACACAGAGGGGTTCAGTAAGTTGCCCAAGATCACACAGCTAGTACACAGAGGAGCCAGTAATTTGAACCTTGGAAATCTGGTATTGAAGGCAATATACATGAATCTAAAACATGCGTAAGTTAATATGAGAGTCTGTTCTCTGTTGAATAGTGTTCCCACAAAATCATGTCTACCTGTAACGTACGAATGTAACCTTATTTGGAAATAGGGTCTTTGCAGATGTAATCAAATTAAGATAAAGTCATAATGGATGAGGATGGATGTTAATCCAATGACCGACATCCTTACGAGAGGGAAATCTGGGCACAGATACAGACACAGGAAGAACATCACTTGACTAAGGAGGCAGGGACTCGAACAACGTATTCAGAAGGCAAGGATGTCAAAGCCGGAAGATGCATTCAGCAGAAGCTAGGGAGAGGCAAGGAAGGATCCTCCTCCAGAGCCTTCAGGGAGCATGGCCCTGCCAACACCTTGATTTGGACTTCTGGCCTCCGAAACTGTGAGACAATACATTGTTGTTTTAAGCCATCCGAGTTCATGGTAATTTGTTACAGCAGCCCCTGGAAACCAAGGGTCTCTTACAATTAATAGTAAGTAACTGACACAGTATCATGAATACAAAAGAACTATAAATGCTTGTTCAATTAATTAACATACAGCATAATGACATAAAGAAAATGCTGAGTTAGGAGGCAGGCTTGTGGCCTTGCTTTGTCACCAGCTAGCTAAGAGACCTTGGGCAAGGCAAAGCTTTAGTCTCCAGTCTTCTTATCCATAAAATAAGGGAGTTGGAAAGAGGCTTTCTTTCAGCTTATACCCGTACAAAACTCTAACAGATACAGTAAAGAGCCAAAGAGAGAGAATATAGAGATAATTTAAAAAATAATGAAGAACATAATAAAGTAGCCACTGCACAGTATCAGGGAAAGAGGAAGAAAGAGAGAGAGAATTAGTTTTCTAAGGCTGCTGTAAAAAGTACCACAAACCGGGTGGCTTAAGCAACAGAAATTTATTATCTCCCAGTTCTGGAGGCTGGGAATTGGAAATCAAGGTATTTGCAGGGTTGGTTCCTTCTGAGGGCTGTGAGGGAAGGAACTGCTTCAGGCCTCTGTCCTTGGCTTACAGATGGCCTTCGTCATGCTCACATGGTATTCTTCCAATATGTGTGTGTCTACATCCAGACTCCCCTTTTTATAAGGACACCAGTCATATTGGAAAAGCGCCCCACCCAAATGACCTCACTTTAACTTGATTACCTCTGTAAGAATCTTAGTTCTAAATAAGGTCTTATTTGGAGGTACATATGAGTTTTAGGGGGTGAAAGAAAAGGTGGAAGGTCAGGTTCAGAAGACAGGAGGAGGGAGCAGGGCTTTGAAGGAAATGTGAAAAGTGAGAGTGAGAGGCGGGGCTACCCAAGCGTAAGGGGTGGGGCTAGAGGCTCAAGCAAGGGAGGGTCAGTGGGGCTGGAGGGAAGTGAGAAACTGCAGTAGGCAGGGGTCTGTTTGTCGTTTTCCCTTCACAGCTGGAAAACAGCACCAGGAGGGGGAGCAGTGGCAGCACTAGAGTCTGCCGGGCTCTTTCGGCCCCCTCCCTCCGGCCCACCCGCCTTGGCAGTCCTCGCTCTCCGCAGCACCAGGGAGGGGCTGAGCACACACAGAGCCCACGTTCTGCGCTGGGCTCCATGGCAGCCCCTGGCCTTGACCTCACTCAGCCCTAACACCCCTTAATGGTTTCAGAGATGGGCCACTGACTCAGGGAGGGGAAGGAGCCCAAGGTCACTGAGCCAGGAAGTGGTGAGTGAGGTGGGAACCCAGTTCTGAACTACCCCAAAGCCTACATTCCTTTCAAGGACCAGAGACGGGGGTTGGGGGGGGGGTGTGAGGTTGACAGGGTGGAGGATGAGAGCCATGCATCAGGAAATCCAGGGGCTGTGAGTCAGTATCCGCACCAGGCTTTACGGTGACAAGGGAAATTGGAAGAAAAATTACTATTAGTCCTGAGAAGTTCCTGCAGCAGCTAGGAGGTGAGAAACTGACACGACTCCAACAAGTTGGAGACAGCTTATTGAGATAGTCTAAGTCAAATAAAACACTGATGAGCCACATAAATTCAGTTACAATAAAAAGCGACCCATCAGATATACTTACTTCCCAAAGTTCATAGAGCTCTTTTCTGAGATCCTCTGGGAGGAGCTGGGTTAGCTGCTTCATAGCTTCCTGAAATATCAAATCGTTACTTTAATCATATTCACATTTATTTAACAACTCATCTACAAATGCCAAATAATGGACTCAAACTCTTACAAATAACTCCCAAAGGGGCAGCAGAATATTGGACAATATTTAGTCTTACAAGGAGGGCAGTTGTGTACATTAAATAAATGTATTTGTTCATATGTATTTATTCACGAGCACTTATTTTGTGGCCTACAGCACACCAGACACAAATAAGGACAATGAGGAGGGTGTGAAATGATTACAGAAATATCGGAAGCGAGGCCAAGGAGTTTACATCTTTTTTTTTTAACATCTTTATTGGAGTACAATTGCTTTACAATGTTGTATTAGTTTCTGCTGTATAACAAAGTGAATCAGCTATACATATACATATATCCCCATATCCCCTCCCCCTTGCATCTCCCTCCCACCCTCCCTATCCCACCCCTCTAGGTCATCACAAAGCACCGAGCTGATCTCCCTGTGCTATGCGGCTGCTTCCCACTAGCTAGCTATTTTACATTTGCTAGTGTATATATGTCCATGCCACTCTCTCACTTTGTCCCAGCTTACCCTTCCCCCTCCCCGTGTCCTCAAGTCCATTTTCTACACCTGCATCTTTATTCCTGTCCTGCTCCTAAGTTCGTCAGAACCATTTTTTGTTTTTTAGATTCCATGTCTATGTGTTAGTATATGGTATTTGTTTTTCTCTTTCTGACTTACTTTACTCTGTATAACAGACTCTAGGTCCATCCACCTCACTACAAATAACTCAAATTCGTTTCGTTTTATGGCTGAGTAATATTCCATTGTATATATGCACCACATAGTCCTTAACCATTCACCTGTCGATGGACACTTAGGTTGCTTCCATGTCCTGGCTATTGTAAATAGAGCTGCAATGAACACTGTGGTACATGACTCTTTTTGAATTATGGTTTTCTCAGGATATATGCCCAGTAGTGGGATTGCTAGGTCATATGGTAGTTCTATTTTTAGTTTTTTAAGGAACCTCCATACTGTTCTCCATAGTGGCTGTATCAATTTACATTCCCACCAACAGTGCAGGAGGGTTCCCTTTTCTCCACACCCTCTCCAGCATTTATTGTTTCTAGATTTTTTGATGATGGCCATTCTGACTGGTGTGAGATGATATCTCATTGTAGTTTTGATTTGCATTTCTCTAATGATTAGTGATGTTGAGCATCCTTTCATGTGTTTGTTGGCAATCTGTATATCTTCTTTGGAGAAATGTCTATTTAGGTCTTCTGCCCATTTTTGGATTGGGTTGTTTGTTTTTTATGATATTGAGCTGCATGAGCTGCTTGCATATTTTGGAGATTAATCCTTTGTCAGTTGCTTCATTTGCAAACATTTTTTCCCATTCTGAGGGCTGTCTTTTTGTCTTGTTTATGGCTTCCTTTGCTGTGCAAAAGCTTTTAAGTTTCATTAGGTCCCATTTGCTTATTTTTGTTTTTATTTCCATTTCTCTAGGAGGTGGGTCAAAAAGGATCTTGCTGTGATTTATTTCATAGAGTGTTCTGCCTATGTTTCCCTCTAAGAGTTTTATGGATTTTACATCTTGTGGATGAATCGCAAGATGCCCACATGAATTTCAACCATAAGTATACTAGAGTTCAAAACAAACCTGAGTGTGGGGAGAATAGGAAAGTATCAGTGAATTACAAATCTCAAAGAAATTTTTTGTATACCATTATGTTCATTTTTTATTGTTAAAATGTTTTTATTGCAGAATGTAAAGCACTACACAAATGGGCAGATATTGTTATTAACATAAAGGAAATTACAAGCAGCATTTCGTAGGCTCACAGACTCACAGACTGAAAAGAGACGTTAAAGGGTAATGAGCCAAACCATCCAGCAGTATCACTGGCCACTTCTTATCCTCCCTCCACAAACATGTCCAGTGGTGGGAACCTAGCACCTCAAGAGGTTACCCAAATGGGCTTTAGGCAGCATTGGTAGAAAGTACTTTCTTACATCAAGCTGAAAATTGTCCCTGTAGTCCTTCCACTATGCCTAGCCCCAGCTCTTCTGCCTTCCTCCCTCATAAAAACACAATGCCAAACAGGTGGGCAGTGGCCCAGCTGGGCCAGAATCTCTGCGACCAGTGATTGGTCCAAGGGATGGCTATGTAACTCAAACCAGCCACTCAGGGACCATCTGCATGAGATGTCCAGCAGAGGCTGGGAGACAGAAGCCCCGAGTAGAGCCTGGAGGGCCAAAACCCACAGAAAAGCAGAGATGAGAGAGTGAGAGCATGGAGGGTGTTCAGTATGTATTTCTAGTCTCCAAGTCCCAGGAGCCCCTCTCGTTCCCATCTCTTGCTTCATTTCTGTGTTGCTCCAAAATTCTAAAATATCACATTTTGGGGGCATGAGGTCTGCAATCTACTCTCAAATGACTTCCAATTCCTTCACTATCCTCATCCTATGCCTCTTAATCTGGTCCAGTTCTTCTAACTAGAGCTTAGGCTCTTTGAAAAGAATAGGGTTGTAAGAACCACTTTTGGCAAAGTGGGTATATAAAAGTGGCATAGGTCTCATATAAAATCAAATGGTGAGATGGAAAAAAGCAATAAAAATAAAAATTAAAAAAATATGAATATCTGTATATATAATTATTTATTACCGGGAGAAAAAGATGTTATAGAATACAACCACTTCCAGAGCAAACCATATTGGCCAGTGTCAACGGTCTGCTCTTGTAACTAACATCACCATCTTGAATCGTTTGTACCATTACAGCAGCCTTAGTGGTATGAAATTTAGGGTATTTTGCACCTGCATTCTCCCTTGTTTCTTTTTCATAAATCTCAGCAAAATACTTGAGAAAATACTTTGCACTTTCAAAAATTAATAGTGTCTTCATAAATAGATCGCTTTTCTCTACACCATTCTAGAAACATAAGTTTGCCCATTGCTTTTGTTTGAAAAGAATGAACTGAATAACATATAGGTACAGAGACATATCAAAATCTAAACTTTTAGAATATAAACGTAAAAGTCCTGCTGTGACAAGGGATTACTTTATTTCCTTCAGAGCGATGCACCCAGCACTGGATACAGTGATTGATATGTGGTCTGACCTCGAAACACAATGGAACCAAAGCTTCCATCATGCCAAATGCTCTATTTCTGTAAATGCAGCCCAAGGCTGAGTTGGCTTTATGGAAACCACATATGATTACTGACTTATTAATAAGCTTCCTGGTGACTAAAATCACCATGTCTTTAAAAAACTAAACATAGCAAACAAATATGTTTTTGCTCTCTTCCTGAAATTAAGCAATGATTTTCTGGACCTAAACTCATTGATATCATTTGTTATTATACAATCAGAATTGCATTTTGAGACCTCTTAGTTGTTATGCCTTGTTTGGCCTCATATGCCACAGAATCATGCCTACCTTGTCAAATAAGCCACTGAAATCAACTTCATTAAAGTCCAAGACAAATGGCTGAAGATGTCAGACTTTCCCTGCCTGATGGTGAGCCCTGCCACTCCCACTTCTAAACTGAGTTTTGTCTTGTTCACACAGATTTAGAGTGATAATTTCCCTAGCTTCTTCCTGTTAGCAAAGCATGTCAAGAATCTGCCTACAGTTCTGAGCTGAGTGAAGCTTTCAGCAAATGTCTGTCAGTTCTGTGACAAGCACCCAGAAAGCAGTATTCATCACTCACACATCACTGGTGAGGCTGAAGAGTGCAACAGTTAATGACAAACTGTAGATTCAGATGGGGTTTGAAACCCTGCTTGCCATTTACTAGCTGTGGAACCCTGTGCAAGTTACTTCTTTGTCCTTCAGGTTTCTCATCTGTAAAATGGGGTTAATAGTGATACCTACCTGAAAGGATTGCTGTGAGGATTAAATAGTTAATATATATATAAAGTGCTCATTATCTGGCACAGGAAAAGCACTCGGTAAAATGTTCACTGTAGTTTTCACTTTCTCCATCTTGCCATGTTTACTCCCATGATAAAGTTTGGTTCTTCCCCTTTTAACCTCTAGTTCTTCAGAAACTTTAACTCTCAGGTACATATATAACTCTGCCTTCTGTTTTAATAAGTTTTCCCTCTGCAAAGGAATATAACCTGCTCTTGCTATATTCCAGAGTCAAGCTTCAGCCCACTACTTCTTAATGATCCCTACCAGGCATCATTTACCAGCTAGGGTTATAATATAAAGTTTATTTTATCCTGCTTAGGAGGGGAGTCAGACTACAACTATTACTTTTGGCCCCCCTGAATTTTCTCTTCTACACCTCATTCTCCCTTTCATCTTAATACCTACTCTCCTCCAAGACAATCAGCCTTCCAATTTTATCAAGTATTTTTCCTCCCATTCCTACTTTGGTTTAAAGCCTTTCTGATGCCGTTGGCTAGCCTCTGGGCAAATGATACTTCCTGGTTTTCAGTATGTGGATTCCACCTCAAGGAGCCAAGAAACCCTCATTTAATTATCTTAAGTTATGGCTCAGACATCCAAATCTTATTCATAAACACCATCTGCATAAAGAACTGTTCACCTCCCAGATCTTTTTCTCTGTCCCAAATCCTAACTAGCAGAGGAAGAGGCAATGCAGTATGAGCACTCCCCAAGCCTTTGGTTTCCTGTCCAAGAACTTGGGGTTCTTTAAGATGTTTCCCATGTCCCTTCTGATGATGATATTTATTCTCCTGTAAATCAGATGGAGTGGGCAGCAGCCAGGAGGTTTAATGAGGCTGGGCAGGGTTTTCATCACTGCCTGCGTACGGCATCCAGGAAGCAGCGGCACTCTGAGTGTCAGGTCCCCTCTATGCCCCCCTCTGGGGGGTGTCACTAGCCAGGACTCAGCTTCTGTCAGGACAGAGGTAGGTTTTCTCTGTCTCCGGTGGTTGGAGATCCTTCCTACTGAATGTTTTTTCTTCAGAAGGTTCTGACTCGCTGCTCTGTGGAGTGAACCTCACATTCCCTGTGTGCCTTACGGGAACACTCTCTTCTTCCTTTGCGTCACTCTAAGGTCTCTGATCACCCTCTGGTACTTCAGTATGTGATTTCTCCTCCACAAGGTATACACTGACCCTTGAATAAAACTATCGTACATCCTGAAACGTGCTATATAACTGAGGAGTCTTTTCCTCCTCCTTTTTCTTTATGTCATATGTCAATACCCAACATCCTCTGGTTTGGGGCTAACTCCTCTCCGCAACTCAGTATCTTGAGCTAATTGGTTTCTTTTTGTGTTAATCCTGCCAATCAACCTAGGAATTCTTTATTCAGGACAGTCTAGACTCCAACAGAGAAACATTTCCTTAGCTCCTCCCTTTTTACACTGTCATGATGCTTATGTGTTCTGGACCTGTATTTACACTAAGAACACATTCCTTACACTATTCCCCTTACTACCATAATTTAGGGTGTGTTGGAACTCCTAAACTGAGATTCCTTGTAGATCTTCTTGCCTCCAGAGGGGCAAAAATGCTGTTGGCTACTGAGCTCCAGCCTCTGCAAGCTCCGAGAACAGCTATTTAAGCCCACCTTCCCTGTTAAACCACCTTGATGAAGGACCTGTTGACTTAGACATTTAGGATCAACCTCTCTGGCCTACAATAAAAGCAGCTTGCAATAATCCCTGAATTGGGAACCAGCCATTCAGCATTTAAAAAAAAAAACCTTCCTGGATTTTCCAGTCTCAGTTTCAAATATGTCTTCCTCTTTGTGCCTGGGCTCTGGTTTAGAGTCCAAATCAGCAGACAATGTTTTATTGATGTTATTCATTTTTTACTAATACAAAATCTTTTTCTTTACTTTTAACCACTAAATCAAAGGACTAATTTAAAATTTACTAAATACTAATTATAATAATGATTATTCTTGGGCTTTATAGAACTTCTCTCCAAAGAGCTTAAACTAGCATGGAGAATTCCTTCAAGTTCCAGCTATTTCCATTGTTCTAATGAAAGACGTACTATCTGTACTCTGTGTTCAGGTCCCCTCTATGCCCCTCCATGAGAACTGAAACCAACAAAATGTCCTGTCTCTGTGTTAAACAAGGCTTAGAATAAGCAAAACCAATTCACTGCTTATTCCAAGGAATCCTTACTTCTGGAATGTAAGATTGTAAACCACCCAAAATAGAGTAAGCACTAACAGCTTGCCCTTCAAGACGCTTGTTAAGACCTTGGCTCACCAGCCCTACCACCCCAAAGTTATTATGTCCTAAACTCTATGCAATCCCATCTTGTAAGATAGTAGCTCCTCTTGTAAGATGCATCCAAACATCCTCCAGCCCAGGCCCTAAAACTCTATAAATACCCTCCCTTGACCCTCCTTTCTGAGACACTACTAAAACTCTGTCAAGGAGGTACTCTCCCTTACTGCAATAGGTCTAATAAACTTAGCTTTGTTTCCGCAGTGGGTTTTTCTGGTGGTCTTTTGTGGAGTCAACAGTCAACACTGACCTCTTCTCGCCTATGTTTTTCTTCTTTGGGGATGTTATCTGCTGGTGCTATGTCCCCAACGATGCATTCTGCCATATCATGAACCAGGGCTAGGCGTATACATCTGACCAGGCAAGAAATGGTGAATAATTACACAGAATTATATTCACTACAGATTCCTTCTCTATACTACTTTGAAGTTACATAATATAGTTTTCTTTCTCCAGCCTCACAGAATATTTTAGTTTAATGCAGTATTTTCTAAAGTAATTATATTCTGCCAGGCTGCAACAGTTCTGAATCAAAACTGCTAGTTAATATTCAGCACAATACATGAGAATACAGGGAAATTGTCAGCATGAATTAAAAAAAAATAGCTGGTTTCTTAAATGTCACTTTAAAAGGTTGATAACTTTAGATTAAAAAACCAGGAGGTGGGCCTCCCTGGTGGCGCAAGTGGTTGAGAGTCCGCCTGCCGATGCAGGGGATACGGGTTCGTGCCCCGGTCTGGGAGGATCCCATATGCTGCGGAGCGGCTGGGCCCGTGAGCCATGGCCGCTGAGCCTGCGCGTCCGGAGCCTGCGCGTCCGGAGCCTGTGCTCCGCAACGGGGGAGGCCACAGCAGTGAGAGGCCCGCATACCGCAAAAAAAAAAAAAAAAAAACCAGGAGGTGATCTAGTTAGAGCATTTACTTACTGATACAAAATTCAAAAACTATCATTTCCCCAATGTACTAGTCAGATGTCAAAATGAGGCCCTTTCTAGAGAAATGGGTAGAGTTGGACAGATCTGAGTTTGCATCCAGCAATCAACATCTATTAGCTGTGTGACCTTTGCCAAGTTACTTAATTTCTTTAAATGCTGAGTTTTGCAGCCTTCATTTTTATCATCCGTAAAAAGGGGTAATAATACTTCATAACTTTGGTATGAAAATTAAATTTGATCATTTATGTTTCTGAAACATGTTGATTATTCAACAAATGATTATAATTATTAGTGATAATGATTAGTGATTAGGATAACCATCATCAAAATAATAAAGGCAGCTCATGAGATAAATGCCCCAGAGGGCCATTCTGTTTTATGTTCCCACCATCACCAAGGCCACACAGCCTCCTCACAGGTGCCCCTGCCTGCAGTTGCTCTCTCATCTAGTTCAAATCTCAGACTGTTCTTACATGCCTCTCCATTTGACACCGTGCTCATCTTGTACTATCTGCCAAAAATCTCCTAAATTCTACACCATCTACAGAGTAACAGGGCTCCTGAGACTCCCTAATGGACCTTTGTTTCAATCAATTTGATTTACTTCTCAATTCCAAAATATACCTTTACTTTCCTATCATCAGAGATTTGGTTTCTCTGCCCTGCTCTTTATGTGCTGTCTTGTACTTCTCCACCTAAACAACACCTTAGAGGTCAACTCCGATTCTGCTTCCTCCATTAAGACCGCCCAAGAACAGGTGATCTCTCCGGTTAAATTTTCTAACTTAATTTATTTTGTGCTCTGTATAGAAGCTACTCTGGGCCTGTGTCATTCATCTGGGTTTTATTTACTATCTTATACTGTATTGCTAGGAAAGTTTGTCCTGTGCTCAAAAAGCAATTTATTTTTTATTTTATTTATTTATTTTGGCTGAGCCAGGTCTTAGTTGCGGCATTCATGACGGATCTAGTTCCCCACCCAGGGATCAAACTCAGGGCCCTTGCATTGGGCGTGGAGTCTTACCCACTGGACCACCAGGGAAGTCCCTCAAAAAAGCATTTTAAACACTTGTTGGTTGACTGAAGGGAGAGAGGATATCTTTCTCAGCTCTTTCCTGCACATACAATTTCAAAAAGTCACTTCACAAATACGTGCTACTATTCAGAAAAAGGGTGAAATAAAGGTACACAGTGTATGGATACAATTTTAGACAAAAGACACTTTACCTTCAAGGCCCTGGAAATCCTCACATCACACTTAAGTTTCCTTGAGACCAAGGCAGGCTCTTTCACTTGCCAGGAGAAAACCCAGAGTACAGTTTACAACAACCGAAGCAATCAGCATATAGTGCTCCTTCCCACATCCTGAATCTGTATGGTTTGCCTCAAGTAATTTTTCTTGACATATACACTAAGCTACAAGAATTTGACACAGGCCTCAGTCATGAAGAGTCATGCATACCCACAGACCCTAACTGGCACCAAAGTTCACAGCTTACCGGTCTTTGTTAAGATGTTCATCTTTGGTCACCAGAGCCATAATTGCCATCCTATACATGTGATCTGATACGCTCTCTGGCTTCTGGACATTTCTGTATACCCAGCCAGTACGTGGGACTCTCTGATAAAAATGAACAGAAAACAATTGATAAAAATAAGTCTTTTAACTATCTACGGTGCTATTCAAGAGAAGTCCAGGGAATAGGGCACAGAAGCTGGGTCATGGTTTCAGTACATATTAAAAAACGCTTAACTAACCTAAATGATCAACTTCTGGAATCAAATAAACCAGTGAGGGCAGAGAATGAGAAAGAGAGAGGGAGGGAGCAATAATTCACAAGTATACAATACATAAGTCCAAAAGTCAAGTTACTCCGTGTTACCGATGTACTGATGTACAGATCATATACAAGTCCTTAAAACATAAGAACAAAACTGTAAAGTATCTTATCTTTCCTAACTATAAAAGTTGGTAAGTTTTACTTCAAACAACTCATTAGACACAAGTAGAAAACACTGTGGTGAAAGCGTCGTGAACAAGAGACAGACTTCCAAATTCTGAAGCAGAAAGGATAAGGCATCTCTAACTAATTCATGCTACCCACCAGTCATGACTCTTCCTTTTACTCATATCATGATGTGATCCTGTGAGACTCGGGAGTTTACATTTCTAAAGAATTTTATGAACTGTAGAAACAATGGCATGAAACAGATAATCTGCTTTGAACTTGGAGAAATTCTGCAAAATCATTAACTGGGTGTGGCCAGGGGTGGACCAGCAGGAGGAGGACCCCTGGGATGTAACTCCAGTGTGTGCTACATAAAATCCTCCGTTAAAAAAAAAAAAGAAAAAGTCTTGTTATTTCTATAAGTAATTGTGAGACAGATTTTAAGCACTCCACTTAAACCCTGCAGGACCAATGGGTTCTGATCTTCCCAGTTGGCCGGTTGTGGGGTCGTGAGCCCCAAAAGTACTCGGGGCAGACGCGGGCAGAGGGACTAGCACATCACCGCGCCGGATCCCCTCCAGAAACCTCTCGAAAGGCCGCCTGGGCCGGCCCCATCGGAGCGCCAGGCCGACACAGAGAACAGCGCGGCTCGGACTCCTCCCGGCCTGGGGTCAGCTCTAGCAACCCGGCCACACAGTCTCCGCCACTTGCTTCCTCCGCCCACGGTCCGGACGCACGACCGCATCCATCCGGAGGGGTTTCCTCTGTCGACCCCACGAGGCCGGGAGAACGGAGGAAGGGGGCTGGCCTCGGGCCAGGTTGGGGGCAGGAGCCTCGTCGCCCCGCGGCCAGCCCCGGCCTCTCTCCGCGCAGCCGCGCTCCGGGCCCCAGGCGGCCCTCCCAGCGCCCGCTCACCTTGAGCTGCCCCACCAGCCGCAGGAACTGCATCAGGTCCCGGGCCCCGCGGCCCGAGATGGGCGCAGCCATGCGGCCACCGATCCCGACAGGTCTGAGCCAGCAGCGCGTCCGCCGCTCGAAGCTCCTCCCCCCGAAGCCCCTCCCACTGGAGCTCCTCCCATTCTTCCTCCCTACCCCTCCTTCCCTCTCCTCCTCTCCTTCCTCCTTCTCCGTTTCCTCACCCTGGTTTTCTCCGACCGTTCTGTCCAGTCTTCCACCTTCCTGGCCGTAGTGGCTGCCGTTGGGCATTGCACCATCCAAGGCAGCGGCACTGTACTTGGAGCATCTAGGTATGCATTACTTGCTTGCTAAACTCCGCTCAACTGAACTCCATCAAACTTTTAAAGGGATTGCAGTTCCTTGGGGAGGGGCAGAGGGGTTGGGGTGCCGAGGAGGTGGAGGGAGGTTATGCCATAATGCACCAAAACCTTGCCTTTTAGCAATTCAACCTCTGACTAGAGGGAGAGATAAGGAGCTCTACTTCAAGGCGAGCAATCTATAAACATGTTAACAGAGGCACAAGGAAGATGCTTTGGAAGGGAGACATTAGTTAGGAGTGACGAAAGTACTGGAAGGATTGGAGGCTAGCCATAGCTAGAGGACTTTAGAGGTTAGTATAAATGGCTAGGGAGTGAATACAATTCCATGTTGAAATCACAACCCCCTGACACCCCAAGTGCTGAAGAATCCCCAAAACTTGGTCAGGGCCTGTCTCAACTATCTGTCCTAATTCTATCAAAAACCGATGGTACCGGTTTTTAAAGGCACTTAGTGACATGCATACTGAAGGAGTCAATGAGAGAGGGTAACATGGAAAATAGACTGTATAGGGAGGAAGGAAGTTGGGAGACCAGTTAGGAGTCTATTGAAGTAATTCTTTGGGGAGATGATTTTGGTTTAATCCAGGATTCTAGTAATGGAGGTGGTGAGATGTTAAATTTGGGGTACAATTTAAAGGTAGGACTAACAGGATTTGTGACAGATTGGACATGGGGCACGAGAGAAAGAGAGGAGTCAAGGATGACTCCACGAATTTTGGCCTGACCAGCTGAAAGAATGGAGTTGCTGTGTATTGAGCCAGAGAAAACTGCAAGAAGAGTAGGTTGTGGGGAAGGGTAGGAATCCGAAGTTTAGTTTAGGACATGTTGAGATACCTATTCGAGATCCTAGTAGAGAGATAAATCGGGAGGTCAGGGGAAAGGTGACAACTTTGTGTCATCAGCACATAAGATGGTTTGTAAAACCAAGCAACGGGATGAGACCACCTGGTGGAAAAGTGTGGATGAAGAAGATAAGATGTCTGAAGCCTCAGCTCTCAGGCAAACCAACGTTTAGAGTTTGGGAGACCAGAAAGGAGTGGCCAGTGAAGTACGTAGAGCATTAAGAGGTGGTTGTGTCCTGGAGGCCAAATGAAGAAAATACTTCTAGAAGGAAGGAAAGTGATCAATTAAGTCAACATTATATCAGATAAAGACAGATTTGACTACTGGATTTAGCAAATTCATTGTCTCTACTGACCTTGACAAGAGCAGCTTTGGTCTGCTGGGGCAAGCAGAACCCTACCTGGAGATGGTTCCAGAGAGAACAGGAGTGAGAAATGCAACTCATTTAAAATGAGTGGGGCTGCTGGAGGAAAGATTTCTTTTTAAGACAGGAGATGTTACAGTATTTTTGTTTACTGATGGAAGTGATCTAGTAGAGAGAGAAAATTAATGATGTATTGTAGGAGACAAAGGAGAGAAATACTGGAATGATGGCCTTGAGTAGATAGAAGAGGATATAGTCTAGGGTACAAGATGAAAGATTGGTCTTAGGAATATGGAACATTCATCCATAAAACATGAGGAAGGGAGAATATATGGTGACAAATTAATGGCAGTTGTGGTCGTGGGAGATGATGGAGCTCTCTTCTGATTGCCTCTATTTTCTCACTGAAATAGGAAGTGAAGTCTAGACTGGATTAAGTTGTAGTAATATGCATCCTCTGTATCTGAGGGGTTTAACACGTCAAAGGTTTACTTCTCTCTGATGCTAAATGTCTGTTGCTGGGAAATTGGCAAGCCTGTTTGCACTCTACCAGACCAATGGCTTATTTCAAAGCCTTGTTGGCCAACCACTAACATCAGGGGACTTGGAACCCATTTGTTTCCCTAGAAGGGGGTGCCAGTTTAAAGCAATGGGCAAGGAAAACAATTTGTATCACTTACTGAGTCAACTAGAAGAAAAGGTGAAATCAGAAGGCTCTCATTAGAGGCATTCATCCCTTGGGTTTAATATACACTTCTGGGGAATATGGAAATCTCCTGAAATTGTGTTGCATTTGAGGGCTTTTCTATTTATCAGATCCCTAAATAGGTCTGTGACCAGAATGGAGGCAAAATCTGCTGCTGTTGAGAAAGCTGCTTCAATATGCAGCTGTGGGGTAGTCCACAAAGCTCTGGTCTTGGTGTCCTAATAAAAAAAGCTATCACTGCTTAAGCCTCCACTAAGTGAGATATACTGTCACACATCTCTCCTCATTTTAATTCACCCAACATTTCTCCAAGATAATAATCGCACATTTCCAAGAGAAAACTGAGTGGCACAGAAGCTGAAGAATTGGCTGACTTTTCTTTCTTTTTTTTTTAACTTTTAATTTTATATTGGAGTATAGTTGATTAACAATGTTGTGATAGTTTCAGGTGTACAGCAAAGTGATTCAGTTACACATATTCATGTATCTATTCTAAGTTTTCATAGCCAGTGAACAGGGCTGCCAGAAGGGAAGCTCTGGACTGTCTTCCTCCAAATCTTCCTTCCCATGACACCCTGCTGCTTCCCAGCTAACTGGCTGTGAGTACCACATCTTATCACTGTGGAAATTAAATGAGATCCTGTGTATAAAATAGATTTCATACACTGTCATTTAGGTAAAGCATTGGGCAAGAGAACAGATAGCAATGGATTGATCTGAGAAAATTTGCCCAGAAAACATTTATAAAAATGCTTTTAGGAACTGATGAAAGAACAGAGACCATGTCTGACCAAAACCTACTTTCTAATCTTTTTTTCCTTTAGACACCCAAGGAAGAAATGATGCTTCGGCCTGCTATATCTTCATTGATAAAAAGGTTAACAGTTGGTTTATATCAGCGACTCTCACTCTCGGGGTGACTTTGCCCCCAAAGGCACATGTGGCAATGTTTGGAGACATGTCTGGTTGTCACGAAGCAGGGGAGTGTGCATCTAAAAGGCAGATGTCAGGGCTGCTAATAAAATTCCCACAAAGCACACGACAACCTGCCACAACAAATAATTATCCAGCACAAATGTCACTAATGTTGCAGTTAAGAAGCTGCAGTCTATAGGTCCAAAATGAAAATGCTTAAAATTAAACTCCTCATATTGTTGATGAATTATAATTGGTGAAAATGGATGTTACATTTATATTAAAATGAGTGAGGAAATAAAATAGCACACAATTTTCACATGTAACCCCTTTTTAAAGTAGTGTAGAAAGGCTCTGGAGGTTGGCCACAGAGACTCTGGAAAGATGAGGGGAATTCGAGGAAGGCTTTGATCAGTTATGTTACTAGGTTAAGCAGAGCAATTCAGCTCCCCGAAGAAAAATGTAGGATAGTAAGTCTAGGAGTGGGGGAATATTACAAAAGGAATATTTGCTCAAGGGAAAGAGATTGGGCTTTGTTCTCTTTTGCCACTTTTCTTGCCGGTGGTGCAGTATTGCAGTGCAGCAAAAAAGTCAGAGTGGGCACCAGCCCCCATAAAACCAGCCATTAACGACAGAGGTAAGGGAGGGTTTTCTGCTCAAATGAGCAGCTGTAGAGTGCACCCTGTCTGTGGTGGCTGAGGGTGGTGGCAGAGACATTGCCAAGAAAGATGTACCTTCTTAACAGTTAACCTTAAGCTGAGCAAGAACAGTTTGGCTTCAAGCTAATTGCCATTAATGGGTGTGTTAGAGTCACCCCTGGACACATCTAGATTACAGAGTGGAGGGGTTCTACATGTATAAAGACAGCATTACTGTTTTGTTTTGTTTTTTGTTTTAAATTATTATCTGAGTTAATAATCCCTTACACCAGTTTTCTGGCAAGCCCCCAAATCTTCTCCACTGATGCCCACCTTCAGTGACTAAAGTGTTTCATAATTGTACAAGAATCTTCAGCTGCTCTATCACTCCATCCTTATCAGATGGAACAGACTGGAACTATTATCCCCCTAGAGTGACTGAAGTTACAGTTTGCCCCTGTCCATCAGCATGCGTCATCAGGAATAGGGCAGGCTTCCAGGTGAATTTCACAGAGGTCCTTGATGCCAGCCACTGTTTTGGGAGCTGTTACACGGTGACCTATCAGGTGTCTTAGACCAGGTAGCAGAATCCTTCTCCGCACACAGAAAAAGAAATGATACTATCGTACGTACTCAGCAGTAGCATTTTCCTGTTAAATAAAGAAAAATAGTTACTCCTATAAAACAGCAGCCAAGTTAAGTAATATATAGAATAAGTTATATTAAAAGAAAGCTAGAAAAACAATTCTGATAATATGCAGCTTTCAACAATTTGGAAATTTTTTTTTAACTTCTAACTAAAAGAAATGCTATTGTTCTAGCACATTCCTAACTGTTAAAGAGTAAACCTATATGTTTTGTAGCAACACCTCAGTTATCCCAGAGGCCAAAATTCTAGTAATCTTATACATCTGGAGTGGCATGGAACCCAGAGTATTAAAGGGGTGGGGGTGGGGGGGGGGCGCGGGGAATTTTTAAAGTGTGTCTAACAGGAAAAAGAAGAAAAACAACCAGAGCATCCAGCTTTAAGCCATTGAACCAAAACCTGATTGGATTGGGTCCAAGATGGCACTTAATGGTTTCTTGGTTTAATGTTCAGAAAGAATAGAGATACTTCAGTGCCTTTTAAGAGTCATAAAAGGCAAACCACAGCATCATTCAGGCCAGGAAGTATAGAGGAAGTTTGATGGAAGAGGGAAGAAAACAAGCGAGGGAACAGCACACTACAAAGGCAGCAAGTGATGAATATTACAAGTGGTGGCAATGAACATTGACTCTAGGAAAACAATTAGATACAAGAACAGATACTAAAACTGAAGGGTTTGGCCTCACTAAAAGCACAGGACAGTCAGGTGGTCTTGCATGGCGTTGTGAGAGGGTATCAAGAAGTGAGTACAAGGAGTATTTAGATGGCAGTGGTAATACCTTTCTTTAAAGAACACCTCATTTGTGCCAGACACTTCACTAGGAGTTCTGCCATATTATTCAAATTTGTACCATCCTTCAGAGTATCGTTACCTGCTTTCTGCAGGTGAGGAAACAGGCTCAGAAAGGTTAAATAATTTGCCCAAGATTGTACACCTATTAAGTTGCTGTGTCAGGACTGAAACTTTATAGCACCACGGCTCATGTATTTTCTAGTATCCATACCGCCTCCTAGGACTTTCTAGAATGGCAGTGTGGGAATCCTGGCAGTCATCAAGTTCTCCTGTGTGGGGAGATCATTTCACACACAGAGAGAGAGGCTGTGTCAGAATATGCCATCATTATGTAAATACGGAAGTGGCTATATTGCCAAGGAATCATATTTCAGAGCTTGGAAGGGGATATGGAACAGAAAGGTTCTTCTAGGTAAAGTGCATCTCAAGCTTTCTCTAGGGACAAATCAGGTTCTGCATGTGTCTTTGGTTCAACTTAATTAAATGGTAATTTTTGAGCTTACAGATTAGGTCAAGTTTCTTTTCTGGTGGTTGCCCCTGTCATTTCAGAGTGGGACTTGACCTCAGAAGGTGCGAAAATCAAATGGCAAACAATGAAGCCACAGAAGAATTCTTTAACTTTTTGGAAGTACATTTCTGAGCTCAGGGAATATTTCTCAGGCAGTTTTGTCATGATGGTGATACTAGACAGAAAGGTTCCTGAGGGTAGACACTCTGTCTGATCCATCTTTTATCCTCGGAGCCTAGAACCTAGCATGACATTCCCCTAGATGTGGTGACAAGAAGATGGTGATGGTGGTGGTGGAGGTGTAAAAAGGAGATGCCCTTCAGGGATGGAATCACCTTGCCCGAAGGCCTGAAAATCGTTGTGAGATTTGTAGAATAGCCCAAGTCAGGAGCTCAAAAACGTTAATTTAATGAACAAAATCAGTCTATCTGGGAGCTGTCTTCCACCTTCTACCAGAAGAGATGCCATTGGTCCAAAAGTCATGGCATTTCTTTAAAGCGAGGGCATTCAGGATTGGGACACATGTGTTCCCCTCTTCTTCCATGCCCGTGTGAGCCTGGGTGGCAGGGTGTTGGGGGAGGAGGCATCTCAAACTGCCGGGATGGTCCTTCCTGTCTCTGAGGCCAGGGCCCGTCTAGGGCCAGAGACAGCAGCCGCAACATCTGTCCTGCTCTAACTTTCTGTTTCTGCCTGTTCTCTCTTCATCTGAGCTTTTAAACTGCCTTTAAAACCGGAGCAGCAATGGGCTTGTATATGCCTTCAGCTGTTTCTAATTCTCTCCCAGGCCCCCTCTCTCCAAATAAATGACACATTGTAGAAGGTGTTTTACAGCCTGACTTGTTAATAGAACCAGACTGCTCTGTAACAAATCCTAACACAGCAGTCAAGGGTAAAAGACAAAATCACAGAATATGTGAGTTAGATAAACAGAGTCATCTGTAAAAGAAGGAGCTGAACCTTCTAATTTTTAAAGTGCCTTCTAATTCTAAAATTCTAAACTTTAAAAAAAGAGTTCCTTACAGTTGAAGGGTATGCTGCTTTATACTTGGGCTATTGGATTTTTCTTTTATTGGTGGAGTTAGTTTGTCTTCATAGATCCTACTATGAACAAGTGAATAAATAATATAAAGTTAATGGAATCTGCTTATTTTCTCTTTCCCAGGGACTCGGGACTGGATGTCTGTGGAACACTGTAAAACTCCTCACTTAACATCGTTGTGTTGAAAAGATTATAATTTTGAGTAAGTAACTGCAGGACGCACTATCATGACAGATAAAACATTCTTCCTTAAACGTTCATAATTTTATGAACTTAATTTTGATAAACGTATAAAAAAATAAGTATTTTCTTCCTCCTTTGCAGATGGGGAAATGGCGATCAAGGCCACAGCTTAACTTGCAAATGTCAAGAATCTCATCACCCTTTGTTACTTTGTGATTGATTAATATGTTGGATTGCTGACTTGTTGCTAATGAGCTAATTTATAAGCCCAGGGAGGCTCTAACTATTAATGTAGAAGTAACAAGCAAACAACAAAGTGCTGTTGAGCAGGTCTGTGAGCACAGCGCTGTGCACAGCCCCACTCAGGATGGTCCCCACCTTCTCAAACGAGACAAGAGGAATAAACTGGAGGCTCCTTTGGCAATTATTTAATATTTCCCCACCGCTTACGAAGGCGCTGCATGTAATATTAAGAGCCCACCACTAAGTGGCACTATCTCACCAGTGTTCTCTTTTATCAGCATGATGAAACCACTGTCACCTTTGGATGGTGGAATACATTTATTGTCCTGTGTTTGCTGATTTGGTTTTAGCAAAATCTTTCTGCTCTCATCATGCTTCTCTGGCTTTTTCTGTATCCTTTCTTCTGTTTTCCTTTAGTTCTTGGGAATCTGGGCCAATGATAGGCATAGAAATGGTGGCCACCATGGTGATAATAATCATATTAGACAACTTAAAGGAGAGAAACACTGATTGTGACCTTTTATTGAAGTCTTATTATGTGTTAAGGGCTTTCCAGGTATTACTACCAAGATTCATGAGGACTCTGCAAGGTTGCCTTCATTTTATGAGCAAAGAAACCAAGGTTCAGAGAATTGAAGCAACTTTCCCAAGGATACCCAACAAGTAGGTGATAAAAGCACATGAGTCCAAGTGCATGTAATGTTAAGGCGTTAATGATCTTTGGATCATTCATGGAACTTAAACATTGGGTACAGTGAGAAAAACAGGAAGAGGCTAGGCTTCACGCAGTTCATAATCTAAAGGAAGAAATAGGGTAAATGAACCGAGTTATTTATAACATAATTTTTTAAAACAATGACTTATTTATAAGTTCATAAGATTTATAAAGGGTCTAAGATTACTGGGGACACTTACTAGGAACAGAGTCAAGAAGACATCCTGAAATCGACTCTTCTCTTGGAGTTGAAATTTTTTGTAAGGGACATAGTTCTGAAGACGAGAGTAGGGAGGGCAGAATAAAAAGCAGATATTCTTGGATTTATCCCTCAAACTTATGAATCCTTCTCTTCATAATTTTGTTTCATGACACTTTCATTTGCTCTGTGTCCTTTGAGGCGATGTCTCAGCTAGAGCTCTAGTCATAGGGGAGGGACCCCTAAGTAAAATATTTTAAAGGCTAAAAGGCTCAACTCTCCCAGATTATTTATCCCACAGAACTGTGTGAACAGAAAAAGCCAGGAATCTCATAGTGCTAAAACAAACTAATGTTTATTTGCTGTGGGCTGGACATCCCACTTGGTGCCTTGCATGCATCACTGTACTCTATCTTTTATTTATTTTTTATTGAAGTGTAGTTGATTTACAATACAATGTTGTGTTAGTTTCAGGTGTACAGCAAAGTGATTCAGTTATATATATATATATATATATATATATATATATATATATATATATATTCTTTTTCATATTCTTTTCCATTATGGTTTATTACAGTATACTGAATGTAGTTCCCTGTGCTATACAGTAGGACCTTGTTGTTTATCTATTTTATATATATAGTGTATGTATCTGCTAATCCCAAACTCCTAATTTATCCCTCCCCCACCCTCTTTCCCCTTTGGTAACCATAAGTTTGTTTTCTATGTCTGAGTCTGTTTCTGTTTTGTAAATAAGTTCCTATTTTATATTTCACATATAAATGCTAACATATAGTATTTGTATTTCTCTTTCTGACTTACTTCATTTAGTATGGTAATCTCTAGGTCCATCCATGTTGCTGCACATGGCATTATTTCGTTCTTTTTTATGGCTGAGTAGTATCCCATTTTATATATATATCTCGCATCTTCTTTATCCATTCCTCTGTCCATGGACATTTAGGTTGCTTTCATGTCTTGGCTGTTGTAAGTAGTGCTGCTATGAACATTATGGTGCATGTATCTTTTCAGGGATTGAACCTGGGCCCTCCGCAGTGAAAGTGCCTGGTCCTAACCACTGGACTGCGAGGGAATTCCCTACCTTTTCGAATTAAAATTTTCTCCAGATATATGCCCAGGAGTGGGATTGCAGGATCACATGGTAGCTCTATGTTTAGTTTTTTAAGGAACCTCCAGACTGTTCTCCATAGTGGCAGCACCAATATACATTCCCTCAGGATGTCAGGCTTAGGCAGGTTTAGTAACTCACCAGAGGGCACACAGCTAGGAAGTATTGAAGTTAGGATTCCATCCAAATTGGCAGGTCAAAGAGCCCAGATTTTAACCTTTAAACATATGACTTCCACTTCACATGCTACATGGCAGCAAGCAAATGCTCTGGCCATTATAATACTAACTTAACTTTGATTTATAAGTTTCAGAGAACTTTCAACTATATTATTGACCTTGATGCTAACAACAATTCAATGAGAAAGGCAGCATAGATTTTCTTACCGCTCCTTCCCCACCCCCACCCCCACCCCCGTCCCTGCGAGCAACACACATGCCTCCACCAGGAGAGTTTTATTTGGGTTAATTCACAGAGCTGCTAAGTGTCAAGACACTGAACTTGAACCCCAAGTTCTCATCCTTCTCGCCTTGCCTTTCTTCTGCAGTAGCAACACCCCTTTATAGTAAATCATATATTATAAGGTAAATTTCCCTCCATTGGCACTCAGAATACACTAGCTCCAAAAATCTCTGTTAAGCGTCAAGCATGCTATTTAGGAAAAGCTGTATTAACATCAAATAATACATTCACGTATATAGTTTAAATCACTTAAAACTCCTGGGAAAGGAAGAAGAACCTAAAATGCTTTTTTCAAAAATTTTACATGAATGATTTTAGAAGCATAGGCAGTGATTAATATAATTCAATTTAGAATCAACATCTGTGGTTTTTTATGTGTTGTGAAGAGAGAGATTTGTACTTTATTAGCACAAATAGAACATGATAAAGTTATAAAGATAAAATGCATATGACCTAAGATATCACAATTAGTTTCAATACAGTCCCAGTCTTTCCAGTTACCCTCTAAACTGCAAAATTCTGGGAACCCAAGACAGGGGAATGTGGCCCAAAGGGGAGGGCCTGAAGGTAGTAGTCAACAGGTGCGGGGTCAAAAAGGGGAGGTATATGTCATCACTGGTCTACTCCGGACCTCACCTTCTGCACCTGTAACAAGAGGAGCCTAGAAGACCTGTGAGATACCTAAAATGCTAAGAAAGAATTCTTAATCGGAATAAAGTCTGGAGACTTGTTTTATTCAGTAAAAATCCAAGATTTTAAAGAATGGTGCAGACTGAGAAATAAATTAAGAATTACTGTCTTTTAAAAGTGAATTCATAGATGGTGAATAATAATTTTAGAGCCCAGAGACACTCTGGCTAAAACAGTCATGAGGTACAATCTCAGGTGCTTTACCATTGTTGGTCCAAAAGGTAATTGAATGCTGTGCAAGGAGAAAATGCTAGCGATCCCTGATTCACTCTTCTGGCGGACGGTTCTTCCGACTCTGGCCCACAGAAAGGCCACCTTGGTTTGCTCTTGAGAGGTGGCGCTCTTCACCAAAAGATCATCACAGCAAATCTTATGGTTGGGCACGAGGCTTCCACTTTATTAAGTCTTTTTAATGGACCACAGTTGTTCAGTGTAAATCAATGTGGGATGCATGGATATGAAAGAGATTATCAAGGTACCACATTTCCTGAGATGATAAACTTCGTTCAGAATTAAAAGAAGAAGGAGGAGAAGAAAAAGAAGAGGAAGGAGGAGGAAAAGGAAGAAGAGGAGAAGGGAAGGGAAAATCTTAAGACTTCCAATGTTTCAGGAGCATTGAAATTCTCTTGTGGGCCATTCTTAAGTTAATTTGGAAATTTGGGTTCCAAATTAGTGTGACAAAGAGATGGATTTAGAAGTCTTTGGTTCTGTAGGAAGAAGGAACTGGGTTTTTAGGACCTATCAACCACAGCTCTAGACTAATACGTATCAGCATTCAAATGGTGCTCTAGTGAAGAAGACTATGTCCACGGAGAGTTTCAAAGGTACAAGTATTATTCTTAGTAAAAAAAAAAAACAACTTTATTATCATGAATAGAAATTAAAAACCTAGGATTTAGTAAACTGTGGCTCAAATTGAACAAAGCTCCCAGAAAGCAGAGCACAGGATTTGGTTCCTGGCTTAAACTGATGATATTACAGGATGCATCTTTTTATACCCTTCAAAAAATGAATCTGTTCATGATCATGAAGTAGAAAGTGTTGGAGCTTTTCCTTGGCCAGGGGCTAATGGGCTGCCACTGTTTTTGCCTCATAAACCGGGTCAAACCCCCAGCTTACATAACAGTATCCACAGTTTATGTTTGAACTCCTCCAAATATGGAGAGCTCACTGTCTGTCATAGCCCACCTCGGACAGTGCTTCTTATTAGATCATTCCACTTATATTAAGGTGAAATTTGCTTCCCTGAAGTTTTGTTTTCATTCATCAACAAAATAATACTTCGAAAAGCATTTTTGAGCATCTGCTACATGTCAGGCCCTGTTGGGCTTTAGGAGTAATAAGATAAGAGAATTACATATACTTCAACTGATTTGGCAAAATTTATAGTCCAGTTTGATCCATCTCAATTTTTTCCATCCTAACCCTCCTAAGAAATAGGTCAAACTCTCAGGATAACAATGGCATTCTACTGCAGACACATTAGCATCTCAGCAGAGATGTAAACTGAAGACGTCCCTAACTGTCTCTACTCACCACCACCACTCCCACTGAAGAATCACTGCTGTGATGGTTCTGTATTCCTATAGAAGTCCAATCCTATGTCAACAGAGTGGTAGGTCAAATATCTGAAGACAACTGTCATACATCCTTCTCTCTACCCCAATCAATTCTTCTTTCAGCTAAACATGCTACAGAATTCAATATATGATTATTATCTTTCTGAAGCAAAGATGGTATCCAAAAAAAAAAAAAAAAAGCTGCTGATCATATCTGTAAATGTATCCATAACTGTGGTAAGTGGAACTGAACCCATCAGGCCAAACCAATAGCTGAGCAGGAGCAGAGATGTTGAGCAGGGAGAACCCTGGGCTATATGCAGTGCCCTGTGGATGTGGCTTTTCTACTAGAACGTAGTCTACAATGACCAACTCAGAAGTGTGGAGGACATGGAGTTGAAAATGGGGAGATGGGTGTACTCACTGCCCCGTCTTCTTGTCTTCCTTTGTTCTAAGGCACAACAGATTTTTCCTTGATGGGGGTTAGAAAGGAGGTAGAAGAAAGATTGGCGAAACCTAAAATTTAAAGAGAGAGGAAGAAGAAGAAGAAAAAACAGGCTAAGATAAAAATTGTTACAGCTAGTATAGCCGGGATGTTTATAATGTAAAGAGACAACAGCTTCCTTAAAGGGTTAGGACTCGCTGCGTGATTAACATCATTTGATTTTTTTTTTTTTTTTTTTTTGTGGTACGCGGGCCTCTCACTGTTGTGGCCTTGCCCATTGTGGAGCACAGGCTCCGGACGCGCAGGCTCAGTGGCCATGGTTCATGGGCCCAGCTGCTCCGCGGCATGTGGGATCCTCCCGGACCGGGGCACGAACCCGTGTCCCCTGCATCGGCAGGTGGACTCTCAACCACTGCGCCACCAGGGAAGCCCCCATCATTTGATCTTTTGCTGTTGAAAAGACCCTGTGTATTTTCAAAGGCAGTGGACTTCTTAAACAAAACCAGGGGGTCTGGGTTAGCAGAAAGCTGTTAGAAAACAACTCATCTTTATTTAGTAATCTTTTTGTCCTACCTGCTTCATAATCTTCAGTTTCTTTCTCTCTGTTATTGGGGGCTGCACCTAAATCTGAAAACTGGGGCTCTGGGACATGTGATTTGTCAAAAACAAACATAAAAATCCTTATGACCTAAATTGGTCAGATCAGATTTTTCCCATGAATATCATCATAGGGGAGCTTCTTTTTCTGTTTTCTTCTGAGTTTATTTTTTAATCCTTTACTCTCCATCTCCAAACATCCATGTGCAATTTCAGTGGGAGAGATTAGCACATCATTACAGCATAGCAGTTTCAGGATTTACTTTCTATCTCCTTTATCTGCGTTCTTTTTGCAAGTTTCCAGTGACCTTGGTACCCCTACTGAATTAGAGTGGTCATCAGGAAGTCAGCATTCTCCACTGGCCAACTTGGGGCAGCATATTGGTAGGAGGAATTGGGGCATCTCCGCGTCCATGCAGTCATCCCAGGGTGGCTGGGCAATGAGGTGGGGAGGCCCTCTGGTCATTTGGGAGGACCCAGCAGTCGTCATAACTAGTTCAGTCTCTGTGGCCCATTCAGCTCATGGCATCGCTGCCAAGCCAGCCAACAAAGGAGCATTGTAATCCTGACAGTTTCCCAGCATTGACTGGACAAGCGCAGACCACCAACCAGCTCCGTTTGCTTCTGCTGTTCACAAGTGAGACCATGAATAGAAAAAAGTCAGTGGCAAAAGTCCCACATCCTGCTGAAGTTAGTGTGTGGACGCTTTTCTAGCAAGCGAGTCTCCCTTCAAGCTGGTAATCCTCATACCTCTTCCCTTGTGCTTTTTTGTGTGCGTGTTTTTAAATACAGTTAGCTTGGATGGTAAGGCATAATCCTCATCGACGTCACCAAAAAATTATGTTTGAGTTTTGAAAAATAATCACATGGCATGCAATGCTTTGGAGAATGGGAAGTATAATAAAAATGAAAGTTCAGGGCTTCCCTGGTGGCGCAGTGGTTGAGAGTCCGCCTGCCGATGCAGGGGACGCGGGTTCGTGCCCTGGTCCGGGAAGATCCCACATGCCGCGGAGCGGCTGGGCCCGTGGGCCATGGCCGCTGAGCCTGCACGTCCAGAGCCCGTGCTCCGCAACGGGAGAGGCCACAGCAGTGAGAGGCCCGTGTACCACAAAAAAAAAAAAAAAAAAGAAAAGAAAATTCATAATAAGCTTCAAAGATAAGAAGCAATAATTCCAGCTAGTGCTAGAGGCCACTATGATTCTTAAGAAGTTGAATTTGAGGGGAATAGACTAGAGTTTTCAGGAATAAAATGGAATCATTTAAACTCATTTAAGTTTTTAGACATGCACCCCAAAGTCTGCCCTTCCTGTAGACCAGGCCAAGGACATTTACACCTCTGATTTTAAGAACAGCAATAAATAAAATAAAATGTTTAAGAACAAAGTAAATTCAGAGATATTTTTTATGACTTTATCATTGATTGCAAGTCAGGAAATATTTTTGACAATCAGATAAAGTGATCTTTTAATACATTTTAATGGTAAAAGTGGCATAATTCCATTCATTTAAATTGTTTTCCTTATAAATACAGATTACAATAATGAGATGCCATGCTTACTTATCAGTCGTCATATATTCAAACAAATTGTAGTGCTCCATGCTGATGGGAGAGGTGGAATAAGAATCTGGTGTTTAGACTGGATCCCTGGTTTTAGAAAGCAATTCAGCAGAACCTTAATAATAGTCTGCCCTTTGACCCAGTTATCCTACTTCCTCAGATATATTTTATGTGTTTATATATTCTATAGACTCGCACATAATATTATATTAAAGGCAAAATAAGGAAATAAATACAATATTATTCATCAAAATGAAAATAAAAGCAAAAACAAACAACAAGAAAAACAAAGCCCTAAAACAACATGGGAACAATGAGTTAATTAAGTAAATTATTAACCCTAAGTAAATCTACACAATGGGATACAATATAGCTATTAAAATAATGTATCCAAAGACTCTTAGTAATATGGGAGAATGCTTATTTAAATGTTAGATGAAAAGAGAAGCTGTAATTAAGTAACTGGTAATTTTAGAATGTGAAAGTGCAATAAAATACTAATGGTCATTGTCTTGGTTGGTGGGATTATGATTGACTTTTCATTGTACATTTCCACATTTTAAAAATTATTCCCCAAAAGCATGTCATTTTTTTGTAATCATAAAAGAAAACATTATTTTTTAAAAAATCCTTTTTCAGTGTGGGGGAGGGATAAATTAGGAATTTGGGAGTAACATATACACACTACTATATACAAAATAGGTAAACAACAAGGACCTACTGTATGGCACAGGGAACTGTCCTCAATATTTTGTAATAACCTGTATGGGAGAGGAATCTGAAAAAGAATATATATATATATATATATATATATATATATATCTGAATCACTTTGCTGTACACCTGAAACTAATACAACATTGTACATCAACTATACTTCAACAAAAAAAGAAAAATCCCTTTTCTTGTGTTGTAGAAAGGCTAATAAAGAATCTAAATTTCTACTTCCCTTACATTTAGGGGTTATTTTATTTGAACACAATACAAATGAACAACACCTTAACCTGTTACCAGGAGGCCCTGCTGAGATAGTTTTTGATGCTGATGAAACAGACTTTCAGTTCCTTTATTTTCTTCTTTATCCACCCCGAAAAGTAGACAACAGGTTAAGCAACATAACCCAGTACTGCCTCTGAGCTGTTTGAGACAGGTAGAACGTTGAGTCCTGAGCTGTGGTGGCGAGGCCCCAGGCTGGAGCCCATGCTCTGGGAAACCAGTGACTTTCCTGACAGCCAAGCCATTGGGGCACCTCCAGGCAAGTCTAACCAAATGTCACAGGTGTGAAAACTGGTGATGATCAGAGCTCTTTTGCTCCTTTAGCCCAAGATCTTTTCAATTTTGTTCCGTAGATAAAATACAAGTCTTTTTCTACTAAACTTCAAGAGGACAGGTCCCCGGTCTCATGCAATCACTCCTTCAGGTAGCAATTTTTGAACCCAGTAGTGTTCTATGAAACTGTTTGCCTAGTGGTTAAGAGCATAAGCTTTGAGTTAGACCCAGGTTGGTAGCACTAGCCTTAGACCCAGGCAGGAGGTGGAAAGGTACATGGGGATCTGCACCAGGTTCCACATTTTGGAAATCCCTGTTCTTGCCTCTGGGCATCACCTTGAGGAGTGTGCAGTTCAAGGGGCACACTCCCCTGGAGCTTGTGTTCTATGCACCCATGCTGCCTATTAAGCCATCATCCGGGTGCCAGGGACCTTGGAATTTCCTGCTTCACAGCTGCAGCCTATTTCCAATCTGCTCTGGCCTCTTTCTTTCCAGGTCTGTTTTTCTGAAAGAGCATTGCGCCACTGGGGATCACTTGTAGGCTGAAGAGGGGGCCAAGGGACAGGCATTTTTGGGGGTGTGGAGGGAGCTTGCCTGTGCAGACTGGCACAGAGGAATCATGAAGACTAAGAATGTTTAGCACAGTGTCTAGCATGCAGTGGATCCCCTGCAAATGTTATTTCTGATGTAGTTCTTTAGTACCTTATTACATATTTTCTACTTTGAGAGAGGGATAATATAACCACTAGAATGCAAGCTTCTACAGGGGGACACCAGTTTAATTTTTGGTGTCCAAAATGGGATATTTTTTTCAGTAACTTGGCTATTGTCCTGGCCCAATTCCAATACTCTCTATTCAAGCTAATTACATTCCTCCCCCACTGGATAAATTATTCTTCACTTCCCCCATAAAAATCATCATGTTATACTTGTGAAACAAAATAGCTTCTGTGTTCTACTGAACATGCAGAAAATGGATGTATTTCAATACACAGTGTATTTCTCTGTGTGACTAATTTGAGGGCTGCATTGGAACTTATTACAGTGAGATGTGAGCTTAAGTCCCTGATGCTTCTGAATAATGATAGATCCCCTGTTAAATGGAGCAATATCACAAGAAACATTCTCCTGGTGACTTAAGATGAGACAAAATTTTAAAGTATTATTTGGGTTGAGATTCAACAGATGTGAGCTGTTGAGCTTACCTCTAAGTCATTGCATTCCCAAGCAAGGCCTTTACCTCATCACTTTAACTCTGTTTTCAATGCCAGAAGCCTGAGCCTTCATGAAACGGCTTACCAACGGTTCTACATTCATCCCCAATATCGAAAAGATGTGATTTTAAGATAAAACTGGAGAGAAAAATATTGAAGGTTGTTAAGAAGTCACTATCCTTTTTCTCTCCCTTTCTCTAAGTTTAGCATCACTTAGGTCTAAAATCCCTTTTGGTGATTGATTTAGGGAAGTGAGTTTCATTTCTTGAGATCATAGAACATGGTGTGGGTGGCAGCGACCAGATAAAAGTGGCAAATTTTCATGAGGAAATAGAAACTTTGGGCCCACAGCGTGGCTGGGAGCATAACTGGCTCTCTTTGGGGAATATTCCAAGAAATGTCATCCCTAGATCTAAACTCTACTTGGTTTTTAACGACTTTGAGCAAGAGACAACTCTCACCAAGAGGGTTACCTTTTCCTGCATTGTTCCTGTTTGGAAGGGACCTTGTTATTATGAATTGTTTGTGCAGCTGCTACATGCCAGGCACGGTGCTGCCTTGCCCCTCTGTGCTCGCGTCAGTGGAGAAGGCGGTCAGCAACCTCTCCTGTACTTGAGGATTTACTGAATTAATGTTCCCGTGCAGGCTGAGGTAACTCAGGTCTGTGACTTTTCCCTTCTAACTTTACTTTCTAAAATTTCAGTCTGAAATATTTTTATCATTCTAGATCTTTGCTGCTAAAGCCAAGGAGATAATTAATTACTTGGGTTTTTCAGGACCAAATAACTATTTGGGAAAGGGAGTACCTGAATGATGCCATGAAAAATAGCTATTTTGTCTGATTGGTTCTGAAAAATTATTTCAGTTATTGTCTTTGGTTGGTATCAATTGAAGTTTAATTTTTTACATGTATTTTTTTATTCATCCTTTACAATGTTTATTTATTTTTTAATTGAAGTATTGTTGACCTACTATAGTTTTAATTTTTTAAAAAAGTTATTACTCATAGATACAAAAAACAGATTGGTGGTTGTCAAGAGGTTGGGGGCTGGAGGATGAGAGAAATGGATGAAGGGGGTCAAAAGGTAAAAAGAAACAAATTTTAAATATAGATGAGAAAAAAAAAGTTACTGCCTTAGTCTCTTTGCAAGAATTGGTGGTAGGGTTTACATTAAATTATCATCCCAATCATTGCTGTCATTTTGCATACTAGGTGTAGCCTTTCTCCAAACTGGACTCAAATTGGTGACTCCAGAATAGAATTCTGTACTATAATAAGGATCTAATTGGTATGCTGTGTAGTGATATTCTGCATCGTTTTGGAATGCTGTACCTTATTTCTCAAAGTGTGTCTCTCCATGGATGATAAACTGAGGACATGGAAGGAAAGTCTCTATTTTCAGTTTCTCCAGCAGATTGATAAGCTTGGCACATGGTCAATTTCATGCTTTAATAAATAAAGAATTAAGAGTATTGACTAAACTGATTGATTAGTAATTTAGTTAAATAACCAGTGAGTTGCGATCTAGTTAAAAGAACACCTTTTAATTTTGTAGTGACCACCTGAGCAAAACTTGTAGGTTTGACAGATACTAGAAAAATGAAATCAGAGGCAATATGAACACCAGTTTGTAACTCTAGATAAGACATGTTGAAGTCAGATCTAGGTTTGCAGCATGAATTGACCATTTACTAGCCATGTGTCTTGGGACGAATTTCTTAACATTTTTAACTTCTCAGTGCCTAAATTTCCTCATCAGCAAAATGAGAACAATAGCCTTTGCAATGCTGTTGTGAGCATTATTGCTGTAGTGTGTATAAAGCACTTAGCATAATGCTTGGAACAAAATCAGTACTCAAGAAATAGAAACTATTATTTTTTATTAAGAAACCATTATCATTTTCTGTCCTACAGATGTATGAGTATCTTATATGTACACTCCCTTTAAAAAATCTCTCCAAATTAAAAAAGACATAAACCTGTAGAGAAACTTGCGTATTGAATTACTAGCCTTTGTTGAAGCCTTCAAGATGGTGCAGCAGGAATTTGAAATTTCTTTTAAGTTTGGTGAGCTTTGCTATACTGTGATGCATTAAAAAAAAAGAGGAATAATTGTCTACTCAGAGCAAGCATCTCTTTCTGGTCCCCATAGTTCTCTTGGCACATTATTTTGGCCCAAGACTGTTTTTTTTTTTTTTTTTTTTTTTTTTTTTTTTTTTTTTTTGCAGTACGCGGGCCTCTCACTGTTGTGGCCTCTCCCATTGCGGAGCACAGGCTCCGGACGCGCAGACCCAGCGGCCATGGCTCACGGGCCCAGCCGCTCCACGGCATGTGAGATCCTCCCGGACCGGGGCATGAACCCGTGTCTCCTGCATCGGCAGGCGGACTCTCAACCACTGCGCCACCAGGGAAGCCCAAAACTGGTATTTTTGATGGTTCCATTCTTTCAGTCAGTGTGATCTCTTATCAAGTCCTTCTTTTCTGCTCCCATATCCACCACCATAAGCAGCACTTAGATCACCTCTGCTTTGACTATTGCAGGTGCTGCTGGAAGCCCTTCTCTCCCCAACTTCTGTCCATGATGGGTAGCATGACCTGGTTGCCAGAGATGAAATTGTAGCAGGAGGGCATGTGTTAAGCCTGTTTCAAGAGATACCCTGGGCCCTCTTGCACGTGCAGATGCTTGCTCTCTCCTCTCTGAGCTACCCCTCTTAGACTCCTCTCACTGCACTCACCATGACAAGGGTAGGCTGAGGAGGCTTAAGAATTCTGAGACTTCTTGGCACCTTTTGGTCTACGTTCTAGTCCTCCCTCCAATTAGACAGAGCTCTCCACACAATCCGTCCATCTGGCTTCAAGCAAGAGATGTCATTCCTTAGGAGTCAAGACTCCGTAGTATTAAAGACATGCTTTTTCTGGGCCTGGTCCTCTGTACACAGTTTCCCTCAGGAACTGCTCAGCATTGTGGTCAAAAATAGTATTTGAGGAATTTCCTTGGCGGTTGAGTGGTTAAGACTCTGCGCTTCCAATGCAGGGGCCGCAGGTTCGGTTCCTGGTTGGGGAATTAAGATCCCACATGCCTCAGGGCGTGGCCAAAAAGTTAAAAAAAAAAAGTATTTGAAGATTCTGGCTCCTGGTTCAAAGTCATCTCTTTTAAGTTCAGGTATTCCTCCCTCCCCCAAAGTCTGCAAATAGACTTTCTGCCTTCATTTAGTTCTTTCATCAACTTTCCAGCCCAGTTTATTATTATCATTTTTTAAATATGACTTTCAGCTTATAAATTGCTTGCTGAAAAATGATCAATACCTGCCACTGATTAAAGGATAAAGACCCCCACTTCCACATGGCATTCAAGGCATTTCCAAATCTGGCCCCAAATTAACAGTAAGACTAATATCAAAAATTGTCTGCACTTCTCCCGACTGTCCTTGTGAATAGCTGGCATGACGCCAAACATCCTAACACCAACACCACCACTGCTTCCACTACGACCACCTCCTCCACTACCTCACTCTCCACTACCTCCACCTCCACCTCCACCTCCACCACCTCATCACCACCTCCACCTCCACCTCCACCACCTCATCACCACCTCCACCTCCACCTCCACCACCTCCACCACCTCCACCTCCACCTCCACCACATCCAGCACCACCTCCACCACCTCATCACCACCTCCACCTTCACCTCCACCACTTCCACCACCACCACCACCAGCTTCACCACCATCACCACTACCCAGAGAGTAGAGCATTGCAAATGAAGGGCATGAACTCTCATGCTAGGCTGACTGGATTCAAATTCCCTCTTGTTTACCATTTCACTTTGTAAACATTAGATAAGTTACTTTGTACTTTACTACTCTTATCTGCCAAATGGGGAAAATAATAGTGCACGTCTCATAGGATTGTTTGGAGGATCAAATTAATTAATGAATGTAAAGTACTTTAGATAACATCGTTGTATATAAGAGCTCAGCAATCATTAGATATTAGTATATTATTCAACTTAAAAGCTCATACCCTCATTGTAGGATAATTCTCCCCTACTTTGTCTATGTTCTTTATTAGGCACTCATTAGATGCTGTCTTTTGTTAGTAGTCAATTTAATTGCTTTTAGTAAATAGTGAACATACTCGGAATAGAATACCTCCAGTGTATGTGAGGGGTATAAAGATGAACAATGATACAACCATCTGTATCTCCATGACCAAGCTTTGCATATAGAATAGTACTAATTTCCAGGGAGGCCCTTGAGTATTCCTTCCAAATCTCATCCACTTCCATCCTCTTCATTATCAGTAACCTCCGTTCAGACATTTTTCTTTAAATCAATAGTAATTATCAGCGTTGGTGATTCAATATATTTTCAAATTTCTTTTTCTCAGGAAAGCTTTATTGAATTATAGATTTTGTATATTAGGAAAGGTAGCATTCCAACTTCATTTTTTTATAATGTAAATATCCAGTTGTCCCAGCATCATTTTTTGAAAAGCCTATTCTTTCCCCCATTGAATTGACTTGGTACCTTATTGAAGATCTTGAGTGAAGATCTTGAGTGAAGATCTTGAGTGAAGATCTTGAATTGACCCTGAGTGTGTTTATTTCTGGATTCTTTATTCTATTTTATTGACTGATATTATTATGATTCTATATCTATTCTTATGCCATTACCACACTGTCAGATTTAATGTAACTTTCTATTAAGCTTTGAAAGCATGAAGGCTTCCATATTTGTTCTTTTATTTTTATATATTCCAGCTTTTTTTTTAAATAAAGTTATTTATTTTTGGCTGTGTTGGGTCTTCGTTGCTGCCTGTGGGCTTTCTCTAGTTGCGGTGAGCGGGGGCTACTCTTTGTTGCCGTGCGTGGGCTTCTCGTTGCGGTGGCTTCTCTTTTTGCGGAGCATGGGCTCTAGGCGCATAGGCTTCAGAGTTGTGGCATGCGGGCTCAGTAGTTGTGACTCACGGGCTTAGTTGCTCCGCGGCATGTGGGATCTTCCCGGACCAGGGACCGAACCCATATCCCCTGCACTGGCAGGAGGATTCTTAATCACTGTACCACCAGGGAACCCCCCCATATTTGTTCTTTATTCAATATTTATTTATTTAGTCCACTTTGGGCTCACTGAATTTCCTTATGGATTTTTTTTTGTTTTGGGTTTTTTTTTGCCCCATTCAGCTTACAGGATCTTCCAGGGAGCGAATTTGTGCCCCCTGCTGTGGAAGAGCACTAACCATTGAACCGCCAGGAATTCCCCCTTAAGGATTTTTGAATCAGCTTGTCAACCTGCAAAGAAGCCAGCCGGGGTTTTGATTTACATGTTCTTTCATTTCTTTGATCAGTGTTTTGTAGTTCTCAGAGTATTCAATTTGGACTTTTTTTGTTAAATTTATTCCCGATAGTATTATTCTTTTAATGCTATTGTAAATGGAGTGGTTTTCTTAATCTCGTTTTCAAATTGTCCATTGCAAGTGTATAGAAATACAATTGATTTTTGTATATTGATTTGTATCATGCAAACTTGCTCTAATTGTTTATTAGTTCTAATGGTTTTTAAGTGGATTCCTTAAGATTTTCTGTATCATGCTGTTGATCATGTCAGCAGCAATAAAAATAGTTTTCTTTATTTACAATCCGGATGCCTTTTAGTTCACTTTCTTGTCTGATTGTCCTGGCTCGCCTCTCTACTACAATGTTGAAGAGTGGTGAGAGCAGATATCCTTGTCTTGTTTCTCATTTTAGAGGGAAACCATTCAGCCTTTCACCATTTTGAGTCACCTAACTCCTGAAAGGTATCTGTTATGTTTACTTGCTCTTGCATCCCTTCTAGTTTAGCCTTTAAATCATATCATTTTTCTTTTACTTCTAAGTCTTTCATAAGTTCTGTCACCTTTCTTTTCAAATTTTCCTTTTCTCCGATCATTTCGTTTTTGAGTTTTTCCCAATTCTAATTTGTTATTCCTTATATCTTCTATCATTTTCTTCATTTAGGTGTTTTCTAAATATTAAGTTATACATCTTTTTGTGGTCATATCTTTTTGACACATATTTATTGTTTGTAGAGATGTTTTGCTCCCCTGTCTTTCTCTCTCTCTCTCATTTCACCACTTTGTATGGGATTCTCTAATGTTTTCCTGTTGCTAATTTTTTAAGGGAAATGAGTTTTCTATTATTTTAGAGTTCTGGTAGTAGTTTTGGATATCTTTTCTAGTTTGATGACTCTTGCGCTCACTCCTTCTGTTGTTGTCATGGCACTTATCTGGACCTTCCCTTTCCTTTGCTCCTGTTGCTCCTGACTGCCCAAATTAAATTCTATCCCAGCAAGTTCTTCTCATTGCAGGGCTTTGTCTTGGGAGGGATCTTTGATGAAACCCTCCAGCCTAACCACTCTCTCAGATGGCTGTGGGGCCCCAGTTTGTGCTTGCTGGGCCTTTTCTATTCTCAGAGCTGCCAGATGCCTGCTGGCTTCCCTCTGCTTCCTCCTGTGCTAAGTATGACCACACACAGATCTTGTAGCTGTGGGTGCTCTGGCTCCTCATATTTTGAGGTTTGTGGAGGATACTTTGTCACTTAGTTTGCTTCACATGTTGCCCATGGGTTTTTGGGTTCTGGCATCATAGTTGCTCTGTTCTTTATAAGGGGATTCAAGGATATTTAAATACCATGCCTTCACCACTGCCATCTTCCCAGAATCCTTGTAAGCCATTTACAATCCTTTCTGATGTGATGTAGGCTATAAAACAAGTGATTAAATAAAATTTAAAGCTCTCCTTCACATACTTTATAAGCCTTTATGTTGCATGTAAATAATTCATATATACAGATATATTCTAGTCAAAAGAGAAAGATAGCTGTTTTTGCAGCTCCTGAGAAGCTACCTGCATATTAATTAGCTCTTTAAAGTCGGGGTTTTGGAGTTTGCTCCTCCCTCTTTCTCGGGAGGTCCACACCTCAAACATTTCAGAAAGATGAGAATCTGATATGATCCCAAGGCAGAGAGACAGCTTTCATTTCTTGTCTGTTTCCTTCACCCGTGTGCTTTCCTCACCTGTGTGTCCCTTGTGTCCATCCTCAATGGAAGTGGGGAATGGTGGTTTGGGATCATGCTGTAAATATCCTCAGGGACCACTTGACAGTCTTTCCCAAGAGATCTACTAATCTTAATATCACAAATAAGACTTATCTGTGAATTGTCTATAAGCATCAGTGTTTCTTTCAATAGGTGTATCCCAACTGAGTGGTATACTTTGATAATTCTACATGTGCATGTTGGGCAAGAATTAACCTTTGGGCTCCTACAGGCTATTATGCTTGCTCTGAGAAATGACTTTTGCAAATTGTTGCAACAGTCATATTGCAGTCACTCTGAGTCCAAGACTGGCAAATATTTTTCTATTGTTCTTCACATAAAAAGTTGTTCTCAATAATTTTATTTGTGTAATGTATTTTCCTACTTTTAAATTAGCGTGCAATTTTTCTCATTGATTTTGATCGGTTTCCATCTGACCACATTTCCAATTTTCCGTGATCACTCAGAATTTAGAACGTATTTCCCAAGGCAGAGTAGAAAAGTTTTGGCCCCTAGGTATTGATAACTAGGCTTGTATTCAATCATTCATCCTACTAATGAAGTTATGAAATGATACTGAATCAGAAGTGTTCAATTTTCTAAATGTAATCATGTATATTTGCAATCTAACACCACACTGCTCTGTGAAACCCTTTAATAAAACAGTTGGGATGTAATTGTTAAGTCTACTTTTGGAATCTGTATAGATAGCACCATGATAAACATGTAATTGTTATTGCTCAATACTGTTGAAGGAAGAGGGGAAAGAAGGAAGGAGGGAAGGAAGGGAGGGAGAAAAGAAGGAGGGAAGGAAGGAAGGGGCCATTTACTCATATGTAGATGAGTACTAAGTGAAGCTATCTTGAAGTCCTTGCAAAAGTACTTTAAAAAATAATTAAGACCTTATTTTTCATTCCTTTGCAGGAAAACACTAAGTGAAGATACACAATATTTCACTTACACAAACTACTTACGAATATTTTATGTTATACAAACAAATGATATATCAGAAAATACCCCTCTGCTCTGGGGAGTAGGGGGGAACAGAGAAAACTGGATTTTTTTCAAAAGAAAAGCTCAAGGGTTAAAATTGTGCTTTTATGGATTATTGTGTTTAGATTAAAAGTAAACACTGATGGAAATTTTTTTATGAGTGCTTCTTTACACTCACATCATTTACTATTTCCATTTAAGTGGATTATGCAGGTGTTCTTAAAGCTAACACATCATCAATTTTTTAAAAATTTCTTGGGATTCTTTTATAGATTATTTAGGATTAAAAAAAATTTTGTTTTATGGCTCATCTATGAAGCTGAATTAAGCTGTAATTGCTGTGTCACATGGAAGTCTATCCCTGTCAGTAAAATTTAAATAAAAAGATAAGATTTTTATTTGCAATGACTTTTGTTTATTAAGATTGTAGAAATAGAGTCAAACCTCATGATACAGTGGTGTATTATTATGTGGATGTGGCCAAAGAAGAATTTTATTTGATAAATTGATTTCACAATTTAGAAAGTTTGTTTGTTCCTCTCCCCAACATGAGCATCTTGGTAGGGTTCCACCATAAATATATGTGAGTCTGTATTTAGATTTTTCAAAATGAAGGGTTTAAATGTAACCTTGTAGATCTTTGACTTGTTATTATATCATTTACTGCCCAATTCTCTTGCCACTTGACTCAATCACTGAGCTTTCAGTACTATTTAGCAAACTAAACATTCAGCTCTATGGGCTTCTTTGCCAATTGCGGTGACTCTACAGTATTTAGAGAATCTTTGGTACTGTAGGTGACTCATCTCTGGGTTTCCAGTGCAACTTGTACACGTCTCCATCATAGCTCCTCTCAGACTGTGCTGGAACTGTGGCTACCGGTTTGTCTCTTGCCCCTTTGGAGCCAGTGATTAGTTTCTCCATTTCTATATCCCTTATACCTTAGACTATTCCTGGCATAGAGGAGGCACTCAATAAGTATTTATCAAATGAAATATAATTTATACTTTATGGGACATGCTAGAACTTTTCTCCTGTTCTCAGTGACCTCAGTTCTCATTATTTTATAAAGTATGAAGAGTATTCCCTCTCTCCTGAGCAGTTGAAGACACTAAATTATAATTACAGATGGAAGAAAACATTTCATGGCTATTAGTGGACACATTATTTGATGGTCTTTGTACCAGTTACTCTTTGCAAACTGGCATGCAGCATTTTTCATCAGTGTGCATCTCATGTACTGACAAGTCACTGTGATGACATTAGGAAGGTGATAGGGCTAGAAGAATGACTCAGCGATGAAACACAGACATTGCTATAGTGGGTATTTATTGAGTAACTAGAGAAAGTCACAAATGGGTGAAATGGTTGCTTTTTACAGGCAGAGGTTACAATGATTTAATAATATGTTAGACTTGGATTATTGTATATTTTGTGGTCATAAAACAGGATGACCAAATTCATATCTGGGTACTTTTTGTTAGGTTATATCTAATAGTATAGCTGGAGATTTTTTTCTTTTATGCTTATATTACTGTCATTTTCATTTTGTAACTTGGCTTTAGACACTTGAAGAGTGAGACATAATTGAAGTGACCACCTTAACAAGCACAGCTGCCCATGACTGTGATGGATTTGTTGTGTCATATGAACGTGTGCTCCCCAAACACTGAACAATAATCTAGATAGTTTTCTCTGTTCATGAGTATAGAGAAACACAGATTGGACTTTTAATTTTTCTATTAATTAAATGCAGTTATACTTTACCAGTTCTATGTATTTTTTTCCTCTTCCTAGGAGTAACAGGAAAAGTAATATATGCATTTTGACCCAGAAATTCCACCTTAGGGGATCTCTTCTGCCGATATAAAGGTACCTATGCATAAAGGCTTATGATTAAGGAAGTCCTCTGGAGCATTGCTTGTAGTGGAGGCAAACTGCAAATATCCTGACTGTCCATCTATAGGGTAAAGTTTGAGTAAAATATGGTGCATCCATGCTATAGATTTATACATTTATAGACAAAATTTAAAATAAAAATAAAGACATATTGTATACTGTATCCTTCTCTTTCTTTTTTATTTAAGATATATCTTTGGAATCCCTTCAGATTAATGCATATAGCTGTTTATTTTTCTTTAATATGGATGTACCATAGTCTATTCATTCATGAGGGTGATATTAGTGGGAGAGGATGGAGATTATTATTTTTCCTTATACATATCTTTGACTTATTATAATGAATGTATTGTTATTAAAAGTATCTAACAAAATTAAAACTATCATAGCAAATGTTCATTCAAAGAGGCTGGGTTAAAGACAAGATGTTTGGAACTAACTCTCTGAATATGATAAGTATTCACGATAATTAAACAGTTTGAGGACATATTTCAGATGTGAACACAAATTAATGAGTATGCTTTCTGTTTTTAGTTTTCAGAAGCTAAATTCAAAGTTGTTTCTAAAAGAACAGTTTCATAGGCTTTTAGGTAAATACAGTTGCATTGGAATAACCATGTTTCCAGGATTAAGGAAAATAACAATTTGGCTATTTAAGTTCTGACATTTGAAAAAAAGTCAGTCTCAAAATTTTATGGTCACATTTACTGTGTATTTGCATATAAGGATGGATGTAGAGAGTGATCTTGGTATATGTGAATTGAGCATCAGAAAAAGGAGAATGAATCTAAACATGGACTATCAACCAGTAACAGCCACCGCTGAACAGCTAAAATTCGTTCTAACTTATTCTCTTCCATTCTTTATTCATTTTATTAATACACCTTTTCACAGTCATTTTTTTATTATTTTGGCTGCATAGTCTTGTGATTTTTCACTATTCAGATGTCATTTTGAAAATCATATTTACATATTTTCCCTTGTCAGTCTGCCCTTGGGAGACAAGCATTTTAAGTGTTACAAGGAGGAGCTGTTACTATTACAGGGGATAAAAGGACTTGGTGGGAACAGTAGCCCCATACATGAGAAAAAAATGTTACACGGTTCCAGAAGCACTGTAACAAGAGTGGAGGGTACGTAAATGATCTCAGGTCACCAGATTAGTGCAGATAATAGAAGGAAGCATGTGAACCTAAGTTCACTCTATGGATGTAAACTGGGAAATACCGAGGAATCTGCAGCATGGTGTGCTAGGAGCAGAACAGGGCACAAATGTATCCTGTGACCTGGTTATCTACAGAACATTGGGACTGGGTCCAGCTACTTTGATCCTCTAGAGAAGCAAGGCCGCTTCCTCGTGTAAAGCTAATTTGGTAGAGTTCACGGGGAGTACAGAGTTGGGTCCTGAAGCAGGCTGCCCGAGTGACCTCACTGCAGGGCACACAAGGGCTCGGGTGCCTGCCGTTCTCCTAATCAGACATCCTTGATATTGCTTGTCTGGTGTTGTTTCTTCCTGAGATACAATTTTCTCACTCCCAGAACAATTCTAAGGCTGATAATCCAAATAACACTAATAATACACTGTGTTCTGATAATTTAGGGGGTTCTCTTGCTGTCTCTGATCTCAGGATATAAGCAGGAATCCTCGTTCAAACAACAGTCCTCTGTCCCTCCCCACAGATGGTACCGTGGTTGGAAATCTTTACAGCATTCCAGAGGAACCATTGTGTCTAGGATGTATCATTAAACCAAGGCCCAGGAGCTATTGGAACATATTACCTTAAAGGCCTGCCTTACGCTGCCTTGGCACTTGCCAAAATGGTCTTCACGCTGAGAGTCCCAGAGTGTGCCTTACGAAGTAATAACTTACGTTACCAACAGCCGTTATGACCTCAGTGAGAGATTCATGCACCCAAGAGCAGCTACATGTTACTGTCAGTTAATTAGTGTGGGTATTCATTAAAAGTGGGAGTGAGAGCCCGGAAATGATGCATTACTCATTGAGAATGGAGTCCTGGCACAGCATAAAAGCCCTCCAAGTAACCACTGAAAGCAAGAACTAGGAATCAGAATAGAGATCAACGAACTGGTTACTTGGTTATAGTTCTTTACAACATGAATGCATACTCACAAAAAAACACACACACTCCTACACTGAGCCCTCACTTGCACATTCACATGTGCATTTCCATTAGCTCTGATAGTTCATGCTGTGGGTTGAATTGTGTCCCCACCACAAAAAGATATGTTGAAGTCTTAACTCTCAGTGTTTGTGAATGGGCACTTATTTGGAAATACTGTAGGGTCTTTGCAGATGTAGAGTTAAGATGAGGTCATACTCGAATTGAGTGGGCCCTAATCCAATATGACTAGTGTCCTTATAAAAAGAGAAAACAGAGACCTAGGGAGGAAAATATCATGAAGACACAGAGACATACAGACACAGAGGCAGAGAACGGAGTTAGGCTGCCACAAGCCAAGGAATGCCTGGGGCTACAAGAGGCAAGGAAGGATCCTGCCCTAGAGGATTTGGAGGAATCATGGCCCTGCCAACACCTTAATTTCAGACTTCTAGTGTCCAGGATTGTGAGACAAATTTGTTGTTTTAAATCGCCAGTTTGTGGTATTTTGTTATGAAAACCCTAGGAAACTAGTATAGTTTATTTCTAGGAAATGGACACGCTCACACTTATGGCACTTCACGTTATGCATCTTCTGATACATTTTCATACTCGTGTTATGTCTCACTTAAAACAATTCAAACTTAAACATAATAAACTCAGCCATTCCTACTCCAATCAATTCATGTCAGGCCATCCTGTTTGGAATAAAATGAAAGATGAGTCAGAATTGTAAGGTGGGCAACTGCTACTTTGTGCTCTGCTTTGGAAGTAAGGAAAACATACCCCTTTATCATTCTTCAACTCAGGAAACAGTTGTGATATAATTATAATAAAAATCTTTCTTTAGGATATATTTGTTCCATGACTAATCTAGTTTTGGAATCCCAATAAACTTGCCCATAAAGGAAGAAGTCATTTGAGGAGCTTTTAATGGGGTAATTTTTAACCAATTTGAAATTCTAACGGAAAAATGTGAATGTTCACAGTAAATTTAAAATATACGATTTTCCTGTCTTTCCTGTTTTTTTTTTTTTTTTACTAAGTCTTAAATAAAAACAGCTTTCCAAATGGACATTTATTTTGCTTCTTTAATCTGTACAATTTGCCTTCATACCTACTTACACTTGCAATGGTCACGTTAGCTTATATTTGTGTGTTAGATTCTATGGCAAGTATAAATAATACAAGTTGCTTCTTTTTTTTTTTTTTTTTGCGGTACGCGGGCCTCTCACTGTTGTGGCCTCTCCCGTTGCGGAGCACAGGGTCCGGACGTGCAGGCTCAGCGGCCATGGCTAACGGGCCCAGCCGCTCCGCGGCATGTGGGATCTTCCCAGACCGGGGCACGAACCCACGTCCCCTGCATCGGCAGGCAGACTCCCAACCACTGCGCCACCAGGGAAACCCTACCAGGTGGTTCTTGACATCAGAGTGTTCATAGGCTATAACCAGTGTTCCCCAATTTACACCTCCTGCTCATACTTCTTCTTTTAGCTCCTTACTCCTTTATTTTACTTTTTGGCCGCACCTCACAGCATGCTGGATCTTTCTTTTTTTCTTTTTTTTAATAAATGTATTTTCTTTCTTTCTTTCTTTCTTTCTTTCTTTCTTTCTTTATGGCTGCGTTGGGTCTTCATTGCCGCGTGGGCTTTCTCTAGTTGCAGTGAATGGAGGCTACTCTGCATTGTGGTGTGAGGGCTTCTCATTGCGGTGGCTTCTCTTGTTGCAGAGCACGGGCTCTAGGCACGCAGGCTTCAGTAGTTGTGGCTTGCAGTCTCTAGAGCTCAGGCTCAGTAGTTATGACACACAGGCTTAGTTGCTCCGCGGCATGTGGGATCTTCCTGGACCAGGGCTTGAACACATTCCCCTGCATTGGCAGGCGGATTGCCAACCACTGTGCCACCAGGGAAGTCCGGTATGTGGGAATCTTAGTTCTCCAACCTGGGATCTTAATCCCAGACCTGGGATTGAACCCACATCCCCTGTAGTGGAAGCATCTAGTCTTAACTTCTGGACTGCCAGGGGAGTCCCTGAGCTCCCTACTCCTAATTCCAACTGTCTACTTCCACATCTCCACTTAGATATCTTAAAGGCATTCAGACTCAACATACAGAAAACCAAACTTCTGTGTTTTTTTGCCACTTTAATTCTCTTTCATACTCTCTTTCTCCATAAGCAGTGCCACCATACATACAAGTACGCACGTAAGTCAAAAACCTGAGTTTCAGGCCTAATGTCACCATCTTTCCCCACCCTCCATCACTCTACCTTTACTGAATTGAACACCACCATTTATTTTACCTCCTTATTGTCTCTGGAATTGTCCCAATTTCTCATTCTCCTCCACCACTTGTTTAGACCATGCTCCCATGATCTTTCCTCTAGATTACTGCAGCAACATCCCAATGGCAGGAAGGATAACAGCCACACTGCCCACACCTCAGCCTCTCCTTTACACTGCAGGCAAAGGGATATTTTTAGAAGGCACATCTTAAGATGGCGTCTGCCTGCTTAAATGCACAGTGGTTTCCCAAAGCTTTCATAGTAAAGCTGGGGATCCTTAACTTGGTCTAGAAGCTCTGCATACCTCTCTCAGTCTGAGTTCACACTGCTCTCCTCTGTCCTTGCACGCTGAACAGGGTCCCTTCTTATGCTGTAACAAATGCTCCGTGTTCCTCCCAACTCCAGGTCTCTACACCTGTTGTTTCTTCTGTCTCCTCCCCCAATTCTTCCTGTTAATTACCACTCATCATTCAGGATTCTGCTCAAACAACACTCTTTCAGGCAAGTCTCTCCTGATATCATAGAACAGATCAGGGCTCCTGAGAGTATGTTTATTGATTCTCTCATTCATTCAACAGTTATCGAGCATCAGAGCATGCCAGGCACTCTTCTTGGTACGTGAGCTATATCACTGGACATGAAGACAAGACCTCTGCTCACATGAGCTTATGATATAATTGGAGGAAGAAATAATGCACAAATAAATGAACAAGGAGCCACTGGGAGGTGATAAGCTCAATGATAGAAATAGTGGGTGAAGCATTAGACCTCTCTGAGAAGGTGACATCTAAACTTAGATCTGAGTGTCAAGAAGGAGCCTATGGTATGAAATTCCAAGGGAAGAACATTTCCAGTAGAGGTTCTACTGGTGGAAGGAAGGCTCTAGAGAGTAGAAAGATGGTAGAATGCAAAAGTGAAGGGGATTAGGCTCTGTAGAAGAGATCTCCAGGGGCAGGATTCTGCAGGTCAGGGTAAGGTGTTTGAATTATATTCAAAGTACAATGAGAAGGTACTAAAGTGCTTTAAGCAGAGAAAGGATTTGCCCTTATTACATATCCAAAAGATCACTCTGGCTGCTGTGTGTGAAGGATTTTAGGTGTCCAAGTGTCTAAGTACAGCTATCAGACAGGGGCTACTGCAGTAGGCCAGGTGGCTTGGACTGGGAGAGCAGCCATGGGGTTGGAGGAAGACAGACAAATAGAGGATGTCAGCTGGAAGTAGAAATAAGAAAAATTGCTGTCAGATTGGATATAGGAGATAAAGGGAAAAGAAGACTCAGGGATGATTTCTTTATTGAGCAACTAGGTGAATGGTGGTAGCGATTATAGAGATAGGCGATGCTGAGTAAGAGCAGGTTTGGAGATGAGGAAAGCAAGAGCGCTGTTTTAGGCATGTCAAATTTGAGATATAGGTTAGATGGCCAACTGGATGTATCAGGTAGGCTGTGACTTCTAAGAATCTGGAATCCCAGTGACAGGTGATGTCTGGAGTCACAAATTGGAAAACCATCAGCCTAGAGATACTATTAAAGCCATAAGCCTAGAAAGAACAGTGAAGAGGGACCAAAATTGAGCCTTGGGACATTCAGGGTGGAGTTGAGGACAAGGGACTAGGAAAGAATGCTAAAAGGAGCAGCCAGTGAAAGAGGACAAACAAAGGGTGTACTGTTAAGACGGCCAAGAGTAAAAATGATCCCATTAATTTAATTCTGCATAGGGTGTTCTGTTACTGTTACACGTTCAGCAAAAAAAAAAAAAAAAAAAAAAAATCTAAACAACCCTTCTTTAATATATTTGACAAAAATATGAATCCTGTTTCAGCTATCAAAATTAAGTTTATTTCTCCTACCAAGAGGAGAAATCTCTCCCTTTGAGTATCAAATCTCATTCTTATTATTAAAGGCACATAGTATTAGATTTTCCCCTGGCTCCCAGCCTGAGTTCTGGTTAATTCTTTCCTCTTTTCTTTTTAGATTTCAAACACTGATCAGGTAAAAGGTGACTTTAAAACATCTGAAAATAACTAATTTATGTCTGAGGATCACGGTCAAATATATTCACAACAACATGTGGACACATCAAACGTGGAAAGCAGAAGCTGGGATACCCAGTATGTAGTTGATAATTTTCTACCTTTCCACTGAATATGTATGTGTCTATAGTTTAAAAAGCCCAGGAATCTTCAAAATAAATGAAATTTGGGAGAGCAGGGAGTAAGGGGAGATAATTAAAAGATAAATAATTTGTGTTATCAAGGCGTTTTCAACCCTGGGGTATGTGTTTTGCACGAACTGGTGTGTGTGTGTCAAGCTGCAGCACGCTCATCTGGGGTAGCAGAGGTTTGCCTCAAAACATTCATCAAAACACAGGCTGCATTCCATTTCCACAGCCCGATATCAAGATTGCCCAGAATTACATCTTTAGGCCATTAGACATCTAATGCAAAGCCATCAAGGCTTTCAGCTTTCCCCGGGGACCCCTTGAGAGGCATTTCTGCCGAGAGCCGGCAACTCAGACCCGATGTCTGTCAGGAATGAACCGTGGTACAAGCTTCAGGGAGGGCTTCCGTTGTCAAAACAATAATAGCTGTAATTTTCTCTCCCTCTATTTACAGGAAACAAACTCTTCCTTCCTGTCCTCTATTTTCTGTAGCAGAAAATAGACAAGCCTAGCAGATGTCCAGGGCTGGCGGAGGAGTACGTTGGGCTGCAGCTTCCTTGGAGAGAAAATAAGCGCTCAGTGGAGACTCGCGGGTGGGGCGTGAGGGGTGAGGGGTGAAGGGAAGGCGGGGGGCAGGAAGGTGGTGCAGTTTTGCATCCTGATTCCTAATGCGGGCAGCACCCCTTGGCTTCTTCCTCTCCCTCCATCTGCCTTTGTCTCTTTCCAGTTCTTTCCTACCACTGCGAGACCTATGAACTAAATATGGCCACGGAAATCTCCAACAGTCGCAGTATTTTTATTTTTATTTTATTTTATTTTTTTCAGTCACAGTATTTTTAAACTCATGTGGCCTCCTGTTTGCAGTCTCATGTGACCCACACGAACTAGATCCCGAGAGTTTCTCATGGGAATCCAGGATGCTTTGCTGGCTGGGGTTGCTTGTGTTTTGAGCCCCTGTTAATGTAGCCCTTGGGGTTTCATTTCACATCTTCAAGACTTGGGAATCAGCAGACCCTGTGGATGCACCAAGAATGTGCCAGGGAGACTGTCTTCACGGTGCCTCGCAAGGACGGCCACCCCTGGGCCTGTGAAGAATTGCTGGCTGCGTGGATTGGCCAGCTCAGGCCAAGGGCTGAACTGCAGGGCATCTTAATGCAAACTTGGGCACTAGCAAGAAAGACTTAGCTCTCCCAAGTTTCTAAGGGCCCTTTCATGTGGGAGTCCTTGTCGCCGTGTTTTGTTTGTCTGTCCTTGTGTATTACCCAGCTTTATTCAAGATATTCTGTAAACATGTGCCCCCATCCCTTCCCTTCAGCATTGCTCTTCCCAGTAACTGGTTATTTCTCTTTCTGATGCTCTTGCTGAGGTTCTTTTCTCCACTGAAAAAAATGTTTCAAAATGTCCTGGAATAGAAAATATTTTCTTTTATTTGAGAAATATCTTTATTTTCAAGTAATTTCTTCACAAGAATTAAAGCTCATTTGAGGTTAAAATGAAAATAGGGGGACCACTCACATATTTGCTGAGAAAAATTACCTTTAAAAAACAATAATAGAGGGGGCTTCCCTGGTGGCGCAGTGGTTGAGAATCCGCCTGCCAATGCAGGGGACATGGGTTCGAGCCCCAGTCCGGGAAGATCCTACATGCTGCGGAGCAACTAAGCCCGTGCACCACAACTACTGAGCCTGTGCTCTAGAGCCCACGAGGCACAACTACTGAGCTCACGTGCCACAACTACTGAAGCCCGTGCACCTAGAGCCTGTGCTCCGCAACAAGAGAGGCCACTGCAGTGAGAAGCCCGTGCACCGCAAAGAAGAGTAGCCCCCGCTCGCCGCAACTAGAGAAAGCCCGCGCACAGCAACAAAGACCCAACACAGCCAAAAATAAAAAAATAAAATGAATAAATTTATTTAAAAAAAACAATAATAGAAAAATGAAATTGTCACTGGGTGTAGTTTCTTGCAGGAATACTGAGTGTAGTTAGTTGTCTAAGTTATGCATGATGTAACTCTAGGTGTCACCATTCACACTATCGATTTAATTTAATATCATGATTTCCTAGCAAGTGTCAGTGAAGTTTGTGGAAGGAGGGGTGCTTTTTGTTCGTTTGTTTGTTTTGTACAAAGGGACCATAATGGACCAGCAGTATCCTCTTTTTTTCATATTGCACTTTACCTATTATAATCATTACTATTTACCAAGGACTAGCAGACATTAGTTTAAGTATATATTATGCTGGTAATCTAGCTCTGGGGAAAAAAAACCCTGAACTGCAGTGTTTGTCGATTTCCACAGTGTAAATATTTCCTCCACAGCATAGTTCAAGCTACCAAAGTTCTTGAAAGTGAATATGGAACAGAGAAATGATCACAATTGGCTTTCCTGAGCCAGTACAAGTCAGCTCCAGGATACCGATGGTACTAAGTATTAACTGGTACTAACTGCTTTGAGTATTAACAAGTGTTAGTTACTCTATCGAGAGTGATACTATTATCACACACTCTCATACCGATAAGGAAACTGAGGCATGGGGAAGTTATGTTCCTTTGCCAAAAGTGACAAAACCGGTAAGCAGTGGAGCCAGGCTTTGAGCCCAGGCAGCCTAACACCGGAGTCCCCACACTTAACCCCTGTACCATTCTGCAGGCAGTTGTGTGGGTGTTCAGTAAATGACTTCTGAATGATGAAATATTGATTTCAAGAAGTTTATACTCCTTTAGGTATTGTATCAGTCAGAGTTCCACCAGAGAAAGAACCAGTACTATATATGTATATACATATGTTAAGAGATTTATTGCAGTGAATTGGCTTACGTGATTGTGAGGGCTGGATAGGCAAGTCAGGAATCTGCAGGGCAGGTCATCAGGAAGGGCGGGCTAGAAACTCTGGGGCAGGAGCTGACACTGTAGTCCACAGGTAGACTGTCTTCCTCAGGGAAACATCAGTTCTTCTTTTAAGGCCTTGCAAATGGTTGGATCAGAACCACTCAGATTATCTAGGATAATCTTCCTTACATAAAGCAAACTGATTATAGACTTTAATCACACCAAAAAAAAAAATCTTCACAGCAATGTCTATGTGTTTGATTGAGTAACTGGGGACTACGGCCTAAATTGACACATAAGGTATTATGACTTGAATTGTGTTCCCTCCATAAGTAAGGTTGAAGTTCTAACCCATGGTATCTGTGAAAGTGACCTTACTTGGAAACAGCATCTTTGCAGATGTGATCAAGTTAAGATGAGGTCATACTGGAGTAGGGTGACCTTTAATTGGTTATGACTGGTATCCTTATAAGAAGGGGATGGAAGTTGGACACAGACACACAGGAAGAATACCATATGGCAATGGAGTCAGAGATTGGAGTGATGTATTTACAAGCCAAGGAACGTCAAGGATTACTGGAAACCAGAAGTTAGGAAGAAGCAAAGAAGGATCCTTCACTGGCACCTTCAGCAAGAGCATGGCCCTGCCAACACCTTGATTTTGAACTTCTAACCTCCAGAACTGTGAGACAATGAAGTTCTGTTGTTTTAAACCAGTTTGTGGTATTTTTTATGGCAGCCCAAGGAAACTAAGCAGAGAATCTTAAACATAACACTAAATCATAATAAATTTAAATAATGTCTACTTCACCAACATTTAAAACTTCACTTCCATTAAAAAAGTAGTACGTTTACCATGATTTTCTTGTGGTTTCCTCCACAGGCATCCTTGTGGATCCTTTCAAGTTTGGTGTGTGTCTATAAACTAATTTGAATAGCTTTTATTTAATTAAATATAGGCAGGAATTTATACACATTCCTATCAAAGCAATCACTTAAAATATTTTACTAAAGCCAGTGTGATTGATATTGTAAAAGCATCTTTTGTAGTGCATTGAAGTAAATATTTATGGATGAATGGGGAATACATTCATTTATTGCTTTCAGGGACAGTTATTCATTCTTTGGATTTCTATTAGTGTTAACAATTCTTTTTAAGACTAAATAGGATTTTGGGGAATAGTTAAAATCAGTGTCAGATGTGATGGAAAACTAAAATAGGTTTGATTACTTTTTGCCTGTAGCCTATAAACTGTCTTCCCAAACAGAAGAACCAAGAATATTTTCAGCAATCTCAGAGTAGCATTAGAATAAATTTTAGAAATGTCTCACAAGGTGACAGCTTTGAAAGTCAACAGCTCTTTTGATATGTAAATTTAGCATAGCAGTTTGTGCTTTTTTTTTTTTCAGTTCATCCTGTAATTTTATAATCACATCTGTAATGTCATTGCAGCAGGCCAAATGAATTATCAGACTATTTGATGTAATCCAGTTAAAGACTTTTTACCTAGAGAGTTCTATATGGTTGTGCAAGACTGAATTAGACTAATTCCAAATCTCCAGATTCATTCACACACAGACGTTAATTGTAACATTGGAATTCTTTCCGTGTATATAGCAACTGAATTTCCATCCTATATATTTGAGGCCTTCCACTATATATAATCAGCTTTACTGAGTACTTGCTGCTATCATCCCTATTTATTACATATGACAAATAAGCACAGCTAGGTGAAATAACTTTCCCTGATCACACAGCTAGTAAGTGGCAGATCTAGGATTTGACCCTAGGCAGTCTGACTACAGAGCCTGTTCTTTTAACCTTCTTGGTATGTGAATAGCATGAAAATCACATTCAGCAAAATTTAAAACACTGCATGTGTTCGTTTAAAAATAGTTTTCAGGGGCTTCCCTGGTGGCACAGTGGTTGAGAGTCCGCCTGCTGATGCAGGGGACACGGGTTCGTGCCCCGGTCCGGGAAGATCCCACATGCCACGGAGCGGCTGGGCCCGTGAGCCATGGCCGCTGAGGCTGCGCATCCGGAGCCTGTGCTCCGCAGCGGGAGAGGCCACAACAGTGAGAGGCCCGCATACCGCAAAAAAAAAGAAATAAATAAAATAGTTTTCAGCCGTTAGCCTTAAACCTGTAATGGTTATGGAGACATTAGTTGGTGAGTAAAGTGTATATATAAGTTGGAAAAAGTGAAAACAGCTTCACATACTCCTCAATATTTCATCTTAACTGAGTGCCTAGTAGGTGCTGCCTGCAACTACAGTAATACATTGGATCAAGGCCAAGTGCAGCAGCAAATTGCTAGGTCATATTCTGAAGAGGTGCTGCCACCTACGGAGGCTCCTGGATGGGATAATTTCAGGGCACAAAATACCCTCTATAGGCGGCAATGCAGGGCCCTGTAGGCTTAGTCTGTGTGGATGGCACCTGGGTACCCTTTCTCCAGCTAAGTCTTCTTGGACTCATGACTCATTCACTGTGTCCAGAAGGCAGTTAGTTAAGCTTCAGGACTACTGAAGAAATGGTTACTTTATATATTGAGATATGTTGTGGTCACAGACATGATCTGGTAATCATTTCTGTTTGTATGTTTCTTTGATTCAGAAGATCGGGTTATCAAACATTTTATTTCAGAAAAGGAGGGGTAAAAGAAAGCCATGGCAAAAATCTACAATCTGTCTTATTTTTAGGATATTAGACATTTAGCTGACTCTCCATATTTGATTCCTCATTATCTTATTTGTTTCAGAAACATACCACAGCACAGGGATGATACTAGAAACACTTGGACATATTTCAAATTGAATTATCATCATTCCTTTTATTTGAATACACCATGAGAAAATTGAGCTCCAAAATGCTCCTCCTGGGTATGTCTTGACAAAGGGCATTCTTGTTTCCCTGCAGCCAAGAGGCCTGTGAGAAAGGGCAAGAAGTGTCTGCTCTATTTTCAGGAGGACTCCACTGCAAGAGTGGGTTTTCTCATGGCTGTCAGTTGACAAGGGAATTCCATGGGTCAAGCCTATAGTTAAATCAATTGTGTGCCTATATGGGAAAAACTCCGGCTTATCAAAATTTCCAGTGTAAATGCAGGAGTCTGGACTCTCTCACATACTTCAGGTATTCAAATTATTTGAAAATGTATTTTAAGATTATGTCCACTAAATCTTTTGAGCCCTGCTAAGAATAAATCAACTGCATGCCTTTCTAAGACACTAAAAAATTAGTTACCACCCAGCCTGCATCTCTACCTGTTGTGGTGCATGCCTTTTAGATCCACAGTCCTTCTTCCAAATGTGACTTTCAGCTCCCATACTTAGAATGAAGGCAATTCCTGGACTGCTGCTGGGTGACATGATCCTATGGTGTTGAAATGTCCTGTTTTGTGACCAAATTTCCATTTTGTCTTAGAGTGATCAACTTGCAATTTTAAAGTTATTTAAAAGTTATTTAAAAGAAGATAACTGCTTGGGCTGAATTAACTGGCTTATTTAATCCAATCACGCTTTTGAATAATCTAGTGTTGATTTAATCCAGTTAACCCCTCAAAAACTGTCTACTGAATAATCACGTATCTTAGTCTGAGAAACTCTCACTTTTTTCCCTACAGGAGCCCATTGCTCTAGATAAATCCATTAATCGATGGGCATCAAACATGATAGTGATCATCTGGTCTCTGTGCATTACCCAAATTTAAACTGCTATCTGTCCCCCATTTCCCTGTGCAGTGAGTGAATTAAGGAACCAAAGGCTCCAACTCTCCATCACTGAGGTGTGCTAAACTTTGTTAAGAATTTTTATTGTAGGATGTGTGTAGGTTAGGATTAAGTTCTGCTGCTAATACCAGAGAGCCATCTAGAATGGACTGAACAGTTTAAGGGTCCATTAATTTACATTTTAAAAGTCCAGCGGTATTTGGTACAAGGCTGGTGGGGTTACCCTATAAAATATATGAGGGCACCAGGCTCCTTTTCTTCTGCTGCTTTGCCCTCCATTCTCAGGGTCATAAGAGGGCTGATAAAGTTACAGCCATTCACTTCACATTAGAGGAAACAATAAGCAGAGAAGGGGTGCACCTCCCTTCTAAAGAGCCTTCTGTAAGTACTCTAGAGATTTCTACCTCCATCTCATTACCCTGAATATGGCCACATGGTCATGCCAAGGAGGCTGGGAAATGCAGTTTTTCAGCTGAACACACTCAGGGTTCTGTTATAAATGAAAAGGGGGGAAACAGATATTAGAGGCAATGAACAGTTCCTGCCATAGTTAATATTAAAACTGATGTTATAGAAGAAAAATTTCTCACTCATTCAAGATTCAATAAGCAAATATTTATTGATTAATACACTGACCTAGGCACTGAGGATTCAAAGATCAAAATGACACACTTCCTGCCTTCAGGATACCACAGTTTAATGAAGAAGATATTCCTGTTCATGTTCACAGGTGATCGCATAACAGAAGTAGCTATAGCTTTCTATGAGAACAACTAGGCTAAGCTCCCTACTCAGGCAAGGGAGAGGGAAAGGAAGAAGGCTTTATGGAAGCCATAAAAGAAAACATTCGGAAAGGAAGACGTAATCTTCAGTGACAACATGTTGGGCCGAGGTCAAATAAGATAAGGACAGAAAATATGTTCATCAGGCTTATTAACAAAGGAGGTCTTTAGTGAGCTGAGGGAACACTATTTCAGAGGAGTGGAGGGAAGAAAATCCAGTGAGGTAGGGAGTAAATTGTTAATGATGAAATAGAGAGAGAAAATATACAAAACTATTTAAGAAACTTAGCTATAAAGGGGAAAAGAGGGGAAAATGGTAGCAAAGAGTTCTAGGGTACAGAGAGGTTTTTTAAGGATAGGAAAACATAAGGGTATTTTAATACTAGCAAGAAAGTACAAAGATAGATAGATAGATAGATAGAGAGAGAGAGAGAGAGAATGGGATCTTATTATCTCAAATGGTGGAAAGTAAAATCTAATGCCAAGGCAGGTGATATATAAGAAGATGGTCATATAACTGAGGAACATGTCTGGAGAGGATCTCTACATTTTCTGTGAAGTAGAATTCACAGTGTTGAGATATGGATTGAGAGTCAAGGAGAAGAATGGTACCTTTTAAAATAGCTATTACTGGCAATGAGAACAACAGGGATGGGTGAGGGGAGAGGAGGAGGAAGAGTGGGACACACTGTGAAAGTCCCTTCCCCTACCTTTCCAGCCATCCAGATCCCCACCACAGAGGCAATTACTCTTATTCCTTTCTCACTTATTTTTCCAGAGTATTCTACAGCAATACTAGCAAATATCTATATTTAGCCCTCCCCCCTTTTTACACAATCATACATACTACTGTACACAATATTCACCCTGCTTTGGATAACTTAAATATACATAGGTGTCCTACTATTCCCAAATCTCTGATCCATCATTAATTCCTTTTCATTTGCTCACAAACAAGATGACCACGTTTCAGAGATGTTAATTGTCTTGCTCAAGATCCACAGCTGATAAGTAGCAAAACAGGAAAATGGATTCCAGAATCCAATATGGATCTGTTTTTTTTTTTTTTTTTTTTTTTTTGCGGTACGCGGGCCTCTCACTGTTGTGGCCTCTCCCATTGCGGAGCACAGGCTCCGGATGCGCAGGCTCAGAGGCCATGGCTCACGGGCCTAGCCGCTCAGCGGCATATGGGATCTTCCCGGACCGGGGCACGAACCCATGTCGCGTGCATCGGCAGGCGGACCCTCAACCACTGCGCCACTAGGGAAGCCCTGGATCTGGTATTAAACTTGCAACTGTTCTCCCAACAAGAAATTAAATCAAAAAAAAAAAAGTTTGGAAATTTAACATCAAAATGAATGACATGAATGCTCCAACTATACTATAATCATCATGAAATGTCCTAGTGTTGTGTTCTATTTCACTTTTAAAATTGTATGAAAGACCTATTGACAGCACAACCAGAAGATTCCAGTTGTGCACGGCTTTCAAAGCCACTTTGCTCTGTTCTTTGGAAAGGTAGCTTTCGTGTGCTCTTTCAGAATTTCTCCCTCCAGTTTAATCTGAGGCACAATGGCCCTGCCTGTCCATTTTTAGGTTACTTTCCCCCTCTAATTTATGTTTCATCCTTACTTAATTACCTACTCCAACTGACCAATTACTTTCCTCATTCAACCATAAGCTCTATCTCCTGAGTCTATACACTTGGAACTGCCCCTAATGGTGTCTCATTTAAATAACTTCTTTATCTTTCAAAACTCATATCTGAAACTCAGATTAATTCATTGGTTCACTCATAAGTACCTACTAAGTGCCTGTTGTGACCCATCAAGTGTCAGCCCAGAAGATATGAGGGAAATAAGATAGGTGAGGGGTCTACCCTCAGGAACTTAGAGTCTAGTGTGGAACATAGACAATAAATAAATATATTAACTAGACATTGTTTTGGGTTCTATAAAATAAGTTAACTAGGTTCTGGAATGGACCATTACAGGAGCAACCCATTTTAGATTGTTAGAGAGAGATGGGATTTAAGTTGAAGACTCAAGGTAAGAAGGAGCCAACCCTATGAAGAACAAGGGAAAGAAAAGTAAGTATTACAGCCCTGAAGGAGGAAAGAGGCCTGGCCCTTCTGGGAACTGACAAAAGGCCATTGCTGGTGATGGGTGATGAGCAAGGGGACAGGTAAGAAGCACAAAAGGAAGAGGCTGGAGAGGTGAGGCAGGAACTTAATTCTAAGGATAATGGAGAATAATTTTAAAAGATTATGCAGGACAAAAGGGAGATGTTTTAAAACATCTGATTTTGTGTTTAAACAATAACTTTGGCTACTTTGTAAAGAATGGATCAGAGGAGACAAGTATGAAAAAAATGGAGGATCTGATGGAGGTTAGGGTAGTCTGTATACTAGACTATGGTGGTGTCAACTAGGAAGGTGGCCATGGAAGTGAGGTGGAATCAACAGGACTTGCTGGTGAATTTGGCAGGTGTCATTCTTGGTAACGGGGTTTCCATTCTTGGTAACTGGGTGGATGGGGGGCTGTAATTCACCTACACAGATCCTTTGTAAGGATAACAAAGATGCCTTTTAAAGCAGACACAACCCCTTTGGTGCTCAGCTTGCTGGACAGATGTCACCTTTGACAAAGAAAGATGGCTCTTTACATCCAGGCAGAAGCAACTGAATGCATACAGTGTTTCAAGAAGAAGGTAGTGTTCAACTGTGTTAAACACTGTTGAAAAGGTGAGTTAGATGAGGCCAAAACAGCATCCGTTGGTTTTGACACCAAGGAGGTGATCAGTGACTTTTGCCAGCGTGGATTCAGAAGACTGGCTTAGGACAAAAGGCAGATAGAAGGAAATAGAGGGCTACCCTGGTGGCGCAGTGGTTGAGAGTCTGCCTGCCGATGCAGGGAACACAGGTTCGTGCCCCGGTCCAGGAAGATCCCACATGCCGCGGAGCGGCTGGGCCCGTGAGCCATGGCCACTGAGCCTGCATGTCTGGAGCCTGTGCTCCACAACGGGAGAGGCCACAATAGTGAGAGGCCTGCGTACCGAAAAAAAAAAAAAAAAAAAAGAAGGAAGTGGAAAGTAAATAGATGAGGAAAGGAGCTACCGTGGATGGAACACTCTAGAAATTTTTCTCTGCAGATAAGAGAAATGGGCAGTGGCTGAAAGCATATGTAGAGCAACTTAAGGTGCTTCTTCTAAAGACTGGAGTTACCTTAGTAGTCTCAGTGCAATGGGGCTTATCCCACACTCCTTCCTCTGGGAAGCCTCACAGGACTGTCTGTGCCCAGGTTACACCCATGTTCTGTGTGCTCCCAATGCAAATTGAGCATGCGTCCCCCTAGGATGTGCCACACTGGGCCGCAGTTGTTCTGAACATACCAGCATTTTCAGGCTTCTGACAGTCACGTGGGAGAAGTCCTTCCCTGGGCATGGACAACAGGTTAGGTCCCCACTTGCTTGTCCTGAGCTCACCACATTCATAGATCATCTGTGATCATTTTTAGGGAACTCTCTATATTTAGTTCAAAAGATAAGAAGGTAAACAGCCTTTTGTTTAGAAGTAGACTACCCCCTCCCTCCCCAAACACACTCAATCTGATACTGAACTTACTGTGAAAAAGAAAAACATCCTCTTGGAAATTGCTCTTCAAAACAGAAAACACTGCTCTGGCTGGAAGGTGACATCGTTGGTGCACACGCTGCATTACATTCTATTGGAGATTTTCAATGTGCACAGGATGTGGTTGCGAGGAGCGAGCCCATCCCTGTAAAGACCTGAACAAGTGTGTGTGTTTTTAACTCCAAGGACATCCAGAGTTTTCATTTCCTTGCTGGGTTTGTTCGCTCTGAGAGTGGGTCCATGTCCCTACTTTCTGTATGCTTGGTGCATCCCCCTTTCTCTTTCTCTCAGCAGCAGCAGAAGCAGCATCTTGGCAGGACTCTGTGAGGTTCACCCTGTCAGGAAACGAAGCACCCACACAGTCCTTGGCTTGTTTCTAAGGCAACGGGTCATAAGGACATAGGTGGCGTCTGGCTTCTTGCCAGCTGAGCGCACTCACTGTCAGAGTGTGCTGGGGGCCCAGGAGGGATTTCAGAAGGAAGGGCTGCCCGTCAGTTCTGAGGAAATGGTACCAAACAAATAAACTGCTCCCGGGCCCCTGGTTCAGCCCATTGTGCTGAGTTAACCACTCCAACAGCTAATTCTTCTGTCCTCTTGCCATTGATTGGCAAGATTAATGCCAGAAGCAGCTGAGAGCAGATGTGGCCACAGAGGCAGCTCTGTGCTGGCAAGAGGGCGTCAGGAGCTCCAAGTACCTCTCCATCCTCATGGCTTGAGTTACATGACTTCCTCCTCTGGGGCTACAGACAGGTCAGGAGGGATAAAATTATCAGCCCAGGAAAGAGAAGATTTTTATAGCTTCTGCTACTTTTACAAAAATAGATAAAAGGAAGGACTGTTTTATCCACCCTTTGCAGCCTGTAAACTTCCTTAGCACTGTGCATAACTTGCTCCTTCTTCCAGAAACAGGGAGGCCAGTGGGACACTCTGTGTTCAGGCTTTTGGGTGCCTTGTGCATGATGCTTACAAGGCAGAGCTCTCTCCAGTTTAGAGTGTTATTGCACTGCAGCACCCTCTTCCTCTCTCCTTTCCTTCCTTCCCTCCTTTCTGCCTTCTCTCCTTTCCCTTTTCTTTCTTTCAGCTTTATGACTTATAATTTGCATACCATAATTCACCTGTTTTAAGTATAAGTTACAGAGTTGTGCAACCATCACTATAATTCAATTTTAGAACATTTTTTATCACCAGCCCCCAACACCTCTTTCTTTTATCAACCAATCCCCATTCCCAACTCCAGGAAACTATTAATCTACTTTCTGTCTCATGGATTTGCCTTTACTGAACATTTCATGTAAACGGAATCATACATACATTTTTTTGCTTGTTAGTGTCTGACTTCTTTCACCTAAGCTGCCCTTTTGAAGTTTTTTCTATGTTGTAGCCTATGTGAGTACTCTGTTTCGTTTTGTTTTTTTTAATTACTAAATAGTATTCCACTGCATGGACATACCACATTTTGTTTAACCATTCATCAGTTAATTGACTTTTGATTGATTTTACTTTTTGACTAATATGAATAGTGCTATTATGCACATTTGTGTACAAGTATTTATGGGGAAATATGTTTTCATTTTTCCTGAGTCAATATCTAGGAGTGGAGTTGCTGGGTCATATGGTAAATTTGTGTTTAACATTTTAGAAACTGCCAAGCAGTTTTCCAAAATGTCTGCACAAATATATGTTTCCATCAGCAGTGGATGAGAATTATAGTTTCTCCTCATGCTGACCAGCACTTGTTATTGTCTGTCTTTTGTATTATAGCCATCCTGGTAGGTGTGAAATGATACTGCAGCCTTTCTTATAAAAGCTGGATTTAGGAAACTGAATTTTTCTGGTTGTCAAGGTATTATCTACATTCTCCTCGCTTGGCGGGACACATTCTGAGATAAGGAGGCCAAACAAAATGAGGAGAAAATGATGACTAATAACACTGGCTAGAGTTTTAAAAGAAAAATGTTCTAAAAAGAAGTATTCCTTTTATGGAGCCTTTTATGGATCAATAGTAATGAAAAATTCATTATGTACTTTAATTCTCCTAAATAAAAAGAAGAATCATTTTGTCATATCTACCTTCTTGCTTGGCAAATATGCCAAGATTTAAGCAACGTCTGAAATGTAGAACTTTAACTTGTGGGATCTGATTCTATTTTGGGGTAGATGGTGTCAGAATTGAGTTGAATTATAGGACACCCAGCTGATGTTCAAAGCGTTGCCTCATGGTGTGAGGAACACTGCCCCCGTTGACACACACACTGGTTCCTGAACCCTTTTTAGGGCCACTTGGGTTTGCAGCATCTTCTGGTTATAATGCATTTTGAAGTAGGAGGTCTAGATTTTGTCTTATATCAGACTTCACATAAACACATTAAGCCAAAAAGAGCATTTCTAGGGGAACTTCACACTTTGGAAGTATTGCTTGACTAGTTCATATGGAGGCATGTGTGTTTTTACTTTACTAGTATTAAATAAAATATAATAGCTGGCCCTACTTTGGGATTTAAGAAGATGTTTCTGCATATAGACCATATTATAAACCCCTGTTACTTGGGCTTCGTTAGTTCATTTGGCTCTGCATAGAGCTACTAAGCCCAATATTCCAATGTTAGCTGATCTCAGTACTTCCATGGCTACAGACTACACAAATGCGTACCCTTGGTTAGAAGTAGGTGTGGCGGGATGCATGCCAGGGTCAGCACTGGAAGAGGAGCTTGGGAAACAGATGTGACTGTTCCTTTGATGCTTTAAAATGTCCTTTATTTTACTCTAAGTAGGTTATTCATCAAAGAATAGTGTCAAAACACTACTGAGTACTTCATGGGCACTTAATGGATATTTTCAAGGCTGCATCAATTAAGCAGGCAACTAATCATTTTGCTCATCTTTCCTAGGGTATAGAAAGAGGAGATAGAAAGAGACAAGATATGTGGACAAATTGCCAGCAATGTATAATAAATTGCCCAAGACTGATACAAACAAGTGTTAGGTTTCTTGAGAAAGGAAACATAATTTTTTTCTCTGAGAAGTTGGGGAAGTATTCATAGTAAAAGGAATACTTGGTAAAGTTTCAATAGAGAGGTGAGAGGTGTCTTGGATAGGGCACATGGTACAGAGGCAGAAAAAAAAACATTAGGTATTTTTAGGGAATTTTTGATGGATTATTTTGACAAAAGCAAAGAGTTTGAATAGAGAGGAGGCAAATAATGTTGGTAAATAAAGGTCTTGAATGTCCCACCAAGGAATTGCACATTTTGCTATAGAGAATAAGGAGTCATCTAATATCACTGGGAAGATGTGTATATGACAATATGGTAGCAGCGTGTGCCCTGGACTGGGGGGCAGGAGATCTGGAGAGTGAGAGACTGCAGATTCTGGCTAAGGTCCAAGAGGGGAAGAGAGATCATTGCCTAAGCTAGGACCATGTCTGTGAAAACATCAAGGAAAAGGCCACCACAGTGAAAGATGGTGCAAAGGCAGAAGGGAAAGGATTTCATAGCTGGCAGGATGTGCCAGGCAGGGTAGAGGGCAGTCAAGAGGATCTCAGATCTGCAAACCTAGATGAGATGGTAATTCGTTTAACCTAATAAGTAAGTTGAGCAGAGAAACCAGTGACAGGAGAGAAAATACCAAGTTCAGTTTTTGATGTGTCTTATTTTAAGGGACTAGAAGAGGAAATTTCAGCAGGCATTTGGAAATGCATTTGCCTGGTACAAATTAAGCATCTTTTTTTTTTTAAATTAAATTTCCTTCACTCAGAGCCCTTCCTTTCCTGCCCAGGAGAAGTGAGCATGAGTCACACCGTGAAAAGCTCCTGCCTGGAGGAAACTCTGCAGATTCCACTTCTGCGGGGCCAACTGCTTCCTTGCAGTAGGACAAATGAGGTCGTTTGAAACTTCCCAAGACAATGCATTCGTCTCTGCCAGGTAGGAGGAAGACGGCCAGTCCCGAGGCCGGTGAAGTGTCTCCTGGCGCGGACGCTTTATCGTTTTCTCGCTCTCGTCGACATCCCTGCCGCTTTCCGGTCCCACGGGACAGCTCCAAGCCTCCCCCTCGGGGCCAAAAATATAAAAGCCCCCCTGCAAGGACAGCCAGCTTCATTCATGCTACCAACAGACACTCTTGTAGCAGGTGTTGTTAAAATTTCGGGGAGCTCCAACCACCACGCTGGGCCTCCTGGCTGCACGCGGTGGGCGATTGGGATGCGCGCTGAGCCAGGGTTGCCCAAGGACGGGGGGGGGGGCGGAGCCGCCCCGCTGAGCGGCCGGCCTCTCCCACAGAACAATGCATCTGTCACCCAGTGAGTGATAGGGCAGCAAGGGCTGAAAGGGAGGCGCACGTCTGGCTAGTCTTCCCACCAGGCTGGCCTGTGTGCCTCGCACTGCTCTTGGGCAAAGAGCCAGCACCCGGGTCTTGGAAGGTTCTAGACAAGGATGTACCCAGTCAAGGAGGACCAACAGAAGAAAGGATCAGCCAGGGCTGCCTTCTGCCCTGACTCGAGCGAGGTCACTGCCTTCACCCCTCCAGGTCTTAGGTCTCCAGCTGCCCATAGCACCCCTTTCAGGAGAGGACGGAGAGCTGGAGGATTGATAAGCCTTCCGACCGCTACGGGGGAAGCCCGCCCGCGGTCACGCTGCCTGATGAGCGCTCAGGAATCCTGCTGTGGGCTATTCCTGGCTCCAGCCCTAACCCACTCTCTAATCCGTGGCAGTCCTATCGCTCGATTTCCCCTTTTCATCAATACTCAGATGCTTTCTAGGACATAAGCCAGAAATGAGGCAGCAAAATATCAGTGACTCCCAACACCTGGCGCAAGGTGAGTGTTCTGAGTGATGGATTTTAAAGACCAAAATTCTGGTCATGACTTTCAGATGTGGCTATAAGCACACATACTGTATACACATTCATATATATTCTAATGTGATTATTTCACAAATAACATATATTTACTAATAAGCTATAGCCAGTCCTTCAGGATCTGGTCGAATGAATAAACAAGACACAAATAATTAATCAGAGCAATTCATTTAGTGATAGTCTTAAGATTATTTGTGCTTTTAAACAAGGTCCCTCTAATCTTATTTCTGCTCTTATTTTGTTTAAGCATCCTCAGGTGCACTTCAATTCTCTCGAACCAAAGTCGACCTCACAAATCCTTTGTTACTGGGGTCGTGATTAGGTTACACAGAAGAAGCTAACCTTTATCAAGGCCACAAAATTGAGTTAGGGACAGAACTGGAATGGTCCACAGGGATCTGGATTCCCAATTCCGTATTTATTCGTGACCTGATTCCACAACTAGATTATAATTTTCTAGAAGGCAAGACTATGGCTTTTGTCTCTACTTCTTCTCAAAACTGAGAACTATGCCTGGCATACAACGGATGCTGAATAACTATTTTTGTTGGGATTTCTCTAAAATTCCAGAAAGAAAAGGAGATGAACAAAAAGAAATAAGGACCTAGTTAACGTTACAAGGGGGAAAGAAACTCCATTACTCTATAAAATACAAATGCGGCTCAAAAAGAGGCAGGAAACACCTACATGCGGATAATAAGGTAGGAACTTTGGTTATACTGGCACCTGGTATAATTCTGAGAGACTTTCCATGGCCAGAAAAAAAAGTTGTGAGTGAGTACATATGAGCTGAGTTTTAAGAGAAAGGTAGTAGATGATGATTTTGGAAAAAATGTCTCGAAAAGAGAAAGAACTCCTGGCTTGATTTTGCAGTACCATTATTATAAGTAGGTCACAGATAAAAACGTCCTGTGTCCAGAGTATTCAGAAATCAAATGGTTGCCAGAACAGGCAAAGGACTGCAACATTGTAAGTCAGATGAGTGAGACTCTTGACGTTTTTAGTCAGGAAAAGATAACTGTGAAGGAAACATGTATTAGAAGAAGCCAAAGGCATTTGGCCAAAGAAATTTTTGGAGTGGAGAGAGCAAACATATCAAATTCCTGTGGACATGAAGGAAGCAAATATCTTGGTATGAGGTGAATAGTCACCAAAAAATACATCCCATCTGGTGAGGATGGGTAAAATCAGTATGGAGAACCAGAGAATGAAAAAGGGCATAAAAGGACGACCACATTAAAGTTCCCTCCAAATGACCACTGTAGATACAGGAGGGGAAGACCCAAAGGTAAAAGATAGTGAAGTGGGAGGGCGGGTAGAAGCTGGAGGACAGAAATTCAAAGAAGCAAGGTGCCACCACTGCATTCCCATCAGATGTTTCTTCTGAACAGGGACTCCCCGTGTACAACCTCATAATCCAGAGAGACTGAATTTAGGGATATTATGACTACCCCTTTTCTTTTTCTTTTATTTTCACTAGAGAAGAGATGGAATTGAGTGGGGATACTGGGCGGGGCTGAAGGAGGAAATTCTCTTCTGTTATGAGCATGAATTAAGATGATGTTGCTGCAAGCCCCTATCCACTTGCCTGCTCGACCTGGGCAAATGTGAAGCCTGCAGCCTTTCAAGGAGTCCGGATTTCTTAATTTCAGCAGTCGGGGCTAAGGCAGCAATATCAGTGGTCGTGGGCTGCTGAGGGGACCTGTGCAAAACCACAGAATATGTAGAATTGGGTTTTGTGCCCCTTTCATTTCTTTTTCTGAATGTCTCTCCATTTCTTTTGCTCCTTCCCTTGTCTCCCAGATACTCAGCAGCCCCTGCTGCTCTCAGAAATTAATGTATTTCGCTCACCTCACGAAGCCCCACTGAGTCCATCTGTACAAATGAGCTCATTTGAGCCACACCTTAAAAAGGAATTTAAAATATATACCGTTAGCATGCCTATGTTACAAGAAGGTTAAGTTATTTGCTGCAAGGCCATTCAGGAGGAGATTGTCAGAGCTGAGACTTGAACTCAAGTTCTCAGAAGTCTATTTCCCTTAGGTGCAGTTTGCATGGGGAATTCTCATTCCTCCTTTACACTGCTCCACACGGCCAAGGCAGATAATAAAGACAGATCAGTGTCATTGTGACATCTACTCTCCCCCTTTGCTCGTGTTTGCAAGATGCTCTCCATCCCTCCAGGGCTCAGTACAGACACTCGTTGGCTTCAAGCCTCAAGATGAGTGTGTGAGAAACTGTGAATTACAAATTGAACACGGAGGACATGTTGAAGTGGAAATGAGGAAGAAAGTCTGGCAGAGGGGGAAAGATAATGAAAAGCAGTGGTGCTGATTCCCTGGGGAGAAGGATTCTGCTTGAGGGTGAGTTTAAAGGCCTATCAAGCCTTGGAAAGGGGAGGATGGTGAGGCGAAATGCAGGCTTCCTCAGCCCAGGACCTGGGGGAAAGAAGAGAGGAAGGCAGAGCTGATGTGATGTATACCTGGATGATGGTCTCTGGGCTTGAGAGGAAGAAAGATTCCTTGTTCAGATCAGCAGCCTTGGTACCTAGCACATCATCTGAAGTAGCAGATGCTCAATAAATATTTGTGGACACAAACCTTAACACATTTCCCAAGCAAAAACTAAAGCCAGGAAATGAAATGGGATAAAGCAAAAAGGAATCTGTAATATGAGTTAGGGATGAATAATTAAAGACAAAAGTATAATTAGGCTAGTGGTGAAAGTTATTTGTATTAAGAGACCAACCACTGGTGGTGTTGCGTCTGAGGCTGTGAAAGCCAAAGGGAACAGAGAGACCGTTGAGAAGCACCTGCTAATTTTATGATGGAAGAAAGTGAAAGAGAGAGAGGTTAATATCCTTCCAAAGCATAACTAGCTGGTTTAGTAGCAAAGAAAGGGCTTTACATCTGGGACTCCTTATTTAAATCTTGAACATGATCTAAAAGGCCAACATCCTACACTAGTCCCAAAGTAGAGAGAGTTGTGGCTTTTTTTTGTAGCAGACCACATTGGAGCTCCGGGTGTCACCTACTTTGTGAAACTGGACAAATCACGTAGGGTTTGAGCTTCTTGTATTTTCTAAAATGTTGGGAAGATAATAATAACTACCTCTATTCCATCACAAAGTTGTTATGAAAAACCTGTGAGATAGTATGTCAAAGGATTTTATAAAATAAAACCTCTGCAAAGGTAAATTATTTTCAATGTCTTTTAGTATTTGGGCAAAAAAGCCTCATTTATATAGTGTAAGTTGCCTTAATTGTCATATGAAATCTGTGTCAGCACATGGAGACATTTTAAAAGATGTATGATATTAAATCTCATGTGATAAAGAAAAGACATGTGGTCTATGTACATTCATGCTTTTAAAAAAAACCTCATGGAAGAAATATCCTGCCTGCCAACCACATGGCAAGTCTTGTTTAGATTGTATTTTACATTTTCTTCCTTTATTTTTCTATTTAAATTATTTCATATCTATCTAAATGTTTATAGTTATGCATACAAATTTATCTTTAGCTTCCCGTAACTATGTGTGTAGCATCTTAAGAATCTTCTTGCCTTCTAGAATGATAGGGTAAATAGATTTTAAAGGATCCTAGTGATTTTTCATCCAAAAGAAATAAACGACTGAGGATAATGATTTCAGAACTTCCCTTTACAGTGACTTTTATTTTTTGTTGTTGCTACCATTTGAATGAGAGGGAAAGGGAACAGTGAAAAAGATGTTTCAAATTTCCCACTCAAAAACATGATGGGAGAGTTGGCTCTTTTCAAAGAAAAAGAAGTGGAGAAGGGGCAAGATAGTAAAATAACATCAGTGGGTAATAAATAGATGGGAATTGTATCCTAAAAATGGAAAATAACTCTTGCAGCTACTTTGAAGGAAACTTCTGCAAATAAGCTTGATTCAAAAGAGAACAATGCAAATACATGTTGAGGAGTCTTAAGAAAATGCAAATATAGGAAGAATGGATGTATAGTTGGAAATAACTATTTAAGAGCTAAGAAAGGAAAAAAGGTGTTGGTTGTTGGTTTGTTCTATTTTCCAGAGGGAAGGAGTGCCTAATGGTTACAAATAGAAGAATAAAGCACAGAGCTCCTAAGAATAGAAGGATGATGTTGAGTTTGGAGGAGCAAAATATGAGGAATACAGAAACGTCTGAATGGAATGGATGAGGGTATAGGTTATATAAAAATGTAATGAAAGGGTGCTAGTACTAGAGTGCCATTCTTAGAACAAAATAAACAGTGGAATCAGAACAATATTATTAAGAGAAAAGAGAAGACAGTTAACACATAAGAGAAGTCATATAAATTAGAGAATGGAGAAACGATAGAAGACATTATATAAGGAAAACCACCCATCATGATTATTGTTTGGTTTGTTTGATTTGGTGGTATGTTGGCAAGTTTGACATTCCATACATTAAAAAAAAAGTAGGTAGCAAATTACAATGGAGATGAGAGGAAAGGACAATAATAAAACCAAATACAATTTAAAGATTTAACAGAATTTTTAAAATGGATTTAAATAATATCCAAGAAGTTTCTACAAGACTTAAGAGGAGACTCTCCTTGTAACTCTATATATTTCTGTGAAAAAAGGGGAGGGGAGGGCCATTCTGTATTAAGTGCCGGCATTTTCCTAGTTTAAACCTATAAGGAAATTCAGATGACCACAAATTATGTTTTTTAAATGGCCAGGAGAGAAAGGGAGGATTACCAAAGCAACTTTTGAGGGATGGTTTTAGTATCTAATATTTACCACATGTTAAGTGCATCTCTGCTCCAAGGAGTTTTAAAAATATTCAACTATTTTATATCACATAAAATTGTTGTTTTATTATCTGTGCTTCTATTTAAATAATTGTGTTTCTGTCAATATTGATATTTAAGCTATCAAATATTAACTTTTTATATCATGGGAAAAATGTCACAGGAAACCCAGAAAGTAGTTTTATGAAACTTTTTACAAGTTTGTTAATCTATCAAAGGAAATAATAATAAATTAAAAAACTTTTTGTGCCTGATTTTCATTTGTGCCTAAAATCCTAGGTCAAAATGTCAATTGATGCATTCCTGTCAGATTATTTATATCACAGATCAATGATTAAATTTATTTGTCTTGTTTTCCTAGAGTAACACAAAATTTTTTGAAAATCCCATGAGTATTAAGCTTACAGGTGTCCCTTTCTTGGTGCTCTGAAAACGTGGCCAATCTCTCCATGTGACAGGATCACACCACAGCTCGTATCCACTCTGTGCAATAATCTGCAAATGATAAAGACTTTACAAGGCCAACCCCCACGTGTACTTGCAGAAAGGCCCCTGTCAGACACAGCAGGTGCCTGTGATATCTGAGAGTGGATCACCAGAGCTGACATGTTCAGCAGCTCAGGAAGCCAATTTAAAGATGCAGAAGCAGGGAGCTCTGTGTGCGACTCTGATGGGGCAGTGGTCCTTGAGGCTTCCACAAGCAAGTGGCACTGAATGAAAGAGAACACTATTTACCCCTGAAACTGCTCAATGGCTGTAAAAAGAAATGCCAGGCTTCAACTGTGATCCCAAATGACAACATTTCCTGGGCAAAAAGCAAGTCATTTCAAAAATCCCCGTGAAAGAACTTTGAGACCACTGGGAAACATTTCAACTTGGAATAAAATGAAAGTGAATTTGGCAAGTAAGCATGGGGGGTGGAGAGTTAACTTCTCTTCCTGCGCTAGGGTTCTTTAAGCTTCATACACATACGATAGCCTCACGAACATTGAACAAATGGGGAAGCCCTCTCTTAGCTGGAATAAATAGCACTTGTCTTTACAAAATGAAGTTTTAAAGCCTGAGACCTTATTTGGACAAAATCATTAAATAAAATCTTAGATAAACCTAGCCCCGAGCCATTTATGTGGATAAATAGTATTTTCTCACTTTAAACCCTTTTGAACTTTAGAGTTGGATATGGAAGACATTTAAGGAGCAAACTTCAGAAAGGCTAAATAACATAATCAACAGACAACTTGAATCAATGCTGTGATTCCCAGGAAACTTGGGATTTCATAGAAGTATTATTCTTAATATTGTTATATAAGAAAGAGAGATAATATATGACTATATATTTGATTAAAATGAAATAAATACAATAAATTCACCTTTGTCTTCATATATATATATTTAACATTTTCAGTCTGAGGAGTTGCTTTTTTTAAAATAAAAAGTATGAGCTATTCGAGAAAACTAGCTCCATTAATTGGAAGATTTTTTAAATTTTAATCAAGTACAAAACTAAAGGTAGGGGAGGGGCTATATGGTCTGTTTTTTTCTTTTCTGTTGCAATTATTTGGTTATTTTATGATGCTTGTACTTAAATTAATTCAAATCCCTTATTCACTAGTTTTGTTTCTAACAATTTGAGGCCTATGTAAAAATTACAATAACATTTAAAATTTGATTGTCTGTCAACATTAAGGACATTTAAATAGGAAGCTTTAGGAAATGACACATGAGAAGGAAAAGAAAAACCAACAGGTCTGAAGCAGCAGCAGCAACCTTGGTAGAACCTTGACATAAGAATTACTTTATAGTTAAATCTTGTGACTATTCTCAAACCATGTATGAATGGATACATATATGGCTGCAGATCAGCTTAGAATCAAGAGATGAAATCAGTCTCCATTCTATGTGGTCTACATTTCAATCTCCTCTCCTTCTGTCCCTTGTCAGTGTATCAGATTGCTTCCAGTTTAGCTGGACACCATCCCAAAGCTAAGTCACTTCTCAAGTTGAGGATACTATGAATAATAACAATAGCTAATATTTACTGGGCACGTATTGCTTTCTGAGATGTGTTAACCATATACATGCATTCACTCATTTAATCCTCACAATTCTACAAGGTACATACCCTTACTGCATTTCAAGGGTTCTAAAATTCACTCTTCCCACCGTCCCCAACATTCTAACATTTCTGAAGTTAGAATGCATCTTACAGACAATGACGAGTCATTAATTGTGCTTTCTCAGTGGTATATTAGTTATTAATAACAAAAATGGATGGTGCATCCTATAATTGATAGTGTCTTAGAATTGAAGACACACAGTACTTTCCTCACTTCACAGAGCTTCTAATTAAGGTTAGAGAAATTGTAAAACGTATCCAGGGCCACATGACCAGAGGAGTCCGGGCAGCCTATGCAGTGCACACACTGAAAGTCATTCTTGCCTCCCAGGCCCTCTGTCCCCATCAGTTGCTGTGGCCCCTTTTGGGGGATTTCTCACAAAAGCACAGCTCTCCCTGAGGAACAGGAAGTTCATACATTCTGTATTTAAACTTACCTCTGACTTATATGAAAACACCAACTCTAAAAATCCAGGATTAGGAAAGACCAGTTAAAACTATTTTGGTTTTAAAAAAAGAAAAGAAAAGAAAGAGCAGAAAATCCTGTAGTCAAACAATCACTCCTGACTTTATATTATTTCATTCTATCAATAATTCAAACTTTCAATTGGACGGACTCAACTTTTAGACTAGCAAAGTTTTGCTAGTCAGGAAAAAGACATTCATTTTTTAAATCAAACTCCAAATGCTAATCTGTGTTTGAGATTTCACCCAAGAGCCAAAAGCAGAGGAGAGTATGGGTTGTTTTTTGCATTTTTACATGTCTTCCTCCTTTTTAACTATACATTTAAGTTGATCATAAAGAAATTTCTGTGGTTTTGAGTTAAATTTAGAATAAAAAACTTTGAGAACATGGTCACTGCATTGTGGGAAGAGTGGGTCTCCTGGCATTATCTCTGGTGGCTCTTTGTATATTTATATTATTGTTAAATCACTTTGTTATGTGTCTCATATATTTTGTAAAGCGACGTCACTAACAAATAAATGCCAACATGTTTACATTTAATATTCATGAAATTTAAAGCAAAGAAATCATCGTGTATACTATTTTTTTTTACTGGTTCTTGTTAAAACCGTTTTAGCATTTTATCTGTATATTTGTATTCTATCACAAGCTTGCTAAAAATTGCATAAATAAACCTTGTTACAGTTTTAGACAATATTTTTATTTCTAAGAAATGTGTATATGCCTTGGTAAAAAGAATTTAGGGTGGAAATACTACACACTCCAGCATCTTTATGTTACAAAGCATTAGATTCCTTTATTGACAATAAACTTACACTCTTGTTTTGGGGCTCACAGTTACACAGGCAATAATCATTTATTAATCCCTGCCAGGCATCAGAAGCTGAGCTGGGCATAGATGTCCACAAGTGACTAGCACAGAGATCATGCCTTCCCTGGGCTCACAATACAGGAAACATGTAAACAGACAAATACAGCACAGAGCTGCATGACACTGTAAATAGACATATGAAAAAAGTTCCACGGGAGAAGTGGATTTCATTCACACTCAGTTGCATATAGATGTGGATATGTGCTTTATTTTCAAACTGCCTATCCTTCAGCAGTTTCATGTTATGTCCTCTTACAAGAATCTATAAACTACCAATTTGCTTTCTACTTCCTTGTAACATTATTACCTTCAGTTTATTAATATTTTTTCTAATTGTTTTGCCCTCACTACTTACCACCCAGCCAGAGTTGCAAGAGAAGGATATTTAAAGCTTCTTCTTTTTAAACATAACATGTTCAAATCCCAATACAAACGACAGTAAAATCATCAAGATGAAAGAAAAAAAATGGCCATTTCTATATTCATGCTTTACACTTTACAGGACTAAACACCACTGCCCATTTCCAGCTCCTCCAAAGGAAGCAGGGAAGTTTGGCAACCTTCTCATCCTTATATAGGACAAGTAATATGTTCACTTGGTTTGAAAATTGATAAACTACAAATTTTTTTCAAAATATTAAAAAGGTACAAAAGTACATGCCCAGCTTCCAGTGGCTATCCCAGGTTTCCTTTACCTTCCCTCCTCTCTCCTCTTTCTCTTTTCCTTCTTCCCTTCCTACTGCCTCTCTTATTTTAAACACATTTAGCAAAATAAAACTATCCTCATTGTTCTGCCCCTTGGCTTTTGTTTTTTCCATTTAACAATATATCTTGGAGATCTTTCCACATCAATATACAATGCACTTTGCCCTTTTTAAAACAGCAGTATGCTATTCCTTTGAACAGATGTGTCAGAATATATTTAATAGTCCTAACTTAGGAATAACCTTGAACATATGTCATTTCCCTAATGAGCAAGTATACTTTAGGGACAAACTTCTAAAGGTGGAAATGTTGATTCGAAAGATATATCCAACTGAAGGAGCTCTAATAGATATTGCCAGACAACCAAAGATTGTTTACTTGGTTTGACCATTGAAGAGCGACTTGGGAACCCAGCTAAAATATCTAACAACAACAACACAAGAATAGTTCTTATAGTAATGGGAGTATCTGGTTTTCAGTTTTGTCATTTTCAAGTTATTCATGTTTTGGTCTCTTTGCAGACATGATCAAAGGTCATCTGCTGAGTGCCAAAGCAGACTGAAATTCAGAGAGTATAGAAAGGTCTCGCAATAATGGTTTAGTTTTAAAGATATATTATTTGTAGATAGAAATTCTGATTGTATTCCACTTCTGTCTGCTCTCATCTTCTCGATCAGTTTGGCCACTGATGTTCAAAGCAAATCTGTCTTTAATATAGTTACTAAACTCTGTAGGATTTGGGTAATCTTTTTGCATGCTTTTATAAGCTGGAATTAGAGACAGCAACACAATTCAGCCCCTTGCTGTGGAAACCACAACCTTCTAAAGGGCATCCTGCCTGGACATCATTTCATAGAGAACAAGCTCTGTCCCTTGGGCGCCTTGAAGACTGCCCGCATGACTTGTTGCATCATGTGACCTTTGGCAGGAAACTTAAATTTAAACCAGGGGCAAAGCGGGCATTTCGCCTTTTAACAATTGAAACCCCTCCAACTTCTGTGACAGCGCTCTTCCCATTATACTCCCTCCCCTGGTTTATCAGCTAAGCATTCCTAGATTGGAAACCCACGTGAAAAAAGTAAACTTGTCCTACAAGACCATTCAACATGGGACAAGTGACCCAAAGAGTAACTGTTCTCACCTTAAGTGAGTTGATGGATGAATACTGGTCTCTCTTCGTCTTTAAAATGCTACCTCATAAGCAAGGATGGTGGGAATCTGCCTGTTCTGTTGTCATGACCAATCAGGCAAGAGAATGAAGATGACTTTGGGTGTTATGTGTTGTGTGGTGAAAATGTTGCCCAGTATTTTCATGAGATGTCTTGAGGAAGCGGGGGAATAAGTGAGGTTATGAAGTGAATGGATTATCCTTTTATCTCTAACATGGCAGTGAACTCAATGACTCATTGAGGAGTGAAATTAACATGTGAATTTTCACCTTCCTTCTCCCAATACATTGCTTTGTTTCTTGACCAGCCAGAAAAGACCTTTTTCAGGGAGACAGCGAATCTGGAAGTAATAAGACAGCAGAATCTCTAGAAAAGCCAAGTCGTTTTACATAATAGGATGATGCTACACAATGGCACAATGCTTAGCCAATGTTTTATGAACCAGATCTTGCAGCGACTTTGGCTTTGAGACCATGAGAGTGAGGATAAACCCAGGCCTTAAGTCCCATGTGTGACAAAGGAGCCAAGGCTCCTTTGAATAGTCAAAGGCTGGAGGGCCATAATAAGGTTAAAGACCACCATCTCCAATCAGTGCTGACCTATGCAGAGAAAGAGGAAAGGTGAGTAATGAATATGATCATGGGGACCATTGTAAATTACAGATAAGCAGAAAGTCACTTGGACAAACAATGGAAATGAAAATAGTGGGAAAACACAAAAAGAAGGCACAATGGATCTAAAACACTTTAACGGAAGAAAGAATAGAAGGAAGGGGCTATGACTTGATCAGGCAGTGAGACTAATGATTGGTGGTTCTTGAAAGTAACTAAAAGCATCAAAGAGGTCGGTGATGAGCCCAAGATAGGGGAGGGTTTTTTTTCTTTTTTTTTTTTTTTAAGTTTTTAAAACAAAACAGTGAGCACAGTACTTTGGCATGTAATTTTTATTTATTTATTTATTTATTTATTTTATTTATTTATTTTCTGTACGCGGGCCTCTCACTGCTGTGGCCTCTCCCGTTGCGGAGCACAGGCTCCGGACACACAGGCTCCGCGGCCATGGCCCGCGGGCCCAGCCGCTCCGCGGCATGTGGGATCTTCCGGGATCGGGGCACGAACCCGTGTCCCCTGCATCGGCAGGCGGACTCTCAACCACTGCGCCACCAGGGAAGCCCGGCATGTAATTTTTAAAGAGTAAAGGAATAAATGGAATTATACTGGGCCTAACTGTAGCCCAGATCTCAGTAGCTCATGGGCAGGTGTCTGTTCACTGTATTGAAAAGTCAACAGCCTCCTGGAAGCTCTTGCTGTCAGTAGAGCTTCACAGCTGGCCAGGTTAAATGACAACGACATCAGCAAACTAAAGAGGCTGCAGGCCCAGAGGAACACAGGTGCACAATAGTTACCCTGGAGCAGAAATATCTGGCCACCCCACACAACGTGGTATCCCAACCCTCTCCCTTCTTTTTGGACAAGGCAGGGGGGGACTGAGTTTTAACTTTTGTTCTTTTTCACCCAGGGGATACATGGGTCCACGCTATCCAGGCTAACTTCTCATGTAAGAAGGGCTGACTCTGACTCCGAAAACTACATGTGGTTTCACTTCCAATGACATCTGGAAAGCAAGGGGTCAAATATCGTCTGGTAGAGAGATGTCCTGGTGAACACAGGGAAGGAGCCAGCTCTGTTCTTTTTGAGAGATTAGTAAGGAGTGAAATAGTGCTTGATGTGGATGGAATTTTAGTGAGGAATTAGAATAATGTTTCTTTTCCTTTACTTTCCTTCTTAAATTACTTCTAAGAGGAGAGGTAAGGACAGCGGGGGTCAGCGGGGGAAAGGAAAGGAGGGAAGAAGGAGCTACTGGAATGATCACAAGAATTCAAATAAAATTACAACCTTCCAAAAGGAACTGAAAGTTTTTTCAACCTCATTTAACTACCAACCTCGTGTCTTGGCACTGAGTGGGTTTGAATTAATATTTCATACTTCGAGAATTTAGAAATAATGTCTATACACTCACAGCATTTCTTTCTCAAGGCATAATAAATTTCATTTAATTTTACACCAGCCTGTCACATTTACACAAATAAAAATCGAATTGGCAATATAGAAAACACATTCTTTTTATAATAGAAGCACTTCATGACCAATTCCTACCCTCCCCAGAATTGGCACTGGGAAATGTGATAGCACAATAGAAAGACAAAGCCAAACACACATACTCTCCCCCTCCCTAAACATATAACAAGTTCCCTCAAGTCTAATCCCCCCAGCAAGGGATCCCGCATTTTTCATTAATATAATACAAAAACATATGGTTAAGAAAAGAAAGAGAACATAAAGAAATGAACAGAAGAGCTACAGAATTCAAAGAAAACACATTCCCTAGTTCATACCCACATCTAACTGCCTAAGAAATTTCAATGAAAATCAGATGTGATTTTCAGCATGTATTCTGCTTAAATAAAATATGAGTGAAATACAAGGAATTCTCTATGTGGCGGTAACAAAATTGTCTTTCACTGTATTGAGTTATAATTGTATAGGGTTATTGTGAGGATTAGATAGCATTTGTAAGCTGTTAAAGAACTATATAAATTTATATTCCCAAATGTTAAAAATTAATTCTTACTGTTTCAGAGATGTAGATATGGTTGTAGAAGACAAGAAAAGATAGATTTTTGGTCTAAATGTGTACCAACCTCAAGACATAAATTGAAAATATTTTTAAGAGATAAAAAAATCCCATCAGCATTTTTTCTCTTTTTTTAAAAAAAAAATTTGTTCTTTTTTTCCGAAAAGAAAATTCCAGATAAAAGTAATTCCATCCTCATTTTGTGAATGTCACAATGCAATACAAGTGGAAAAAATACAGTAGGAAGAAAGGCCTTCCCCGTAAGATCCCAAGTTTCTTAGAAAGCCCTGAAATCAAGATGAAAGAATGAAAGGAGGGAGGGAAGAAAGGAAGGAAATGGAGGGAAGAGGAGGGAAGAAACAAAGGAGAGAAAGCCAAGGTCAGACCCAACAAGGAAATGAATCTCCGCTCATCACAAGTCATTTGCTCTTCTCCTGCTGAGTCCTTCGTAGCAGCGTCACTATTTGGTTGTTAGCTCGTTCTTTTTGTTTGTTTGTTTGTCTGTTTTTAACATCTTTATTGGAGTATAATTGTTTTACAATGGTGTGTTAGTTTCTGCTTTATAACAAAGTGAATCAGTTATACATATACATATGTTCCCATATCTCTTCCCTCTTGTGTCCCCCTCTCTCCCACCCTCCCTATCCCACCCCTCTAGGTGGTCACAAACCACCGAGCTGATCTCCCTGTGCTATGCGGTTGCTTCCCACTAGCTATCTATTTTACGTTTGGTAGTGTATATATGTCCATCAACAGATGAATGGATAAAGATGTGGCACATATATACAATGGAATATTGCTCAGCCATAAAAAGAAATGAAATTGAGTTATTTGTAGTGAGGTGCATGGACCTAGAGTCCGTCAGACAGAGTGAAGTAAGTCAGAAAGAGAAAAACAAATACCGTATGCTAACACATATATATGGAATCTAAGGAAAAAAAAAAAAAAAGGTCATGAAGAACCTAGGGGTAAGACAGGAATAAAGACACAAACCTACTAGAGAATGAACTTGAGGATATGGGGAGGGGGAAGGGTAAACCGTGACAAAGTGAGAGAGGTTAGCTCATTTTTTAATCTGAGTCTTTGACTTCCTTTCATCCTTCTGAATCTGATCCAGTTCATCTTTAGGAGGTGCTTAAAAGACTGAGGACCGCAAAGTCTCACTCTAAAAAAGATTAAGATAAATAACAGGTTGGGGAAGGGTTTTTCTGTCTTTTGACTTTAGGCCTTTGAGAATGTTTTCACATTTATTTCTATTTAAAGCAAAATATAATTCCTTTACTGGAGTTAAAAGCCAGAATCATAATATCAGCAGGAAAGAATATCTATTCCACATTCATCTACATGTGATGGCAAGACAAGTGAGAATAATAGAACCAACAAAACCCCAACCCTCTTCTTCCAGAGTGATTGTTCCTTCAATCAGCACATCTATTGAGCACCTATTATGTGTCGTGCATTCATTCTTTCAGGCACTGGAGATACCACAGTGGACAAAACAGATAAAAATCTTTGCCCTTAAGAAACTGAGAGTCTTGGGGGTGGGAGGTCAGGTAGCAAATTAGAGATGCCCTAAAACATCCTTTATTTATCAGAGATTCTTTGCTTTAAACACTCTCATACATACATGCCCAGATTAGGTCAAGAGTAAGATACAAAATTTTTTGAGGTCCTAGCATCATGAAATGTTTTACAAATCCTCAAACATTTGAGAAAACTGGAATATATACAAAACATGTTTTAGCTGTTTTAAAACAAATATAAGATGATTTTCTTAGTTTGTAGTCTGAAGAGCAAAAATACTTTATAGTGGCTTTTTTTCAAAATTTTTTATATTCAGTGATCAAAGGCTCATGTGTAACATAAGTAAGAAAGAAAAATATTTTTTCAAACGATTTCACAAGAGAGTGGAGAAATGGAGGGAAAAGTTCTTAAAAATATTTCTCCCCGACTTTTCTAGTTTCTTTTTTATGTTCTCATAAAGCCTAACCTGGTGTCTTGCATTTCATGGCTTTTCAGTGAATATATGTTGCACAATTATTTTGTGAGTAGTATAGGGCAAATTCTTAATTTAGAGAGCACCTCAAATTCATTCTAGAAAAAAATATTGTGCTGGATCTAAGCTGAAAAATCAACATTGTATTGTATGGTTCATAATTAATTCTAACCTTTTAATCCTCAAGAACCCCAATTTTTCTTTAAGAAGTGAGCTATGCTTATAGCCTATTGTTCAAAATTTATTGGAAATAATGACATTGTTTTATTTTATAACCCATTAAAAATAGATAGTTATTATAACCTTGCTTCTTTATTTTATAACTCCAGAAATTCTACATTATTAAATTACTTACAATATAACTTGGCCTTACCTAGCATAGTTTCAGAAATAAATGGTTTGGTGCAGGACAGAGAGATGATGCTCTGGAAGGCATGATGAAAGTCCGGGCAGAGCCGAACCAAAGGGTAAACATAGTCTTGAAGAAGCTCTGATCAGAGGCCTGGGTTTATTTTGTGGTCCAGGAGGAGGAGGGTGAGGGGTCAGCCAAGACTGATGGCTAGGAGCCAAGTGGGGGCGTTGCCAGGGACACGGCTGGAAGATGGAGCAGAAAAACTGTAACCTGTAAGACTAACCCAGGAACTGAAGGCAGGAACATGGAAAGCCAAAGAAGTCAGACGGCTCTTCCTTAGTCTAGCGCTGCCTGAAGGACATTGCCCTGTCATTCTAGGCATCATCTTTAAGACACTGTCCAACACCAGAGACTGGGACACGTGCATTTTAGTTTGGGGAGGAAGTAGACATCTTCCCAAAGAACTGTCAGTGGATTCAATGAGATCAGTGATTATGCTGGTATTATTTACCTGTTGTTATGTGACAAAATAATCTAGGTTCAGCCAACACTTGTAGCCAGTTCTAAATAGCTAGACTTTTCCCAAGGATTACCTTCCTTTTGGGGGGTGCCTTTCAGGTAACGCCCTGCTCCCCTACTGGTCAGCACTCGGGCTCCAGGGAACTAATTTCAGAAGTGACATCACATTGCCTTTGCACTATCCTATGTGTCAGAGTGAGTCACTGTGTTCAGTCACACTCAAGGAGAGGGGTTGTGCTAAAGCATCAATGTTAGGAGGCAAGAATCCCTGGGACCCTTCTTCGGGGCTGCCTACCACAGCACTCCACAAAGAAATCTGTATCACTGGATATTTTAGAACAGAATAGACAACACTTGGTCAGGCAAGGAACAGATATTCACCCGCTTGAAGGTAGAAACTGATGTTATCTCAAAAGTTCCTTTCACCACTATGATTATACTCTCTGTAATGAAATGGGTTCTTTCTATTTTCTTGGTCAATTCTGTCTGATACACTATGGTAGTGCAATCATTATCTCCTCTATTGTCACATGGCCAAAGTCTCTAAGCAATATAGCACAGTGGTTAAGAGACAGACGGCTAATCTTTGAATCCCAGATCTTGCGTTACTAGCTGCTTAAGGTTATGCCTCAGTTTTCTCATCTGAAAAATGGGGATAATACTTTTACCTAGCTCACAGGCTGCTGTAAGAATTAAATGAGTTAAGGGCTTAGTATGACTCATGCACCTGCTACATGATCAATAAATGTGAGCTAACAAAAGAAATCTGACCTGTCCTCTAACTATTGACAACTTTGGGAGGAAAAGGAAGTTAACCTTTCTTCCATATGATTTCCTATATATCAGCCACATAGACTCTTTCTCTTTCCTCACTTCTTAAAGTGAGTCTTCATCAGATTAGTCATACCTCAAACATGATGACTCAGACACCTAGGCACAGTGACAAGATAATGTGGGTGACAATAGTGCCAGCCAAGGAGATAAGGACTTCAATCTTCTATTGTCTTATTCTGAGGCTAGATCAAGCCCTTCACCTGTTTACAATAACATTTATATTTTAGAAATTATTTCTCAGGCATTAATCTTTTCAGTTTCCACAAAACAGCTGGAATTAAACTTTTAAAAAAATTCCTTTGATGTCTTCTTAGTTGATTCTTTATAGACTTTGATATTTTTATTTTAAAAAATCATGCTTATTCTAGAAAAAAATAGAGAATGGAGATAAGTAGAAAAAGAGGGAGCTAAAAAAGTAAAAAAAGAAGAAATATACTGATAATTCCAATATTACTGATATCTTCTCAGCTGATATTTAGAGCTTTTGATTTTTAATTTAAAAAAATTATGCTTACTCTAGAAAAATTACAGTAAGTAAATAAGTAAACAAATTTTTTAAAAAGAGAATTCACTGATAATCCCATATCCATAGAGAACCATGACTAACATATTTGTGTCTATCCTGGACATTTTTCTATACATGTGTAAAAAATATAATAATAATAATATATACACTATTTTTTAATGCTGTCTTTTTTTTTTTTTTAACTCAATAGCACATTGTGAACAAGTTGATTTACTCTAAAAAGAAGTAGACCAATAGGGGCAAAAAGTCTGTTTACAATATGAAAATGAAGAAAGTGAATCAATTTAGAGAGAACAGGGAGACAAGGAAAATAATAAGACTGGGAAAAGGAGTTCTTTTGTTTACCCAGGAAAGGCTGAATTTAACTCTTCTTCCCCCTGAAACATGCAGATACTTGAAAAAGCTCACTCTTTAACTTGGGTCCAGGAGACCCAGCCAGCCTGGAAAGCAGTGACAGACTTTCTTCATGCTTACATTTTATGCATTTGGTGACTACTCTGTGTGTACAGAAGGGGATCTTTGAGAATACATTCTACTGAACACCTAATATCTATACTTTCCGAATTCATACTGATAAGGACCCATAGATGCCTCATTTGGGGACTGAATTGAAAGCACCAATACCCACTTAAAAAATACCTTTTCCTTCTAAAAAATTACTTCTTGTATTGAAATCCATGTAATCAGCTAACATGAAAATTTGTCTAACCTGAATGAAGATACTAGTCTAATTCTGACCCACTTTTATACTTGAGCATAATAATATATTTTCTAATATTTTCAATGAAAGAGTAATTCAACATTCACATTTGGCATTAAAAAATCTCAGTAATCAGATGCTTCTCCAACAAAGAAAGCAATCTAGTCTTAACTATCAGAAAAAATAATTCCTATTTCCATTTATCTCCAACTCCCTTTGCAGTTCATTCCAGGCCAATGATCCATTGTTTAATTTAGCAAGAAGTCATTCAAAATGAGATCTTTCAGTTGTCTCTGATCTTTAAGACTTCCTCTCCCTTTCACTTTCTTTGGGTCTAAAAGAAATAAGTGCCCTCCTCTTGCTATGCATTTATCTACTTTTAGAATCCATGCTCTTCTCCAGCTGTTGAATTTATTGGCATGGAATTGTTTACAATATTGCCTCGTTATTGCTTTAATGTCTGTAGAGTATGTAATAATGTTGCTTTTTAATTCGCAAAAATTGTAATTTGTGGGGATTTTTTTTTCTATTTTTCTTGGTCAGTCGAGTTAATTTATCAATTTTATTAATCATTACAAAGAAAAAGCTTTCAGTTCCTTCGATTTTCTCTACTGTCTATCATTTCATTGACTTCCACTCTTGTGTTTATTTTATCCTTCCTAATGATTGCTTGTGTTTAATTTGTCCTTCTTTTTATGGTTTCTTAAAGTAGAAACTTATGTCATTGACTTTTGACCTTTTTTTTTCTAATATGAGCATTTAGAGTTACAAATTGCCCTTCAAGCCCTGCTACACCTATGTTTCGCACATTTTGATATACTACTATACTTTAATTTTTTTCAGGATCATTCAGTTCCAAATATATGTCAATTTTCTTTGGAATTTCCTCTTTGATCTATAGATGGTTTAGAACTTCGTTGTTTAATTTCCAAATATTTGATGATTTCCAGGTGTATTTTTTTTACTGACTTATAAAGTAGTATTGTTGTGTTCAGAGAACGTTTTGAACTATCCCAATTCTTTGATATTTATTGAGACACATTTTATGGCCCAGCATCTGATCTATCTCTGTGAATGTCTTAAGTGCACTTGAAAAAAGTACTTATTCTACTGTCAATGGATGTACAAATGTCAAATGTTTGTTGTTAGCATTATTGAAAATTTTTATATCCTTAGTGATTTATGCCATTTTTCCATCATTTACTGAGAGAGAAGTATTGAAATCTTCAACTACAATCATGGATTTATCTATTTCTCCCTTTGATTCTGTAAGTCTTTGTTTCATGTATTCTCTTTATAGATTCATACCGATTTGTGGGTTGTCTCCTCCTGATGAATTGACCTTTTTATCATTATGAAATGTTCCTCTTTTCTTTGTCAGTACTTTTTTTCTGAAGTCTACTTTGTCTGCTTTTAATATAGGCAAATTTTTACGATTAGTGTTTGACTGATACATATTTTACCACCCTTTAATTTTACCCTATTTTTAGCTTTTTTTACACTTAATGTACTCCTCTTTTAAGCAGCTAATAATTTGGCCATGGATTTAATCAGGCCTGGTGAATTTATTTTTGTTGGCATGTTTATGTTTGGTTGTAAATCTACAATCTTACTGTTTGCTTTTTACTTGTTCACATAACCTGTAGGCTTTTCCCCTGCTTTTCTGACTTTCTTTTGGGTTGAGTAATTTTTAACATTTCATTTCATTTCCTCTACTGGTTTATCTTCATATTTTTTAATTTTATTTTTTAATAGTTACTTTAGGATTTATTACATGAATTTTAATATATTAGACTCTCCCACCAAAAATATTATAATAATTTATGTATATTGTAAGGATCTTAGCAACAGTATATTTCATTTTCTTCCTTCTCATCTTTTGTGCTGCCACACATGTCATAAACCCCATGGTAGTTTGTTTCTCCTTTGAAGAGTCAACTAGTTTTTTAAAAAAATTATGATGTGAAAAAGTATTTTATATTTACCTATATATTAAATTTATCTGGAGCTCTTCATTTCTTTGTGTAGAATCACATTTTAATACAGCATTATCCTTCAACCTGAAGACCTTCTTTATATACTTCTTGTAGCCCAGGTCTTCTGGCAATAAATTCTCTCAGATTTGCTTGGTCTAATAATCTCTTCACTTCAACTTCATTTGAAAAATACTTTATTTGTTTATAGAATTCTAGGTTCACACTCTTCTTTTCTTTTAGTAATTTAAAAATATGATCCATTGTTTTTTCTCCATTATATCTGATTAGAAGGCAGCAATCATTCTTATTACATTCCCCTGAAGGTGATGTGTCTTTTCCTCTGTCTGCTTTTAAGATTGTGTGCCTTAGGAAAAAATGGGTTCACCTCATTTTTATTTCCTTTCTCAGGGCTTGCTGCCCTGTGCTACTTTTTGTCAAACATTTGAAATAGTTATTTCATTTAATTTTTTCCAGTTGTATAGTTGTTTATGCCTTAGAGTAAGTTTAGTATCAGTCCCAACATCACGGCCAGAAGCAGAAGTCTGATAGGGTAGCTTTTAAATGCAAATAAGAAATGAGCATCCAAGAAGTAGTGAGTTCCCCAGTTTGAATTTTTCTTTTACTTAACACTCAGTAGTTGTTGGTGATTTTGAAGTGGGGTTGTGACTTAGTGATATGATTTAGAAAGTTTTGGCTAACAGTTGTAGCAAGAATATATTGAAATGAGAAAAAAAAAAAAGAGAGAGACTAGGTGAACTTTTAAGATGCTGTTTCAATTGTGAAGGAGAGACATAATAAATTCCTATGCCAAAAGGGAGGCATAGAGAAGGGAGAATAAATTCCCCTAGAAATAGGGATAGATTCACAGATATAGATAAGACAGAAGTAACCCTAGCTGGAGAAGCTGAAGGGTATGGATTCTAACCAAAAGCAGGTAAATGCATAGAAAGGAGGACATTTAATTCTTTTAGAACAGAAGAAAGTGAAAGGGAGAGGAAGACTAAAAGCTCAGGGACAACTGAAAGATCTCATTTTGAATGACTTCTCACTAAATTAAACAATGGATCATTGGCCTAGAATAAAGTAGTAAGTAGAATAGGGACAAAAGGAAAATAGGACTTATTTTTCCAATAGTTAAGACAAGATGTCCTTCTTTAATGGGAAAGCAACTGATTGAGATTTTTTAAAAAAAGCAAAAGAAGCACCTATACATAATCCTTATAGTATTAAAAAGACAGAAGATCTCATAATAACTGGATCAGGAAAACCTTATTCATAGTTAGATCTTTACCAGTGATATGTAGCAACATCTTTCATAACTTCTGGCATCTAAATAACACAATATCATGGCATTGCAGCCTGCTTATTTTCCTGGTGAAAAATTGTTGTTTGGCTTTTATAGTCCTATTCTGTTTCTGAAATGGGCTCTAAACGATTTTTACAAACAAGTCAGTTTGTTAAAGAAGTCAGTGTCTGGATGATAGAGAAAAACGAAAAGACTGTTTTCCACAAATCCAGCTAAGAGGTATATTTCCACTAACTTGTTCCAGTATTCCTAAATTCCTAGTGGTAGTGTATTTTAATTAATGAAACTGAAAGCTGGGGAACACATTACCCATCTCATTCAAGCCCTTTACAGATGAGAAAGTCATGGCTCCTCTCGCCTCACAGATGTTGAGTGATTGGCACAATGTCACATAACTTATTAGTGACAGAGCCATGCTATAAAAATCACATCATATATATCTATTAAGCATCTTGTGCCCAGTATTATGCTAAGTGCTTTAGTGTCACAAGATACTCTGATGAGAAAACAGTGTCATAGAGGTTAAGTAAATCGCCAAGATAACCAACTAGTAAATGGCAGGGCCAGAACTGGATTCAAAGGCTGCCTGACTCCAATGCTCTTATCCAGTACTTCAAAGTCTTTTTTTGCCCCATTTGTACTATGCTTTTTGTCATTTCCATTGGTAAAAATGAAAGCCTGAACCTATAGTCTTATCAAAACTTGACTGATTGGGCTTCCCTGGTGACGCAGTGGTTGAGAGTCCCCCTGCCCATGCTGCCGATGCAGGGGACGCGGGTTTGTGCCCGGTCCGGGAAGATCCCACATGCCGCGGAGAGGCTGGGCCCGTGAGCCATGGCCGCTGAGCCTGCGCGTCCAGAGCCTGTGCTCCGCAACGGGAGAGGCCACAACAGTGAGAGGCCCACGTACCGCAAAACAAACAAACAAACAAACAAACAAACAAAAAAACTTGACTGATCGATTTGTAGAAAAACAAATGGGTAAGACCAGTAAAATAGCCCACACTCTTGCACATCAGCTTCTGACTCCAGGAAATCTAATGCCAGTGGAAAAAAATGTAGGTTTTCCTCCTTGGTGGCCCTGCAACCCTATACTTCCTTTTTCTCAGGCCATTCTGCTTTAAAAAAAAATTACACATCTGGGGTACTCACAGGCTCAATGCACCAGATCTAAATCTTTTCCCACTCATAAATGGGTTCCCATAAGACCAGTGTTTTTCCAACTGAGGACTGTGACCCATTAGTGCACCATGAAATCAATTCAGTGCGTCATAACTAATGTATTTTTTTTAATTAAGTAAGATAGAGTACATTCTCTCCTCTACCATTTGACCCCCACTAATATATTAGGCTTGAAGGGGATTTTCTTTGATTTATATTGGGTGGCCTTGGGTAGAGGTAGTTTCTTTTAATTTTGATTTTGCTTGAGTTTTCATTGCAAATTTACTGAAATCAGCATAAATCCTGACCCAAAAAACCCCTTGCAGAGGGTCCTTAAAAGAAGAGACACTGTTTCCCTATGAGCTATTTATATAATAATTAACTTAGGGGTGCTCTAGTGGTCTTTCGAACTTTCTCTTTACCGGGGGCCTGGAATCTATGGGCTTCTCAGGTTAATTGCAACCAGTCTAATTCCTGCCTCCTCTGTGCAAGTCAGGGTCCAAGACTTTGGAGGTTTGAGGGCTCTGTGAAGTTTCAGCTGCCAAGTAACATGGGGCTGAGAGGATGAGAATCAGCTGGAGTTCAAGTGTTTGTCGCACTCCCTCCCCAAGTGAAAAGCCACACTGAAATATTTGTCCTCTGTGCTTTGTTCCTAAAGCAAACAACATTTAGCTAAGTATGGTGTAAAAGGTTACCATTTGCCACAACTGATAAATAAACTGGTAACCACAATGATGAGGGAGAAGTGGGGGTATTTTGAGGTCTTGAGGGGAATTGAAAGCTCTCTTTCAGTGGAGACAGGCTACAAAAGACTAAAATCATCAAAACAAGGAAATCAATCTTTTTTTTAGAACAGAAGCTTTGTTGCCTGCAATGTTTTTACTTTTAGATGACTGCTTATTAGCAGGTAGAAGAATTTGTAGAATTATTTTTCTGACAAAGAGATTAAGGGTGAAGGTAAAGTTCAAATTTCAGTTTTTCTTTTTTTATTTAAAAATTTTTACTTAAAAAATAATATTTTGGGTCCCTACTAAAAACAGAAAAATTAGATGATTACATTTTTCTGATCAAAGCAAATTTAATAGAAACAAACTTCAAAAGCAAGATAATAAATAAGTGATGCCATAGGTTTAGATAAATCTAAAGTTTAACTGTGTATAATAGTTCAAGTTAATTCAGAAGAACCCGTTTTTTCTATACTTATATTGCAAAGCTTTTCTACTTATATAGGCTTTTGGTTTTACAGGGATTTGATGAAATTTACTTTGTTTACAACTAGCAAGTGTGGCCAAGATGTCTGAGTAAGAAGGCACTGAACTCACCTCCTCTCACAGGCCATCAAAATTACAGCTATTTACAGAGAAACTATCCATGAGCACGACCTGAAGACTAGCAGCAAAGATTTTCCACAACTAAAGATATAAAGAAGGAACCACAATGAGATGGGTAGAAGGGGTAGAGACCTGGTATAGTCAAGACCTACACTCCTACCTACACCCACAAACAGGATAAATGTGATTGAATAGGTTATCCCCAAGGAGTAAAGGGTCAGCACCAGACCTATATATTCTGTTACATTGATCTATCCATTGATTTCAGCACCATATTAAATTCTTACATAAAGTTTCAATATCTAATAAAACAAATTCCTTCTTAGCTACTCTTTCTATGTTTTTTAATCCCAAAATATTCTTGGCTAAGTTTCTCTCTTTAGTCTTCTAAAAATGTTTAGAGTAGTTTTTAATGTCCCAAAACGACACAATTGTTTTGGGCAGGGGTGGAATTTTTATTGGAACCTGTATAAACATGTAAATTAATTTAGAGCAATTAACATATTTGTCAGATTCCATCTTCCATGAAATATGATACATCTCTTTATATAGCAAAATTTCTTTTCCATCTCAGTAAATGTTTATGGTTTTCTTAACAGAAGTCTCACATTTCTTGATAAGGTACTACTAGATTATTTTACTGTTAGATTATTAGGTTCTTATCATGCTTTATATGTTTATTATGTTTTATAAGCGCTTATAATTGATATATAGCTTTATATATATAGTTTTTAAATTGATTATCTTGGGTTTTCTCAAAAGCAAATCTTATAATCTACAAATTATGTTTTATTCATTCAATGGAAAATATTTATTAAGCATTTACTCTTTGTTAGCCAAATGTTCTAAGCACTGGGCACAATACTGGGATGGGGGCGGGCGGCGGGGGTGAGTATGGTATATTTCTAGCCAAAAGAAGAACAACAATCCAGATTTTAACAAAGATAACATAAATTAGGATAGGTAGTGCTTTGGACAAAGGAAAAACAATTGAGCAAAGAAGAGGCATATAAAATAACCAGGGTGGATACTGAAATTTTAGATAGAGTAAAAGCCTCACCAAAAAATATCTTCTGAGTAAAGGAGTTGGAACAGTTCAGAAAGAGAGTAGTAGTAAATGAGATTTTAAAAATACATAATGAAGGTCTAGATCATGGAGGTCTTTGTGTGTCATAGCAAAGACTTTGGAGTTTTTATTTGGAATGAGTTGGGAAAATATTAGAAGATTTAGAGCCAAAAAGTGATATGAACTGCTTTAGACTGCTGTGGTTCTGGCTGTTGTGTTAAGAACAGATTGAAGAGGATGAAAGCAAGGAGACCATTTGGGGAGTAGAACAGAAGCTGTCATTCTCCTGGCCATACAGCCTTTGTTCACTCCAAAAGGCACCTGTAGACAATGCTCATATATACTGACTGCTTCCTGTTTCTCTGTCTGAAAACAGCAGCGGGAGCAGAAGTGCCAGGGAGTTACACCTAGAATGACTCTCAACAAATGGGGGAGGGAGTTTGTGCATAAAGATTCCAGTTTCTCTCAGTGGGATAATTCCGAGATGTGTTCTACACAGTCTCTAGGAGGGTCCCCAGCAGAACCGAGCTCTGATGTTCCAAGTAGTATCTTGCTCATTAGTGCAGCTTCATCAACTTTCCCAGTTTCATTCTCCATCTAACTCACCATGCTTCCTGGATCACCCTCTTAGGGACAGTTTCTGGAGGCACCCAAACTAAGATAGGAGTTGTGTAATCCAGGCAAGACAGAATAATAACTTGGACCAAAGTGTATCCTTAAAGTGGGGATAACTGATTTAGTGCTGAATATGTTTTCAAGAGGAACTGAAAGGATTTGTTGATACATTGAATGTAAAATATAAGAGAAACAGAAAAATCAGGATGACTCCAAAATTTTTGGTCTGAGCAACTAGAAGGATAAAATGTCCATTAATTGAAATGAGAAAGAGTACAACCCATCTGGAAGAGACTTAGGGTACAGTGTGAGGTAGGAGTCTTTTTTTTTTTTTAAATTTAATATGACTATCCAGTTGATCTAGCACCATCAACTGAAAAGACTCTTCTTTATACACTGCACTGCACTGCACTGTAACTTTATCAAAAATCAAGTGACCATATATGTGTGGGTGTTTTTCTGTATTTTCTATTCTGTTCCATTAGCCTATTTGTTTATTCTTACACAAATACTCCACCTTATTTTCTGTAAATTATAATAAGTCATAATAATTGGCAGTGTACTCCTCTAGCTCTGTTCTTCTTGAAGGTTACTTTTTTAACATTAAAATAAGTCATAACTTCATAATAAATCAAAATATTTGGCAGTGTAGTTCCTCCAGCTCTGTTCTTCTTGAAGATTACTATTAAAATAAGTCTTATAACTTCATAATAAATCTTAATATCCAGTGTTCAATTCCTTTCAACTCTGTTCTTCCTGAAGAGTTACAAGACTCATAACCTTACAATAAATTTTAATAATCTGTGGTGTATTTCCTCCAATTCTGTACTTCTTGAGGTTACTATTAGTCCCACTTAATTTTGTAAACATTTAGAAGCAGCTTATCACTTTAAACACACACAGCAAATATTTTTATTGGAATTATGTTGAATCTTTAAATCAATTTGGAGAGAATTAACATCTTTACAATACTGAGCTTTCAAATCAAGAGAATGTTTTTAGTGGGGAAAATAACAGCATATTTCTATACTCATTAGAATAATAAAGTAAACAGAGAAAAATCATGATGCAAGATGGGGAGAATTGCTGGAGCAATATTCTGGAGTGGGCAAGAGTAGGTGGGCTCTGATGCCCAAGTGGCAGGATTGACATAGGTAGGAACATGGTCAGTTCATGAATAATAATGGAAAACAAGAAAGGGTAGATAGTCATATACACAACTATGTATATATAGTTGAGCAAATTTGTTGTGGTGGGACCTTGTGAACTTTCTCTCTTGATTGCTTCAGCTCTGTGAAATAGTAGCCTGATAGGATGGTTATAGAGTGAATACTGTTATGTTGTCTGGCTTTTTAACGAGAAAGCCTCTGGTGGGACATCATTAAGTATAAAGGTGGCTGCTGGCTTAAGAGAATTATTTTGTCATCTTTTAAAATTATGTTTTCTAAAAGTCATCAGGAAAATGTGTCCTCTTTGCCTATATCTTTCGAGATTGATGTCCCTTTTAAAAAATATTTTTACTTTCTCTTATTATGAAAAACTCCTTCCACAGATGGAGTTTTTTTACATTCCTTTGGGCTTCCTTGAGATCTGTATGTCTCATCTTGATTGAAATGTGTCAATCAAGACAGCATACTCCAGTGTGAATTCACCAAGTTTTATGTATGATGGAGGTGATGTTGTATTTATGTATCTCATTTATGCTAGAAAATGTCGTTTAGCCTTTTTTGGTCATGGTAGGATGTTGGAATAGTCTGCGATGATTACACCAGTTGCTAGCTTAGACTTTCTTTGGTAGCTCAAAGATAATAATCATAAGTAACTTTTGGATTTTTTCCTCTAAAATTCATTACCTTACAATTGTTCAGACTGAAATTTACCTGCCACATTTCTATTACTTACATATTTCTACAAGATTTTGCTTGCGATTTTTCTGCCCAAACACAGACATTCATTTCCAAGAAGAATTTAATTTACTAACATGTTTCACTGGACTCTTCATTCTGTAACATTTAATTAATAAAGGTCAGAAAAGAGTCTGAGTACTGATTCCTAATGGATATACATTTTATACATTTTATCCAGAAAATACAACCATTTATGCCTACACCTTTTTTTTTGCCTGTAATCCAATTCCTATTTCGAAAGAAAAGTTTCCCCCAACTCCAGTGTGAGACATAAATAAGGGTCAAAATTTGAAGAGTTAAGTCCAGGCTGCCAAAGTGTTTATAGGTGATTATAGCAAGTACTAACAGGATGCCCTAAATGAAGCACTGCTGGAGTGGTAGGCTCACATGCACCTAAGAGGCAAGAAAACTCTTGTGTCAATCATTTGACGAAGGTGCTATGATGAAGGCGGGAGCCGCAAGTGTGGATGGGGGTAGAAGGAGGGATGAGATTTGATATCAAAAAAACTTGAAATGGGATCGAGTGACCAATTTAAACTGAGAAACAAATGGGAAAAGAATGGGAAGCTGAGATGAATACAGGAACCAAAGAACAGGTTAGGGAGCACTGAGAACTAAATTGATTTGTCTAATGAGAAGCAGAGCCAGTTAGATACAAGACCCATGAAAAATACTGGGGCCGAGTTTGTCAGAAGAATCAGAGAGATTGGGATCTTCCTCATGAATTGTGTCTGATGCTTGGTCCACAGGGCATGGGCCCTTTGGAGCATATGCCCGACCTGCAATGCTAGCCTGTCTTCTCAAGGTTTACACGGTCAGTGGAATGATCCAGGGTTTTAGTAAGTACAGTCATGAATGTAAGTACAGATGCTTTCCTGCTTCTAACAGGTCAACTAAATATTGCTCTGTTACCAATGACTAAAGTTTTTCTTCCATAAGATAAGCAACTCTTTTTCTCTTTAGGATTGTCCTGTCTCCAATTACAAGCGATCCAACTGAAACGCATGCTATCAGTTTCCATTTTTCCCCGTATTATTCTCTGAAATATGAGGAAAAATATCTAGTGGAGAGTGAGAAAATTAAAGCTCTCCCCTATACACCATTCTTAGAATGTATTATTTTTATAAACAATGAAAGCAGTTTTCCCACCCTAACTATAAGTATTTCAATAAGCAAACTTTTTTTCCCTTTCATTTTTCAAAGTCTTTAGTGTGCAGGCTGTGTTGTGTCATAGACCAAAGGCATTCCGGAGCCAGACACCAGTTTGGCACTCATAGTCTTCAGCTGTCAACTTGTCCACAAGGAGATCCAGGCACTCCTTGCTCCCATTCCAGTCTGGGTGTTATATCAGTTGTCTCCCCTTATTGGAGAACAAGCTTGGATGAAGAATCAATCCTAAATATCAGTCCTAAACCCAGTCATGGGAGACATGAGATGAGTGGCTAGGGTTGACTCTCATTATAGCTTTCTCTCATGCAGCTCAAGACTTGAAGAATCTAGACTGTAAATCCCACTTCAACACATGTGCATGTTATATGTAAGTTTACACACACATAAATTCCCAGGTACATGTGATGTTTCACATTCCTTTACTTGATAAAATACTTACAAAATAATTGTAAAAACTTGTTTAAAAAAAAGGAAAAATAATCAGACATCAGTCTTGCTAAAGCTGCTGGAATTTCAAAGAAATCAATCACTCTTTTATCACTATTCTCAAAAAGAATTGATATTAAACAAAACACCTTACACGATAGTTTTATGATTTCAACCACACCAATGGGAAGGTCTCATGGAGAAGAAATGTAATCTGGTGTTGACAGTAAAATTAATAGGTCATGTGTTTGCCAGATAAACCTTCATACATTTGGGGGTCAATAAAAGAAGAGGAACTTTGTATGATGCAGCCCACTACTGTATGAATTCAAATACAGTTCAGGTTATGTCATATTTCTAAAACAGAATATCCTTGTTCAGTAGAAATTTGAAATAACACAATTTCCCTGGGAAGTGGCTGTATTTCTGGCCCCATCAATGTTGTGCTGAAGATCTTTCACTGCATGAGAAGGGGCAATGACAGAGGCTGAACAGATGATTGTCCATGAAATTTGTCCCAATAGACTCTTCAAATTTCCACCTGTTCTCAGTCACCTCTCTATCATATAACAGACTCTGGAATTCTCACCATTAGAATATATATATATATATTTGCAGTAAGGCATTATCTCCAGACTCTTGAAAATCACAGAATCATGGTGTCAAAAGGTATTGTCAAGAACTGTGAAGGGTCTCCTGTGGGGACCTAAATGGGAAGGAAATCCAAAAAAGAGGGGATATATGTATAGATATAGCTGATTCACTTTGTTGTGCAGCAGAAACTAACACAACACTGTAACGCAACTATACCCTAATTTAAAAAAAAAAAAAAAAAAAAAAACTGTGATTTTATCCTACTTGCATGCTAGCAGGTTAACCAGTCACAGTTTCTTAGGTGCTGGTGGAGAGGCTTGGGTCATAGATAAGAACAGTTTACTATTCACAGGCATAGCAGTAGCCAAAGTATCAGCATTTTCTCTGGTTCCCTGAGCCCCACTTCCCACAAGGTAATGCAAAGAAAGTCAGATGATACTTGCACATGCAGTGGATGCATTGGGGAAAGGAACCCTGAACTTAGGGAACCCTAATATTTTATAATGGGAAATAACCTTGCCTGAGCTTTGTTTGCTTTGTGCTGATCAGTAAACGAGCCTACCCCTTTGCTCTGGAGGGAGATACTATATTTAACTTCCAAACTGATTTCTGTAAAAACAAACTTGAAAAGATAGTTCTGAATAAAAGTATCTGTATTAACTATATCTTGTGCTTTATGTAATTTGATGCTTCAACATCTTCAAGATGTTTATCAGCTACTTTAAGTAAACAATTGGGACCTAAGTTAATCACCTGGCATCCTCACACTCTTCACTCAGCAAGGATTTGCAGAGGCATCACTTTTAACCAACCCCAGAGCATCCTTCCTTGATTCACCTCCTCCTTCCTGTGGAAACCACAATAAAGTTGTTTGCCTATGTTCCACCCTCTCCTCCTCTCTACCTCATGACTGACCCTGGTGTTTCCTCATGTGGTCCTACATGGCCCACTGAATTTTCCTCTGGGGAACTGTGAGTATCATAAACTTCCATGACTTCAAAGCCCCTTTCTCTTTGATCTGTGTATGACCTCACCATACCTCAATTAAGATTAAATTATGATTAAAATACAATCAGTAACTCTGCTCACAAAATGCACAAACACATGAGAGATTCATGAAGAATTGTCTCCCAACAGATACTATCTTAAAAGCCATTGATTCAAATACCACTGAAGCCCAAATCCTTTCCAAAAAGAAAATTTCTTCCTCACACAAAGAATCTCAATCTAACTTTTAAACATTTTTCTTTAAAAATTCTCATCTAATCTGTGATTTTTTAATCTACTGGGCCTTCTTTAATACCTTGGATCTAAAGAGAACATATATATCTGAAAGCCTTTGTAATATACATGCCTCTTTTCTATTCTTTCCTCACTCCTGGAAACTTTCTTTTTTATATAATCTAATTATCTCCAGTTTCTTCACCCATCCTGGTGACATTCTGCTAAATGCAGTCTGATTTATCTTCTTTTAAAATATACTGTTCTGAAAATCTTTTAGGTGCAGTCTGGATAAACAGCCCAGAGTAGAGTAGAACTTGTAACTCCTTTGTTTATATACTACATGGACATGTTAACTTATTTAAAAGCCACATCCCACCTCTGATGATTAAGAATCAACTATCAACTAAGGTTTCCAAGTTATCAACCCTACCACACCAATAACTCATCCATCCTGTGTTTTGTCTTTTGCTGTTAAATACAGGCATTTATATTTATCTCTGTAAAATTCAATCTTAGATTCATTTCTTTGTTCAAGTCTCTGAAAAACGTCTTATATTCTGCAAACAAAATAAGCTATTCTTCCCAGTCTCAAAGCATCTGAAAATTTAATATGAAAATTTTACATAACTTAATCCAACTCCTTGATTAAAATGCAGAGCAGGACAGAACTTGAGGATAGGGTCCCAGACAGTCTACTGAATCCTCCCATCAGGTTTATTTTGAGGAAATGTTCATTGAGCATAGTTGTTCATCACAAGAATCCATTTAGGGGCTTCCCTGGTGGTGCAGTGGTTGAGAGTCCGCCTGCCGATGCAGGGGACACGGGTTCGTGCCCCAGTCCGGGAAGATCCCACATGCTGCCAAGCGGCTGGGCCCGTGAGCCATGGCCACTGAGCCTGCGCGTCTGGAGCCTGTGATCCACAATGGGAGGGGCCACAGCAGTGAGAGGCCCGCGTACCGCAAAAAAAAAAAAAAATCCCATATGGAGATCTTTGGATTACTGCATTTCCATATTCTGTTCTTTCATCAACTTTGCTAACTAAAGAAAAGAGGTTAGCATGCTATGACTTCTTCCTACTGAATCCAGGATGGCACTCAGTGATCACTACCTTATTTTCTCCATCATCTAGAAGCTCATTATTTTATGTTATAGTTATATTAATTATATTATGTATAAAGTACATATTATATATTATATAAACTATATATAACATATATAAAATTTGTGTATGTATCTCTCTCTTTTTAATAAACTTAGAACGGATTAGATTAGTCCCCCAAACTATTTAGCTGCCACCTTCGAAACTGAGTTTTTATCATCATCATCAACAAACATTTAGTAAATGTTATATGTTGCTCTGATCTATGATTTGTCTTGAAGCAATGACATAAAAAACAAAAATTTTATTGGGAAAAGAAATTCTAGGAAACATTCCAACACTGGTGACAACTGGGCCAATTAGTGTCAGCAGAAGGAGAGGCATCAGTAAGGGGAAAATGCCAAAGTGGAGAGAAGAAATTAAGTGAGGAAGAACACACTGCACTGAATACTTTTAATTCAAATCTAACCTATCCTTTAAGAATTAAATTTTTGTAATTATTTTTCTGTCCACATTACTCTCTCTGCTAAAAACTCCCTGCTATCATTTGTGTCCTTAATCTGAATTGTTGTTTTATCATTTCTCGTCTATATGTCCTATCGGGTGCATAATCCTGGAAGGCAGGGACCATATCTAATTGTTTAATATTTTGACCCCCTGAAGCTCTAGGATATAATTGCCTCACCCTCTGTACTCAGTGATAATTTTGGAATTGAAAATTTCAATTTGAGGGGATTATAAAGCAGAGGTTTTTAAAGCTGAAAGGAATCTTGGAAACTGATACCTGGAAAGAGTGAATGACTTGCCTACAGTCACACAAGTCTCTATGCATTCATTCACAAAAATGTTTCTCTCTAGCCTAATTTCTAAGATTGTCTTTCTTGGATATCCAAAATTGCTCTGAAGTCCCTGCTTACAAGGCAGCAAAGCCTATTTTGATTGTTTGGCTTGGTGAAACTAGTTTACATATTAAGAAATGTACACTTTGATCCCAGAGTCTGATAATTCCTTCTAAGACCATGTGTAGGCTCTTACATAGACACAGACATAAACAAATTCATCCCAGAGTGATGAATTGGGAGTGTTTCTCAGATACTGGTGTATATTTAGGAGATGATGGTATATAGTTAGAGGGGTCTCTTTCCTAATTCTTTTTATTAGCAAGGGGATAGTGCCAAGAATCACAAACTGAAAGTCAGCATTTCATTAAAATGACCCAAAGAACAAATCAAATTTTTCTGTAGCTCCAGGGAAGAACTAGCTGTGATATATTTATAAACAGAGTTAACCAAAAGGCAGAGCTTCTTTGATGATTGCACTGGTCTAAGCTCTCTAATATGACTCATGGAAATAACCAGCAGTTGTGGCCATGCCTTCACCAGCTGGGCTTAAAAAGTCCTGAAGATCGTATATGTCAAATAGACCACAGTCCTTCCCTGTCTTTCCACTTAATGGTCATCAAGACCCAGGGCCTTCTGCATGTACACCTCAACTTGATTTATTTTATAAATCATTCTTTATAAATCATTGGGGTGTTTTTATTAGTTTGTATATTTTTAGACATTTTTGAGGGAAAAGGAGTACCATAATATCCATCCTTTGCCCATATCCTATTAGAAATTTTGGAAGTACACTGTTGAAGAACCTATAATACCTTCTTTCTTCATGTTAACTATCCAGCCTTTTAATTTGTAAGAGGTACAGGACACAAAGACTATACTTTTCCAGGCATTTTGTAATGGGATATAATATAGAGAAAAACATTCAAACAACTCAGTCCAATTCTATAACTTTTCTCTCATGAAAGTCCCTGGAGAGTCTTTTTCTGGAACTTTTCCTATTTGTAAACTTAATATTTGCCATGTATCTTTCCAAGAGCTATGCAAACAAGAAGGTTTTTAAAAATATATTTTGAGCTCTATGGAGAAAATGATGCTGGACAAGTATGTCATTTTGGAATTGACTTTTTTTCCTTTCAGGAGGAAGAGAGAAGCCAGGCAGTTTCAAGTATTCGAGAAAACAAGTCGGGCAAGGGGAGTGGCTGAAATAGAAAGGGAAAGGAGACGGTGCCCTTATTTCATGGACTCCTCTTCCCTTGGCCACATGGACCCTAGAACACCTGGACTTCAGGCAGGTTGGAAGTGGGGAAGGTGTCACTGAGCTAGTGCTGCTTACTGCCTTTTGCTGCCCCTAGGCCAGCATCTCCATGCAGTGTCCAAGGGTTGTTTTTGGCCACTGCCTCTGGAGTCTAGCTGCTGCAGTGACCACAACATTCTCTAGGGCAGCCCAGATGGAAAGGAAAAAAACTGATGCAATTTTTTTTTTATTACCATAGAACTTCTGTCTTCTCCTCAAGTTTTGATAAAGAGCCAACTGGGTATTACTTAAAATATAAGAAAACACCCAATACTATGGGATGACCTTTTATATTTTGAGACAGAGCCTGGAGCTCATCTTTTAAACCATATTCTAAAATCCAGTTCATAGTGACAATGAGATTGTAGGGGAGCTGGTGGGCATCTCAAAAATAATACAATGGTAAACGTTCATGTATTTGGTTTAATGTATTAAAATAGAAAAGCATCAGGAAAACATATCAGCTGAACCTGATTCATTTTTTTAAATCTCAGAAAATTCTCTTCCATCTACTCTTATGAGTTTTCTCAACTTTTATGTATGTGATTTACTAGTCTTTGAAGTGTTGCATTGTAAGCAAATCCATTTAGCTTTTGATGATAATTTCTATAATTTGGAGTTTGATCACTGGAGTCATTTGTCCCATGTTGACATGAAATGTTGTACTTGAGTGGCATATCATAGGATAAAGCATGGATGTTCCTCAACTCATCATCCTGAAACTAGGCAGGTTCTTTGCATGATGTGCAGAGTCTGTAACAACAGCAATGCAGAAAGACAATCTCCACTGGCTAATAAATCCTACACCCCTACACCAAGCCTGTCCCTACCCTGTTAACATACCCTTGACAATTTTTAATTCAATTATTAAATTCAAGTATAAATAATTACTATTCTAATTATCAATAAATATTACTCATAGTTAACTACTGTGTGATTTTTTTGTTATAAATTTCTTTCACTTGCAAATCTAATTTGAACCCCACAAATCCTTCTGAAATGTATTATCTTAATTCACAGGATTACTTAGTGTAAGCTACCATAACAAAATACCACAGACTGGGTGGCTTAAACAACAGAAATTTATTTTGTCACAGTTCTGGAGGTTAGATGTCAAGGGACCAGCAAGGCTAGTTCCTGATGAGGACTCTTTTCCTGGCTTGCAGGTGGCTGCCTTCTCATTGTGTTCTTTCAGGGCTTTTGCTCTGTGCGCATGTGGAGAGAGAGAGTGCTCCACTGTCTCCCTCTTCTTATAAGGACTCCAGTCCTATCAGATGAGGGATCAAACTTATTTAGCCTTAATTGCCTCCTTAAACACTCTATTTACAAATACAGTCACATTGGGAATTAGGGCTTCAACATGTTAATTTGGGGTGGGAGACAAGTCCATGACACCTCATTTTGCAGATAAGACAACAGATTGAAAACTAGAGCTAGAAGAATTAAAGTGTCAGAGTCAGTGCTTGCTTCTAAAGTTTTACTCTCTGGTCTTTGCTTTTGCTACAATTCGCTTGTGATGAAAAATAATAATTTTATGTATGTTTATAAAGAGCCCCTGGCTTTCCAGAAACTGCCAAGATTATCTGTAAAAAACTAAAACCATAAGAGCATGAGATTTTAAAAATTAATTATGTTTAATATTATTTAATAATTATTAAATTATTATTTAATAGCATATCATATATTACTTATTTAATAACAATTCTTATTTTAGTACTGTATTACAATGTAGTGGAAATGATGTCACGCTGCTCTGAGCCTTGGTGCTTTCGTGCCCCAGCAAGCATGCCAGCTCACCACAGAGGCATGAATGAGCCTGCTGAGACCAGATGAACCATCGAGCTGAATCCAGCCCAAATTGCCAAGCTTCAGAATTGTGAGCTAAAAAGTGGTTGTTATTCAAGCCCCTAAGTTTTGAGGTTCTTTGTTATGCAATAATAGAGAACTGATGCCCTAATCAATAAAAGAGGGCTAAAAGCAAAAGTACAAAGAAGTCAGAGCCTGTCTTAATATTTTGAATCTCCTTTTCTAGGTTTAATAATCAGGCACTTGATACATATTTATTTTAAAAACAAATGAATAGTGGGAAGAAAATTGGTAGCTTTGTCCTCAAAACATATATCCCTTGGCATGTAAATATGACATCACACTCATGTTAGCCAGACTCTTTTCATAGTCATAATGATTGCTATAGATACCCATAACATTTTCATTATTCTCAGAAGGGATTCTCTGAGATTGAAAATGAGACAGCTTAGTTGGTAACATTTATTCGAAAAAAGGAATCATAGAGTAACCCAAGGGAGAAGGAATGAAAATACTTTAGATATAAATGTTGACCTTAAATTTCTCAAGAGCCAGCAGGAGTATCTAAACCAACTCGGAAACATATATATGAATAGATGGGTACAAAGGAATACATATAACTATGTACAACAAAAGTAAAGTTTAGAGAGTGATGTGCATGAGAGCCATGGTGGGGAGAGGAGGTGTGATGAGAGTGACTGTATGAACATATTTTCTGACCAAAGTGAGGTTCTGAAGGGACCTCATGGTGTGCCCACATTTACTGATATCTCCCCTACCTTTTCACCCCCACTGCAATCATATTCACTTGCCCTTTCGGAGTCACAGATTTCTTGACTGAAACAAGAAATCTGTTTGCTATTTCTACCCAGCAAACACAGAGAATTCTCCCACAAGCAAAAAGATATTAGAGTGTAATTCATGTTTTTTCAGGCTATTGTTTGTATTTCATTGAGCCTTCTGCCTGATTGCCCTGTTCTACATCTAAGCAATAGAGATTAGGCCTGAGTTTGTGTTCTTGGCTGCCAGATAAATCATTCTCTCTCATGTCCTTTTTGTGAACCATCACATCTCTCCATGTTGGTGGGCATTCTGGGAAAATATGGCATTCTAGAGAGGAGATTACTGTTGATTACAAGCACTGCATCTTGACTTTGTCCTACCGGGAAAAATTGGCAAGGATATTATGGTAATTAGGACTAGGCTAGATCCTAAGGTTGTATACTGAAGAATTTGATGAATGCCCTTTTGGGAAGTGGTTGCTTTGTGAAGAAATTTGTGTGAGATCTCTCAGGTGATTTTATTCAGCACCATTAGCCTCTCCAGGTCAGAGGTGGTCATCGTTGGCATCTCAGAGTCCTGAGTTAAAACCATTGTGGGAACAATAGGCTAACTAGGAAAGGATTTTGTGGCAGAACACAAGACTTGTGTGGTAAATAAGTACACAGGAGTAGTTGGTATTGCAACGTTTCCAACCTAAATCTAGAGTTTGTGAACTTGCCCTGGGAAGAAATTAGGCTTCTGAAAATTTTATCAATTTTTATCTTCTTTTCTCCCACTCCCACTTACAATAAAAAATAAAATACAGACACCTCAAGAAGTCAGTCTTAACATCTTACAATGTTGCAATTAAAACAATTACTCTCAACATTTTTTTGGAGCCCATTCTGCCTTTATTTATTTATAATTGAAGTGTAGTTTATTTACAATGTTGTGTTCATTTCTGGTCTTCAGCAAAGTGATTCTGTTATATATATACATACTCTTTCATATTCTTTTCCATTATGGTTTATTACAGGATATTAAATATAATTACCTGTATTATACAATAAGACCCTGTTATTTACCTATTTTATATATAGTAGTTTGTATCTGCTAATTCCAAACTCCTAATTTATAAACTTTCTTTTAAACAAAAAAATGTTATGCTATTTTCGGGAATAAACTTTAGAGAATGCTCATCAAACTAGAACTTCCCCCAGGATATAATTTCTTTATTCTTCTCTCAATACTCCCTTTATATTGAATTGTCTTATACATTTTTTTTATGTGAAGTTGTTTGTTGTTTGTCACTAAGATCTTCCCATAGCCTTTTCATCCATTCCCATCTTAGTTTACTTCCTCCAGTTTCCTGTTTCTCTTCCTAGTTTACTTATAAAAGAGGTACTTCTTCAGAACAACTTTTGATCAAAGTTGCATTATTGATACTTAGGACAACTCCAAATCTTTGCATTAAGAAACTAGTCTATTGACTAGTCTATGGTCTATGATTTACCAACTGTATTGCATCAACACCAATTAGACATCTTACTTTGTTAAATGGATCAGAAATGAAATATAAAGAAACAAAAAACCAAAAACACTTTTTACCTGTAAAAGTGGTTTATCTCTTTACTTTAAAAAAAGGAGTCATTTTTTAAAAATGTTAGTTTGCTGGAAGGAATTCTAAGAGGTCCTCTGGTTTATTCTTTTTCAATTAAGACCTGCTCTTGATATCACTAAATAACAGAGTAGTCTTACCATTTCTTCATTCTTCTTTTTGTTAATAATTTATTTAGCAAAAAAATTGGGAGGTATCTATTAAGTGTTAGGTATGCTGCTAGGACTGCTAACAAGAGGAAAACATCATGCCCACCCATGAGAAGATCATTTAATTAGAAAAGACTGACTTGGGTGCCTGAACTCCTTACATGAGGTAGGGAAAACGAGAGGATGTACAGGTCTGAAGGAGAAGAAAACAAGTGGTGTTAACAATATTGAGTTTGAAGTGCCCATGAAGGGGCCAGTAGGCAGCTAGATGTGTAAGCCTGGAGAAGTCCTGACCTATGAATATGGACTGATATTGGAGTCATTGTCATAGAGGTTACTGAAACTGTGAGGATTGGAAAACCAGACAAGAAGACCATGAAGAGTGAAAACCAGACCTAGGATAGATGCCCATTAAAAACCCAGCTAAACATTGTTATTATTCTGATGGTCCTGGTTACCTACCCATAATTCTAGTTTAAAAATCCTCTTATTCAAACTTGATGAAGAAAAATATGAATTTATAAAATCATGGTTTGAAAAGTCCACGGTAGACTACCTTAAAACTTGGCTGGATCCAAGCACTACACCACCATAGTCAGGACTTGGCCTCTTTGCATCTTTCAGTTCTGCTGTTCTCCCATTGGTTTCATTCCTTCTTTTTTTTTTTTTTTTTTTTTTTTTGCGATACGCGGGCCTCTCACTGCTGCAGGCTCTCCCGTTGCGGAGCACAGGCTCCAGACGCGCAGGCCCAGCGGCCATGGCTCACGGGCCCAGCCGCTCCGCGGCATGTGGGATCTTCCCGGACGGGGGCACGAACCCGTGTTCCCTGCATCGGCAGGCGGACTCTCAACCACTGCGCCACCAGGGAAGCCCTGGTTTCATTCCTTCTAATGCAAGAATGTAAGAATATAAGATGTATAAAAAATAGCCCCTGGAAGTAAGAGAGGAGGATGACTGACAAGACATAGAGAAAATGATGAGTATCCTGGGAAAAGTACCTGTAAAGTATTAGGGAGTATAGCCAGGGAAAGACACAGTTATACATATGCCCATTTCTTCTGTTTTTTGTAGTCTTCAATGGAAATAGAAAGTCACTCATATTTGTCTTGTTTATTGTACTTGATACTCCTGGAGGCCCTTATTCACTCAGAGTTGTGGAGTTGTATTCTATAGGCCAATCACAGTTGCATTAGTCGAATTTCCAGGTTCATTTTTGATGATTTTAAACATTTCTACACTCTATTCTGATTTGTCTCTAAATTCCCCAGGTGTTTAAACTTTATATTCTAGAGCTTGAATTTCTTGTTTTGGTAAAGGTCTGACCAGTAATAATAAATGCATTATTCCAATTCTACGCCCCAGCTTTCTAAAAATGCTTTTAACAGTAATTACTCTACTGAATTGTATACTACTCAATCTTTTCTCCTTTTAGGTTTTCTTCTAGCTATTTTTACACCTCTGTTATGGAGGTGAAAAGAGAAAAAACATGAGAGGTGGCAATATCTCCCAGTATCTAATAGATTGACTTTGAACTGAACTTCTACTGCAGTGGAATTACTTCTGATTTGCCTATTTTGGTTTTTAGGCTTTTTGCCTAATAGCTAGTAAAAAGTTTCAGAATATTTAAATTACTGAGTACATAAAGACAAACATTATTGCTGCCATGTAAATGGACATAAGTCTGTGTGTTCAAAACCTCTAGGAAAAAAAATTTTTTTAAATGCTGTGACCAACTGAAAATTTCAGTTGAATTTGAAAATATAACTTGAAACTTTGGAACTTGTCCTCCAGTCTGTATTTGCTACCATTTTAGATATTTCAGCTGGATTTGTCAACGAGCACAAGAACTGATTTAGTAATCAACATGTGTGGGGTAAACAATGTAGTGCTGGACCAGGGGTCAGGAAATCTGGCTTTGAGACCCAACACAGCTGCCCAGGTGACCTTGGAGAACTTACCTACCCACTCTGAAAGTCCATCTGTCCTTTTGTAATATAGAATCTATAACCATTACCTGAGATTGTGGCAGAAACCCAATGACATAACAGAAATGAAAACAGCTGGCATGTAATACTGGCTCATCCAGTGATACTTTTCTTTTATACTTTTTAAAGGTATTAGGCCAAATGTAGAAGTATCAGAAGATATAATCCCTTTCTTCAAGCAATTTATATTCTAGTTGAAAAGATTGTATGTGAACTTTCAATGAAGTCTTATAAGAATTGAAGAAGAGGATTATCAGGAACAAGACAATTTGGGGAAGAGTTCATGTAGAATATGGAATGTGAGGTAGGCCTTGAAGTTGGAAGAATTTTCATTGCTGGAGTGGAGGAGGGAATATCCTAGCCAAGTGAAATAGGTTGAAGGAAAGTAGAGGTGCAGAGAGCTTAACAGTACGGCCTTCCAACCTGAAAGCATGATGCTTTCCCCACGATCTTTAGCAGATAACGAAATAAATAACAAAAACAATCTTGCTCTTTCCCTGCACATATCATGGCTCACCAAGTCCTAATTCAGGAGGAAAAAACTCATTTTCTTAAAAGCTATTCTTTCTTTCCATGAGTCAGCTAGGGTGGGTTATCAGAGAAAGCACTCAGTACATTTTCTCTTTAAGCACAATGTGGAGAAGGTTAGGTGGATGTTCTGAGCTCCCAGCTGTAGAGAGAGGTTTTATGAGAGATCTTTGAAACATGGACATCATGTCAAAACTTGCTAGGTTTCAGCTTGAGAAAAATGATACTTACATTCAGTGAGTGACTTTCCCAAAGCCTTAGATACTTAAAGACCTAAGTCAGATACATAAAGGCCTAAGGTGAAGACCCAGGTCCTCTTGGCTCCTGAATTTTCTGTTCAGGAAGATTGAACTATAATCCAGTAATGGATTGATGAGTACTCTTTCACTCATTAAATTACTTATGAGTGCCTCCTATGTGCTAGACACTATCCTGAGTACAAGGTTATAGTATATGGGAATAAATGAAGACCATCCAAATGAGAACAGTCAAAGGCCATTTGTTTGGAGTTTGCTATTGCAAGGGAATCGGCCACCATCACTTAAGTTTTGTTGACTCTAAGGCAGGCAGGGGAGTGGTAAAGCAATATAGTGAAAAATAGGAAGGCTTTAGGCCTGGGGGAAGCTGGAGGGGGGCTGACTGGGAGTGGAGCATCCTATGTGATAGGTTTGGGGAACATATTTTGCTTTCCCTGTTTGGTCCTGATTTGGATATGGGGACAAAACTGGAGAAGCTGGCAGGCATCAACCAAGCCCTGATGATTCTCCTGATCATTCTGGATCAAGAAGTTGCAGTTTGACTTCTGGAACTGGTTGCTGCGGAGGTTGAGGGTCAGAGTTCTACTGTCATATGTGATCCGGCCAGTGTCCATTTATATATTCATTCCCTTTGGTAGCGAACCAGAGAAGCCGTGCCCCATCTGTGGAGCTTACAGGCTACGGAAGAAGGCAGATGATGAATAATGGTTTAATCAGGCCTTAGACCATGTTTCCTGGGTGTGGAAAGAGATCCCTAAGAGCAGACTTGACATATCTGGGGAGTCAGGGAGTTTACCTGAGTAAATGACATCAAGCTGGACCCCAAATGCTGAGTGGAAGAAGTTACTCGGAAGTAAAGTGTCAAAATGTCATTACTAAAAGTATTTGTGAGGTTTGTCAAATATCTCTGTCAAGAGTAGACTATATTCTCACAAAAGGGTATCAGTTCCCCCTCCATCACTAATGGGGGACGCAAGGCTTTATGTTATTTTTGTCTTTCACACCATAGCAACAAAATCAGAAGGGCTCCCATCGCGAGGGCCTACTGTGTCTTAGAACCCCCGAAAGAGCAACATTTAACATGAAAATAGTATGCTGACCGAATTGGACTAAGTGCTGTTAATCAAGTTTAAATTTAGCTCCCACACAGTCTCAAAAGAAAAGGAGACAGCGAGGCTGAGAGAGGAAAAACTTCGGAAGCCTCATAGGCAAGGAAAACACATGTCAAGTCTATACCGGTGCCCTGTAAAAACAAACGGTGCAGATGAGAAGGCGCAGCTTCCAGAAGGCTCATTAGCAATCAGACACAGCCACGGGGCTGTCTCCGGGTCGGGAGCAGGGCCCATGCCACCACGGAGCCTGTGACTCAGTGGCCTAACTGCTGCCGGGCTCCTAAGATGCGCCCTCAAGGGGCTTAGACAGGGAGGAGGAAGGGCAGGGAGCCAGGAAACACGACAGGCGACGTGAAGAAAAGCAAAGCTATGGTCCTTACCTACCCACTGATAACCAGCAATGAGAGATGCGGAGAGGGTGCTACCAGAGGAAACGAAGCCAGCAGGATTTAATGCGAGGCCCAGAGCTCTGTGGCTGCCCTTTTGCTCCATGCGAAAGCTGTTTCCACTACTTAGAAGTCAAAGGACCTCTTTTACATGAGTGGAGATGCATGTTATCTTCTAAATAAATTAATTGTTTTTAAAAAAAGGCTACCTTGAATTTGATAAACACTTTAAGTGAATTTGTATTTTCTTTGCTCAACAGCAGCTGCATACATGGGAAAGCAGTGGGTATAGTTTACAAATCGTGGCACAGCCCTTCCCCAGCACTCCCTCATCCCTGCAGGCTCACGGGAGGGAACCACTGTGCCACACAATGGAAAAGGAAAGAGTGAAAAGGGGAAACTTGCACTTATTGAGCACTGACTGCATACCATTCTTGGGTAAGAAAGGTATTATTTATTATCCTTCTTTCGTGTACTAGGAAACAACAGCTAAATTGGAGAAATTAAAATACCTGCCTCAGGTCCAGCTATTGGTAAGTGGGAGAGCAAGAACTTAAAATCACAGCACTCGCCACCCCCCATGTTCCTGCTTATTAAATTAAGTAAGCAAGGAGCCCGTTAGACTGAGGAGGTTCTAATGCCTTCACAGCCTTTGTAAGCAGACAAAACCGAAGCCTCTAAATGCCTCAAGAGGAAAAAATTGGAACCTAATGGACAACCAATCACACATAGCCAGCTAGCCTTTTTCAAATAAGGTAAGCACTTAAGCTACAGCCAATCAAATAACCTCCTTTCTTCGCTTCCACCTCTTCTGTGTAAAAGACTTTCCCCAGCTCTTGTCAGAGCTACTAAACACTTCTGGTTTGGTGCTGTTTGATTTGAATCGATGTTTGCTCAAATAAGTTCTTAAAATTTCTAACAGGCCTCTGTTTATCTTTTAACATACTTAAATCAGTCCAACCTCACTGGGGGTACATTAGGAGTCAGTTGACTCTCTCATGCACATTTGTGAAGGAGTCTTGCACCTGGTGGGATTTTATTTCCTAGATGCTATTGGTGGGATGCAGCAGTGATGAGTGATTGAAAGGGGATGGGGCTTCTTGGACCTAGAAGGTTCAGGATAGCTATGTGAACAGTAGACTGCAGGAACTTTGACTAAAAAGACACATTAAGTGTTAAAACTATAAAGGATTTGATATATAATTCATAACCCACACACACAAAAAAATCTTATATAGAGAAAAGAATGAGGGATTAACATTTGGGCCACCATTCCCAAGTAATTTTTAAAAAAATCTATTTTCTGTCAGTAGCTGAATTTCACCCAGGGCACTAGTTTTCAAATGTGCTCAAATTCCTCCAAACCCTTCAGGAGGAATTCAGGGATCCCCTTGGAAAGCAATGGCTGATCTGAGAGTCCCATCTCAGGCCTGAGACCCCATCCCTGCTTTCACAAAATGTGCTTCATGTTGGTCTGTTTCACAGGTTGGATTGATTTGATAGATTTTGCTTGAAGAAAGTTGTCTCTGTCTTTAAAAAAAGTGTAAAACCACTGTACTAAATAACTTTAATGCCTGGCTGGTGATAAGCCCTCAAAAAATATTTGTCAGCCAAGGGTAGACTACTTGAACCACAAATGATTCTTCTGCAACAGTCATTTAATCCTTATTTAAAATAACAATGTGAGGTAGTATTAGAAACATTCATGTATTTTCACAGAAGATGAACTATAACATTATTAATTTGGTTCAGGCTGGAAGACTAGGAAAAACACGTTGCTGTTGCCTGACCCGTAAGTGGGGTTAAGGAAATCCCCTGGGGGTCAGGGGGGAACGTATGAGCTGTTACCCTACTGAAGATGCTTACTCAAGTCACATTTTCAATTTTGGAGTTACTATTAAACCCGCAGATTTTTTTTTCAATTAAAAACAAATGATCCTGTGGTCCCCTCCACTCTGAGAGAACAGGGATGTTGTGAGACCTCTGAGAAGCCACCTTTACTGCACTCCCATCCTCCAGGGACTTCCCCGTACCACACAGCGCTGCAGAAGTAGCTTTCTCGGACTTGTTAGTTGACTGTGACATAATGAGATACAGGACAAGTAAGATGCTCTCTGGGGGAATATGGTGCTGCTGAGCAAAGAATGATGAGGTGGGCAGTGCTTTTCTCATCCAGAAAAATAGAGCAACAGCACCGTTTCTTGAACCCTTACTAAGAAACAAGCACTCTATGATTCACTCCTTTGAAGTAGTTACACTTACCACTTTCCAAGGAGAGACTATGGCTTGCTAAAAATGCTCCAGTGGCTCCCCATTCTAATTAGAAAAGAATATGAACACTTGACCTTGGTTCCAAGGCTCTAGGTAATCCTCTCTGACCTGATCTTTCTCTTTCCACTCTCCCTTTTGGTAGCCCTGCTCCTGTCTTACTGGTCTTCTTCCTGCCCCTTGCCTGTCTAAGCTTATTGTGGGGCTTGTGGTCCTATTTATATATACACCTATATATTATATATATATATATTTTATATATATATATATGTTAGTTATTTGACCTGGGCAGGCACCTATTTCTCAGGGCCACTCAGTCTTTTGGAGCAGGGAAAAGACAACTCTCTCCTGGGTTGGGAATCTGAGCCCTTCATCTGTAACGCAGTCTCCTCTTTTATAACTTCTACTCCCTGCCTTTTACAATCAGAGATAAATGTGTTTACCTCTCTCTTCTGCAGATCAGCATGGAAACGTGTCTTCTTAGGACTATGAATCTGGTTAATAAAAGAGTAACTTCAATTCAGAGACTTTGAAGGCCTGGATGAACTTTTGGAAAGATTGTTATTTGAGAGTCCTTTATTACCCTTGAGAAGATGTAGGAACCTAATAAGCCAAATAAGAGACTTGAGCCATTTTTATTCCTTAGTAGACCAAATCAGAGGTCTACAAACTCCGTAAATAATGTTTGCATTTAAACCACCTAAAATAAGCACCCTAAAGGCTTACTTTGATAATTTAATCGTGGGATCCTTTTGACTTAAACTTTCTTAGCTTTGGATGAGTTACCTGATCGAATTTGTTAAAGTTTAGTTTACAAACAATAACTAAGCAAAGCCCTTTTGTCTGTGGAGAATCATGCCTACCAGCTGGAATGATTTGAATAAAAGAACTTTTTTCTCTGCAGCTTGCTGCTTAGACCGGAGTTGGAAAATCTTATATCTGAATTCCTGTCAGTTAACCTCAATAACTTTCACTTTTAATGGGCTCGAAACATTGATTTTTGCCTAACTTGAAACCAGGGGGAAAAAAGAAGTTTCACCTGAAACTTGGCCCAGAATTCTTTGTGGTTTATAAATCACGCACACACACTCGGGTTGGGTTAGTGTTTAGAACAAAAATCAGACAAGGAAACTTTTGCATATTTTAGGTTTCAAAAAAAACGTTACAGTCCTGCCCAGCACACTATGTGTTATAGATACCAGAATGCACTTCTGGACATTTGAGTGGATAGGAAGATCTTAGGGCAGAAAATTAGACAGAAATCTTGGATATCCTATCTGAATGTACTAGATTTGTTTCAGGGGTTATACTAGTAACCTTTTAAAGGAGTTTGTTTTTTTTTTTTTTTCTTGCGGTACGCGGGCCTCTCACTGTTGTGGCCTCTCCCGTTGCGGAGCACAGGCTCCAGACGCGCAGGCTCAGTGGCCATGGCTCACGAGCCCAGCCGCTCCGTGGCATGTGGGATCCTCCCGGACCGGGGCACGAACCCGTGTCCCCTGCATTGGCAGGTGGACTCTCAACCACTGCGCCACCAGGGAAGCCCTTGAAGGAGTTTTTTAAACTGCTCTAAAGTATGCTTTGCTATCAATGAAAAATTTTAATATCTCTCCTTGACTTGTCATTTTTTGGAAGAGGTGATTTGTGTCTTTCCCACATCCCAACCCCAGTCCTTTCCTGTGATCTCCTGGTGATGCAGGACTAGCCCTGATGCATTCATTAGGCTATATTAGACTGCAAGCACGGAAAACCCAAACAAAGTTGACTTAAAAAATGAAATAGCTCCATGTCTTTGACATCCACTCAGCTCTGCCCTTGTATCAGCTTAGTTCTCACACCAGCTTTCCTCATGATGACAAAATATCTTCCAATGGTACTTGAGAATATGTGCTCCCTGATTTATGTCCAGAGTCAATAATATATGGATAGATAAATTGTTTTTCCGCTTGCTTTTTTCACCTAACGTTATGTCTTGGAGATCATTCCTAATTTTATATCTAATGATACCTCATTCTTTTTTAAAGACTTCATGGTACTCCAATGTATGGATATACTTTAATTTATGTAAGCAATGCCTTAGTGATGGACATTTAAATACTTTCTAATCTTTTGATATTGTAGCACTACTGCAATGCATATTCACGTATGCATGTTGTTCAGCACAAATGCAAATATATCTCCAAGACAAAATTCTTAGAAATACAATCCTTAAAAGAAAGGATACATGGATTTAAAATTTTCTCAGTATTTCATAGTGAAAATTTTCAAGCATACAAAAATAGGGGGATTACAAAATGTAGAGAGCGACATCCCAGAAACCCATCCTCCACCATCAACAATTATCAGCACATGTTTACACTTGTTTCATATCTACTCCTTCACTTCAAAAATATAACCAAATACCATGATCGAATTAATAACTTTTTAAAAATTTAATATCTTTATTGGAGTGTAATTGCTTTGCAATGTTGTATTAGTTTCTGCTGTGTAACAAAGTGAATCAGCTATATGTATACATATATCCCCATATCCCCTCCCTAATATTATCAAAAATATTCAGACTTCCCTGATTGTTTCATAACATATTGTATAGTTGTTTTGTTCAAATCAGGATCAAGCAAGGTCTGCACACTCATTTGGTTGATATGCTTTATAAGTTTCTCTTAGTCTATAAGTTCCTTCTCCCCTTTTTTTAGTTCTTTAAAATTTAGGTAATTATTAGGAAAACAGGATGTAGAATTGTGCCCTTGCTGTGTCAGTTAACATGGTCCATTGTCTCCAGCATATTGGCAAACTGGTAGTTAGGGCTAGAGGCTTGATTTGGTTCCAGTTTTTTGTGTTTTTTTTTTTTTTTTTGGTGGGGAAGGGGACAGAGACATTTTATAAGTGATGTTCTGTACTTCCTGTTACATCCTATCAGAAGGTACATATTTTATGGTTATCTCTCTTTTTGTTTTATCATTGTAATTGTTCAGTTGGTCAATGATTGATATTGTCAGCCCAATCCATTACAAATTGTTCAACAACTTTTAACTTAATAACTATCTAAATCCATTATCTCATTAGGGTCTTGAAAATGATAACATTCCAATTCTACCATTCTTTCTGCATTTATTAATTGGAAATCTTCTCATAAAGAAGACTTCACTTATTTGGTTACCCTGAGGTACAATTTGTTCTTGAAAAGCAATATAGATGTTTGACTCTTTTCCATTCTGCCAGTTATTAGAATAATGGATTGATTCTGTAATATTGTTAATGTTGGCATATGGACTATGAAATTTAAATACTATTTTTGGGACTTTGCTGTTGGTGCAGTGGTTAAGAATCCACCTTCCAATGCAGGGGCCGTGGGTTCAATCCTGGGTCAGGGAACTAGATCCCACATGCATGACACAACTAAGAGTTTGCATGCCACAACTTAGGAGCCTGCCTGCCGCAACTAAGGCCCGGCGCAACCAAAAAATAATAATAATAATAATAATACTATTTTCCTCCTAAAGAAGAAACCAGGGCTTGAAAGAAATGGCTGATTCCCGGCCTGGGGCAGGATGAACAAGATGGAATATGCCATATCAAAAAATGTAAAAGCTTTCTAAGACTATTGGAATTGTATCAAAGGGACTCAGGAGCCAACTTGAAGAAAATGCTACCGGCCAAAGATGGAAAATTTTGAACATAAAAGAAAAAGAAGAACAGCAGTGGATGGATATACAAAAATACATTAAAATCAATGAGTTTGTAAAGATACACTTTACAACTAACTCATTGGTTAATTTTAGAGGATGCATTTTTTAATTTCCATAAGTACAGTTACAGGTTTCCTAAATAGAATAATTATAATCATTTTCATATAAAATATTTATAATATTGTCATTATAAATCTCCATAACAGTCTAGAAAATAAGTGGAATTTTATAGAGAAGCCAAAGTCATATGAAGATTAAATTAAGCAGAATTGAAAGCTTTCTTAGTAGCCTATATATATATATATATATATATATATATATATATATATTCCAAAATCTAGACTTCTCATCATTAGATGATACGAATTCAGAAGATGGAAAATAGTCTTGGAAGAGTTTCATTGTAACAGATAGATTAATATATGTAATTGGTAGCTATCATACCAGAGAAATAGTAGCTTTCTCTAAGTTATTAAAATTATTTTGCATTAGTAGTGTATTTTTAATGTTTTAAGGCTTAGGGGGAATTATGATTATTTTTGGAGCTATTTAACAAGAGAAAGGAATTCCTCTTGAAGTGTTGAGATAACCAAAAATATTTAAGCAGTCAATTTTTCTGAAGAGTAATACAGAAGGAATGAAAAATTGGTGAGAAAATATTCTTCAATCTCTAAATTTCTTCAAAAATTTAAATCTGTGATTCTTTAAGGATGAGTACCATTACAGTAAGAATATTTATATTTCTATCAGTAGTTATAAAATTTTTATTATGAATCATCTAGAAACAAGATGACTCAATCTTTTTTGAATAGTTTAAATAAAACTTTATCTTCTAGGTACTTAAATATGAAGAACAAAATTATCTATTGAGATGCCTCTTAATTCTGAGAAGTATGACGCATTTAGGAAAGAGTCTTCCTCTTCTTTCTCCTAAATAAACTGGTTATTGATTTTGGAAGTGTTTTAATCCTCCAATGGAAAGAGGTTTTATATTTATTTTATACAAATTAACTGCAGATAAGTGTAAATAACACTTTCAATCACAGAAAAGGATGGAGAGTAAGGAGAGTAAAAAGCTGAAAATGGAGGAAAGAGAAGCAGGTAGAGCTCTCTGTCCATAGAAGCCCATAAACGTGTACTGTAAGGAATGGAGTGACCTCCAGTGAAGTGCAGGTGGGCTCAAAGTAGCAAGGGTAAAATATTTTCCTACAGATGTATCTTCATAAAAATCGTGAGGGGAAATTATAGAAGATGATTAAATGGCTAAAAGAGATTATTAGATAGCCTTTCCATGGAATGATGTAGTTTATGGGGATTATCTAATTCTCTAGGGTTGTGTGCCTTTGTCTCTCTTTGACTAGGCTCCTACAACTCTGTAGAGAGAAGTTAACCGTACAAAACTGCTAATGTTTCTGTCCATAGCTATGCAAATGATTCCTGTTCAAGACAATGAAAATGGATTTCTCAGTGTGTTAGCTCAGGCTGCCATAACAAAATAGTATAGAGAGGGTAGTTTAAACAACAGAAACTTGTTTTCTCACAGGTCTTGAGGCTAGAAGTCTGAGATCAGAATGTCAGTATGGTCACATTCTGGTGACAGCTCTCTTCTTGGCTTGCAGGTGGCTGCCACCTTATTGTGTCCTCACATGACAGGGAGAGAGTGATTGCTGGTATCTCTTGCTCTTTTATAAGGACACCAGTTCTACTGGATCAAGGATTTACTCTTAAATCTTCATTTAACCTTAATCACCTCCATAAAGGCCCTAACCCCAAACAGTCATATGAAGGGTTAGGGCTTTAACATATGAATTTGGGTGGGAGTTGTGAGGGGCAGACGCAATTCAGTCCTTAGCACTCAGGTAGATAATATATTATCTCTGTATGTCAAACTACCATTTAAATCAATTGTAACATCTTACTGGTTCCCTCATTAATTAATTAGTTAAATCAAATATTTGACTTTTTTTTATACTTGCATAAGTCATATCTCTTTTATAATTTACCCTTTAACAAGAGGATCAGACTTTTTTCTTACATGACAGCTCCTAAACTTACTGAAAAGAGAGATATTTTAAGACCCTTTCATGCCCCAATTTATTGGAGTCACTTTCTTGGGTTGAAAAAACTCACCCTGGCTTTCTTTTTACAGTTTATGGATCAATTATTAATTAAAAAGTAGCTGGATGAAAACATTAAGAAGTAGACATCCTTAGTTCTACACCCAGGCGGAGTCCTACAAGTTATACAATTTGGTTAAAGTCACTCAAACCCTTGGCCTCCATTCTTCCATCAATATAATGAAGGAATTGGGATGAATGTTCTCTAATGTCCCTTCCACATTTTAGAATGTGCTGGTTCCACGATTTGTGCATATAAAGGGTGGGATTGTAGAGACCAAACTTTCCCACTCATCTAGAAGAAAAAATTTTAATAAATTTCCACATTTCAGTGATGTCTACCTTCTCCACACCCTGCCAGGTAAGGCTGGGTTTCAGAAGATTTTCTTTCTCTTCTCTTCCCCCATCCCTTTGTACAGCTGCTTCCTGCCCCCTCAAGAAGTCACTAACTCCCTTTGTGTTCAAGTTTCTCCATCTGTGAAATGCGAGGCTGAGTGCCCATGGGCCTCCCAGGGGTATTTCGTGTCTGACTGCCTTTACAGAGCATTCACTATGCTGGGCATTATCTACAGGCTAAGTTTGGCATTTCCTTCCTTTCCTTTCTTGATCATAATTTGATCCTAACTTCCTTGGGAGCCTCTTGTCTTTACAATTTGTCAGTAGTTCTAATCCTGTTTCAACATAATTTAGAGCTATGGTGATGCTAATGATGTCATTGATAATGAGCTGGGGATTGGCAGAGAGCCTTTTAAAAAATGTGTTCAAATAGTGAAGAAAAGAGTCCAAAAACAAAAAAAGAAACAAGCAACAGCAACAAAAACCCCCACGGTGGTAACATAGGAAAAAGCGCCCATCTAAATAAAATAATTTACCCAAGACAACGTTGCCAGATAAAATACAGGATATTCAGTTAAACTTGAATTTCAGATAAACAGAGAATAAATTTTTAGTGTCCCATCCAACGGATATGTGCCTCATTCATACTAAAAACATTTTTTGTTGTTTATCTGAAGTTCAAATTTAACTGAGTGCCCTGTATTTTTATTTGTTAAATCTGGCAACCTTAATAAGACATTAAAAACAGAGCTTCTGCCCAGCAATTTCTGCCTGAGATAATCTGAGGTTCCAGTGTGAGGCTGGGCTTTTATTAGTTCTTCAAATATTAAACAGAGAAATATTCCAAAGTTGACAAGGGGAAGAGGTTGAAACTTCCCCATAGTCTTACTGTTAAAAAGTATGTGGGAAAACTATAGATATCATCACACTGAACTTTTACTGTCATGGATATTTGGTCCTAGAAAAAAAAAATTGGCAATTCCATGAGAAGTTGCAGTTCTCATATGTTTAGTAGAAATAATGCAAGAGTTTTCTGACGGCTATAATATTTGTAGTGTTTGAGGGGTTCTGAATGTAGTATTGATAAACGAAAGGATGCAGGTATCTTCAGGAAGTCTTTGGTTTTAAAGCACTCAGTGCCAAGGATAAGGCTGCACAATAGTGGACACTGACTCAGCGGTCACTCTGTCGAGGACCATGTGATAACCATGCAGCAAAAGGCTCGAGCAGTCTCCTTGGTACACACGCACACTGATGCTCCCTACACCACCTCATCCGTGACATCTGTACCCTCTACAACAACTTGAACTATGAGGGATATTCAATTCATTGACCATTAGAGAAGCAGTTCCTTACTTGCTTTGTAAAAACAAAAAGGACTTTTCTCTAATGCTCCTTGGCAAATAAAATGATCAGGGAAAGATGCAAATGCAAAAAAATTGAGAGGTATGAGCACCTTTGTCATCCGACCAAGCACTACTCAAAATATGGTCAGCTGTCTAATGCTGGTTTGTGAGCTGTCACCATGCAGCATCAGGAAAATTGCAGAAATTTAGAGTAAACTTTTAGAAACCTTTACAGTTATCCCATAGAGTAAAAACAAGTCTGCTGTATCTAATAATGAAAAATTGGGGCTTGCACTTTTTATGTCTTTTTTGTTATTGCTGGCTTCACTTTTTTAGTAATTTGTTTTCATAAATATTTCACAAAAGTATCAGTTATTAAAGGGCTATCGTATTGTAAAAGATGAAAGACACTAATTTTGATGTCTTTTAAAACAGACAACTCCTACAATGGCTTAAATGAAAATCATTAAATTGATCAATTCAGAGTTTCAATAAATAGTAATTACAAAGCAGGCACTTTGCTAGACACTGTGGGTAAAGTGATGAATAAAATGAGTATAGTACTGGGGTTCCTGCCCTCACAGAGTACATTTCAGGGAAGAAGACATAATAAAATCACAATAAAGTAGATAGAAAAATACAAAGTGAAATGGGAGTGCACTGTTAAGAGACCCTAAGCTCGTCAAGAATTCTGTGTATCATTCCCAGAGGAAATTACCCAAGCTCTGTTAGGTATGCTAGTCTGAAATTCAGAGAAGAGATCTGAGCTGGAGGTATAAATGTGGAACAGTCCTCTGAAGATGTTAATTTAAGGCTCAGGAATGGATGAAATTGCCTAGGTGGAAGACAGCACATGAAAGGAGGGGAGAACTGAATCTTAGAGGTCTAACAGCTGAAATGAACCTCCAAAGAAGATGGAAATAGAGTAGCAAAAGAGGAGAGAGGAATTAAGATTGTGGAGTGCCTGAAGCTAAACAAAGAGCTTTTGGAGAAACAGGGAATGATAAAGAACTTCAAATACTGCCAAGAGGTCAAACAAGAACTGAAAAATACGCACTGTGTTCACAACATGAAAGTCACTGTTTTTGGTGGGAGAGGTTCCTGGGATCTGGTGATGGAGGTGGGAAGTGTTTCAGAAGCCAAGTGGCAGGAGGATGTAAGAAAAAGAATACAATGATTATAAGCAACTCTTTCTAGAAGTTTCGCTGGGGAATGGAAGACAATGTAGGACTATATTTAGAGGGAAATAGGCATAAAGGAATTTTTATCTTACTTTTAAGGTGAAGGGGCAGGCATAAATACTAATTGTGGGGATGTTATAAAAAGCAAGCGCTAGGAGATAGTGAAGATGGTAGGAGTTGGTCAATGGCAGTTTCCAAGAAGGCAGGAGGAGAGAGAATCCCTGTGTGACTTTACACTCATCCTATTTATAATAACCAAATACCTGTTCTCTACTAGGTTCTCAACTTCTGAGGGCAGGGACCATGTTTGTGTAGATCATCACCCTCTACTTGGCACCTGGGCTGGTGCTGGAACATCAAGATGCTCAGGAAATTATGAAGAGCACTGGATGCCAGTAGAGGATGTGTGTCTCTGACACATGGAGGGGTACCTCTTCCTCCCTGATAAGAAGACATGAAGGAAGGCTGTGAGGAAGGAGAAATGTGAGGGGTTTTTTCAACTGATATGTTTTATTTTCTCTGTGAAATGAAAGAGTGAAAAAAGAATGGGGAGTTGATAGGATAGAAGGCTTGAGAACAATGATGAGGTTTTGACATTACCATTGTGTAACAAGATTTACTGAACCATTGAAGAGTAATAAATGGCAGTCTGTGATGAAGACACAACTAAGCTGTGTTAGATACTCATATATGGCATACACTTCTTAGAGTCGCAGCTGACAAGGAAATCATGAAAGAGAAAAACCTTCTGGTTGACCATGAAGTATGGAAACTGAGAAGAAGGGATTGGCCTTTGGCACTGGGAAAGCAGTGTGAGCAGAGGCTCAGTGATAGAATTTGGCCCTTTGGAATCTACAGGAATAGCAGCTACCTTGAGCTGAAGTTCCCCTCAGGTACTGAAATGAAAGAATTGGGGGCAGGGGAGAAAGGCAATAGAGGGTCATGGGCACACTTGGCCATTTCATAAAATGCCCACACTGTCTGAACGTCTCCCAACCTCATGCTAAACTTTTTGTGATTTAGATTCACACCATCATCCTTCTTCCCTCTTTCCTGCTGTCCACCACTCTCCAATCACTCTCTCATTTACTGAGGACTTTGACTCAGGTTATCCTTCCTGTCCAGGGCCTAAATTTGCCCTGGTAACTTGTGTGCTGGAATGTAGATCACAATGAGCTCTAGCTTCAAGGGCATCTGGGAAATGTCATTGTTTAGTTTTCAAGCCTTTTTAGTATAGGAAGAAAAGTAGAAGGAGATTAGAATAGATATTAAGCAAGCAAATATCCACCATTATATCCACCACAGTGGACAGAGAAAGTATATTAGAACAAGATTATTAGAGGCAGAAAAGAAAAACTAGGAAAGTTTAAAAAGAAAATCTTTTGGTATAATACTAAGTGACAAAGTACAGTTTGAAGAACTCTATTGATATTAATACTGTAAATATGCAAAAATTGATGAACATATGGACAAGTAGTAGATGATATCACAGACAAATTAGATAACGTGATATGGGACAATTTTTATCTTGGATTTCAATAACATTGATTGATTTGCATTAAGATAACATTAAAAATGTGGAATATTGCAATTTAAAAGTTCAGTTGGCAAGGTTAACGGTGTAACAATTACTATGGACTGGGGAAGTGAGGTGAAGATGAAAGTCCCTGGAGGCGAGATCAAAGGATTAAGGATTTTGCTCACCTGTCCTGTAACTAACACAATGCTTAACAGATAATAGATGCTCTATAAATGTTTTGAATGACTATCTCTTTAGCTCAGAAAAGACTGTCCAAGTGACACTAAGTGACTTTCCAAACTCCTGTTAAATATTTGAGACTGTTACAAGCCATCTTTTTTACTGTTGGGGAAACGGGAGTTCTAAAAAGTGAAGCACAGCAATCACTTGCAATTGTACAGTCTTTTACCTTTCAAAGCTCTTTTGTGTAATATCTTTGTTTACAAAAAAGAATTTTCCAAACAATAAAGAATGATCTCTATGTAAATAACTGTCATTGTTACGCCCTGAGACATAGCTGCAGAATAACTTGTGTTTTAAGTATCCCCATTTCACAAATGCAGACGCTGAGATATACAGGGCAATAGGGAGTGACCTAGAGCCTAACAGCCACTCAAGACCAGGGCTCAGTTCTTCAGAAGCAAGCAAGCCCTCTAAGATTTTTTTTTTTTAATTGCCAGTGATTTTCCCTAGGCTCCTTACCAATGACTAAAAGAGCAAAGAGGAGGAGTCAGATGATTTGGGGGTGAGATTTGACTCAACTTCGGATTGACTCTGGGTCAACTCCCAGAAGCCATGATGCTTGCTTTGTCAGCTTCTTGTCCAGGTGCAATAATACACACCTAAATTCTACAGTCTATAAGAACTCTGTTTGGCACTGTTTTTTTCCTTAGGCCCTTTATATCACTTGTGATAACCACTGTGTCTTCCAGATTTGTAACACCACATTGAAATGATTAATTCAGCGCAAGGCACTGTATGAGTGTTAAATACATATTAAATTTTGTTAATATACATATATGTATAATAAATGAGAGCCTAACAGAATAAAAAATAAAACAAAAATGTGTTTGAAAGGAGAATGAAAATACACAAAAGGGATAAGTGAGTCACCTACTCCAAATCTCCTAAGAGTAGAAAAAGAACACAGCATTTTTAAAAAATTGAAGTATAGTTGATTTACAATATTATGTTAGTTTCAGGTATGCAGCATAGTGATTCAGTGTTTTCACAGATTATATTCCATTGCAGGTTATTACAAGATAATGGCTATAATTCCCTGTGCTATACAGTCTATCCGTGTTGCTTATCTATTTTATAGTAGTTTGTATCTGTTAATCCCATACTCCTAATTCGTCCCTTCCCCCTTCCTTCTCCCCTTTCGTAACACCAAACTTGTTTTCTGTATAAGAGCCCAGCATTTTTGTAGCTTCCTTCCTCTTTATCACTTCAAACATAAAATAAATATAGAGATCTAAATATATGGCTAAAGAATGCCATTAAAAAGGACTCAAAAGCATTTGCACCAAAAATAACCAAAACTTTTGACTTTCTGTTATATAGATCCAGGTCTGTTAGTCCTTTCCTAAAACAAGATCTGTACATCAAGTTGCTGACATTTGAGTGGCAGCTGGAGCTGATTTTGAATATCATTTCATTTCCTGTTTTAGTGCTTAATTATGTCTTGATAAATTAACTGCATCAAATTAATGCTTTCTGGGAGATCTGAAAAATCCCAGACACCACAATCTTTAAGAAAAATCTCTTCAACCTAGTGTATCATTTCCCATCCAGTCAGTGCTGTTGACAGTCTTGACCTAACTCGGAATGTCTTCTCCACACTGTCTACAGAGGAGATTGCACTGAGGGTAAGTTTTTAAGCCAAATGCAACCAAGTATATGTGGGTAAAAACCCAAGGAACTTTTCCCAAAGGGTAGTTACACATTCCGCTCTCCTGTTTGCCAACACGATCACCATAACCCAGTGAGTTCCCCAAGGGTTAGGAGCAGCCACAACTTCTCTGTGAGGCCAGGAGTCCCTCTGCCCTGACGCACCACCAAACTCAAGGGCGTGTCCCGAGGCATCGCCTGTGTCCTTTCAGGCTGAAAGCTTTATTTGTCTTCAGTTCCACGGACACCCCAGAGGCAGAGCTGCTTTGACCACCCACTCTCCGAGAGGGTCATCACCTGTTGCCTCGCCCAGGTCAGAGGAGGTCAGCTTCTCAACGGGAATTTTCAAAAAGGAGGCAGGCTTGGTCTGTCCATAAAAGGACCTCTTTGAGTTTGGTAGGAAAAAAAAAAAGCAATGCATTTTGTGTTCCCAGTTAGAGCCTCTGGAATGAGGCCGCCTGAGAACAGGGCTGTGAACGGTTCTTGTTGGAGGAGGGCCAGCAGAGGCAACCCGGACAATTTTCACAGGACCTCTTGCTGTCACTGCTCACCCAGAGCAGCCGCAACTGGAGTCGGGGTGGCCACCTCCTGGCCGCCCCCCCGCCCCCCTACCCCAGGCGGCTGCTGAGCAGCACCCTGCCACCAAAGCAGCTGCCTTCCGACAGGATCAAGTCATTCAGGGTCAAGGTCAGGAAACCAGATTTACACAGACAGGCCAGATGAAACGTGGACGTTTGCTGATGACCATGGGGAGTCTCCACTCTTCTTTGCCTCCTTCCCTTGCAGTGAAAAAGTCATGAAGTCCATCCTGCAGTCCCTTTCCCACAACAGGACCCTTTAGCTCAATATACCTGTGAGTGGAATTCAGGCACATGGGGACACACGTAGTGGCCGGCCGTGTACAGTTCCGGGGACTATTGTTCACCTCCCTTTTCCTCCTTGCCTTCCCTCTGGAGACCTGGGGCACATTCAGCAGAACAGCCCAGTGTGCTGGGCTCGCACAGCGTGGGAGGTCAGGGCCAAGTGTCAGGCGTGGGCAGCGCTGGGTGTGGCTTGGAGCTGCGTGGGCCGCTGCAGGCTCAGTCCTGGGGCAGAGCGGCCGCCCGTGCCCACCTGCCTCCCTCACACAGAGGAGACGTCTCTGAGCAGCCAGTACCTGCCTTGCAGCTCCCTGGAACCTGAGTACCTTCCCTCTCCTCTCTCCTGCCTCTCCCCACCCCACCATGACAACTGCACATCAAAAAACAAAAACTTAGAATTTGAGAGAATCTGAGAGTTCAGAAACCAAAAGAAAGTAAGAGAATGTGCAATCAGAAAGTGCTCCGGGCCAGACTCTCGGGGCCAGTCTGACCCTCTTGCATCCAAACAGCTAAACTTTCACTCGCCTCCTAATGTTGTCTGAAAAAGAACTTTCTTTACTGCACTGTCTGAAATTTGTCATCATCTCTACTTTTATTTTTAAAAAATGTGGGGACTTCCCTGGTGGTGCAGTGGTTAAGAATCCGCCTGCCAATGCAGGGGACACGGGTTTGAGCCCTCATCCGGGAAGATCCCACATGCCACGGAGCAGCTAAGCCCATGCGCCACAACTACCGAGCCGGTACCCTAGAGCCTGCGAGCCACAACTACTGAGTCCGCGTGCCACAACTACTGAAGCCCATGCACCTAGAGCCCGTGCTCCGCCACAAGAGAAGCCACTGCAATGAGAAGCCCGAGCACTGCAATGAAGAGTAGCCCCCGCTAGCTGCAACTAGAGAAAGCCTGTGGGCAAAAATGAAGACCCAACGCAGCCAAAAAAAAGTTAATTGCTCTAGAAAACCTGAATGCACCGTAGGGTTTCATGGCTTATGCTTTGTCTCTCTCTCCCCAGGGCAACAGTGCTATCTTGTTTCTCTCCAGACCCAGTTTAAATATCTCCTTTCCTGTGAAGGCTTCTGGATGCTCTCAGATATTCACTTCTCTCTATACCCTGTAGGTACAACTACTCTCTGCTCTGCACTACTAAGTGGAACTATGTACATCTACTACTTAGTTTTAATGAAGTTCTTCGCTACTACCAGTGAAGCAATAATTTTTAAGGCTCTTCTCTTGGCACTGCAGCATGGAAACTTCACCAGCACCTTAACTCAGTGCCTCTGTGGCCAAGCCCAGGCCTTTGTGGGGTGGCTGGAGGAACTGAGCCTAGCGATTCTGTGGGCTGGAGCTCACACTTCGGCTCCATTGGAGCAGTGATCTAACAAGCCCCTTAGTTGCCCAGCCCCATCTCTTAGCTACCGAGGCAGCACACTCAAAGGTGAATCAACTCATGATCATAATGGGGAGTGGAGATCTGGACCCACAGCTTCCAGAGACAAACCAATACAAGAAAATCCAGGAGGAAAAGAACTCCGGCAACATCCACTAACACAACCTTTTGTGGCATCAAGTTTTTTTTTTTAATAGATCTTTATTGGAGTATAATTGCTTCACAATATTGTGTTAGTTTCTGTTGCACCACAAAGGGAATCAGCCATACGTATACACATGTCCCCATATCCCCTCCCTCTTGAGCCTCCCTCCTACCCTCCCTATCCCACCCATCTAGGTCATCACAAAGCACCGAGCTGATCTCCCTGTGCTATGCTGCTGCTTCCCACAGTCAACTATTTTACATTCAGTAGTGTATATATGTCGATGCTACTCTCACTTTCCCCAGCTTTGCCCTCCCACCCCGTGTCCTCAAGTCCATTTTCTATGTCTACCTCTTTATTCCTGCCCTGCAGCTAGGTTCATCAATACCATATATATATATATTTAGATTCCGTATATAAGCATTAGCATATGGTATTTGTTTTTCTCTTTCTGACTTACTCCACTCTGTGTCACAGACTCTAGGTCCATCCACCTCACTACAAATAACTCAATTTCATCCCTTTTTATGGCTGAGTAATATTCCATTGTATATATGTGCCACAATTCTTTATCCATTCATCTGTTGATGGACGTTTAGGTTGGTTCCATGTCCTGGCTATTGTAAATAGTGCTGCAATGGACTTTGTGGTACATGGCTCTTTTTGAATTATGGTTTTCTCAGGGTATATGCCCAGTAGTGGGATTGCTGGGTCATATGGTAGTTCTATTTTTAGTTTTTTAAGGAGCCTCCATACTGTTTCCCATAGTGGTTGTATCAATTTACATCCCCACCAACAGTGCAGGAGGGTTTCCTTTTCGCCATGCCCATTCCAGCATTTATTGTTTCTAGAGTTTTTGATGATGGCCATTCTGACAGGTGTGAGGTGATACCTCATTGTAGTTTTGATTTGCATTTCTCTAATAATTAGTGATGTTGAACATCTTTTCATGTGCCTCTTGGCAATCTGTATGTCTCCCTTGGTGAAATGTCTATTTAGGTCCTCTGCCCATTTTTTAACTGGATTGTGTGTTTTTTTGATATTGAGCTCCATGAGCTGTTTGTATATTTTGGAGATTAATCCTTTGTCTGTTGTTTCATTTGCAAATATTTTCTCCCATTCTGAGGGTGCTCTTTTTGTCTTGTTTATGGTTTCCTTTGCTGTGTAAAAGCTTTTAAGTTTAATTAAGTACCATTAGTTTATTTTTGTTTTTATTTCCATTACTCTAGGAGGTGGGTCAAAAAAGATCTTGCTGTGGTTTATGTCAAAGAGTGTTCTTCCTATGTTTTCCTCTAAGAGTTTTATAGTGTCTGGACTTACATTTATGTCTTTAATGCATTTTGAGTTTATTTTTGTGTATGGTGTTAGGGAGTGTTCTAATTTCATTCTTTTACATGTAGCTGTCCAGTTTCCCCAGCACCACTTATTGAAGAGTCTGTCTTTTCTCCATGGTGTGTTCTTGCCTCCTTTATAGTAAATTAGGTGCCCATATGTGTGTGAGTTTATCTCTGGGCATTCTATCTTGTACCATTGATACATATTTCTGTTTTTGTGCCAGTACCATGCCGTTTTGATTACTGTAGCTTTGTGGTATAATTTGGAGTCAGGGAGCCTGATTCCTCCAACTCTGTTTTTCTTTCTCAAGATTGCTTTGACTATTCAGGGTCTTTTGTGTTTCCATACGAATAGTAAAATGTTTTGTTCTAATTCTGTGAAGAATGCCATCGGTAGTTTGATAGAGATTGTATTGAATCTGTAGATTGCTTTGGGTAGTATAGTCATTTTCACAATATTAATTCTTCCAGTCCAAGAATATGGTATACTTCTCCATCTGTTTATGTCATCTTTGATTTCTTTCATCAGTGTTTTATAGTTTTCTGAGTACAAGTCTTTCACCTCCTTAGGCCGGTTTATTCCTAGGTATTTTATTCTTTTTGTTGTAGTGGTATATGGGAGTGTTTCCTTAATTTCTCTTTCTGATTTTTTGTTGTTGGTGTAGAGGATTGTCACAGATTTCTGCACATTAATTTTGTATCCTGCAACATTACCAAATTCATTGATTAGTTCTAGTAGTTTTCTGATGGCATCTTTAGGATTTTCTATGTATAGTATCATTTCATCGGCAAACAGTGACAGTTTTACTTCTTCTTTTCCAACTTGTATTCCTTTTATTTCTTTTTCTTCTCTGATTGCTGTGGCTAGGACTTCCAAAACTATGTTGAATAAGAGTGGTGAGAGTGGACATCCTTGTCTTGTTCCTGAACTTAGTGGGTATGCTTTCACTTTTTCACCATTGAGTATGATGCTTGCTGTGGGTTTGTCATATATGGCCTTTATTATGTTGAGGTAAGTTCCCTCTATGATCATTTTCTGGAGAGTTTTTATCATAAATGGGTGTTAAATTTTGTCAAAAGCTTTTTCTGCATCTATTGAGATGATCATATGGTTTTTATTCTTCAGTTTGTTAATATGGGGTATCCCATTGATTGATATGTGTATATTGAAGAATCCTTGCATCCCTGGGATAAATCCCTCTTGATCATGGTGTATGATCCTTTTAATGTGCTGTTGGATTCTGTTTGTTAGTATTTTGTTCAGGATTTTTGCCTCTATGTTCATCAGTGATATTGGTCTATAATTTTCTTTTTTTGTGATATCTTTTTCTGGTTTTGGTATCAGGGTGATGGTGGCTTCGTAGAATGAATTTGGTATTGTTTCTCTCTCTGCAAATTTTTGGAAGAGTTTGAGAAGGATTGGTGTTAGCTCTTCTCTAAGTGTTTGATAGAATTCGCCTGTGAAGCCATCTGGTCCTGGACTTTTGTTTGTTGGAAGATTTTTATTTACGGTTTTAATTTCATTACTTGTGATAGGTCTGTTTATATTTTTTAATTCTTCCTGGTTCAGTCTTGGAAAATTGTACCTTTCCAAGAATTTGTCCATTTCTTCCAGGTTGTCCATTTTATTGGCATATAGTTGTTTGTAGTAGTCTCTTATAATCCTTTGTATTTCTGCAGTGTCAGTTGTGATTTCTCCTTTTTCATTTGTAATTTTATTGATTTGCATCCTCTCCCTTTGTTTCTTGATGAGTCTGGCTAAGGGTTTATCAATTTTGTTTATCTTCTCAAAGAACCAGCTTTTAGTTTTATTGATCTTTTCTATTGTTTTCTTTGTTTCTATTTCATTTATTTCTGCTCTGATCTTTATGATTTCTTTCCTTCTACTGACTTTGGGTTTTCTTTGTTCTTCTTTCTCTAGTTGTTTTTAAGTGTAGGGTTAGATTGTTTATTTGAGATTTTTCTTGTTTCTTGAGGTGAGATTGTATTCCTATAAACTTCCCTCTTACAACTGCTTTTGCTGTGTCCCATAGGTTTTGGGTTGTCATGTTTTCGTCGTCATTTGTTTCTATGTATTTTTTAAATGTCTTCTTTGATTTCTTCAGTGATCTCTTGGTTATTTAGTAGCGCACTGTTTAGCCTCCATGTATTTGTGTTTTTTACAGTTTTTTCCCTGTAATTGATTTCCAATCTCATAGCGTTGTGGTCAGAAAAGATGATTGATAAAATTTCAATTTTCTGAAATTTCCCAAGGCTTGATTTGTGACCCAAGATGTGATCTATCCTGGAGAACTTTCCATGTGCACTTGAGAAGAAATTGTATTATACCACTTTTGGGTGGAATGTTCTATAAATATCTATTAGATTTATCTGTTCTATTGTGTCATTTAAAGCTTGTGCTTCCTTATTTATTTTCTGTTTGGATGATCTGCCCATTGGTGTAAGTGGGGTGTTAAAGTCCCTTACTATTATTGTGTTACTGTCGATTTCTCCTTTCATGGTTGTTAACATTTGCCTTATGTACTGAGGTGTTCCTATTTGGGTGCATAAACATTTATAATTGTTATATGTTCTTCTTGGATTGATCCTTTGAACATTATGTAGTGTCTCTCCTTATCTCTTGTAACAGTCTTTATTTTAAAGTCTATTTTATCTGCTATGAGTATTGCTACTCCAGCTTTCTTTTGATTTCCCTTTGCATGGAATATCTTTTTCCATCCCTTCACTTTCAGTCTGTATGTGTCCCTAGGTCTGATGTGGGTCTTTTGTAGGCAGCATATATATGGGTCTTGTTTTTGTATCCATTCAGCCAGTCTTGTCTTTTGGTGGGGGCATTTAATCCATTTATATTCAAGGTTATTATTCATATGTATGTTCCTATTACCATTTTCTTAATTGTTTGGGTCTTTTGTGTGTGGGTCTTTTTCTTCTCTTGTGTTTCCTGCTTAGAGAAGTTTCTTTAGCATTTGTTGTAAAGCTGGTTTGGTGGTGCTGAATTTTCTTAGCTTTTGCTAGTCTGAAAAGCTTTTGACTTCTCCACCAGATCTGAATGAGATCCGTGCTGGGTAGAATAGTCTTGGTTGTAGGTTTTTCTCTCTCAACACTTTAAGCATATCTTGCCACTTCCTTTGGGCCTGCAGAGTTTCAGCTGAAAAATCAGCTGATAACCTTATGGGGATTTTTTGTTTTTCCCTTGCTGCTTTTAATATTTTTTTCTTTGAATTTAATGTTTGTTAGTTTGATTAATATGTGTCTTGGTGTGTTTTTCCTAGGGTTTATCCTGAATGGGACTCTGTGCCTCCTGGTCTTGGGTGACTATTTCCTTTCCCATGTTAAGGAAGTTTTCCACTATAATCTCTTCAAATATTTTCTCAGACCCTTTCTTTTTCTCTTCTTCTCCTGGGACCCCTATAATTTGAATGTTGGTGCATTTAGTGTTGTCCCAGAGGTCTCTGAGATTGTCTTCAATTCTTTTCATTCCATCAAGTCTTTATTAGATTTGGTGTGTGTTCTTTTGGAATCTGCACATATTCTTATTGTTGTTTGTTTAAGCCAGAAGTGGTCTTGTCTCTCAGCTCCCTTGCTCATCAGAGGCTGGTGGATGCCAGTTACTATTTAGTTGCTGGTAGGATGCTATTTGAGTGAACCACATCTGAGGACGCTGGTGCTAGTAAAGCATCTTTTCAGTTGAATAATGCAAGACAGCACATTTGGGGAGGTGAAAGGCATGCAGTGGTAGTTCAGAGGAAGACAAAGAGGAAACAGACCGCTGACTCTGGTGGGAACCAGGGTGGTATGTGGCATCCCTCACATAGAGACAAAGATCCCAGCAAATTACCACAAAGCCAAACAGAGGGATGTGACAGACATAATGGAACCATGGCCCTACTTTGTGCAACAATTAAAAGAAAAATTGTAGTATATGCATTTGTCGTTTTCAGACAAGAGAATTAAAAGACTTCTTTGGTTTTCCTTTAAAATGTATTTCAAAAATTCCTTACGTGGAGATTTGGAGGATGCATACTTCCATAAAGCTGCAGCCATGATCTCAAGCTGTTGAGCTATTTCCTTTTAGGACTTAATTATTTCCCACTGCACCCTTACTAGTTAATTCCTCCAGCTCCTGAAAGGCTACCTGGAAATCTCCAGGTTGCTCATCCACTTCTTCCCCGTTAAATTCCAATTTTCTTCTCTGCAAACTTATATGCAGCAAAAGGAGCCTCTCTATGCAGCTCTTTGGAGCTTGCCAGCTCTGCTTCTGCATTGTTGCTAAAAGGATGGATTATGGCCCTCCTTCTTTGCTGATTCACTTGGTTGCATATAGTTGCATAACATCAGCAAAGGAAGTGAGCACTTTATGTGCATGTTTTTGCACAAATTCCCTCATCTGTTACTTATTGTTATTTTAGTGGAAAAATAGGGAAGCAAGGGTAAGGTATACCTGGATTTTCTTCTGTGCTGCAAAGCTCTTGGATATTTTACAAAAACGCATTGCAGACGCTGAGGACCTTATAGGCTATTGAATAAATTGTAAGAATCTCCTGAGCTTGTTCTAAGCCACCTTTCCCTCTTCTTCTCCTGGAGACGCCTCAGTTCTGAACTTGAGATCAGGCTGAAGAAAGATCAGAAAGCTTTAAATGTTACTTAGACAAAACACATACAAGATGCTTAGGCTCTGCTGTAGGAAACAGTGTTCTTTTAAACTATAAGTAAAAAGCTTGTGAAAGCATTTTATGAACAAAAGGATATCTTTTATTTTAATATCTTATAATAATGAGAAATCACCTTTGGAAAAATCTGAGTCACGGCTTTGACAGTAAAGCACAAAATATGTTTTTTGGACCTATAATGTCTCCCTGGCAATCCACAGGAAGGGCAAGATACAAGAAGATTCACATTGATGCAGGGCTCCTCTCAAATGCTGGAAGTGGAAAACTACATAAGATTTCTCAAAACAAAGCCTTGTGTTGTAAAACTCTGGGGTGGTCTTCCTCAAAACAGTCCACAAAGGGCCCAGGATGACTTTGGGACATAGTAAAACCTAAAAGAAAAGAAACCAAATAAAATCTGCAGAATCATTACATGGTAGGAAGCCAGTTTAAGGCTGGGAATTTAAGAGCTGTGACCTCTGGCCATCACTGATTCCATCCTCTGCCCTGGAGACCCTGAGGCTTGTTCTATGTAACATTCCATTTCTAAGGTGCCTGATGAGACTTATTCATTCATTTATGTATTCAGTTTATTCAAAAAATGTCTACTTGAGTACCACCCTTTGAGTGCACTGTGCTATGTATTGTTGGATTTACAAAGGATAATAATCATAGCTAGAATTTATTGTGTTGCTACTAATCATTGTGGTGTTTTACATGTATTTCTCACTTGTTCTTTATAATCCCACCCTACAAAGTAGGTAGCATTAATTGTTGTTGTTGTTATTGATGTTATTATTATTTCAACTCACGGATGAAAAAACTGAGACTCAGATTGGCTGACTTGCCCAAGGACACAAATCTATTAAGGGGTTTTTCTGGGACACAAATCTAGGTGATCTGACCCCAGAGCCCATAGTTTAACCATCACATAATATTAAACAGGGTCATAACTGCCCTCAGGAACTTATGCTCTAGTGGAGGATACAGCATGTATACTTGGCTCTTGTCCAGGGCCCGCTATTGGGAGCCATAGTTCTAATTTCTGAGTCACTCTTCAATTATTTACTCTCTGATGTTTTCTGGGTTTGAGAGCAAAGAATAATTGCTCTTGACCATGGATATTTTACTCCTGTATCTCCCTTGCACCTCCCATACCTTAGGGACATTGTGGGAAATTATCCTAGGTTGACCTTACATTTACTGCAATTTAAAATCATATCATAATTATATCCTATATGTCTCCTACATCTCCCTTGTCTGGAACCCAAATCTCTTTTCACTTAACTGTTCATATCTTGTCTTAATCCAGAAAGGAGTCATTTTAAACTTGTAGTCATTTAAAACCAAAGTCATCTATCTTTGTCTTTATTCATTTCATCTTTACCATCCTTTTTGTATTCTGTATTCACATTCTTAACCCAATTGGTTGTCATGGCCCACTGTTTATCTCTAAGTTCATATCTTTTCCTCATCTGAGCTGTATTTCACCTCTACCATCTTCACCAGGGATACTAGCTGGGGGTCTACAGGGTGTGGGTGTAAGAGTGAACATTGGGATGGTAGAAATCTGGTAAGTGAGAATGGGAATAAGAATCATCACATGATCCTGGGGAGTATAGAACTTTTAATTACTTTCTAATGAGAGTTCTTAGTTCATGCAGATGATGCTTTGTGGGTAACGCCTTGGGTCTCTCCTTGCAGATCTCTGGGGTGGGGAGCTAGAGTCTAGGGTAGTTTCCTAGGGGTTAAACTGGAGCCTAGGGAGCCTCACTGTGATTGATGTTCCTGAGGAATGGAGCCTGGACTGAATTCTGTGACTTCTGCGCTTCTAGGATGGATCAATGAAACAACTAGAACACGGAGCACTAAGGAACAAGGGAACTGGCATTGTGAGGGAGGACTGTGCTCTGATAGAAGGCAGGGATCCAGGTAAAAATTTAGAGGCCACTGGCACTTCTAGAAAACTCAAATTTCAATTCCCAGTGTGCATGGTACTGGAGGAGGTTAGCATTTGTGTAGCCCTTGTGTGTTGAGGGTATATGATGGTGAACATCCTAGGTAGAAGCCTGCTGAGTGTGGGCAGAGGAACTAGGAACACTACAAGGACTCCGAGGGTCTTCAGCTCTTGAAGTTATCTCTGATCAGTTCTTAGTGTTTATGAAAACAATGGTTAATTAGACCTTGTTCTCTTACTCTACTACTAATTCCCAATCAAGAATTTCTCTTTCAATAGTTGTGATCTCTGTCTGCCTTTTTGAAGTTACAGAAGAATTTTACATGAGCCCTTTCAGATGTGAACACCATAGGACACTTGCCTTTTCCATATTTGCATATGTGCATGTTATGTATTATATTATATTATGTATAATATTTGCATGTTATGTATTATCCTTTTATGGAACTCCTTGGTGATCCCTCCACACCTAACAGATGTCATTTTAGCTTCATTTTCACTTCTGGAATTATTTTTTCACTTCCCTTGATTTAATATAATGCTAATTTCAATGTACACGATATGTAATGTCATCCAACCAAAAGAATATTAATAAAGAGTGATGACATTTGCCTGATAATGCCAAAAGATTATCATGTGCTAGATCAGAATTTATGCACAAATAAAATATCTTTAAAAATATATTCACAAACTCCCAACTCCAGACTCATGGGACCAGACTCTAGAAATGATTCTTGGCTTTAGCACATCCAGTGGCCCTAAGAGCAAATAAAATGTGGATGAAAAATTGAAAAATTCAATATCTAAAATGAAAATGTTTCCCTTTTAAGAAAGTGCTTTGTTTAATTCATTGAAATGGGACAGGGAATTCCTATACTCAACAACCACAATCCTCCTAATTTTTTAAAGATGTTTCTTCTTATGATGAGGATCATCAGATCCAAGAAAGTCAAAACTAACCTACGGTTTATTACAAAAATAAGAATTGCCCAATGATCTCCCCACTTCCTCTCCTTTTGGTTTCTTTATGAATGAACTCTTTGGGGAGGAATGTTACAATCATGCTCTCAGATCTTGTGATAATATGGAATGAAACCACAGAATTAAAGTATTCTCCAGTTCATAATCATTTTCCTATTAAAATCTTAAAATTTTAGATCAAAACAATGGATCTTTTGCACTCATTTAATAAAGGATGAAAAAACTTAACAGTTTATGATTTACTAGGAGAATTTAATTTTTACAAAGGTTTTTTTTAGCTATGTTAAAAATTAGTCATTTTCAATCAGGGAGAAAAATAGATTCAATACAGCTTTACACAGATTCAGCAATTTGAGCAATTCAGTTGTTCGAACACCATGTAAATCCATGCAACTGAAGATGTACTCAGTGATAAAGTCCAGGTTACCATTATCACAGACACAATTTCTGAAGAGAAGTATCTGTGGACATAAAATGAATGTTAGAACATTCATTGAGTCCTCTTTTCCCCCTTGATAGTCAACTTCTAGCAATCTTTCAAGTGGATGTTAGTAACCTGTATCAGTAGCAAGGAACTCACAGCAGTGAATAATTACAGTAAATGTTTTGATCAATCACATATTCAGTAATTTGAAAATAGGTGTTTTAATTAAATGATTAAATCATAACTAACTGCTATAATCAGTAAATAGTTCTAGTATAATTGGTGGATGGTTTAATTACTATTGGTTCAATTACAATATTTAACACCTAAAAATATCAAATAAAATTGTTCTCTTTTAGGTCTCATGTGAAAAGTAGGACATGAGCAAAGGGTACAATACATCCACCTAGTCGGGAATATAAGTATCAGTATGTCAAACTTCCCTTAGTCGATTCTTTTGTGCCAACAGGAAGCTTTAGGTTAAAAGAATTGGCTCTTGCTAGTTAGGACTTGCTTCAAGTTCTTGCAGAAATTCTTCAGTGTTTACATAGAATAATACCCATTTGTTTCTGGTACTACAGTAATTTGATATTTAGGGACATAATTAACAGCAATGACCATACCAGCACTTACATATGCATAGTGATTTCCCCTTTTCCTGTAGCCTTCTTCAACACTCTTATTCTCTTCTTGTTACATTTACATCAGATAAACACCTATGTATTTAATAGGATACTCTCCCCTAGCATGATGGTAACTGAGAGCAACAAAAGATGTTTATAGAGAATTTTTCTAAAAAGAAGATAAAATTCAGTTCCACTAAGTTATTAAGCACACACTACATGCCCAGCGCTAATACAGATGCTGAGGAAACTAGTATGGATAAGACAGAGCTCCTGTCCTCAAGTAGTTCACCAGATGGAAGTGTAGATTCTTACACAATGGTGTGAGAAACGCTAAAATAGTTTTAAGGTCCTAGTTTTATGAAACAATAATTGAAAAGACTGTTTATTCCATTAAGAGTATTTGGAGAAGTTTCACAAAGGAAGGGACATCTCCTAGCATCTCAGGATTGAAAGGAAGGTCAATCCTAGTACAGGGGCAACCATGGGCCCAATCTCATAGAACCAAAAAGTTAAAAAAAAAGTAAAGCAAGAGACATACTTTAGATTGTCCATTTTTATTTTGCCAAGAGTGAATATTAAAACAAAAAATCAGGCAATTGGCTAGGATCTATTGCTTTCATTATCTATTGCTACAGAACAAACTACCCCAAAACCTAATGGTTCACAACAACAGCAATTTATTATTTCTCACAATTCTGTAGGTTGTCTGAGAATGCATACTTCACATGGTTTCAGTTGGAAGAGCTGGAAAAGCAGCCTCATTTACATGTCAGCTTGGCAGTTAGCAGGGGCTGTCAGCCCAGGGCATTGCTTCTCCTCCACATGGACCTCTCCACCTGGCTACTCGGGCTTCCTCACTAGACAGTACTGGGTTCCAAGAGGAAGCAGTCTATGAAATGAGAGCAAAAGCTACAGATTTCTTAAATCCAAGTCTTGGAAGCTAAACAGCATCACTTCTGCTGTGTTCCATTACTGAATATAGGTCATAGGGCCAGGCCAGATTTAAGGGGATGCAAAACAGATTCTACCTTTTGATGGAAGAGTGACAAAATCTACACTGAAAAAGGTCATGTGGAATGGGCAATGTGACCATGTTTGGAAATACTATTTATCATCCCTCATTTTAAAAAAAGAAAGGAGGGCTTCCCTGGTGGCGCAGTGGTTGAGAGTCCGCCTGCCGATGCAGGGGACACGGGTTCGTGCCCCGATCCCGGGGGATCCCACATGCCGCGGAGCGGCTGGGCCCGTGAGCCATGGCCGTGGATCCTGTGTGTCCGGAGCCTGTGCTCCGCAATGGGAGAGGCCGCAGCAGTGAGAGGCCCGCGTACAGCAAAAAAAAAAAAAAAAAAAAAAGAAAGGACATTTTGACACTGATATATTTAGAAGGACATAATCTCAGACTAAAGGAAGACCATTTAAATCGAATAAATCTAGCTTAATGAAAAACCTAGCATGGTGCTTATATGTTTCTCTATTTACTAAATACCAGACATAACTTTATCAAGAACAGCCCTGATTCAAAGACCAGCCAAGGTTTGGAGACCAATTATTTAGCCAGCAGCTTTCATACCCACTTAATTACATTTTCACAACTCAGTGAGCACATGCACATACATCAAAAAAATCAAGTTCCACAAATGTACTTTGAATGATTTCTCTTCTACATTTTCTGTTTCATTTAAAAATTATACTGCTAATATCCTACTAAATTAATTTCAGCATCTAATAATTGGGAAATATCCATGGTTTGGTAAAAACTATTCCCTCCACATTCTTTCTGTTTTGAATACCTTGAGTAATGACAGTAAGACTGTCTTTCAAGACAATATTTATTATCAAGAACAGTTCTTTTTGTTAGAAAGTCATTCTTTTAATTTAGGTTAAACTTGCTTCCTTAAGGCTTTTGTACATTCTCCTTTGGGCCCAAGTTCAACATTTCTTCCACCTGAGAGAACTTCCACTATCTGGGGACAGCTATCATATCCTTCAAGTCAGCCTGTCCTTGAGCCAGTTTACTCCTTGTTCTTTCATCTTATCCTCAGAGACCAGCATCTTCAGTTCCACAGGGAAGTGGGTAAAAGAGTGAGCCCTACAGGCAGTTTGCCTAGATTTGAATCTTGGCTTCATCTTTTATTAGTTGTCTGGCTTTGTGTAAGTCACTCAATTTTCCAGAGCCTTGATCTCCTCATGAGTAAACTGGAGGATAATTATCATGCCTAGATCCTAAGGGACTAGGAAGGTTAAGTTAAAGAATGTAAGTAAAATGCTTGGCATGATACTTGGCATGTATCAAATGTTCAGAAGTTATTAGATACTATTTTTATAGTTACCACTCTTTAGTTTGTCTATATTCCATTCAAGATGAAATATTTAAAGTAGAACATCATATATTGTGCATTTATATTATATATCATATGACCATATGAAATATATAGTGGATATGTAGCATTCAGTGCTTCCGGCATCATCTGTTAAGTGCAGTATGAAAAAAGAATATTCCTTTCCTGAATAAGCATACTATGCTTCTGTTAGAGCAGATTAAAGTGGCATAACTTTCATAGTTGCCACTTTTGTTTTTACTCAAATTGCACTAACTGGTGTCTATAATCCATTAATCGTTTTTCACACATGTTTCTGCTAAGACAAGTCTCCACCGTCCTATATTTGGGCATTCGTCTTTGGAGTCCCTGTTCAATTTTGTCTTCTTAGAGTCAGACTACTGTTCAAATCTGTTAAATAATGTTATATTCTAATCCTGCTGTCCAGTGAATTACAAAACTTTTGATCTCCCTGTCATCAGTGGAGACTATGAGGCTATCCTCTGTATTTCCATCTAAGACATAGATAAACATGCTAAGAGGAACAGAATCCATTCAGAGCTCCCACAACATGGCACCAGAAACACCCATTAAGACACACAATGATCAGTCAGGATTCTCTACATCCAGTATTTTGACCAGTTGTGGTCATCTAAATGGCCTGGTGACCAAACCACAGATCTCTTTTCCTCTCATTTTATAGGCTCTACTGAAAGATCTATGGAATTTTTTTAGAGCTCAGTTATACTACACTCAGTTCCACACTTCCTTGAAATAACATTCTGGTAATAACCCCATCAACAAAACAAATTGATCACCTATCTAAATGCCAGCTTGACACTTTCACTTTTATGTCTATGAGACATTTCAACATTTATATTTCTGTATTAGTTAGGTTAATTCTAGGAGGAGAAGGAAGAAGTAGAAGAGAAGAATAAGAAGAAACCCAGGGCTTCCCCGGTGGTGCAGTGGTTGAGAATCTGCCTGCTAATGCAGGGGACACGGGTTCGAGCCCTGGTCTGGGAGGATCCCATACGCCATGGAGCAACTAGGCCTGTGAGCCACAACTACTGAGCCTGCATATCTGGAGCCTGTGCTCCACAACAAGAGAGGCCGTGGGAGGCCCACGCACCACGATGAAGAGTGGCCCCCGTTTGCCACAACTAGAGAAAGCCCTCGCACAGAAACGAAGACCCAACACAGCAAAAATAAATAAATAAATTACTAAAAAAAAAAAAGAAGAAACCCAAAACATCAGCAGCTTAACACAGTAGAATTTTTTGGCTGGTTCAAGTAACTGTTTAATGCACCTGTTCCTGGGTTGTTGGGGAGCTTTCTTCCATGTGGTGATTCAGGGAACCAAGATCATTAATGCTTGTGGCTCATTATTCCCTAGGACTTCAATGTCCTCTGCATCCAGCTGAGAAAATGGAAAGAGAATCTGGAGAAGGCACATCTATTCCATAAAAGCCTTGGCCAATGAGAGATACAATCATTTCTACTTACATTGTATTGGTGACACTTGTCACATGGCACAGGGGATTGTGAAAGTTGGGCTCTGGCTGGGCAGCTGCTTTGCTAATACAACTCTGCTCTATGGAAGGAGGGCAGATTTTGTGGACAGTGAGCTATCTCTGCCACAATGTTAAAACAAACTCCTAATTATGCCACTCAAACCTACTCTTTTTTCATTGTTCCCATCTCAGTAAATGGTACCTCCATTTCACCCAGCTGCTTTGGCAAAACCCCTTGGAAATATCCTTGATTCTGCCCTCCCTCTCATTCTGCAGATCAAATCTATCATCAAATCCTGCTGACCATACTGTCATGACATATCCAGAATATGAGCATCTTTCAGTCTTTCTGCTGTTAAACTCCTACTCTGAACCAATACTGATACATTAATATTAACTAAACTCCATACATTATTTGTACTTTCCCCTAATGTAATTTTTCTGTTCCAGGATACCATTCAAGAGACCATATTACCTGTATTCATTTTGCTTCTTTAAGTTTCCCTGGACTGTGACAATTTCTCAGACTTTGTTTGTGATGACCTTGACAGTCTGAGGAGTAATGGTCATGTATTTTGTAGAATATCCCTCAGTTGGGATTTGTTGGGTGTTTTTCTCATGATTAGACTGAGGTTATTGATTTGGGAGAAAGACCAGAGAGGTAAGGTGCCATTCTCAACAAATCATATGAAGGACTCGTGCTATCAACATGACTTAACACTGATGATGTTAATCTTGATAACCTGGCTAGGGTGGTGTGTACCAGGTTTCTCTTTACTGTAATGTTTAGAAGCAAGTCACTAAGTGTAGCCCACATTTAAAGAATGGGGTGTTATGCTCCACCTCCTTGAGGGCAGAGTATCTATACAAATTATTTGGAATTCTTCTGTATAAATTTGTCTCCCCCCTCAATTTATTTATGTATTCAATCATGTGTTTAGACTATGGGCTGACGGATATTTATTATATATTTTGCCTTATATTGCCAGTGCTACTTTATGTATTTTGATCCATGAGTTGTACCATCTTTGGTCTTTGAATTCTCTTTCAGTAGACTCCTATGTCCCTCTGAGATACTCATGCCATTTTGTTTGAGCACTTCCTCATTTTCTGGTACTACAAGATGACTGAGTTTACCTTGTATATTCCCTAACCAAGCCTTAGAACCAGTCATTTCTCCACAGATTACTGATTCATTTTATTGGAGAAAAGTATTAGAAACCAAGATCTGGATGGAGGTTTTACTTGCTGATATTGGGATATAACTGCTTCTAGTCCCTGTTAGCAGACAGATCTGGGAAACAAATGTATGTATACTAACTATATATACACACATTTCTATAATTATTTCTATATGGATCCTACAGTATCTATATTAAGCTAACCATGAGTTCATAATCATGTCTCCAGCTCTAATCCAGTACCTCAGGGTTCATTCTAGCCTTGAATGTGGTAACTTTAAAGCTTAAACTGTTACAATTGTGTGAGACTGACTGATAAGAGAAAAGGCTAGTTAGGGGCTTCACTAGGCAAAGTGAGAGACTTTTTGAAGTATTATTTTGAAGAATCTCTGGAGATGAAACGAAGGGAGCTGAGGCAAAAGTAGGATGACTTATTGACTGCATCTAACGTGGCAGTGGCAGACATTAAATGCCCACTGTATGCATTGGCATTAGACAAAGAACTAGGGTAGATTCAACATTATACACCTTAGCTTCTCTCCCATTTATGTATTGAACAAATATCTGTTGACAGCCCACTACGGAGTAGGCACAGAACTGTGCTCCCAGCATGCAATGGTGAACAAAGCAGACATGCTCCTTGCCCTTGGGGTACTAAACTGTAAATGAGGACAGAGAGAGGCAGTAAACAAATAAATACACGTATAAGTATATGGTTGCAAACCATGCTGTGGGCTATGAAGGAAGAGAATATGAGTGAGATTAAAGGAGGAATCAAATTTGGACATGCAATCTGTTTGTTTCCCCTGAGAACGGGGGGAAAGCTTCAATTTTAACAAAAAAAAAGATTTAGATTTGGGCATTTCTAATGATTAAGGATGCTAAATGTTGGAGTGCTTTACTAAAGGAAGAGGGTCCTTTCTACTCTGCCTTTTTGAGAAAGGCTAATTGGCAGAGATGTATGCGTTCCTTCATTAATCTTTTTACTACAAGTCGTTTTCAGTTCTGCATTTCCCGGATGGGGGAGGGGCCCAGATGCCACTCTGGTGCCTGGGTTCTTCATGTGGTTTGTCTGAAGAAAACCAAAAAACAAGCTCTTTATCCCCAGCGTTTATAGGAATCTCAAACTGGGTTACATAAAAGGAGCAATTTATTTACATGTAGCAACACAAGAATAGAAATGGCAGTCCTATTTGCTGACAGGGAAACTGCCTAATGTCACTTATTACAAACAAAATGCCTTTTGTAAACTCCCCAACACACTTATTAAATATATATCTCTGTGTTTTGAGAAAGGCTGGGAAGTGGTTTGGTAATTACAGCCCAGAGTTAACAGAGTTTACCCCAGCTTCTTCAGTTCCAGTTTTCAGATTCCCACTGCTTTGCTGGGACCCCTGTGGACCATCCTGACCACATCTTTTCCTTCCTGATACTTATCTTTCAAACCTAGCAATTATCAACCAAATCTTCGCTACCACCATCGTGGTCAGAACCCCCTGACCTTAAGGACCTGCCAGGACTCAGCATTAAACAGCCTCTGGTTCTTCTAACCCCACTGCTGACAGCTGTGCCCCCCACATTAGGACTCTGCAAACCACATGCTGAAGAATGCTCTCTCCCAAGCCGTATGCATCATATACTTATTCATAGTTTATTTAATGTGTCCTGTCCTCTGTATTGCCCTTTTCCTCCTTGTCCTATATCAAACTCATAATTTTGTACCCCCTTTGCCTTGCCAAAGCACCTTTCTTTGCACTCTGTTTCTAAGCACTCTATTTACTTTTTCCATGATCAGATTTGGGGTGTCATTTTCTCCCTCACCTGTGCTGTATCTCAATCCCAAGAGTTATTTTTGCTCTGATTTTGCCAGGAGGCAGTTTGGTGTAGCAGTCAAGGGCATGAGCTTTGGTGACATTCTTCCTTAGATGGAATCCTAACTTCTACTTAGCAGCTGTGAAACCTGGACAAGCTTTACCTTTTCTTTGAGCCTCAGTGTTCTCATCTGTATAATGGCAATAGTAATAGTACCTACTCCAAGGTCATAGTGAGGATTGGATAAGTCAATATATGCAAAGTGCTTAGAACAGTATTAGGCATATAGTAAGCTCTACAGAGATGTTAGCTACCATAATTATCTTATTCATGCACTTCCTAGGAGAAATGTGACTTAGTAGCTATGAAAGCTCATCCTGGGTCAGACTTCCTGGACTTGAATTCCAGTCTCATCAACTCACTGGGTATTTTCATCTCTCTTTGAGCTGCTGTTTTTCTTCTCTGAAAATATAGATACTAACAGTACTTTCCTCATATGGTATTCACAAGGATTCAAATGAGGTAATAAATATAAAGCATATAACATGGAGCCTGACACATGGTTAAAAGGAAAAAAAAAGACCCAAATGGAAATTCTACAACTGAACAATAAAATTACAAAAACTAAGAACTCACTAGATGGGTTTAACAGAAGATTAGATACAGCAGAAGAGAGATTTTTTTTTTGAGCCAGAGTACAAGTCTTTAGAACATATCCAGATTGGAGCACAATGAGAAAGAAGGATGGTATATATAGAAAAGAGCATTAAAGGCAGATGGGATACAGAGAAAAGGTCTAACAAACACATCATTGGACTCTCAAATTTGAAGGAAGGAACTTCCCTGGTGGTCCAGTGGTTAAGAATCCACCTTCCAATGCAGGGGACGCAGGTTCGATCCCTGGTCAGGGAACTAAGATCCCACATGCTGTGGTGCAACTAAGCCCGCGTGCTCCAACTACTGAGCTTGCGCCCCTCAATGAGAGAGAGAAAACCCGCAAGCCACAACTAGAGAGAAGCCCACGCACAGCAAAGAAAAATCCTGCATGCCTCAACGAAGATCCCGTGTGTCACAACTAAGACCTGATGCAGCCAAAAAATAAACTAAATAACTAAATAATAAATAAATCTTTTTTAAAAAGTTGAAGGGAAAGAAGGTAAGGCAGAGATAATATCTGAATATTTATCAAATATTGCATATTTAAATATTCATCACTTTCCAAAACTGATGAAAGGCATCCAACCACTTCAAGAAACTCCAGAAATTCCAAGAAAGGTAACTACTAAGAAATTCATACCTGAGCATCAGAGTAAAACTGTGGATAGCAAAGACAGAGAGAAATTCCAGTAAGTAGCCAGAGAAAAGAGACACATTACCTCTCAAGGAGCAGCAATAAAATGTCTACTTGCCTGTTCAACAGAAAGTCTAGAAGCCAAGAGAATATCATTGTATCTTTAAAATGAAGTGTCAACCTGGAATTCCATATATATTTCCTATACATAAAATAGATAACTAATAAGGACCTACTGTATACACAGGGAACTCTACTCAGTACTCTGTAATGACCTATATGGGAAAAGAATCTAAAAAAGAGTGGATATATGTATATGTATAACTGACTCACTTTGCTGTACATCTGAAACTAACACAGCATTGTTAATCAACTCTACTCCAATAAAAATTTTAAAACACAAAGTGAGGAGAAAATAAAGTTGTTTTCAGAGAATTTGTTACCAGCATACCCACACCAAAAATATGGTAAGGGGAATTCTTTAGGTAGAAAGAAAGTTATCCCACATAGGAAATTCAAGATAGAGTGGGATATGCAGATTTATTTTAAAGTTACAGTAATTCAAACACTGTAGTTATGACCTAAACATAGACTAATAGTCTAATGGAAAAAAAATAGAAGGCCCAGGAAAAGAATAGAAAGTCCAAAACAGGCTCGTACATGTACAATCACTTGATTTATGACAAAGACACCTGTTATGGGTTGAACTGTGTCCCCCCCCATGAAAATATATATTAAAGTCCTAACTCCTCGTACCTCAGTGTAAACTGATTTGGGAAGGGGGAAGTTACAGATGTAATTAGGATGAAATCTTCTAAGAGTAGGGTGGGCCCTTAATCCAGTATTACTGGTGTCCTTATAAGAAGAGGGACATTTGAGCACAGACATGGTGGGAGAAAACCATGTGATGAGGAGGCAGAGATTGAAGTGCTGTGGCTGCATGCTGAGGAATGTCAAAAATTGCCAGCAAACCATTGGAAGCTAGAAAGAGGCAGGGAAGGATTCTCTACTACAGGAGCACGGCCCTGTTGACAACTTGATTTTGGGCTTGTAGCCTCCAGAACTGTGAGACAATAAATTTCTGTTGTTAAAAGCCAAACAGTTATGGTATTTTGTTAGGGCAGCCTTAGGAAACACATACAATGCCACCGCAATGAAGTAGGAATAACAATCTTTCAACAAATGGTGCTGGGTAAACTGAATATCCATATTTTTAAAAAATATATCTTGATATTACTTTAAAGAGGATAAAAATTTTACTAAAGAAGGATGCAAATGTATCTTGATATTTTATGAATGAAAATATTCAAAAGTCAATAAATATATAAAAAGTGCTTAACATCATTAATTTTTAGGAAAATACCAACTAAGCTATAATGAGATTCTACTGTATATCCTCAAAACTGGCTAAAATTCAAAATAAACTTGAGAATACCACGCATGGATAAGGATGAGAGGGGTTCAAACTTTCATACACTGCTTATGTTATTGTAATTGGTACATCTACCTTGGAAAATGATTAAATAGTATCTACTAGAGCAGAGAAAATACACACCCATTGATCTACAGATTCCTTTCCCAACTGTAATGCAAAATATATGTATCAAAAGACATGGATAAGCAACATTATTTCTAAAAAATCATGAGAAAACAAAAATAAAAACCAAAACCCAACTGTCCATCTGCAGTAGAATGGCTTTTAAAAGTTGTGATATATGGCAATAAATATAAATGAAATACTGCTACTTGAAGCAACAGGGATGACCATCAAAAACATAATGATTAGAGAACAAAAAAGGCAGGTACGAAAGAGTATATAATGCTTGATTCCCAACGAATAAAACCCAAGAACAAGCAAATTAATCTATAATGATAGAAATCAAAACAGTGATTATCTCAGGAAGGGGATTAATGATCTGAGGGGTACAGAGAGGCTTCTGAGACACTGGCAATGTTCTACTTTATTATTTGGATGGTAATTATATGTGTGTGTTCCCTTTATAAAAACTCATTGAACTGTGCCCTTATGATTTATGTATTTTTTGGTATGTATACATTCAAAGATAGCATTTACAAAAACACTGCATTTATATTAGTTACCTATTGTTCTGTAACAAATTACCTCGAAACAACAGCTTGACCCATTTATTATCATGTAATTTCTATGGGTCAAGAATCCGGGCAGGGCTTTACTGGGTCCTCTGGCTCTCTCTGGGTCTCTCACAAGGCTACAGTCATCTCAAGGCTCAACTAGGAAGGATCTGTATCCAGTTCACTCCTGGGATTGATGGCAGGATTCAGTTCCTTGCTGAGTATTGGCTAGAGTCCGTTCCTCCTGAGCTATTGGTCAGAGGTCTCCATTCATTCTTTGCCCTGTAGGCCTCTCCATAGAGCATCTCACAACATAACAACAGAATGTGCCCATGACAGAGAGGGCTGGCAAAAAGGAAGTCACAGTCCTTTGTAACCCAGTTGTGGAAGTGACAACCCATCACTTTTGCCATGTCTACTCATTTGGTTCAGCTCACACAAGAGGCGAGGGTGTTACACAAGGGCACGAATACTAGGAGGCACAGATCCGTGTGCCACAGCCTGGTGTGACTTGTGGTGAACAACAACAAAATATATACAAATATTTATATCGCTACACTTCCCTGTGTATTTCCTGGTACACAGGATAAGGTCAACCAAACAGAACTCTGTGTTAAATGGAAAAGTCTCTATTCCTGTTTCACTTTGGTTGTGTAGATGGAGTGATGTGGCTTTTAACTGACCACTGGTCCTCTCCCAAAAGAAATTAAATTAAATTTTATAGAGAAAAAATCCCCACAAAAAGAAAGAGCAGAATAGTTTGTTTTAATAAGTCTTGAAGAGACTCTGCCCCAATAACAAATGTTCTTAGTTATCCCACCACCCACTTGAAAAGCAACTGACATTAAGGCTAAGGAAGAACAGTGTTGTCTGGCCTATTGTAGGAAGTCTCATTTTATTGGAATGCGAGAATTACTGCAAAATAAGGAGGAAGAGAAAGAAAATGGGAAAATGGCCTCTACAACTGCTTTTAATGGAAATGGCATGATGCCCCCTCATCCTCTTCTTCATGGTTTTAAGTCAATGATCCCCAGAGAACATATGTGAGGCTGCAAATGAAAAGATTTCATTTGAGAAAGTCTGTATGCAAGTTCTCCCTTCTTTGATGCCCGAGTGAGAGGGAATGTTTCCATTGTGTGTGGTTTTTGATATATTGCTTTGAAAAGAATACTTAATCCTTCTATGAAAAGGTTGAACATTGTGCTCTTTGCTGAGTAAAGAGAGTTGTTGTTTTTGAGTAAGACTGAAATCCCACTCAAAGTTGCCCTTGTTCATGATCTGCTATTTTCTCAGGAGGCACATCAATGTGCCCTTTCTTTTATTTATTTTTTTCTTTTCATGGAGGACACAGCCTTTCTATTCTTTTTTTTAAATTGAAGTATAGTTGATTTACAATGCTGTGTGAGTTTCAGGTGTACAGCAAACTGATATATCTGTATTCTTTTTCAGATTCTTTTTCATTATAGGTTCCATTATAATATATATATATATATATATATATATATATATATATATATATACTATATGTATAGTAGTGTGTATCTGTTAATCCCATACTCCTAATTTATCCCTACCCCCTTTCTATTCTTAATGGCAATAGAAATATCAAACTGAAAAAGGAAAAATCATGAAAATGCAGGTAACATTTTTTTAAGGTTTAGAAAAAATATGAGGCTGTGATGTGTCCTCTCATAAGACTAGAGGCATGATACGCTGAAGCTGTAGATGTTAGAGGCTGGAGTTCTGCATAGACAATTCCATGTCAAATTCTCACACTCCGAGGGGGGGAAAATCCAGTGGAAAGTACAGAACTGTGTTAACACAGAGAAATCCAGTAAACTGGACCTTTCAAATAAGTGGAATTTTTTGGTGATCAGCACAGCTAGGAAAATAATAAGAAAGCAAATGAAAACTGGAGTTTGTTTAAACAGCCCACTACATACCACAGCCCAGGAAAAGGATGCTGTGGTTTTGTGCATCCCAAAGTTAGCTGAAAATCAAAATTACCCTGCAAGCTGCTTCCAACTTAGATTTCTACAGCCTCATCCAAATCTACTGAATCAGAATCTCTAGGGGTAAAATGTGAGCATCTTTATGTTGGAAAAAAAACCATTCAGGTGAGAGGAGCTTGGACCAAAAGTGTTTTTGTTTTTTTTTTTTGCCAGGAGGACAAACACACTGTCATATGGTTATATTTACCCACACAAAGTAAAAAGAGCCCTGCAGATTATGGTGATGATCTAGGTTCAGAAACCTTCCACCTGAGAACTCCAGTAACTGAGGTGACGTAGAAAATGTTCAGTTGTGCAGATAATTGCCTAAATCTTCCATTAATGTTATGTGTGCAAGGTCCAGAGGATATAGGGTCCCTCTCATTACCAACATTGTGCTAGTAATTTCTTTTATAAATATCAATATATCTATGCCACTGAATTATATTATGTTATGTTAAAAGCTCCCTGTTTCCTACTTTTTATAGAATATATGTTATTATTTGAACTGCCTATTGTAGGAACAATTAAACACTGCCTAATTATACTTTTGATACCTTTGTCATCTTTCAGTCTCTCATTTTCCAAATGAAGCCCATCTGTCTCTCTCAGTTGTTCTCAGGTGCCAGGCAACTGGAATCAGGGGAAATAACTTTCCCAGAAACACTGACTTTTAAGCCTTTAGACTTCAGTCTCCAGTCTTCACAATAACAGTGCTTTGCTGTCTCCGGGCTTGTGTCTGTAGGGCTGGGCTGGAGGACCCTCACTCCCATCTCTTCTCTCTCTCAGGAGCTGGAGAGCTACTAATACTCTGGGAAACCTGTCCAGGAGGTCTTCCTTGATACTTGTCAGAAGGGTTGTCCTTCCATCTAACCAAGATCACAGCTGCACTAAGGAAAGGAAATCTCCTCTGGATCCTCCAAATGACGCCCTTTCTCAAGAAATGCACACAAATCGTTTAAACATAAGACATCAGTGTTGCACCTGTTGATAAAGAAACTTCCTCAGAGTCCTCATCCATGTTCACACGCCACCAGATTTCTTTCTACCAGCAGAATGTATCCTTCAATCAGTCTGAACAACTTTGTGTTCTGAATCCAAACATTTAATCCAAACACTGGGCAATTTCACACATCAGACACTGACAAGAAGGTGCTTCCACACCAAGCACACACTACAAATTCCAAATCATTTTCTCTTGAATTCAGCAGCTGCACCAACCCAAAAGTTACTGGTTATTTTGGTGCAGCTGTTCAACTATGAGAAAAAGAGATAGGGTGTAGGTAATGAGCTCCATTCTTACAATGCATTTAGGGTCCATGTGCCTGATGTGATGGGAAAAGGCCAAGAATTTGAGAGTTTCTCAGAGGCATTTGAGGTTCTCACTTGCCACCTTCTTGCCGTGTGACTAAGTGAAGTAACTTTATTTCACTGAACTTCATTTTCCTCATGTTTAAAATGAGGATAATATGCCCAGCTGATTTTTAGTGCTGTGAGGATATGGTTAGAAGATGAATGTGAAAATGCCATATAAACTGTCAGTGGTTAACAAAGTGTATGGAGGTGTAATTGGCCACCTCTTTGGTCTCTAACCCATGTTATTCTACATCTAGTGCTGGTGAACACATTGTTTCATGTGGTACACATACTTTTCATGATTTCCTTAGCAAATTTTTCATGGATTGAGTGATAGGGTGGAGACCCAGAGATATGGAAGTAAAATATCATCTACCACTTTACTAGACATTTCTTTATTTTAAGTATGTCCTCATTATGAATCTGTCATTGATTGATTACATTCATTCAACAAATATTGAACCGTACTATATACCAGGCACTGCCCTAATTCATGGGAAAATTCAACAATTTAAATATATATATATATATACATACACACACACACACACACACACACACACATATATATATATATATATATATATATATATATATATATATATAGTTGGTGGGAATGTAAACTGGTACAGCCATTATGGAGAACAGTATGGAGGTTCCTTAAAAAACTAAAAATAGAACTACCATATGATCCAGCAATCCCCCTCCTGGGCATATATCCAGAGAAAGTTCTAACTCAAAAAATACGTGCATCCCAGTGTTCATAGCAGCACGATTTACAATAGCCAAGACATGGAAGCAACCTAAATGTCCATCGACAGATGAATGGATAAAGAAGATGTGGTGTATATATATACAACCCAATATTACTCAGCCATCAAAAAGAATGAAGTAATGCCATTTACAACAACATGGATGGACCTAGAGATTATCACACTAAGTGAAGTAAGTCAGGCAAATATCATATGATATCACTAAACAGTTTTGCAATGTAGTTGGACAATTCTCTTGGCTGCATAACATCCAACTTTGCTTCCATGACATATCTAGAAATTCCATATGCAACCTAATAATCTTTAATAAACCCTTTCTGTTCAAAGTAGGTTGAGTGTTTTCTGCAATTAAACATCTTAACCAATAAAATACCTTTCTTATTATAGTGTACCATCTTGCTTTGCTATATAACATGTTTACTGTACTCCGATAGACTGTTTAGATAGGACATAACTATGTCAAACTCCCCCTTGTGTACAGTACAGCCCCAGGCTGACACAGCAAACTCAGAAGGATGCTGCAAGGCATGTTAACACAGTGACATGTCCATTTGGTCACTGAGTAACCTACTACTATTAAGTTGTTTGGATCTTTCTACGTAATAAATGGAAGTGGTTTTTTTTTCATAAAAAAAAGTCATAAAGAAAAGTTACCAAGACACTAAGGGGACCATAAACCAAGAAATCTTGGTAATTTCTTCACTAGGTGCTGAATAGAAATAAATGTTGTGTCTCACCTCTGTTTGGACAAGACTTGGACAAGACTTGGGGAGACCAGTCCTTCTCAGTTCAGGAACAAGGGGAAATCTGACCCCTATGAGAACCAGTCAAAGCAGGGAGGATGGAAAAATAGGACTTAAATAGATAGCATCTCAAATAGAGTTCTTTAATTTCGGGCAAAAATCGTGGGAAATGCTCCAGTGCCTACAGCAGGCAGAGAACCCACTGCTTATCTTTGCATCACCGAAGTTATTATGGGAGCTCTCCTGGAGTCCTCTTGTCAGCTTGCTCTTTATCTTCTATGCTGCTGCATCACAGCATTCTATTGGCTTAAACGAAGCCTACGAGCCCAGAAAGGAGGTCAGATATAGGCAGACAGCCTAGCTGAGGCTATGATGGAGATGAAAGGCTGTATTTTAATTGCTGGCATGTTGGCTCATATCTTTTGCCAAATGATATTTATACAGCTGAGAGGAGTATGTTAGTTTCATGTTCCTTCTGCACAGGAGTCAGAGCCAGTCTCAAGAGAAGGGTCTTAAATGGAATGCATATGCTTTACAATATCCAAATGAGCTTCCCATCCTCAGATCCTTGAGCCCCTAAATACCACTACTTTGGCTAAGCTGGCAGGCTCCTTTCTGGCCAGAGCTCTGATTAGAATCTAAACTTCAGATGATTATACTCCAAAGTCAGAATTGAACCATGTTGGGGTTTTGCAGTGTGTGAATTCAATTCATTATGGTTACTGAGGTTTAGGACTCATTGGAAGGAGCTAGAATTAGTGTGAGGAGACATTTTATCAGACAGTTTTCAACTCTGCCAAATTTTCCCGAGAGCTCAGAAACTGTGGTCCAAGGCTGGGATCTCAGCCTCCCAAAGCAGCAATTAGGTGGCTGAAAGGCAACCCACTAAGTCCACTTGGATTTGCCTAAAGGAAATGTGAGTCAGTGTTCTCTGGGAAGCAGTAGCCACGCCTGTGGGCCAAGGAGTATATAGACTGAGAAGGAAAGGCATTGACAAGCAACTTCCATTTTATGGAAAGAAATAAATTTACAAGCAAGTTCTTCTACTCTTCAGGGGCCCCCAGAGATAAGAATGTAGCAGCTCTCAGACTTCCCTGGTGGCACAGTGGTTAAGAATCCGCCTGTCAATGCAGGGGACGCGGGTTCGAGCCCTGGTCCGGGAAGATCCCACATGCCACGGAGCAACTAAGCCCGTGCGTCACAACTACTGAGCCTGCGCTCTAGAGCCCACGAGCCACAACTACCGAAGCCCGCGTGCCTAGAGCCCATGCTCCACAACAAGAGAAGCCACCGCAATGAGAAGCCTGCACACTGCAACTAAGAGTAGCCCCCACTCACCTCAACTAGAGAAAAGCCCCTGTGCAGCAGTGAAGACCCAACGCAGCCAAAGATAAAATATAAGTAAATAAAATTTTTAAAAAAGAGAGAGAATATAGCAGCTCTCAAAGCAATTATTACAGAGCTCACACACTCTCGCTCTCGATCTTTGCAGTTTTTCAGTATTTAACATAACATTCATTTAAAACTGAGAGCATTATACTCCAATAAAGATGTTAAAAAATAATAAAATAAAATAAATAAAACTGAGAGTAGTGCTTGGGAATAGAGCTACAGAGAAGAGAGGAGGATGGGGAACACTGGAAACAGATTTTTAGTTATTTGGAAAGAAGTATGTGTAATCTTATGGTTGCTCCCTGTCTTCAAATTTTACAGAGCAGTATAGAGCCATGATGGCCGAGAACACTGTAGAAGATACTAAAGTAAATGCTGGAGCTTTTTTTCCCCCTTAAGAACCAAATTAAGAGGGAGTTCCCTGGTGGTCCAGTGGTTAAGACTCCAAACTCCCAATGTATGCTTGTCTGTGGGAGAGGAAGAACATTGGTGTCTCCTGATAATCTATTTATCAGCTCTTTTTCAGCTAAGAATGTGACTAGGACAGAATCCCAAAGAAAAACTGAACCAAAACATGTAAATATTTACTTGGCAATCTTTTTGCCAAAACAGATATAATATTTGTATTGGTGATATTTGCTGCTTCACCAGTGACAGAATTTCTCTTTACCTTGAAACACTAAAAGCAGCCTGACCTAAAATCATAAATTAAAAATTGTACATACCCCCAAGACCTTTGAAAGGTCAGTGTTGTCACTAACTTAAATGATTTTGCACTTAATATTTTAACTTGGGGTCTTTTCTTCAGGCCTTCATTTTCTCTCCTAAGGGATCATCTATCTGTTAAAGCAGGTTGTTTGAGGGTAGAGAGAATTCTAGATGAGGCGTCACTAGACAGGTGGCCCGTCTGTTATTCATTAGGGTATGCTCGTGGGCTGCTCATTCAACTCTCTGGCATCAGCAATAGGACAAGGCAGAAAGAAAATGTTTTCTAAGATCTCTTCCAACTTGAGCAACTTCTGATTTTAAAAGTTTAGCAATGCACTCTGTCGGCCATTGTGCCTCTCTCCATCTATCCTCCCACCTTTTAGCATTGTTCCCTCAACACACAGCCACACATTCGTTTCTGTATATTCTTGTTTAAAAGCCAAGCCAACATGTCCTGAGGATGTCATGTACATCATGGTGACCATAGTTAACGATACTGTATTGTATATTTGAAAGTTGCTACAAAAGTAGATCTTCAAAGTTCCTAACTCAAGAAAAAATTTGTAACAATGTGAGGTAACGTATATTATTGTGGTGATCATTTTGCAATCTATGCATACATCAAATTATTTCATTTTACATCTTAAACTAATACAATATTAAAGGTCAGTTACATCTCAATTAAACTGGAACAAAAAAAGGAAAAAAAGAAAAAGCCAAGTCAAACACTCTGATATAGTGCCCATGAATAATTCTTCTCATTGCCAGTTGAGCCTAAGAGATATCTTTGGATTTTTCTATAAACCCCAAAACAATTGTCCAATTCTGCAAACTAAGTCAAAGTTGTCAACTGAAGGAACAAATCGCTTAAAGTATTGAAGGAACTGATTATTTGATTGATTTGATTAGTCAATTTAGTGGCAATGGTCAACCAGCCTCCCTGTGCAGACATCCTGCATCAGAGTTGAAGGGTCGGGAGAGGAGGCCACGTAGGGGTGGGCCCAGATGTGAATCTCTATTGCACTATTTAGCAGCTCTTTGGCCTTGTAGAAGTTTCACAACATCACCAACTGCAGTTTCTTCATGTGTAAGACAAAGATGATATTTCATAACTTACAGGGCTGCTTGAATGAAATGACGTGTATCAAGTACCTGGCACAATGCTAATTCATTTCCTTTCTCCCTCTTACCTTCCTACCAGGCTAAGAGTTCCTTTTATAGCAACCCCGGCAAGTAGGCATGGAACTGCTGGGAAAATTTCTCCAGGTAGAGGAGCTCATTACCAAGAGAGACAGCCAGATGAAGCTTAACAACAACAACAACAAGATAAAAAAGGCAAAGGATTTCATTTGGATTCAAAATAGCAACTGTAAAATTTTAGGATAAAGAGATGTCCATAACCAAAAACACACAAACAAACAAAACCCTTCAGTTGATCTCATCTTATTTCAACCATGGAATTTTAGAAGTAGATATATATGCCCCTGAAAAGTATTCTTTTCTTCAATATCTGTGTAATCTGTCAACCAACATGCTTGCAGAAACAGAGAATTCATTCCAATAAAGCTCTTCCACATTTAGACAGCCTTATTCAACATTAGTACTAAAATCTTGCTTATTTCTAATTTCTCCTTGAGGTTCTAACTCTTCTCTCTGGAGCATTTTAGAATGTTTACCCCTTAGCCACATACAGCCCATCATATACTTGAGGGAGAATCTCAGGCCTTCCAAAGTCCACTCTTTCCCCCAATAAAAATTACCTTAACTTTTCCATGTAAGATATTGAAATCTAGTCCTTTTCCCTGGGAGAGTGGAGGGTCTATGAGTGAATGTGAGACATCTGTGTAAAGGAAAAAGTGGATGTTTGCTTTAACAAAGCAGTGAGATCCTGGGAAGAGTTTAACATATGTTACAGTCTTGCTCATTTATCCTTAAAGACATTCAGGTTTAAATAAAAATAAATGAAATATTTCAATTCTTCCTTAATTTGTTCATCCAAATCTGACAGTGCATTTTCACACATATCTTTAATGTCATGGTATGAGCGCGTGCACACACACACACATACATACATCAAATATCGAAAACTGATTTGGGGCCTTTTTTCTGGGAACAAAAATCTTGAGCTTTTTCAGACAAAATAGTAACACACAACCAAATGTCCACAGTAATAATTTCTCTTGCAGCAGATTTTAAGTGGCTCTCAAAGATCAGTTATAAAGAAGAGAAAACAACATCTCTTAGCAAAGTGTTATCAAGTTAGAGGGCCCAAGAATAGATCCAGAGAATTTCACAAACTTGTAAATGCTGGAAGTTTGCTGAAAGCCTTTCAGAAAACGTGTGGCCTAAAACCTAAAGTCCAGATGTATTTGCCATACACATAATAATCAACGGTGGTGTGATGAGTGAGGAGAGACAGGACAGCAGCTCCAAACACCCGCTAAGCGGGAAAGCAGGGTGGGCACACAGTCTCCCTGTCAAGTCAGGCTGGCTCTCTGGCTCTAGACCTTGTTTGCTGCCTGGCAATTTGTCCAGAGACAAAGCAGCAAACTTCCTTAGGCTGCAGATTCCTTGAACAGCCTTGGTAAATACCCCTGATGGCACGAGGAACGCCAATGCCACGGTCAGAGCAGGGAACCTGAAGCCCCTCAGTGTTCCCACCACTTCAGCTCAGGGAATCTGTTCACCCCCTTCCCACCCAGCCTGTCCTCTTAGCCTCTGCAGAAATACCCCCTTGGAGTTCTTATTCTGAGTTCATACCATTTGTGGCTACATTCACTAATGTTTAATTTTTTTGCCTTTAAAAAAAAGTACAGTTCTAAAAATAGAGTAGACATTTCACTTCAAGAAAATCTTAAAAAAAAAATTCCAGTGTCATTTGCATCTTGGAACACATGGTTCTTGATGCTGACACTGTTGTGTTGAAATCTCCTTTTTCTGCCCTCTGACCCATCCAAGAATCTGACTAAAGGCTTTCTAGGCAAGCAAAAACAAGAAACCATCTAAGAAAGTCACCTAAGATCACAAATTGTAATCAGGAAATATCTCTTCCCTCTCCCTTTTCCTCCCCCTGCACAGACCATGATAAACTTCCATAGTCTCCTGCTGAGCACCACGTTCTGAATATCAGCCAAAAGAAAAATCATACCTCTTCTATTCCTGAAAGTAATGATTTAAAATATCCAACAGTGGGCTCCCCTGGTGACGCAGTGGCTGAGAGTCCGCCTGCCGATACAGGGGACACAGGTTCGTGCCCCGGTCCGGGAAGATCCCACATGCCACGGAGCAGCTGGGCCCATGAGCCATGGCCGCTGAGCCTGCGCGTCTGGAGCCTGTGCTCCGCAACGGGAGAGGCCGCAACAGTGAGAGGCCCGCGTTCTGCAAATAAATAAATAAATAAATAAAATATCCAACATTAATTCAACAAATATTTATTGAGCATCTCTTAGGTACCAAGCATTGTTCTAAGTGCTAGGGATACAGCAGTGAACAGTGGGATAGTAAGTACTGAAGAGGCAAGGGAAGGGGGAGGTGAAGTGCCGCTGGAGAGTAAAATTTAATTAGGGAAAGGCTGTACTGAGCAGATAGCTTTGGAAGCAAGATCTGAAGGATGTGAGGGCTCTATCCAATCAGGGCAGAAATTTGAAGCACGGGGAACAGCAGGTGCAAAGGATTTGAGGCAACAGTGTGCCTGGAGGTCCAAGGAATGGGGAGAGGAAGGCTTGTGTGGCTGAAGCAGAGTGAGCCAGGAAGGTGGGGAGAAATGTGGTCCGAGGAAGCCAGATGACGTGGGGCTTGCGGCTCCTAGGAAAGATTTTGGCGTTTACTCTGAATGAGTTGCAACGCTTCGGAGCGTTTGAAGCAGGGGGGCAACAGGAGCTGACATGTCTTAACAGGATCACTCTGGCTCCGGTGTCAAAAACACACAAGCTGTGCAATTACGGGAGCTCCAGGTAGAAGGCAACTGGAATCATCAGGCGAGATAAGGCGGTGACATGGAGCAACAAGATAGCTGTGGGGTTGGTGGGAAGGAGTTGAATCCCGAATAGAAGGCTCAAAGATAACTCAAGGATTTGGACCTGAGTAATTAGAAGGATGGAGTTGCCATTAACTGAGGCAGGGAAAGGAGCAGGAGGTTTGGAGCTAAAAGATACTAGGAGTTTAGTTTGGGACATATTAAGGGTAAAAATCCACTAAATCTGTAACTTTTTCCCTTGCTTTCTGACATGTAAGTTAAGCTCCATTTCTTAATACACACACACACACACACACACACACACACACACACGTGCTATTTTCTACCACCCAGACTCAAGCCTTGGCGGTCCTTTGATTCTTGAAGGAATTACTTCCCTGTTGAATGGATCAGTTCTCAAAGGTCCAGTTGTAGTGGTACCACTGTCCTTGAGCATGGAGATTTCTAAGTCTCAAAGCCAAGTGAGAATGGGCTGGAATTTCTTTAATGCTCTACAGAAACATTTCCTAGTTGTTTGTTTGTTTTTTTCCCCCTTTCACTTACTAGCAGGCAGAGAACCATGGTGTCAAATCACAGAAAGCCAAATGAGCCCTGGAGGAAATGATAAATTTCAAACCATCAACTCTGGACTGTCTGTCTGTGATTCTCCAAAGCCTGCAGCAGAATCACAAATGGAAGGGATGGAGACAATATAGGAAGCATGGATTGATAACATTATTGGCAGGAAATCATCAACTATTATTGTAAGAGAATATCATCTTTAATTCAATTCTTTCTTTATTCACCTATTCAATCATTCAGTCAACACACACTTTTGGAGAACTTACTAAGTGACCGGTACTGGGATACAAAATGAATATTGTGGCCAGATCTTTCTTTCAAAGTGCTTAAGTCAGTTGGGAAGATAGGATGCAACCTAACAAGATGAGGTGTGGTCAGAGAAGGATGTGAAACAATTATGGTCGGTGATAGAGAGGCAAGAAAGACAGCACTCTGCCTAGGCTGAGAGAGGAAGTGATGCTTGAACCAAGTTGCAAAGAAAGAGTGGATAGTCCGCTGGCAGGCGCAGGGGAGAGGAAGCAAGGGAGAATGCGCTTCTCTCAGGTGGACCAGCTTGAACAAAGAGTGAAGCTGCGGGCACATTCACAAGCCTACAAACTACTCCACAGGAATGTGGCATAGGGGGCAATGAGGAAAGTGGGGAGCGATGAAGCTGCTCTCAAAGGGCCTGGTTGCAGGTGGTTTCCATTAAGGAGGGAAATGGCATGATTAGATTTGCCTTTTAGAAAAATCACCCTGGAGGAGGGACAAGGAAATGCACACAAAACCTGAACATGTACAAGACCTACATGACTTTTGGAAGAATTCCACAGATGTTAAAGTAAACACAATTTCTAAAGGTTTTATGTTTGTTTGTTTTGTTGTCAAATATACTGTAGGTTAATTAAGACAGTTCTCCTTACCAAACTGACTCACGTGGACACTTACAGAGTTGCATTTGCCTATTAGTACTTGCCTGTTGTCTGTTTTCACTGTCACCAAGCCAAACTTGAATGAAAGGTTTTACATGTTTGTCTATCCCCTAAGTAAAATGAATATGAAAGACAAAGAAACATTTTGTAAGGCTAGTCTCTCAGAATGCTTCTTTAATTCTAGAAGCTATTCAATATAACTCATCTACTTCTACATTGCATAAAGTCATTTCAGGGTATTTATCTTTAGAAAAGGTTTATATTATTAATGAAAACAAAAATAAAGGGAAATTCAGGTTCTCAGCTAATGTCATGTATATATTTGAGGTGCAGAAAGGTTTTAAGAAGCCTCTGTGTTAGAATAACTGGTTTGGAAAATACCAGGTGAATGCATAGAGAAACATTCCAAAGAAATGGAAAAAAAAAAAAAAAGTTCACTTATCCTAAACGTCACTGAAAGATTTTAGATATGTCAGAAGTTTTGCTAAAAATATTAATAAATTTTCAGTGATTATTTGAGAGTAGATGCAAATAAATAACTAATAAGTAAACATGCAAAGCTGTTTCGATGCAGGAGACTTTCCAGAGTCCCTGAATTAATCGTTTTCTCACAAACGAAGTACCCAGCCTGCAAAGACTGGGCTCTGCCCTCTGTAGTCAGCCACCCATGGTGGGATTCAGATCACTGTGAGAAAGTTGCCAGAGTGCAGAAATGAAAAACTAATCCAGTCATTAGACATCGTTTCTTTTTTATTGGTTAACACTGAATCCAACTTGTTCTCCCCACTAGTATATCCTAAACCCTTTGAAACAAGTTCCCCAACCTTTCCTTACCAACATGGAAATGCTGGTAAAATCCTCAGGCATCTTACAGACCTTATCCACAGCTCCCTTATCCACAAACCCCAAACACTCACTTATGACAAAGACCCTGCAGTCTTGCACCGGTGTTTCTGCTCTGATACACTGCTCATTTGCATTTCGACGCTGTTGGCAGGAGAATGAATTCCAAGCCCCATCTCTTCTCTTATCTCTACTCAGTGACAGCAATAATGTCATCATTCCTGCTTTTATAAGAATTCTGAGGCAGTGTGTGGGCGAACTTGGACTGGAAGAGAAGAGGGGGATTTCAAGCAGGAGGGCCTCAATTCTGAGTGTGACTATGGACCATGACGTGCAAAGGAGAGGCCATCAAACTTCTAGCCTCTACAATTCCCTGTGCACTCAATTCAGATATGAGAAAACGCTGGGGACCGAGGAAGCAGAGAAAAATTTCTCTCATCCTTATTCCACCTAGCTCTCATGAACTGAAATATCTTAAAGAGAGTGGATGGATCATTCGGACAAAGCACTAGGAAAAAAGGGTTTGCTGAGTGAATTACAAATGTAATTAAGATTATAGGAAGAAAGAAATTAAGGGCTTTTGAAGCACCTTTTCAAAAAGCAAGTTAAAATATTAACATTAGCTAAACTTTTTGCATACTTATCATTTGCTCAACACATACACATACAATATCTCACCAAATCCTCAGTACGGATTTGGGAGAAGCCATGCACAGTCTGAAGGGTGAAGGACTTGCCCAGGAACATAAAGTTTTACGTGGCAAATTGGGATTCAAATGTAGGTCTTTCTGTGCTCAACATAATATATGGTGTCCTGACTGTGATGATAATACTGTAGGTCTCCTTGAACAAATATTGTTAATACTTTGTAAATGATTCATATCATTATACATTCTTGAAAGTGATACAACTGTTTTCATTTTTAAATGAATGTAATCTGGCATTTTCACCACTTCAGTCTATTCTATTTAATTATTTAGAATTTGTATGACTCTACCACAAAATTCACATGTGCTAGCCAAAACCCAGAAAGAAAAATAAATGAATTCCACACAAGCAGTCCAAAAATTAGTATTATCTTGTTTTTATTTAAATTGTATTCCATTGGTTCTAATAGACAAATAGGATTCAATTGCCTAAATACACACAGTGCAGCTCAAAACATTTCAACGGGACGTAAAGTAGAGAGGGTTCCTACTATTTAGAAGTTTAAAATCTGAAATTCAGCACGAGCACAGAACAATGTGAAGAACATAACCTCATACCCCACCGTACGAGAGGAAAGAAAGAAGTGCAAGAGAACCTCAATACAGCAGCCAGCACACAAGTGGTCACTAAGTTTAACAACTCCTCTGAGGTTTTCATTGCCAAAAAGAGAGATCAATTATCACTCAGATCCTGGAGCAGTGGAGAAGAAATGAAAGAGAGGAAAAGACTTTTCCCAGTAGAGAGACTGCTGGACGAAGCCTGGGAATGACTTCGATGAAAGAGTGAGGTCTGCTCGGTCGAACAAGATGAAGTGAATGCTGAGGAGATAGGCTTGGGCAAAGTGACGGGAGCACGAAGGAAGGGAAGAGATTTGTTACAGACCCCGGGGATCCGATTAAGAGCCCCATAAAAGGGCCCCAGCAGCCTGGCCTACATAGAGAGAACAAAGGAAAGCACAGCCGATTTCAAAGGGTAAGGTAACCTGGTGCAGGTGGTGAAGGCACTGGCCTCGCTGCATCACCTGGCTTGCCAGGATCTGAGGTGGAGGAAAGTGGGCCAGTGAGAAGCCATGGTCAAGCCTGGAAGCTGATTACTCAGAAAATGAGTCCGTTTAGCCACATAATGCCGCTTCTTTTGATGAAAAGGACAGAGTTCAAATCTACACTAAGACCCCATTCCCGTTTCCTTCAGGTGTTCAGGCAGTAACTCAGCATACAGTAGGGGAAACGTGGGGAGCTGGCAGGACAGGGTGGTTAGGGAGGACGTAAAGCTAGATTACAAAGGGCTGAGGTTTAGTGGTAGAAACTGACATAAAATAGGCAGTCCTAGTCTCTCATGTCCACGGGGGATTTGTTCCAGGACAAGTAGGGGATATCAAAATTCCTACATAATCAAATCCCATCATCGGTCTTCTGCATCCATGGATTCAATCAACCGCCCATCACGTATTAAGTGTGCAATACCTGGTTGGCTGAATTCTCAGATGCGGACCCGTAGGTACAGAGCGCTGACTGTATATTTTGATAAAAATCCACTTATGAGTGAACCCATGCAGTTCAAACCCATGTTGTTTAAGGATCAACTGCACTCGCTACTATGTTCTAATCTCCTCACTGTGTTCCTTGGTAAAATTCTATGTCCATTCTGATCAATGAAAAATATTCAAACTTTATCTCTACAACATCATTATTAACAAACTCTATTTCCTTATTCTGTGTCTTCACAAAAGCTCATGAAGTCAGTCTGCACCATATTTGCACTTGTTTCTGTATTTCTTGGTAGAGAGTTTTAATGGCATTTGCAGTGGCTAGGAGGTAAGGATGTGAGGCCAGACACACCTGGGTTCAAACTCCAGCTCTGCTACTAGCTGGGATGTTGGGAAAGTACTTAACGTCCCCACGTCTCAATGTCTTCACCTGTAATAATGATAATATCTACCCACATGGTCGTTTTAAGGATTAACTAAATGCACGTAAAGACTTCATATATTGAGTGCTGGCAAACAGCAACTGCTCGAAGAATATTAAACGTTATAGTTATTTTTCTGTATGCTTTCTCTCCAGAAAAATTTCAAGTTTCTTAAAAGTTCAAAATTTGTGCAACATCAGGTTCCACAGGAAAATATCAAGCCCTATCGTCCACAGAGAGTGAGGGGCAGAGAAACTGACAATATTGTACCCGTGACCATGATGGTACACCGAACGATATCCAGGCGGAAAGTGGATAATTCTGCTCGCCATTCAGACAGCAACAAGCACCCAGCTACATTTCTGACTGGATGGATTGTAGGCTTCTGAAAGAAGAGATTTAGAAACTGCTATGGATTATTAAGTTTACAGGATTTGGATCTCTTGTGAAACTTGCAGAGGTGTGGTGTTTGATATTTAGTTATTCATCACTGATGATCTTTCTTTCCTTCTTATATTTCATTGTAACCATGGTCTATTTTATCATCTGAGTGCATGACCTGCTAATAAATTCAAGCATTTTCATCTCAATACACTCAATTTTTAATGATAATGTCCTATTTTGAATATATATCATTGGAATCTCACTCCTGGCACATAATGAATTCCTCTCTGTGCCCTGTTTAGGACTCTATTAAATCTTTGTGAGCCTCACCACAATGGTTTGGTTCAGTATCCCTCCACCATCGAATACATTAAAACCAAAACAAAACACTGTCATACATGGAAGAGTTCATAAAATCCAGCTTGTGAAAGACAGTCAGCAATCTGTCCAAGTCACGTCCTGGACTTTTTGTTTTACAGACTTTCCCAGAACATTGACTTAATGTTAATAGAGAAACTGTAGATAAAACTCAAAAAGGAAGGGGTCGGTTAGTCTATGGGAGACCAGGCCCTAGAATGCTGCCCACACCTCTGTGAAACACCGAGTTTGCTAAATCCACTATTGTCAGCTAGCAAGGGTTGATAGAAATCACAGGACTCTAAAGTATGCATACTCAGCCCTTTGGGGTTACTTCTAAGTAGGCCTATAAAGGTACTTTTTTGTTTTTTCTATGAACTGCAAATGCAAAGGCATCAGAAAGCAGTTATTTGCAAACACATAATGTTTTTCTTTCAGGCTATGCATTTTCTTTTTTTTAACTGGAATGACAGAATTTGAAGTTCTATGTAAGAATAGTTATCCTCATTTGTCCTACTTTTAAAAAATAAAAGAATTCTTTCATATTCAGTGTCTTAACTACATTTCTGAAGTAAAATGAACTTAAGAACTAAAAAGTTCTTAATAAAGGAAATTGATGCTCTGAGAATTTTAAAGATTCTGCTTCAAGTCCCACAGCCAGTGAGAGGTAGATATGGGATTAGGATTCTGTTCTCCCATTTCTTATCACAGTATTTATACACTGTCAAGCAGCCCAATTTCAAGTAGCACAGGAATTAGGGTTTCCCACCTGGTCTGGCCTCTCAGACACCCCAAACCTGGAAAAGTCCCCCTTGCCCTTCATTTAAGTGTTTCCTACCTTTACTCTGATCACCTCATGTTCTAAGGTAATCACGTGGAATTCAAGCAGTTTCGGCACATTTCATCAATCCAGCTAAAAATGTGGCTTCTTACACAACTGCAGTATAAAAACACAGATATCCTAAAGGCAAAAAAATACTAATAATGTGTCATGTCATGATCTACATGAGTACCACTCACAAACACAGGCTCGGGTCAGAAACAAAAGGTGAGCAGGATGTGTAAGGGAAAGCCCTGCAATGTGATGGGGTGGAAAGTATCATGGGAGAAGAGACATTGAGGACACAGAGAGCTTGTGCAACAGATGATCCTGATCTTAAAGGATGCGCAAGCATTGGGCTGGGCTGGGGGAAGCACCCCTGTCACAGTAACCAGATTTGATTTCTATTCTACCACTAACTAGCTATAAGCCCTTGGCAAGTTACACAATCCCTTGAGTTTCAATGTCCTTATCTGAAAATAGAGCTATCAGTAGTAACTCCCCCAAAAGTGTTGTGAGGTTCAAATGAACAAAGGTGTGTAATATTCTTAGGAAAGCATCAGGCACATAGTAGGTACTCCATAAATGTTAGTTATGATGTTGTTGATGGTGATGGAACATGATGTTCAAGGAATCAGAGGTAAAAATTACATAATCCTGAACGTTCCAGGAAAAGCAAATAGTTCAAGCTGGTGGGAGCACAGAGGATAAATGTAATCAAAATGAACTGTGCTCACTTCTCCCAGCTCTGGTGTAGACCAGAAAGTGCACCCACTACATAATATACCAGAATACCCATTAAAACCTGTTTGCACTTCAAAGGGTTGATGGTGGGTTTATGGCAGCATCCATTAGAAGGGGGTGTGAATTTATGGTAGCCGGCCTTAGTGTAGGTAAAAAGATTTAAGTGCTAATAGAAAGGTAAAGTGGATCCCAGGGAGTGGCAGGGATAGGAAGCCAGAGCTGGATTTAAGGTAACTGGCCGCATACCTGGGAGTGGGTCTATAGCTCCCAGGAGCACTGGCCCACAGAACTTCCTCCAGGGCACCATTTAAAGGATCTGAAGTTGCAGGGCTCAGAAAACTAATTGCAGCTTTTGGCTTGGGGATAACCCTCCTGGATGGACTGCCCACCAGGTGAATGAAATTTTTAGTCTTGCCTGTGTCTCATGCCTGGGGGCCATCCCATGAGTGGGATCTTTGATCCAGAGGGGCTTCAAGTCCAGGAATGCCAATGAAGGGGCTGTTAAATGGAACTGATAATCATATGTGTGGCAAGAGCTGGTTTTGCTTCTAAGAGAGAAATAAGTAATTTATAAATGAAGGTAAAATGACTTTTTCCAGGTGTCAGGGGAAACCTCAGGCAGAATTTGGCCTCAAAGATCTCAGAGGCATGGGGATTGTCCTTTGGCAAGAGAAAATAACCAATCCAAATTACTTAAATAAGCATCTTCTCCTTTAAAATCAGCAAGATTCCTAAGTTCTGAAAAAACTATCTGATATAGACTAAATGTTGTGTCTCCCCAATATTCAGATGCCGAAACCTAATCCTCACTGTGATGGTATTTGGAGGTTGGTCCTTTGGGAGGTGATTAGGTCATGAGGGTGAAGCCCTCATGAATGGCATTAGTGTCCTTATAAAAAGAGACCCCAGAGAGCTCTCTTACCCTCTTTCTGCCATGTGAGGATACAGTGAGAAAAGAGCCATCTGTGAAACAGAAAGCTGGCTCTCATCAGACACCAAATCTGCTGCTTTCTTGATCTTGGACCTCTCATCCTCTAAAACTGTGAGAAATAAACATTTGTTGTTGAAGTCACCCAGTCTATCCTATTTTTGTTATGGTAGCCCAAACTGATTAAAACACTGTCTGTGTTAGAAACACCAAAATAAAATGTGACTGGAGTGCTCTTGCATCCTTTCCAAATGCACCTGAACCACTCAGGAATCTGTGGATGGCAGGCAGTGCACGTTTACTGAGACCCACCTCGGCTCTCATTCCAGGCAGTTGGGAATTTAGAAACACCCTCCCCTCTTCTACTTCTCTCTGCTCCTCGTCCCTTCCACGTATCTTACAAGGTTGTCTGGACTTCCCAATCTTGCTTTACCTTAAAATTATAACAGACTCCCCACCTCTGCTTATCCCTGTAGAAGAATTTTGTGCTTACTGGCCTGAAGGTATTGTTTTAAGCCATTTTCATTTAATGAGCAGGATGTGTTCACAGAGTGATCCAGTGCATTATGTAAATCATCCAGTGTATTATTAATCATTCCATGGTGCCATAAAATTGCAGGCATTTGGTTCCCAAATGCAAATACTGCAAACCAAGAACCTTAATATAGAGGTGGATTTAAATTATTATAGCAAGTGGCAAATGCTTGGTGCATGTAGAGGGTCACAAGAGGATAAAAAGAGCTTCTGATACCTCTCTAATTGTTTTTAAATTTTTATTTATGGTCATACTAAGCAGTTCTCTGAGGGCTCGAGCCATGTAAATTACGATGATTCTTTCTGAAGGCTTTTAACTGTAAGGAGGTTAGGAATTAGTTCCCTTTCTGAGGAGACACAGGTGCCTGAGTATTTCTTAACAGACTGTGTTCTTTCATACTTGCTGAGTGGATGAGTTATCAGTGGTTCGAAACCTTCAGAATTTCCTGATGAACTTAATAAATTCAGATTGCTGGGCCCCAGTCCTAGCATCCTTGCTTCAGTAGGTCTGAGGCAGAGCCTGGAAACCTGCATTTCTAACATGTTCCCAGGCTATGCTGATGCTGAAGTCTTACGGACCATGCTTTGAGAACCACTGGTATAGAATATACTTTGAGTTAATGCACAAGGCCATCTGTCATTGTTGGATAGGGTTTAAAAGGATATGGTCCTCCAACAAGCACCCCAGCCCTTCCATCTTCCTTATCCCGTAAGAAGGGAGCACTCCCATCCTTACACTATGCTCTTCTAATTGCCTATAGATTAGGTACTGCTTATGGTAAAAAAAAATATCGTGTCTGTTCCCAGTCATTACCATGGAGAAACATCTAATACATACGTGAAGCTGAGCCAAATAGCATGATGATGTGAATCTAGCAACATTCTTCCTGGATCACTCAGGAAAATTAGAAAATAATTACATTTAATTTTCAAGCAAGTCCAGTGATGTTTTTATGTCCAATAAGTCCATACCTCAGTATGCTCCCTTTTAGAATGAGTAAGGAATAACCATATTTAATTTCAGTAATGAAGTTGCAATAAAGGTTTTTTATGCCTTAACTCTGACATCTCTTGATTTCATTTCAACTTATTTTTCTTTATCAACAGATTACGATTCTCCCTGAAAGAATTTTTATTAAATATGAGTATTTCTAATATTTCACCTTAGGTTGTTCTCTCAGGGTAATTTCTTTTACACTTGCTAGTTCTGTCTTAGGTAATTGATTTAAGTTAATTTCCTATGTTGTTTGTACTGAAATTCATTAATTTTTTAACCTTTTATTTTGAAGTAAATTCAAACATATAAGAAAATTGCAAGAATGGTATCAAGAACTCCCATGTAACCTACATGTAGATTGGCTGATTGTTCACATTTTATCCCATTCTCTCTCTCTCGCTCTCTCTATATATGCATATGCATATATATCATATGCCATGTATAAGTAAAATATGAACATATATATCTAACATGACTTTAATTACTCTATATAATAAATATACTTTTTCTGAACCGTTCAAGAGTAAGTAGCAGACAAAATACCCCCTTATGCCTCAAGATATTAGTGTCTATTTCCTAAAAATAAGGACATTCTCCCACACAGGCACAGAGCAATCATAATCATCAGAAAATCCACATAAATAAATTACCACCATCACATTCACAGACTCCATTCAAATTATATAATATAATATCCTTTATAAAATGAGGATCCAACCTAGGATTACTTGTGTTTAGTTGCCATGTCTTTTTAGTTCCTTTAACTTGGAAAAATTCTTAGTCTTTTCTTGTGTTTTATATACTTGATATTTTTTAAGAGAACAGGACTATTTAGTGCAGTGGTCGTCAACCTGAAGGTTTTGATTTTTCCTCATGGTTAGATTAAGGGTATGCTTTATGACAATACTACCACAGCAGTGATGCTGTGTTCTTCTCGGAGTATGATATGAGGAAGCACATGATGTCAATTTGTCCCATGATGGATGCTGTTAACTTTTACCACTTGGTTACAATGGTATCTGCCAGTTTTTTTCTTTTTTTTTCTACTTATTAGTACGTGATCAACAAGTATTTTGGTAAGATACACATTAACACTGTAAATATCCTGATGCTCATCAAACTATCACCAGCTAGTTTGGGCATCTTCCAATGATTTTTTTTTTGCCAGAATTGATTATTGTAACTGTACTTGCCAAGTGGTAATTTCATAATTCCATCATTCTTTCTACTTGAAGGTACAGCTTTCCCTATGGTCCTTTAATCTACCTATCACCTATCTATAGAGACATTAATAGACAGATTTTTAAAATTTTATTCAATGAATTATAATCCATTACTTTTATTACTTATTTTGATATTTAAATTATCCCAGATTTGGCAAGTGAGAGCTCATTCAAGCTGGCTTTTGTGTCATCATTTGAACACTTTCTTACTATCTGGCTCAGTAAGATATTCTAGACTCATCTTGAATTTTATCTGCCCAAGCCCTGGAATCAGTCATTTCTCTAAGGAGTCCTGGTTCTTCTCAGTGAACCAAGATCTGGATTCTAGGGATATATATATATATATATATATATATATATATATATATATATAATGAACTGAATATCTGTGTGCCCCTAAATTCTTAAGTTAAACCCTAACTCCCATTGTAGCAGTATTTGGAGATGGGACCTAGAAAGAGATAATTAAGGTTAAATGAGGTCATAAATGTGGGACCCTGATCCAATGGGATTAGTGACCTTATAAGGAGAGATATCAGAAAGCTCTCTCTCTTTCTCCATGTGCATGCACTGAAGAAAGGCCAAGTGAGTACATATTGAAAAGGCAACTGTCTGCAAGCCAGGAAGAGAGATCTCACCAGAATCTGACCACAACGGCACCCTGATCTTGGATTTCCAGCTTCCGGAACTGTGAGAAAATAAATTTCTGTTGCTTAAGCCACTCAGTTTGTGGTATTTTGTTGTGGTAACCCAAGCAGACTAATACAATTGATATCTTATCTATGTCTGTGTCTATATCTATATCTATACCTATATCTATATCTACTTCTATTTATATCAAAGAAAACAACTCATGAATTTCCATCAATACTGCAAATTCCAATTCAGGGTATATTCTGGTCTTCTCTTTTTCCATATTTGTAACTTTAATCTCTAACAGTGAGAAGCCTGGCTCTCATTATCCTCCACATATTTAGTTACTTGTTCAATCCCCTGTGTGTAACCAATCCACCAACCACATGGGCTAAGTCCTCAGTGTTGGCTCTTCTAACCACAACTAGGTGGGTCATCTCCCTGTCCCTGGGTTAGCCAAAAAATGTCAACTAAATCCTCAGTCCCAGAAGGAGTCTTCATTAGAGATTTAAAATTTTAAACTTAAAGAATTTGGCTAGTTTTAAATTTTAAGCTAATTAAAAATTTTTTCTAAGCTCCCAATTTAGTATAAAACATGAATTTCAGTAGTCATTTTTTTGTCCAATATGAGATAATTCATCATTATATTTTTCATTGTGTAGAATTATGCTAATAAGATCAGACTGAGGAAATGGCAGTGATGATGAGAACTACATTGGAAACATTTTTAATCTCTTATAAAATATCTATGTTTAATCATTTTAGTCTGACATTAAACACTGACTTAAAAATTAAGTGAAAATGAAAAATAGTTTGAATATATGAGAATAGAAGAGTATCCATGGTCAGAAGAGATGGCAAATGGTGAAAGAAATAGTGGATCAAATGATGAAAAAAAACCAATACTTTCTTTCAAGACAGTTACCAAAACTCTCTTGCCATGCACAGAAAAATTACACCTTCTTAACAATAGAGCAATTGTGAAATCTGATAAAATCTCAGTCTGAACAAGTGGCATAGTAGGTCAACAAGGCTGTAAAAAAACCCATTTCACACAGTATGATGATATAATTTTTCTATGTACTTGAGAATATACGGCAATAAAATAGTGTGAATTTAAATCCCATGTGCTGGGACAAACTGGACTTGTCCTAATGATCATTTTGTCCATTTCTAAGATTTTCTATGCCATATGTGTAATTAAACATGTAATGCCGTTATACCTACTGCCCTACTTAGGCTTGGTCCCAAGACCTAAAATGCATAATATAAATATACATTTTGCAATTCAGCTTCATATTCTAACCAAACTTCACTTTCTTTTTTAATATTTGCCCCATATAGATCAACTCACTTAATCAATCTCCACAAATACATTTTTAAAAATCCTGGTTCATCTCAGAGAGCCAAGATATTTTCAGAAGCATATAATTTGAAGATGTGTGTGTATAAATATTCAATTTATTTAATTAAAATTCATGAGTTTTATGGAAAATAAGAGCTAGAATATCAATCTTAAACAATGATGAGCCCTTTAGTTTACAGTCTAACTGGGAAACTAAGATATAAAGTAGAAAAATGAACTATATGATGGAGTATCAAGCTGGTGAACTGAAGTCCTATAGCTGTTGAGAGAAGTGTGACTTGGTGTAGTCAAGCTGGCTGGGACATGAGGAAGATTTAGGCTTGGAAGGAGAAACAGAGGCTGAGGCAAAAAGCAAAGCACTATCAGAGCAGAGGATTTTGTTAGGGAGTCTGGGGAAAATAAGAGTAAAAATTTATGAAACTGAAAATCCATTTCACAGATTTTCAGGAACATGTACTTTTGACATGTGATTAAAATCAAATAAATAGGAACGGGATTTCCCTGGTGGCCCAGTGGTTAGGACTCAGAGCTTTCACTGCCATGGCACTGGGTTTGATCCCTGGTCTAGATCTCACAAGCCGTGCAGCCAAAAATTTAAAAAAAAATCAAATAGGAAAGAGTATTGGAAAATATTAACTCCTACAGTAGTTTCCAACATTTTAATTATTTAATTAATTATTTATTTATTTTTGGCTGCATTGGGTCTTTGTTGTTGCATTCAGGCTTTCTCTCATTGCAGCAAGCGGGGGCTACTCTTCTTCTCATTGTGGTGGCTTTTTCTTCTTGCAGAGCACAGGCTCTAGGCACGCGGGCTTCAGTAGTTGTGGCGCATGGGCTCAGTAGTTGTGGCTTGCAGGCTCTAGAGAGCAGGCTCAGTAGTTGCGGTGCATGGGCTTAGTTGCTCCAGGACATGTGGGATCTTCCTGGACCAAGGCTCAAACCCGTGCCCCCTGCATTGGCAGGCGGATTCTTAACCACTGCACCACCAGGCAAGCCCCATTGTTGGGCTTTTTAACCACATGAATTTATTATTTTTAAAAAAATTCACTCCATGGCCTAGAAATTTTAATTTTTTTGGCCTGGAATAGGGTATTTCTAAGCTCCCCAGTTGGTCCCAATGTGCAGTGTAATGTGATTCTCAGCCCCGGACCTGCAGGAGTCCACAGGAGCTACTTTGAATATTTCAAACAGCCTAAGGCCAGTCATATATTTCTCCCATGATAAACTTCCTTGGAGTTAACACTGAGTCTCTTTGCTCTTGGCTGGAACTAAATCAATGCCTTGTGGTAACAGCTTATCATTTGCCGATGAAAAACTCCAATAAACAAATTGAATAAAGTAAATAAAATAAATAAATGAAAATAAAATAAATATGAAAATGAAAAATTAATTATTCATTTATAAATACCATTTTTAAATAGAGAAAATGTTCTAGAACCTAGTTGATCATGGGAGAAAATAAATAAAAGGACACTTTCAGATGAAAAAGTTGGGAAGCCATCTGATAAGTTCATCCTTCAAGCTGGTATTAAAATTAGCCTCAAACACACAACAGATTAATAGAAGGCATAACAGAAAGGTGGTGGGTGCTGAGGGGAGTCAGATAGGGGATTTTGTATTTGTCCTGGATAATGTGCACTCAGATAGGCAAAGGGCGCTGTGGGTGATTCTGTCCCTGAATGCACTGCATTCTCTTGCTTTAGGCAGTAGCACAGCATCTTCCCATCACCCCATCTTGCTTCTGTCAATCCCATTAGGACCAGACCCTTCAAGACCTGTCTGAGAAAAATCACAGAGGGAAGTACTAGAGATTATTTCTCTTGTCTGCCAAGTTGGTCTCTTGCTATCATCCGGAAATGTTTAACATAAGTGAATCTTTAATTAACTTCAAAAAGTGCCTGTGCTTGGTCTCAGGTATGTAAACATGGCAGGACAAAAGTCACTAATGTTTAACAAGGGAAGTTTTCAAAACATCAATTAGAAAGAGTTGGTATGCCTGATGAACACCCACCTCGACAGTAGAAAAGAAATTAGTGCTAATCATGAGTATCCCTCTTACTTCACCAAGCATTTGTTCATGATTATACACCAGGGGGGTGAAACCAAACACACTTTTTTTTTTGCTATATTTTATTTATTCATACATTCAGTAGATATTTAAAGGGACTATACTATATGCCAACACTGCTCTAGGCACTAGAGATAGATAAGTGAGCTAGGTAACTCAAACGTCTTATGCTCGCAAAGCTTAGGTTCTAAAAGAACTGTAGAGCTTGGAAGTCACTGCTAGGCAAGAAAAGTACATGGCAAAGCAGCTGTCACTTGCAATTGTATTAAAACATTTTGTAGTTCAGACTTCTAAAACAATTTCTCCTTTGGATATAGAAAACTAAGGTATTCCTCTCAACTCGTCGTGAGAATATTTTTAATTCACAGCTTCCCATTCTCTGAATTGATTAAATCAACATCTAACTAAAAGAGGGAAACATAATTGTATGTTCTATGTTCTCCATCCTCAACAGTTTACAATTCAGCATTTACTAGCCAGGAGCTTGGGTCATTCAGGTAGAGTGTATTTCTTCAGAGATGATAAGCAAGACAATGCAAGGTGTTTATGGACTTAGAGGTGAGAAGAGAAAGAAAAGCAATCTTAGGAAACCTGAAAAGGATGGTGGAAACCAGTAAAATACTTTAGAGAACATTGACATTCAAATCAGATACTTCCATGTAATAAATATTTGCTGAATATTTCATTGGGCAGCTAGATTCCATAGATAAGGTGACATTGTGTCTCTTAAGACGCTAGTACTTGGTATGTACAATTGTACTGTATAGGATACATTTCAGCTCTCATTTCCAGTTGGTAATCCCTTGAAAAAAACTCGTATAATGTGTCTATGGCTGAGTGTAAAATTATCTTGGGTAGAGCTTCTGTGAGAGTACTGAAGCAAATGTTAATTGTGCCACCTTCTTGGCTTGAGTGTTTTTCAAGGAACAGTAACAAAGACTTTAAGGCAGAGAAAGTGGTTGAGAGTTCACAAAGTATTCTGCAGCTGAAACCCTACTCTCGAGATAAGAGAGACCTTGCCTAAAATACAGTAAAAAGCAGCCTTGGGACAAAGAATTAATGTGAAGAGGTGCAACCAACACGTCTTCTGAAAGCCCTACACCATTGCCACATTGTTCTGAGTATTTATAAAAAGTTTTCCAGGAGTACAGACTTTTCAAGGAAAACTAAATGTTCACTTTTTTTTATTATTATTATTATTTTTTTTTTTTGCGGTACACGGGCCTTTCACTGTTGTGGTCTCTCCTATTGCGGAGCACAGGCTCTGGACACGCAGGCTCAGTGGCCATGGCTCACGGGCCCAGCCGCTCCACGGCATGTGGGATCTTCCCGGACCAGGGCACGAACCCGTGTCCCCTGCATCGGCAGGCGGACTCTCAACCACTGCACCACCAGGGAAGTCCCCAGGATTCTGTATTTTTATTTGCTAAGTCTGGCAACCCTAAAAGAGTACATCTAAATTCAAAAGAAAATTAGTAAAACCTTAAATTTTTTAAACATTTGAAGAAAATATTCAACTAGACTCCCTCCCAAGGGGCTATGGACTAAATTGTGTCCCCTGCCCCAAATTCATATGTTGAAGCCCTAACCCCCAATATGACTGTATTTGAAGATAAGATTTTTAGGAAATAATAAGGTTAAATGGGGTCATAAGGGTGGGATCCTAATCCGATTGAATTGGTGGCAGAAGGAGGAGGAGAGGGAAGAGGGAAGAGAGGGAAATCTCTTTCTTCAAGCACAGTAGTGAGGGAGAGCCATGTGAACACTGAATGAGATGGGACCACCTACAAGACAGAAAGAAATCACTCACCAGAACCCGACCATGCTGGCACCCTGATCTCAGACTTCCAGCCTCCAGACTGAGAAAATAAATTTCTGTTGTTTAAGCCACCCAGTCTATGGTATTTTGTTATGACAACCAACCTCACTAACACATAAGACCTATTGCACTTCCTCTCAGTCATCCCACTTGTAATTACAATAATTTCAGAATTTTCTTTCCTGGCAGATCAAAATCTCCATAATGGCAGCAAGGGCAGAGAGCGGCCTAGTTTGCCTTTTGCTGTATGCTTAGCTTATTGAGCATTGCCTTTGGCTTGTAATGAGGACTAAGTAAATATCTGTTGACTAAATGAATACTGAATGAATTAAGTGACTAGAAAGGTAGACCAAAAACTATTTGCTACAGTGTTGTTCATTACAATGTTATTCATAATAACAATAAAACATTAAGAAAAATCTAAGTGTCCAAAAATTGAGGAACATTTAAATAAATTAATTTAATTAATAATAGTACAATCACATGACAGTATATCATGTAGTCAAGGAATTCCCTGGCAATCCAGTGGTTAGGGCTTTGTGCTTCCATTGTAGGGGTCATGGGTTCGATCCCTGGTTGGGGAACTAATATCCCGCATGCCACGCAGCATGGGAAGAAAAGGGGTCTTACAAATATTATTTTTAATGTCATGATAAAATTCACAAAACATTATGTTATACAAAAATAGGATATATATGTATATGTATACATACACACACAAAGAGGGGAATGTTTGGAAATGAGTACAATTGTTAATAGTGGTTGTCTTCAGGTAGCAGGATTTGATTATTTTTCCATTATGTTTTTCTTTACTTTTCAAATTTGCTGCAAGAATCATGGATGCTTTTTAATCAGAAAGAAAATTAGCAGTCACTTGGCACAAGTTGTACGGATTTAAAAGGTAATCTCTGCAAAATTTTTATAGCAAGGAAAACAAAGCTAAGTTGGTTAAGGTTGCTATTAGTGCAACACTCAGAAAAAAACGTTTAAAATCCACTGGGGAAACACCTCAGTGTTGAGATTAAACTAAGTAACACTATGAAGAAAGCCTTGAGTGTACAGAGTAATATCCTTGTCTGAAGCCCCAAGTCTCCCAAAGTCTTTTTGTCAGTATCACACATACACATTAAGGCCTATTTTTTCCTTGGCTTTACCTGGGTGGCTTTATCACTACCCCTTCACTCTTCCATCAAGCAATTCTCTCCTACTTTATTGTTTTTCAAAAGAATAATTTATAGATTTTGTGACTTGAGGAGGACTTGTCCAAGGATTAAATCCTAACCCTACAACTTAGAGAATTTTCAATTTTACTTTCAGAATGTTAATTGGAGAGACTCAAAAGATAAGAGGACTACTGATGAACTTCTATCATATCAAAAATATTATTTGGAGGATATTGTTTTATAAGAGTCTTAGAGTTGTATTTGTATTTACTGGAATGTAGGATTCATAAACATGAAAAAAATATTTTTGCAATGGAAATAACTTGTACCTTAGCCTTGTATGTAGTTTGTTTCATTTTTTGTTTTGTTATTGTTTTGTAGGCAATAGGTTTGTAGGTTTACTGTCTTTCAGCCCCCAAAAGATAAAGTGCTACACACATACATTATATTCTTACCTCATTTATTATTTTATTGTTTTATTATTATTGGTGAGAGTTCAAATCAACAAGTAATCATTGAATACCTACTATCTGAAAGGCACTGTCCTCGGTTTAGGAGATACAAAGATAAATGGAGATGAACCTCTTTAACTGATCTGGAAAGATCTTTGTCCTAGTGAGGGACACAGTCATGTAAACAGATCTTGCCAGTATATTAAGGACTAAGATAAAGTCATGTCGCGGGGATCTGGGGCAGAAAGGAAAGACCTTGTAGTGGATGCCACTGTTTTGCCCTGTCAAGATTCTCTTCTTCAGCCTAGTAGAGAAAGAGCTGTTACAGTAGGAAAAAAACAAGTGAACATCCCTGAAATTTCCAAGATAATACATCAAAAACAATATCACATCCCAGAGGGAAAGGCAGAGATTGGTACCACCCTCAGAGACTTAGTGGGTGAATGAATCATTGTCTCCATCAGCTCCATTGAATTCACCCGTCATGAAATGACTGTGGACACAATGACTTAGCCAGTTGATGTCGATCAACTAAACACCACCCCACTGGCTAACCAGGTCTTGGAAAATATGTTCCTGGATGGAGAGAATTTCACGTGAGAAGCAACTGGATATGAGTGGCACGAGGAATAGAGTATCGTAGATGCTGTTGGTTCCCTGCCAAGATCCCCTTTTTCCAGGCCAGTGCACTGATCCTGCAGCTACTGTGAGTTTGTCTGCTAAAGGCTCACAGCTGCTTTCTTACCTAGAAAATTACCCTTGACCAAATGGAAATTACCTCTCCTGATGGACACTTAGGTTCCTCCCCAACAGGAGCAACATGTAGTCAAAGACTGATTGACTTTGTGTACCCAAGTCCAAGGCTGACCCAAGAACATGGTGCAATGCTCCAGAGCTCTCCACGGATCAGGCTGAAGCTGGCTCCCACTAAGACTATGTTCTTGTTTAGCTCTTTCCCTACCCTACCCTGCTTCCCTCACTCCCTTTCTTCTGAGAAGAATCCTTCAATAAATCACATGCACAAAAATTCTTGTCTCTGGTTCTGCTGCTACGGAACATAACCCAAGATAGAACTTTGTCTAGTTCTGGTGGCCAAGAACTTTTCAGAGGAGACAGTGGCTGATATGAGACTTGAAGTATTAAAGAGTAAAAAGTCAGAAAAGGACATTAGTTAATGTCTTGGTTTTAATATTCTTGTGCTTAAGCTTCTTCCACTGAGAAAGAGACTTTTCAAAGATGAGAAAGTTCAAACTGGTATTTGTAATGGTAGTCTGGAATTTATTTTTCAATTAATTGTAGTAAAACTGATTTTGTAGAGTCATCTTTCAGCATGAAAAGCAAAATCATTCCTTCTTTTTTTCTTTTTTCTGTCTCCTACCCTTTCAGAGTCTCACTCTTTGTCTGGAAAGATGAGAGCAGGATATGCTTCTTAGCAGAGAAGTGAGAAAACCGGTGGCTTTCTGAAAGCGAGGATGATAGGGGTAGTTTTTCCAAATACAGGCAACAAGTGGATGCACTGTCTGTAGAGAATTTAAAGCAGTGACAAAAAAACTAAAAGTTAGTGTGCTCTTTATTATCACCATATGCTAGCAATCCTAAAAAATGGTAGTATTAATGTTCACTCTCCCAACCCCCATATGTCACTGAAGAGAATCCCAATATATCCCTTTTGAGAAACCCTGGATAACCAGCCCTTCTGCAAAGCTTGGGGTCACAGCAGCTTCCATCACCACTTTAGGAGTGGTTGGAAGCAGGGGTTTAGAACGTCTTGTCCTAAAATAACCTTAAGAGTTTCCATCCCTGAGTGTCCCCAGGAAAGCCTGGGCAGTTAGTTACGCTCAAACTCTTACTTTTCTGTGGGGCTGAGGCAGGGGTGGCGGGTGGCTTAGGTCAGCACACAATGCATTTGCCTTATTATGAGTTTGCATGTTTTATCTAGAGTGAAAATGCTTTGGGGAAGGTAGAAGGAAAAGAATGAAAAGGGAGGACAAAAATCAAACACTTTCTACAAGTCAGGAGTTTGACTTCTGTGGGCTCTGAGAGAAGAGTTGATCTCTTAACCTGTGCTGGCAAAGATTTAAAGTCACTGTTCTGCCAGGGAAAGTCAAAAGACCAACTGTTCGTTCCTAGAGATTTGGAGGTAGTAAGTAACTTGTTTATATTTCGTCAGTAAGAAAAGATAATTAAGGTTCTAAACTACTACAGACATCCTCCTATTCAGCGAGTTTAAAAAACAAATCAATGAGTTTTAAAACTTTGCAACTTACTTGAGGAATGAACATTCTCTCATCCGCATTAGTTATCACAATGGGATAGAAAATGCAGAATGAACAAATGCATTACTTTTCAAACCTTGAATTTTATTATGCTCTAATTTGGTACAGTACTGTATTTAATCAAGAGACCTTGAAATAATATGATTATATTTTATGTTTTGGGTAAATTTTTCATACATGAAATTTTCTTTGGGAGCCTAGGAGTAAGAACAAAGGAAAATGAAAAAGTTGTTTGGCAGAACTTAGTGTTTTTTTATTGAAGTATAGTTGATTTACAATATTATATTGTCTTAGATATATAGCATTATGATTCAGTATTTTTACAGATTATACTCCATTAAAGGTTATTACAAGATAATGGCTGTAAGTTCTTGTGCTATGCAGTATATCCTTGTTCTTTATCTATTTTATACATAGTAGTTTGTATCTCTTATTCCCATACCCCTAACTTACCCCTCCTTCCTTCTCTCTCCCCTCTTATAATAACTACTAATTTGTTTTCTATATCTTTGAGCCTGTTTCTGTTTTGTATATATATTCATTTGTATTATTTTTTTAGATTCCATATGTGATATCATACAGTATCTGTCTTCCTCTGTCTGACTTATTTCATTAAGCATAATATTCTCTAGCTCCATCTACATTGCTGCAAATGGCAGAATTTCATTCTTTTTTTTATAGCTGAGTAATATTTCCTTGTATATATATATATATACCACATCTTCTTTATCTATTTGTCTGTTGATGGACACTTAGGTTGCTTCCATATATCATGGCTAGTATATATAGTGTTGCTATGAACATTGGGGTGTATGTATTTTTGCATTAGTGTTTTCCTTTTTTCTGGATATATACCCAGAGTGGAATTGCTGGATCATATGGTGGTTCTATGTTTAGCTTTTAAAGGAAACTTCATACTGTTTCTCATAGTGCCTGCACCAACTTACATTCCCACCAAGAGTGCATAAGGGTTCCCTTTTGTCCACATCCTCACCATTTGTTATTTGTAGACTTTTTGATATAGCTATTCTGACAGGTGTGAAGTGATATCTCATTATTCTTTTGATTTACATTTCTCTAATAATAAGCAATAGTGAGCATCTTTTCATGTGTCTGTTATCCATCTGTATGTGTTTGGAAAAATGTCTTTTCAGGTCTTCTGTACATTTTTTGATTGGGTTGTTCTTTTTGATATTGAGTTGTATGAGCTGTTTATGTATTTTGGGTATGAACCCCTTGTTGGCCATATCATTTGCAAATATTTTCTCCCATTCTGTAGATTGTATTTTCACTTTGTCAGTGGTTTCCTTTGTGGTGCAAAAGTTTAATTAGGTCCCCTTTGTTTATTTTTGCTTTTATTTCTCTTGCCTTAGGAGAAAGATCCAAAAAAATATTGCTACGATTTACATCAGAGTGTTCTGCCTATGTTCTCTTCTAGGAGTTTTATTCTTTCAGGTCTTACATTTAGGTCTTTAATCCACTTCAAGTTTATTTTTGTATATGATCTGAGTAAATGTTCTAATCTCATTGCTTTACGTGTAGCTATCCAGTTTTTCCAGAACATTTTCTTGAAGAGACTGCCATTTCTCCATTGTATATTCTTGCCTCCTTTGTCGTATATTAATAGACCACAGGTGCATGAGTTTATTTCTGGGCTCTATTCTGTTCCATGGATCCATGTGTCTGTTTTTATGCCAGTACCATGTTGTTTTGATTATTGTAGCTGTGTAGTATATTCTAAAGTCTAGGAGGGTGATACCTTCAGCTTTGTTCTTTTTTCTCAAGATTACTTTGGCAATTTGAGGTCTTTCATGGTTCCATATGAATTTTAGGATTATTTGTTCTAGTTCTGTGAAAAATGCCCTGTGTATTTTGATAGGAATTGCCTTAAATCTGTAGATTGCTTTGGGTAGTATCGCTATTTTAACAATATTAATTCTTTAAATCTAAGAGCATGGGATATCTTTCCATTTCTTTGAATCATCTTCAATTTCCTTCATCAATGTTTTATAGTTTTCAGAGTATAGGTCTTTCACCTCCTGGTTAAGTTTATTCCTAGGTATTTTATTCTTTTTGATGTGATTTTAAACAGGATTGTTCTTTTATTTTCTATTTTTCATAGTTCATGATTGGTGTATAGAAAAGCAACAGATCTCTGTATAATAATCTTGTATCTTGCAACCTTGCTGAATTCATTTGTTAGTAGTTTTGGGGTGGAGACTTCAGGTTTTTCTAATGTATCATGTCATCTGCAAACAGTAACAGTTTTCTTCTTCCCTTCCAATTTGGATACCTTTTATTTCTTTTTTTTTGTCTGATTGCTGTGGCTAGGATTTCCAATACTATGTTGAATAAAAGTGGTGAGAGGGGCATTCTTGTCTTGTTCCTGAATTTAGAGGAAAGGCTTTTAGCTTTTCACCACTGCATATGATATTATCTGTGGGTTTGTCATAAATGGTCTTTATTATGTTGAGATATGTTCCCTCTATGCCCACTTTGATGAGAGTTATTGTCATAAATGAATGTTGAATTTTGTCAAAAGCTTTCTCAAGATCTACTGAGATGATCACACGATTTTTTAAACTTCCTTTTGTTAATGTGGTATATCATATTGATAGATTTGCAAATGTTGAACCATTCTTGTGTTCCTGGAATAACTCCAACTTGATCATGGTGTATGATCCTTTTAATATATTGTTGGATTTGGTTTGCTAATATTTTGTTGAGGATTTTTGCATCTATATTCAACAAAGGTATTGGCCTGTAATTTTCTTTTTCTGTAGTGTCTTTGTCTGGTTTTGGTATCAGGGTAATAGTGGCCTCGTAGAATGAATTTGGGAGTGTTTCTGCCCTATTCAATTTTTTGGAATAGTTTGAGAAAGATAGGTATTAGCTCTTCTTTATATGTTTGGTAGAATTCCCCTGTCAAGCCATCCAGTCCTGCACTTCTGTTTGCTGGGAATTTGTTTTTATTACAAATTTAATTTCATTGCTAGTCATCAGTCTGTTCAAATTGTCTGTTTCTTCTTGATTCAGTCTTGGTAGGTTGTATATTTATAGAAATTTGTCCATTTCTTCTAGGTTGTCAAATTTTTGGCATATAACTGTTCTTGATATTCTCTTACCATTTTTTTGTATCTCTGTGGTATCAGTTGTTATTTCTCCTCTTTCATTTCTTATTTTGTTTAGTTGGCTCCTCTCCCTTCTTGGTGAGCCTGGCTAAAGGTTTATCAATTTTGTTTATCTTTTCAAAAAAGCAGCTCTTTTTTTCATTGATCTTTTCCATTTTTTTTTTGCTCTATTTTGTTTATTTCTTCTCTGATCTTTATCATTTCTTTCCTTCTGCTGACTTTGGGCTTTATTTGTTCTTCTTTTTCTAATTCCTTTAGGTGGTAGGTTAGGTTGTTTATTTGGAATTTTTCTTGTTTCTTGAGGAAGGCCTGTATTACTATAAACTTCCCTCTTAGAACTGCTTTTGCTGTATTCTATAGATTTTGGAGTGTAGTGCTTCCATTTTTATTTGTATCAAGGTATTTTCTGATTTCTTCCTTGACTTCCTCATTGGTCAATTGGTTTTTAAGTAGCATGTTGTTTAGTCTCCATGTGTTCGTGTTTTTCTCACTTTTCTTTCTGTAATTGATTTCTAGTTTCATACTATTTTGGTCAGAAAAAAAGCTTGATATAATTTCTATCCTTTTAAATTTCTTAAGACTTTCTTTCAGTTTTTGTATATCTATTGTATGTTTTTGATTTGTGGTTACCATGGGGTTCATATATGTTGACCTATAATTATATCTACTTGTTTTAAACTGGTAGTCACTTAAGATCAAACACATTCTAAAAGATCTACATTTTTTACTCCTCTCCCCCACATTTTGTGTTTTTGATTTCATATTTTAATCCTCATGCTTATTCTTTGTTTATTGTAGTTGCAGTTCTTTTACAATTTTTTGTCTATTAATCTATGTACTGGCTTATTTAAGTGGTTGATCCTCAGTCCTTACTACATATTTGCCTTTCCTAGGGGGATTTTGCCTTTCCTAGTGGGACTTTTCCTTTCCTATAGATTCTTACTTCTTTTTCACTTAGAGAAAGACCCTTCAACATTTCTTTTAGAGGACGTTTAGTATTGATGAACTTTTTAGTTTTTGCTTGAGAAGTCCTTTAGGGTCTCCTATTCTAAATGATAATCTTTCTGGGTAGAATATCCTAGGTTGTAGGTTTCTCCCTTTCAGCACTTTGAATATATCATGCCACTCCATTCTGGCCTGCAAAGTTTCTGCAGAGAAATCAGCTGATAACTTTATGGGGATTCCTTCATATATGACTCTTTGTTTTTCTCTTGCTGCCTTTAGAATTCTCTCTTTATCTTTAAATATTGCCATTTTAATTATGATATTTCTTGGTGTGGGTTTATCTTGGGCTTATCTTATTTGGGACCTTCTGTGCTTCCTGTATCAGGACATCTATTTCCTTTATCAAGTTTGGGAAGTTTTCAGCTATAATTTCCTCAATATATTTCAATCCCCTTCTAGCTCTCTCCTCCTTCTGAGACCCCTATAATGTAAATGTTGGTATGCTTAATATTATCCCAGAGATCTCTTAAATTGCTTTTTTTTAATTTGTTTTTCCTTCTGCTGCTCTGATTAGGTGATTTCTACTGTTCTATCTTCCAGATCACTTATGCATTCTTCTGTATCACTTTGTCTGCTATAATTCCTTCTAGTGTGTTCTTTATTTCAGCTATTGATTTACTCATTTCTGATGTGTTCTTTTTTATATTTTCTAGTTTCTTGTTAAAACATTCACTGCTTACATCAATTCTTTTCCTTTATTCAATTAACAATTTTATTACCAATGTTTTAAATTCTTTATCTGGTAAGTTGTTTATTTCTGTTTCACTATTTTTTCAGGGGTTTTCTCTTGCTCTTTCAGTTGAGAATAGCTCCTTTCCCTTTTTATTTTCCCTAACTTTCTCTGCTTCTATGAATATAGGTCAAGCAGTTACCTATTATCGTCTTGAAAGGGTGTTCTTATGTGAGGAGCATCCTTACACAGACTGTGTCTGTACAATGCCTTTGATGGGAGAACTGGATTTGAAATGGATGCAAGTCACGTCTTTCCTCAGGGTGTGCTGGCTGCTACCACCTTGGTAGGTTGTGTAAGTGCTAACAATGGCTGCCATTGCCCCACTCAGGCTCCACCTCAGGACTAGGTCAACTTTGTTTCCTATGGTCGAGTCTTTTCTTTGGTCATGAGTGTCCCAGATCCAGTGTCACACTGTGGTATGGAGTGAGCAGGGCTGGAGTGTTTGCTCAGCTCAGTCTGGGACACACGGCAAGGCTGTGGCAGGAAACCTGGCAGTTGGTGTCTCTCTACCCTGCCTCGGGGGCAAGTCCCATTTGTCTCTCACAGCTGATCACTATCACCAGCCTCCGCAGCTCCTGCCCTGTTGTGGAACCACTCCACAGAGCAGGCTGGGACCGCATGGTCTCTCTACATGTGAGGGGGTGGTGGTGAGCTGTGATGGAGCAGCAGCTGTCAAAGATCTGGGTAGCTTCTGGGGCACTGCTTGAGTAGGCTTTTATCATGTAGCATAATGTCCTGGAAATCCATCAAGCTGTTGGGGTATCAATAGTTCTGGTTTATTTATTTATTTATTTTTTAATCACTGAATAGTCCACTGTATGGATGTATGAGTCCCTTCTGGCTGCTATAACAGCAATCCATAGATTAGAGTCTTATAAACAACAAAAATTTGTTTCTCATAGGAACTCTCAGTTACTGGATCCTCACTCCTGCCCTAGCCTTAGTGAAGATACCTCAGTGCTCTTCTGGTCACTGAAGAAACATTGTTGTTCCCTACCCTTGTTCATCTTTTAGTTTATGGATGAAACAGAGAGAACCCAGAAGCAGATCAAAGTGTAGGGGTCTAGCATAGAACCAAAGGCAATTCATAGCCCCAGGCTACAGGGGAAGAGATAAACTTTAGGCAGGGAACTAAAACTAGAGATCTGAGAAATAGAGAAGGAGGTAACTTAGAGGGCAGTGGAAAGAATGGATTAATGAAGTGAGCGCTGAGATACCAGTAGGTCAGTGCACAGCTTGGGACTAGTCTCACAAAGGTAAAGTTCCTTACTAGAGACTTTCTGGAGACAGATGTTGAGGGATAGAAATGGTTGGAGCAAAAGTTGCTTTCTGGGCTTCCCTGGTGGTGCAGTGGTTGAGAGTCCGCCTGCCGATGCAGGGGATACGGGTTCGTGCCCCGGTCTGGGAAGATCCCACATGCCGCGGAGAGGCTGGGCCCGTGAGCCATGGCCGCTGGGCCTGTGCGTCCGGAGCCTGTGCTCCGCAATGGGGGAGGCCACAACAGTGAGAGGCCCGCGAAAAAGAAGTTGCTTTCTTCAGAGCAATCCAGATGCTAATTTCTTCTCATATAACTTCCCAGAACTAGAGTTTTCCTTTCCTAGTATACAACTCAGAAAAATATTTCCTGAAATGATGTCCAAAATGGGGTTTTGTTTTCATATACCTTATGCCAAAATTTCTCTAAAATCCTCAAATTTCATCTCAATGCGTCTCCACCCTTATCATTAGGGCATAAGGGGACACCAAGCATTATACCTTATATATGTATATTTTCACTACCAGCATCATATTTAAAACAGAGTTCAATCTAAGTATTCAAAGAGCAGGTTTTCAGTCCAAATATGATTTAGGAAAAGGGAATATGGACACAGAGAAGTGAAAGAGACACACTAGGCCAAGATGAAAACTAATAACATTATTTTAGTGTGCTTGTTACCCAGTCATAATAAGAAACATAACAATAGTTTTGAGAATCAACAGAGTTTTTTTTTCCAAAATGGTGCCAGGATATTGTATAAGGAGTTAGACTGGGAGTTTTATGAAACCAGGTAAGAATTCTTGTTTTATCATTTACTAGTTCCGTTACCCTGGAAAAATGACATAGCTCTCAGCTTCAACAAAATGGAAGCAATCATAATACTTATCTTGTAAAGCCATTATTGGGATGAGATGAGACAGTGCATGTAAGATGCTTAGCATGATGTCTGCCATAAACTTGGCACACATAGCAGGTCACCTTTCTTTGTTTTTCCCTCTAACCTGTGATACCATCACCTCTTTTGAGCCTTTTTTTTTTTTTTTTTTTGCGGTACACGGGCCTCTCACTGTTGTGGCCTCTTCCATTGCGGAGCACAGGGTCCGGACCCGCAGGCTCAGCGGCCATGGCTCACGGGCCCAGCCGCTCTGCGGCATGTGAGATCCTCCTGGACCTGGGCACGAACCAGTGTCTCCTGCATCAGCAGGCGGACTCTCAACCACTGCGCCACCAGGGAAGCCCTCTGTTGAGCCTTTTCTACTCAGTCTGCTCTCCTTCATACATGCTGCCAGCCAGGTGCCCTCTATTCTTCTTCTGGGCCCCCTATTCTCTTGTATAAAACACCAGTTACTACAATCACCATGTGTTTTGTAATTGGGCACCGTTTCTATTAATTAAAATAATGTATTTACATAAAATGCCTAGTGAAATAATGGATCAAGTTCATCACTACCTCTTCGACTCTTGGTGTTTCCTCACTTGTCCACTAGGTTTGCCAGTGAACAGTTGATTCAAATTTACTTTATTGGACTCAACGTTCATGTTTATATTACAGTGTTTATCTTTATTCCCAATTATTCTAACCCACAGAAAGAAAGCAAGGCCCTTAAGAAAATGGAGCATGAAGTTTCAATTTTCACATGAGTCACACTTGTGAACAGTGCGTTCTTTTGTCTTGGGCTCAGCGCATGCTGCAAATCAAAAAAGGATGGGAAGAGTTTTGTGCATGTAAACAGCTGGAGCACAGTGTTAAGTTGATAGTATGGAAGAATCTGAAGCGTTTTTTTTTTTTAAGTCTGTGTAGGGAATAAAACTAGGAAGAATCATTTTACACCCATGGGAAGGATTTACTGGTTTATAAATATGATAAACCTTTCTTAATACTTGTGCTTTGAACTTGCTGAGCGCCTTTCAGCAGTGGAATCCAAAGCACTTCACTGACAGTAAACCCCAGGACCCTTGGGATGGAGGCATTATTTCCATTTCACAGTCAGGGAAATAGATGCAAGGAGTGCTTTGCTGGAGAGCACAGAGTAAGTCCCAGTCAGGCTTACATCTCAAGGACTCAAACTAAAGCTAACCTCTAGGCTATTCCTGCCCTCACACATTTATTTTGTAAAAGAAAAACAATGATTTTAAATGTATATGAGTTAAGCATAAAGATACATTCCTTTCCACCTGTTTTAACGCTTTTTTGAAATTTTTACGTTGGCAGGATTTTCAGATAATTAGCTCTGAGTGTCTTTTATTTAAAGTGTCTCGTGTAGGGGATGAGAGAGATCGGATAATCAAGGATCTTTTCACTGCTTAGACACTAGTTCGTGTTCAGTCTAGTTGGGTGGTGATGCATAGGGAGAGAAGTAAATATAGTGACCATCTTAACCTGGCCTTGGGTGGGGAGAGTGGTTCCAAAATGAAAAATAACAGAATTTTGTTCAGGTTGTTTGAATTTTATGCAAGAGAATTCCGTGAATACCTATGAACACTGGCAGAAAATTACAGAAGGGAATAATTTTAGAAACAATGTTCTATGTTTAGAAATGATGTTCCAGGACTTCCCTCGTGGTGCAGTGGTTAAGAACCCTCCTGCCAATGCAGGGGACATGGGTTCGAGCCCTGGTCCAGGAAGATCCCACATGCCGCGGAGTAACTAAGCTCGTGCAGCACAACTACTGAGCCCACACACCATAACTACTGAAGCCTGTGTGCCTAGAGCCCATGCTTCGCAACAAGAGAAGCCACTGCAATGAGAAGCCCGCGCACTGTAACGAAGAGTAGCCCCTGCTCACAGCAACTAGAGAATGCCCGCACACAGCAACGAAGACCCAACGCAGCCAAAAATAAATAAATAAATAAAAATTTTTAAGAAAAGAAATAATGTTCCTTTCAGAAAAACAAACAAAAAATGTAAGGCAAGTTCACTGGAAGAAGGCGCAAAAGAGGATGGTAGAGACTGAGAAATGAAAACTGGCATCAGTAAGGCTAATAATACCAATGCTAATTTGTAAAAAGATTTCAGGAGAGGTATGTAAGCTTTCTGGACCAGGAAGATCAAAGGGAATAGCCAACCAGGAGACAGTGAGTTGATGGGAAAGCCATTTTATCACACCAAGTGTCCTAGACAATAAGATAAAATAAAATATATCGTTAATTTCTAAATGGAAATTTGTATCTATTTATTTGTCTAATATAGTACAACAGGTCAAAAAGTAACTGTAATTCATCACTAATATAAAAGCCAACATTTAAGCTATCAAGACTCTACATGGAGTAATAAATGAACTTCATTACTCATGCAGCACGCACTGCATTAATAAAAGCTCTTCTAGTACTCCCACCCCACCCCACCCCCAAATGCACAAGACCTTTTGAAACAACCCGTAGCCTGTATCCAATCTTTATCATCTAAGGGAAGCATTAGCTT